>NC_086286.1:106837291-107452900 GCF_963924245.1 Chroicocephalus ridibundus
AAATATAAAGTAATAGCAATAAGAGAGGATTTGGGACTCAGAAGGAGTAAGACTGGCTGTAGCCAATCATCAAAGATAGATGCATTTCTGCCTTTGCGATGGAAAAGTTCTGACTTGGACCCCGTAAACAGACAACACGCTAACTGCAACAGACATTAACAGCAAGGCAAGCCTGACGTGGCATTGCTTGTCTGCTTTTATGTGCCATACATCCATAACTTCTGTTCTTCCAGGGCACAGGGCTATGGCTGGCGCAGGGGGGTCAGGTAGAAGCTATCCACTCTCTCCTCCCCACGCACAGCTGGAAGAGAGAGAATAGCAAAGAATACAGCAGAGCCCTCATAAGCACAGAATCACAGAATGGTAGGGCTTGGAAGGGACCTCTGGAGATCTTCTAGTCCAACCCCCCTGCCAGAGCAGGGTCACCTACAGCAGGTTGCACAGGAACACGTCCAGGTGGGTTTTGAATGTCTCCAGAGTCAGAGACCCCACCACCTCTCTGGGCAGCCTGTTCCAGTGCTCTGCCACCCTCAGGGTAAAGAAGTTCCTCCTCATGTTTAGGTGGAACTTCCTATGCTCAAGTTTGTGCCTGTTACCTCTTGTCCTGTTGCTGGGCACCACTGAAAAGAGCCTGGCCCCATCCTCCTGACACCCACCCTTTAAGTATTTATAAGTGTTGATAAGGTCCCCCCTCAGCCGTCTTTTTTCCAGACTGAAGAGACCCAAATCCCTCAGCCTTTCTTCATAAGAGAGGTGTTCCAGTCCCCTAATCATCTTGGTAGCCCTTTGCTGCACCCTCTCCAGCAGTTCCCTGTCCTTCTTGAACCGGGGAGCCCAGAACTGGACACAGTACTCCAGGGGCGGCCTCACCAGGGCAGAGTAGAGGGGGAGGATGACCTCCCTCCACCTGCTGGCCACACTCTTCTTGATGCACCCCAGGATGCCATTGGCCTTCTTGGCCACAAGGGCACATTGCTGGCTCATGGTCATCCTGTTGTCCACCTGTTGTCAGCCCTCAGAGCTCTGGGAATATTTGTGCAAGCCAAAATGCTCTATATTAAGATCCAGGAAGCAAATTAGGGCCTGGTTCCCTGCATCTGGGGTGGGCTGCAGACAACCATACCTGCTGTCCCTCGCCTTGCCCGGGCCCTTCCCCCGCCTCACTCCATGTCCTGCTGTGCTGGTGGAGAGGACACATCCCCACACTGGTTTGCCCTGCACTCGCCGCTGAGAAAGTGGGGTTTCCATTCCCCCGTGATGCCCCAAAGCGGCTCCTCAGCGCAAGCGAAGCCCAGGACTTTGGCGCAGGGTGAGCTGCACAGTGGCAGAGCCAGCTGCCACTCACCATGGGTGCCACCCCCTAGGAAAGGCCCATAATAGTACTGAAATTGCCATAAAAAATGGAAAAATTTCTTCCCCAAGCCCAAAAAGCTAGCTAATCCTAAGTAAAACATTTCACAGATTCGACACATCCTGGCAACCCAACAGATATTTTGGAAATCAAAACCTGTGCTTCTGTGTTTGTCCTCATTTCACTGCTCAGACGCAAAACTCAGTAGCTTTTCTTCGGTAGGTGTCACAAGGCAGCTCTTGCTTCATTTTAAGGGCATTTAAATTCTCCTCCTCTACATGCTATCCATGCTCCAGCACAACAAGCCAGTGAGCAAGACAGTTTCTAAGCTGACCTGCCACATCTCATCAGAGCCACCCAAACCCCGGCACTCAGCTCACCCCTCGCTGGGGGTGTCCATGCCCCCCGGGCTCCCGATGCTGGGTGCCCTGCGACACCCCACCGAGCCTCCAGCTCCCCCACCGAGACACGCACGGCTCCATCGCAGATCCCGCACCAGCCCTGGGTAGAAGTCATGGCCACCCTCAAGCATTTCAAGAGGAGCCAGAGGATGCCGGCAGCTGGATTGAGCCCTTCACAGACAACCATGCCCTGAATCTGCCTGTCTGAAAGCTCTGAAAATCCCGGCACCTGAAGGATCCTGCAGCAAGGAATATCACAGTTTAACCATAGGCAGAGCCCTCACCTTTCACATCTCTCGAACCTACCACCTGCAAGTTTCAGCTGATGCTCCCTTGTTCCCACGTAGGTAGAAAGAGGTTTTCCTCACTCACATTCTTCCTATCACTTGCGACTTTTAGACCTCTCCCAGCTGTTTCTTTCCCAGACTGATCCATTCCAAGCTATGTAACCGTTCAGAACCTATTCCAGACCTTTCTCGATCCTTGTTCCTCTTTGCTGTGGTTTTTCCACTTCTGCTGAATCTTTTTCAGATGACCAGCTTTAGAAAAATCAAAATGTCTGCTTGCTTTTTTATCAGTGATATATTATTAGCTGCAGTCCTTGAGTAATTTCAAGCTTGATTACTATTAATTTTTATTTTTAAAAGGATCAGGTGACTAATGGGCTTAGTTTTCTCTGCAATTTGGATCTTTGGTGACTTTCTGTCTGACTGGATTTGCATACAACGGGAGAAGTACATAAACAGATCTGTAGTTGAAGTTTAGGGCATGCACACCAAAGAGAAAAGGTCCGCTGTATTGGCCATGAGGATAAATAACATCCACGGCCATAGTCTTGGGAACCAGTTGCTTCTGCCTGAAATTTAGACTATCGCAGTTTAGCAGCTTAACCAAAATGCGACACTTCAAATGACAGCGGAGTTATCAGTGCTGGTGGAACCACTTCTGTAAAGGGGTCAGAAAAGGTATAATTTGACCTTGGAAGGTAACTTACACATAAGCTGTATCTGCATGCAGCTACGGTGAAGAAAAAGCACTTCAGCTGCATCATGAGGTAAACTAGGTAAGGCCAACCACACCAGAGGTGTCATTCGATCCTCAAGATGTTTCACCTTTTGAGAAAAACCCATCGTGTTTTCCTACAGCTACTTTCTCTCAGGTTGGTTTGTGTCGATTAGTTACCCTGCAGCAAAAACACGTTTTTCAAGCCAAAACTACATGCTGTAGTCAAGGACAAAGAGCAGAGCTGGAGACAGCAATCAGCCCCCGCTTCAGTGTTTGCTGAGCGGTCGAGCCTGGCTGGCAATCGGACGCAAGGCAATTATTGATGTGCAGACAGCTCTTTGCACTCAGTTTTAATTTATATATTTAAATAGAAACCACAGATTCCACTAAACCTGTTATGTGTGTACCCTTCCCCTGCAACAAAAAATTACTCTTGCAAAATAAATTAATTTGATTGCAGTATGGAGGTTCAGTACCATGCTCACCAAAAGCAAATACAATACACTTTCCCTGCCCCAGATTTTAGTTGGTGCCTTTGTTTTAAAAGAAACACAATGTTACAATGTTTTCCTGTTTTTCATTGCTTTTTTTTTTTTTTTCTTTTATTATATCTGAGGCTGGAATTATTCCTACAGCAATTTATACCTCTCTTCCCCCACATCAGTTGCCCTTCATTGTCCTCAGCAGTAGCCTCGCAAAGGTGCTAATCATGGGGAGATTCCCCCAGGCTTGCTCTGCCGTTACATGCAGTCACATACGGAGAAGGTTCAGAATCACTGGCTTTGGGGCAAAATGGTTTTGGGGCAAGGGGACAATGGAAGGGACAAGGGGACAATGGAAGACCTATGAGTTGCTTAATCAAGATCCCGAGTCTACGAAGACACAGATTTCTTACTTTGCTTGGTTAGCAGTGGGTTCTGGGCATTACAGCAGATACAGCAGACGCTAGATATGGTCAAGTAAGTTGCTAGAATTGGGGCTATGAAGTGTCTGATGCTGAAAATAATTGCACGCTGATGCAGTTTAAAGGCTGCTGTACACTGGTGCCACGTATACACAGACAGTGAATTGAAAGCCTGGTTTTAGAGGTCATTATATGTTTGCAGCTGGTCTACTCCAGAGAAACCACAGCATTTGGTAGTTATGTAGGTAAGCATCTAAGAAAAGACCATTGAAAATATTTAGATTTTCATCTAAGTCAGCAAGAGCGGCTACAAAAGAAATATTAGAAAAGCAAACAGTGGAATAAAGAAGATAGCTTTCAAGATTATAGCTACCTTATATTCAACCAAATATATTTAAATTGCTAGGCTTGGAAAAGGCCACGGTCTTTATGAATCATTCATAATGCATTTCTTACTGGGTTACTTTATATACGATGACATGTATATTCCTCCTTATAAGGACACCTATTTACATCTCAGGCACAGCCTGTGGATGGAAGGCTCTCTAGTAACATAATTGCTTATATCACAGGGAAGAGAAGGAGCCTGCTCATACTAGCAACCAAGAGTTTACTTGCAAAGCAAGTAAGGACCTGAGAGCCATTAAAATTAATACCCCTCAGTATTTCAAAGTTAGTGAATCTATAATATAAAGAAAACAATAAGCTTCACACAATCTGAAGGATTTACTGGGAAAAGATGGGCTTGGATTAATTTCCTTCGGTGTATTCAATCTTGTATATTTCACAGAATTCCCGTATTGTAGCCTTAATTCCTCCAGAAACACTTTTGATGTCAAAACGTATTCTTAAAGCATATGAGAGAAAGAAATTAAATTGCATTTTGTACTGCATCCATCACCTTTTCACTTTCACTGTTCATTTTTCACCATCATATGATTACTTTGCATAATTAGAAACAAAAGTCAATGCCTAGAAAGCCGACAGCTTAAACAGGATTTGTAGATGATGCTGTGATGAAAGTTTGGGGATGACCTTTTCATCCACATTTTTAGATATATCTTTAATAATAATGAAAGACTATAGAAATATTAACCAACAAAGAATGACCACACAAAGAAAATGGAACCTATACACCTGCACAAGATCTACTGTATGTATATTGTATTATATTTAACTTTATTTACAGCTAATGTAGTTTATAATCCACTCTATCATCAGATATCATAACCCAAAATTGTACTTCAGGTCCTGCTCTCCTACTTGCAGCACTGTTACTTAATTAATTATTAACAAATAAAAAAAACAACCTACACTTTGTTCAGTTCAAGCATTTTCCGAATTACAGTAACATGCTGATTCTTTCGATGTAATAAAACTAAATCAAATCTAAAAAACTAAATCTAAAACTAAATCAGTGCATGAACGCCTAAAATGGACTTAAGGCTGAGAGTTTTTCTTTATTTCTTGAGTTGTAAGTTCGGGGGGCGGGGGGGAGGGAATATTACAGTAGAAAATTATTATCATTTTGTAAAAAAAATCAGTCTGTTAAAAAAAAAGATAAATATAGATAAGCAAACATAAACGTGCAGACTCATAAAGTGGTTTGGTTTGGTTTGTTGGGTTTTTTTTTTTTAGGCAAATAATTTCCTACCAGGAGGAGGTCAAACAGCCAGGCCCTGGTCTGTTGCCGCCACGGGCCGCGTCAGGGGCTCACCCGTGCGAGCAGCGCCGGGGTGAAGCCTCCTGCTGCAGAGGACGCCGCCGGCGGAGCCGCTGGCACCGGGGGAAGGCGACGCTAGAGGGCACCGCTGTCCCGTTCTCAGCGCGGCGCCCAGCGCCCGGCGCGTTTCCCCCACCAACGCGCCCTGCCTCCAGCTTCAGCGGCGCTGCTCCCCTTGGCAGCTCGGTGCAGCAGCGAAGTGTCAGCCATAAAAACTTCACCGCATTCAAGCGGCCAAAGAGCTTTCTGGAAAACACGGTAATGCGCAGGGTTTGCTGCCAGACGTCCAGGCGCGTCGTCAGGCCCCTTTGGGCCACCACCTGATGCTTCTACCCAGACAGAGGGAGTCCCCCCCGCCTCAGCCACCCGACAGCAGCACCCCATGGCAGCGATGGCCATGGGGCCACCGGCCTGGGGCCGTTCTGGCTGTCGCTGCGCAGCAGATGGGTAAGAAGAGTTTGGGGATGTTTTGGGAGTGCCACTGCGAGGGGAGCGACACGCATCACCCACAATGTTGCCAAGAACCTCTTGTTGGTCTCCCCAGCCCAGAGGTGGTATCCCACGTGGACCACACCATCCTGCTGATGCCTAAATATCAAGCTGTATCATCAGCCCACCGCCTTCTCCAGAAATACAGGCTGCTGTCCTAGGAGCTGAGAGTGGTCCCTGGGCTGTGCTCATCATGCCTGAGCCTCACGCGGTGCTGCAGGCGCCCACGTGGACCAGCAGTGGGTGAACTTGTGGTTCGCATCCTCCTGCTTCAGAAGCTGAGAAACCCCAAGGTGAGGAATGAATAGCAATGGGGAAAATATGATAAAAATGCAGAAGACCCCACCCCAAAAGAAACAAAGGGAAAAGGGAACAGCTTTTAAGTTCTTGTGGTGTGCACATAAAACAAAAATAAAACCCAAGTCACGAGTCCCAAGCAGCTTTTAATTTAATTAAGCATAGCAACGTAGCACAAAACAAGGAAGCACAGGGACACATGCTGCATGTTAACAATCATACCGTGGAAAACCTTTCTGATGTATTCAACTTTGCCATCATATACTGCAAATGTTCATAACAATCCTTTTGCTCCTTACATGCAAGATACAGGAAAAGAGCGACAATCTGTAATTGAATCACCTACTCCTTCAGTCACCAAGTAGGATGGACATTATCTATTGGAAACATATAAGCAATTAGATTAAAGAAAGCACTGAGTGTGTTTAGGGTAATCATCATAGCAATATAGGCAATCAGAAGTCCACTAAGTGGAAAATGCAATATATTGCTATACTGAATCCGCCTTTACACAACCCAAGAAATGTGATACCACAATGGAAAAAAAAGGAAAGGAAATGTCATGTAGCTAAGAAAAATTAGTTAAAATAGTGAACCTAACTAATATCCAGTACCTCCTGGGTCAAACAAAAAAAAATTAGCAGTGCAGTCAGACAAGTTTTGTATTTGCATAAAACATAAAGGTGCATCTTTTGGGAAGGCTACTTAACTCTTTTTTGGAAATTTGTAAACCGAAACTCACATGGTAAAACTATATAGTATATTCACAGTGAATCTGAGGCATCTGAAATGCATTAGACCGACAGAGCTGACCTCATATGTGTGTGCCCCACAGAGCTGACCTGTGCGTGAGCAGGGATCACGTCTGGAGGACAGTGCCGTTAAATTAATGTGTGTCAAAGCTCATGGGGTATCCAAGGGACACCCTGAACAACATGGCAACTCAGCTGACAAGCAGGAACTTGTTAATCTGCCATAATTCAGGCTCATTGCATTAGGTACTCACACCCTGTCCTTGGTATACTAATTGATGAAACAACAGAAGTTGAATTTCGTGGCAAAATTTGATTATCCCCAGCAGAAGCTTTACCAAGGTGGCCCTGAGGGGTTTTTTAGTCAGACACAAGGAACAGGATGTTGACATATTGGCAGCTATTTGTCCAACTGTCTATGAAACGAGGTAAAAAATATGGAGCTGGGAAGAAAAAGCTAATAACCTGGACCCGAAAGGACACAGACAAGGTGTCACCTGGCACAGAAAGCTAGCTGGGAAATAAACTGCCGTTATTTGTATGGCATTCAAGGAATTCAGGTTTTGGCTTTACTCCACAATGCTAAGCCATGCAGCACCTCTCTCCAAGTGACAGTCCAGACACTTCAAATCAACAACATCCAAGATTCACTGTTTAGGCTTCCTACACTGTATCTATAGAAATCTGAGATACCTAAGGATGAGTCCCACATAAACCAGCACATTAAAGCAATCTACTGGAGATTACGGAGATGATGGAATTTTACTACTTATTTTTCTCTGGAATTCAGGAGCTTTCCAGCAAACAGCAGGAAGAAACTTCTTTCTCTTTGGGGATCGAAGCTCTAAGCCATGAGCCCTGGAGTTGCGTTAGGAAATACCTTTTTCTTTTAAAAACTGCAGAAGTATGTCCTTTCTTTCAGAAAAATTCCCAGAGAAATCCCGCTTGGTTGTGGCAAGATATGGATCCCAGAAAATACTCCCATGAATTCGCCCTATAAATATAGCCACTTCAACACTTAGGAGCAAGTGGAGCCTTACCAACAGAAACTCTGCTTTATCTTAGGATTTTTTTTGCATTGTACACCTATCTCCTGCCTACAGTTCTTTGAAGATTTAGCTCTTTACATACCTCCTTTGTACACAGGACTACACTAAGGAAAGAGCTGCATCATAAATCTGTAATTCCATCCAGTGGGAGCACCTCAAAACACTCTAAACACACTGCAGTGCTAAACTCCGGGTGCGCCGGTATTTAATTGCCACCAGCACCTTAGCAAGCCCAAAACCCTTCCCAGTCTGTGCCTTAATTTCCCCACAATAGCATTCCCTCAACTCGCTGTGCTGGTGTGAAGATAGCTGCTGTGGGGCCTGAATGATGCTAAGATATCACCTGAAAACCCCTCAAGAAAGTACAGAAAAGCTCAGAAACCCCTGCAAGAAAGTAAACTGAGTCATTTTCACAACTACACCACACAAAAGGCAAACACAGCAGCTGAAGATCTGGAGCCATTCACTCTTGCCGTTACTCTGAAGGACAGGGTCACCCCTTAATAAAAGGGACATCTAAGTTCCCTCTCCTCAAAAAAAAAGCAGGGCTGCATGAGAGCAGGTTTCAGGGGGTGCTGCTACAGGCAAGCACTGTGGATGTGCAGCAACGACAGTCTCGATCTACTGGGACCTGCACACAGAAGTGTAGATTGAGCCAAAACCACTTGTGTTAGATATACTGGCACTTAAATCTGAGCTAAGCTCTTTGGTTTGATTTAGAGTACAATTAGGGCATTTTTATTTTAGCAAAATCAGATCAAATCAAAACAAGTTAATTCCTATTCAGAAACCAGTAAAATATTTTTTCCCGTAGCCTTTAGAAATTAAATGTTAGTTTGTCTTGCCTGACAGCACTGAACACTGAATTACAGCTCATCTTCTCTTAGTCTAATAAACACTGTTGGTAGATACCATGTCAGCGTGTATGATGCTGGAGAATTCATCCCGGCTTCCCAACAGTTTTACTCTATCCAGCATGGTCCACATTCTTGCTTGATGTTTAGTTCCCCAATGCTTCGCTCTATGTTGGTTCACAGAGAAAAGGTGGGAGCTTACCTGAGCTACCAGGATGGTCACAGAATCATAGAATCATAGAATGGTTTGGGTTGGAAGGGACTGTAAAGATCATCTGGTTCCAACCCCCTGCCATGGGCAGGGACACCTCCCACTAGACCAGGCTGCTCAAAGCCCCATCCAGCCTGGCCTTGAACACTTCCAGGCATGGGGCATCCACAACTTCCCTAGGCAATCTGTTCAGTGTCTCATCCCCCTCAGAGTGAAGAATTTCTTCCCAACATCTAACCTAAATCTCCCCTCTTTCAGTTTAAAACCGTTACTCCTCATCCTATTGCTCTACTCCCTGATAAAGAGTCCCCCCCATCTCTCCTGTAGGCCCCTTTTAGGTACTGGAAGGCTGATCTTACATGGAAAACAGGGTTCAGCATTACAGGATAAAGTCACAATATGGCTTTCTCAGAATTTTACCTCAAACTCAGCCAAAGTGACAAAAACCATAGGAGCTGATGCCTCAGAGCTGAGTGCATCCACACAAATAGATAATAATGAAACCAGCGTTAACCAACCATGCTGCCCACAGACCCAGGTCTACCAGCAGTGGGGGAGGAAGCCCACCAGCCAAACTCAGAAACAAGAGCCTCGAAATTGGAGGACAAGCCAGGGTTAGGGTGAGCATTGCCTGTCCCTACACTAGCAACACCTAGTGGAGCAACCCACGCACCTGACGACAGGGTGGGCTCGACCCCTCTGGCAGGGTGGCAGCACGGCAGCCATCAGCCCCTCACCTGACTTCCTCTTCCAGGCCCTGTGTGTCTGCTCTTCTGGGATGAAACGCTGTGGATTAGGTCAAATCACTGCAGGAAACGCGCCTAAGTGCAGAGAAAGAGGGGCTGGCAGGCAGGAAGGGTGGTGGAGAGGAGGTCAGAGGCACGACAGTGCTTTTAGCGCCTGACTGCCCCAGGGCTGCAGCACCTCATTCCTCCTCCGGCCTCAGAGCCAGCGCTTCCCACTCTCTCCGGGCTGCTTCTGTGCAAAGGAGGGAGGAAACCCAGGCCCAGGCGGCTGCACTTCGAAACCACCACTGCCACGCTGCTTCAGAGGGCTGGAGCACCTCTCCTATGGAGACAGGCTGAGAGAGTTGGGGCTGTTCAGCCTGGAGAAGAGAAGGCTCCAGGGAGACCTTATAGCAGCCTTCCAGTACCTAAGGGGGGCCTACAGGAAAGCTGGGGAGGGACTTTTTACAAGGGCATGTAGTGATAGGACAAGGGGTAATGGCTTCACACTGGAAAAGGGTAGAATTAGTTCAGATATCAGGAAGAAAGTTTTCACTATGAGGGTGGTGAGATACTGGAACTGGTTGCCGAGAGAAGTTGTGGAGGCCCCATCCCTGGAAGTGTTTCCAACCTAAAACATTCTATGATTCTATGATTCCCTGGGCAGCCTCATACGTGAAGGGGGGTGCAAGACAAGAACAGCCTTTCCTGCTCCCGATGTCCTAGCAGGAAGGTCTCCCACCCTGTGAAAGTCTTTTCTTTCACCTCTGTTCCCCCCACTGCTGGAGACATGATGGGAGACAGCACGAGGAGCAATGTTAGCAAAACTGTAATTTCTCATTAATATTTTTAAATGTTATTATTTATCGTTATTATTGTTTATCTTATTACTTATTGTTTTAAATAATAAATTGGATTTCTTTGCATAGGATTGCATTAACCGGGTTAGCTTATTTAAATTGGATTTATTTAGTAGCGCCCCCCAACTCCTCACCTGACCCTCAGCACAGAAAGTAGCTGAGACCAATCACCGATTTCAGGCAGGAGGGGAAACCAAAGGCAGGACGATGCCTTTTGTGAAAGCTCTAGGATTCAGAGACACAGTAGGAAGATGTTTTTTCTTCAAATTAAAACTCAGAACAAAATAAAGAATGGGTGCAATCATACATGTTTATGAGAAGTTAATATTCTCAAATTCGGAGCAGAGGGAGGTCCCTGCCATATGTATCTAAATCTTGCAAAGGCCTAAAATGTAGGTCACATCTATTTAGGACACAGAGCATCCCTTTTGGCTAGTTCTACGTGGCTTCGCACCGAGCTACTTGAAGAGCTGTCTGGTTCAACATGCTAGCCACTTAGCATCCAGTTCTGCAGCCCTTTGCTCTCATCCCAGGTGATGTACAAAGTTTCTGTGGGCTTCATCTCAGAACTGAGGACTCTGCTTTCGGGAAGCAGGACCAAAAACCAGGCATTGCGGTGCTGGGGATGGGAGTGCACGCATCTTTCACAGATGCTTCCCTGAGATGGCTCAAAGTGCTTCATTGGTAAAGGTGCCATAAAGTGAGCGTGTTAATTTAAGTCATCTGACTGGCACACAGTTCCTTTGGAGTAATGGAAAAATCTGGCCAATTTTACCTCGACTATTAACTTACTAATAATTGGGTCAAAAATTAGGAAAATTCAACAGGATTATAAGGAATGATTTCTCCTAGGCATATGCATGGCCAGTTCTTAATCCTGAACTTTCTTATTCCTCCAAACTGCCAAGATTAACTGAATTCCTCCAAACAGTTGTGATATTAAAGCTTTTGCGTGAACCTATGAATCAAAGAATGCATTCAGTCCCGCATATATTCTTTGCTTGCTGCTAGACCCCCTGCTGATTCAGGAAAACGTCGATGTAATGTTAGAAGGTCATTTAGTTAAAGTTTCCTTTGAAGACAACGGACATATAGTAACTCAGACAAATACAACCAATGCGTCTAAGAACTGAACACTAAAACAAGCACCAACTTGATGTTTTCCTGTTACTTTAAGCTAATACATAACTTAATTGCGTACTCTTCTGTGAACTAACACAAAACAGGAAATTTTGAAGTAGAAAATACAGGAGATGATAAAAGGGAAAGCAAAGCATCTCATCCTCAGAGGGGGTTTTACAACTATCAGATTTAATGGAAAGATTATTGACATTTATAAGCTCATTTTTTACATGGCAGTCTGGAGCCTTGTTTTCAAACTAGATAGCACATTTGGGCGTTATTTTAGATTTTGGCCCAAGCAGAAACATAACTACAAATCAAGGGTTGTTTCTGGGTGGTTTTGGTAATACGTTTCAGAAAGGACAAGTATAAATAGGCAACAGCAATGTTTACCCTTTGTGAATTAAATTTTTCTCCTTCCATTTGATAACTTGTGGTAACAGGGGTTCATTGCTAGTAGGGAAGGCAGAAGATATTTTTCAATTCTTTTTACAGAGCAGTTTGTCTATTTATCCATGGGTATCTAACAAAGGCTAAAGAAGTATCGGGTAGCAAAGGTTATCCAAACTCGAGAGAAGGAACATGCTGGAGTGAGAAACAAATTGGCTATAAACTGCTAATTGCTGAAAAAATAATCTTTTTCTTAAGAATACAGTGAAACTGAGTCATTACCTTCTCATTTGCTCAAGTAACCCATCTTACACTTCAATTGATTTATTGATGAAGAACTTAGAAAAAGAGCTAGTAAGCATCTTGGAAACTTCAAGGCACATTTTTATTGCTCGCAATTGAGATCCCTTGAGCTTGCAACGCTGCTGCAGATGAGTGAGCTGGATGGCCACTATTTTTTGTTGAAAATGTTTCTCTACAACAAATGTACTTCTATACAAATGTATTTCCATAACAATCTAAAATGAATAATAATAAGTACAATGTCTTTCTACAATGTCAGATCATTGCAATCTTGCCTTTCCATTAATTGAACTAGTCTTTTCATACACAATCTTTTCCATAGATGAGATGCTCAGAGAATATAATAATTTACACGCTCAGGCTTTCCTTGCTTATTTGAATTTCACAAATGTTCAAGATAATTATGGCAACTATTTTCTTTTATTGTGGAAGATCCCTACGCATGAGTGAAGATGCTCATCTTGCAGCTATAAATGTGTATCTATTGTCTCAGCACGTGTGTCTCAGGTCTGGAACAAAAATTTAAAATGCCTGTTTTGTTTAGGGTGTTCAGTATTAACTTATTTGATAGTAGTTTGTAAGGATTAGTTAGTGCTGTTTTAGGCATTTGTACAACATTTTATGGAAACCTTTAATTACATATTACTGATACAGTACAATTGCTAAGTCATACCTGGCACCATTTATTCAGAAAAGCAAATGAATTTAAGTGTTCTAAAAAAAGCAGAGAAAAGGAAATAAGAGAGGCCTTTTCTTATGTAGATTTCAGGCTGCAACGGGTATGGTCTCCACTCCAAAAACACCAGAATTTTAACACACTCTATGAAAGAATACAAAGATGCTCCCCATTTGCAATGAAAGAGAAGTGAAGCCAAGAAAGGTGGTTTTGAAATATAAACTTCTTTAAACTATCTTATTTTTCTCTTCAGAGAAAAAAATGAGACCAACTTTTAAGAGTTTTAGAACTCTTAAAGCAACGGAGTTTTTAATAAGCACTTTACAGTCTTTATCTTCTGGGCCCTAAGGAGACCATGCCCTGGGTATGGTTTGGAAATGCTTCAGTGAAGACAATGTTTTACTAACACTGAAGTGTGAGTATACGGGTAGTAGCATAACCTTGTACTTACATTTGAATCTGTTTTGGATGCAATGCCAAGGTTTTATACAGTAATTTTTTGACACTTTAATTATGAAAGTGGTAAAATGTTTCACATATACATACAGCAAGTTCATCTGTAGAATGAGTTTGGTCTCTAGTGGTTGCGATGCCTCATCTCCGCTATTGAAGACCAGTGAAATGTGAGGGGTAGCACTGACAGAGGCCTGAATCAGTGCAGGCAACCTAACGATGCTCTGAGAAGTTCCTCATAAACGAAAAACACTTTCAACTCTGTGGCATATGTATCAGCAGATTGCAAATTCATGTGTTGGAGGGACTCCCAAAACAATCTCACAAAGACTGCTGAACACCAATGAAAGGCCAGCAGTGGCTGGTATTTGAATCTAGCCAGCCCACTAAAGTGTGGGTTTTTTCTGCCTTTCCTCTTTCTTCAAAGAGATTTAGGAAAGAAAGGACATGAATCTCTCTGAACTGAGAGAATAAAAAGCAATACTCTCAATTCCAGCCTATTAATTTCCACAAGCTACCAGGAGCCGCAAGGAACAAAGAAGAGAGAACAAAACACCGAGTAACTTTATCCTTTTACCAGCATTTTCGCAATGCGATGGCACCCCTGAGACTTTAATATTATTGCTGAACGGGATTTTAAGCACTGCACTGCAGTACCAGTTTGCTTGGAAATCGCATTATAACCTCTATTTGCTAGACCAGTTGAAGCTTGTCCTCCTGCACATTAGCCTGTGGCTTGAGTGACAACTGAAAGATGCCACTCGCATTGGGTTCATGTTGACTTCAAGCAACAGCGTAACAAAATTATAAAATCTAAAATAATAATAAAAAATCCATCCATTTATGAGTCAAAACAATTGGAAATGGACTCTTTCAGAAGTGCAGCAGCTAGTTACTACTTTTCTTTGGATCAGACAGTTTCAATAATGAAATAACATTGAAACTCCCCAACCAAACAGTCCCAGTCTATGCTGCGTGATAGTGGACTCATCGGTGGCAAGTGCAGGTACAGTCCAAGGTGGACGGTGACCCCTGCCAAAACCGTAGCTTTAGGTTGATGAGTTCGACCATCAGAAAGTAATAAACACTGACAGTCAATTGTCCCACAGACACCAAGTAGCAACCAAAAGACGTTAAACGTCTGTAACAGGCAGACTGCTGGGCCATCACCTTCACGAGCACTCTTGGGGTAACTGGTCAACTAAGGAACAGACATGTTTGGTACAAAATAAGGGCTTTTGCCGGAGGAATTGTTGTCTGAACTGAGTTTAGGCCCGGCTGTGCCAGGAATAAAAGTGGGACATGGAGCTTCCCAGGAGGAAGAGGAGGTGGGGAGGCAGCAGCGAGGTCTGGGAAGGTGCTGGGGAAGGAGCGGGGCCGAGTGGGGCCAACCCAAGTGCCAGTTCCTGGACTGGCTCTCAAGGGACCCATGGCCAGGGGGAAGAAGCAGACAGGGCAGCAAGGGGAGAGGAGAAAGCAAAATCACTGAGAATCGCCTAAAAAATGCTCAGAACTGCTACACTAAAAATATTTAACTTTCTTAAAATGAATTGGCTTCATTCCTTGAAAAAAAGAAGTCACTGTCTATCTGCACAGTGCAGCATAAGATAGTGTACAACCAGACAGACATGTAAATTGGCTGTGGCTTTAAAATAATTTCCTCTAATGTTTTCTCTCACTGGCTAAATACTGCCTGCATAGTAGTTTGAGAACAGCGAAATGAAAAAGCAGGAGCCTTCAAACAGACAACTTGAACAAAAGCTGAATAACTCCAGTAAGAGCTGGAACAGCACCTAGATTCCGGTGGCAATGTAGGTTAAAGGCTGAGCTTACATCCAGACACAGGACCAGGCATCAGACGTGACACCTGGAGGACTCATTCCAGGGGGACCAGAAATGGGACAGAGATACTATTAATTCCATAACTGTGTCACCAATCTTAAGCAAGGACTCATGTCCAGAAAATTCACAGAACTGTACAACCTATCTCTTATTGCTACTCCTCTGTTTGTATAACATTTTATATATATATATAAAAAACACAGAAGATGTTATATATGTATATATATGTATATCTATATAACATATATATGACTGCCTGTATCTTTACAAAAATGGCAAACCCTTTTCCAGTCTGCTAATAAAGTCCTTGAAATACTCTCCATAGGAATAATAATGATAATAATAATAATAATACCAAGAGTCCTCTATAGAAAAAGGTGCTCTAAAACTATAAATATTTTAATCTACCCACACACACACTGGTTGCTAAGAAAAATTGTGTAATAAAAACAAAGGATTCCAAATTATTTCTGAATACCTTCTGAGCAAAAATAAATCACCTGAACTCCAGAGATATTCTTGACAGTGAGCTAAAGGTGTATTATGAGAGAGTAGGAGGCTCGGTGGGTGAATAGAATCACTGCTTACCTCTGAGGGGTGTATTAGAATCTATAAAGAGGAATGTGTGGTTGCCCTGTTTGATGGACATTAGCCAGAAGAGCAGTCACACAATTCATGTTTCCGAGCAATTCGGGTGAGTGTGGTAGTGATTTTTAGGGCAGAGCCATACATCAGCATAAAGCACAATTATTCAGTTGGATGGCAAAAGCCAGCACCTCTGCTGCTGGCAAATGCTACTGTTCGCATTTTCGTAAGCACAGAAGAACCAAAAGAGAGTAAACATTTTCATTTTTGGCATTCCGCTTCAGATTTCCTACCTAGATCTTCATGTAGCTAACTGTTACGGTCTTCTCAGTATTTTCTAGTAACTTACAAAGCATCTAAATGTAAACCTGCAACCAAGCACTGACAGTTTGAAAAATATGCTTTGCCCTATTAAGAGAATTTCTCTGAAATACATATAGTGATTTATTTCAAACCATTTTGTTAAATTACCGTGCAATGTTAGTATAGATAGTGCATTATATACCATACTCCCCACCAAGTCTTAACAAAACAGCTTTAAAAGAGATAGGGACTTAGATAATATGGTTTGGTTATGGAAGATGTTGTTAAATCCTGTTTCTGTGTGGGATCTCCTCTTCTATAGGTTTGCATTAGGAAACAGTGTCAGGATTTGGCTTTGGCCAAACCGGGCAATACAAAGAAAATCAGTCATCACAGTTACACCTCCGCATTTAACATGGGCAATTTTATTCAGATTAGTGTGATTCATATAGTAAATTAAGCAACCAATAGATTGCTTTAATATACTAAATTAGAGATGGTTTAAATATATTTGTTAATATTGAATTATTTCAGCTGAACCTTCATTCTCAGGGCAATGCAATCCATGACTAACACCCGTATTACAATTTTATTCTGCTAAAGTGTTCCTTACCTTCAAGACTCATCTTTGCTGAATCTTAGCATCTGATTTGCAAAGCCAGGGATGCCGTCCAAAAATATGTTCCAGTTTCCGTACAGTATGTACTCCCAACAAAGTGTTTCACTTATACATTTTTAGTTAGAGCTCAGTATTCCACATTAAGCGTAGTTGTCGGTTCCAGCATTCATATTACATTGCTTAACCATACAAACAAAGGTGAAGTCTATTTGGTTTTCACTAATTTGACCAATATAATTAGCATTTCATAAGCTCTCCTATAAACAAAATATTGGGTTAAATCAGTTATTGGTATGACTCCATTGAAAACAACAGAAGGGCCCCAGGGAATAATTTAGCCTATTTAGTTTTCATTTAATTGTGAATACTTAACCTGTAATTATCTGCTTATTAAAACATAGCTACATCCATTCTAGCTGATGGGTCTGGGCCACATCCAAAGGCCATCCTAACCAGTGGAAGACTGTCCACTGACCTCAGAGACCCTTAGGTTGGGTCCAAAATATGCTACTTGAGACTTCAAATTCAGCAGAAAACGCATTATTCAGTATCTTGGTCACTGAGATGAGGGTATCGCCTTAAACTGAGACCTCCTGGTCTGATCAAACAGCCCTACAGCAGGAGAGGCTCAACATCTGTCCCTCTCCAAGATCCATAGCCAAAGCAGCAGGATAAAATAGGAAAGGCAGAGAAGGGAAGGTAGAAATGGGACTATAAATCATCGCTTGAAATGGCAGCCCAGAATGAAAAGGCTGATGAATACCTGGCAATGTTTTATGCCATCCCAATACCTTGCTTTACTGCTTCCCCAGCAGAAGAAACTCTTACACAAGCACCTCCTGTCACAAGCAAATAGGCACATTTTGGAGTTTATAGCAAGAGTCCTGTGCCCTAAATTCAAAACTTCTATTAAAGAGAAAGGAAGCGCCTGAATCTCTTCTATACCATAATGAAAATACAATAGGTTTCTAGGTGGGAGCCAAATGCTGGCTGCGACCTACAATGCCTTGTGTGATTTGGGACCATATTACCTGAGAAATTGCTTCTGTCCCTGTGAAATCTTACTGCAGCCAAGATCCGCAGGGATGCTCAGCTGTGGTTTTATGGTATAAATGAGACGGCTTTTTTTGTGATGAGGGGCTCAGTTTGGGATTCGCTTACCCCCAGGGTTTCTGAAAGCTCAGGTTTGTTAACCTTCAAAGTGTGCTGTAAAACTCCTCTCTTCTCGTAGGCTGCAGGACAAGGACAAGCTAAAAGCCGTGGAAAATGTTACATTCATGAGCTGTCCTCTGGCACTATTTAATGCGTGTTAACATATAGAAAAGATAAGCAGAACGCAGCTGTACTTGTTGCACTGCCTGTAATGATAGTTCATGTATTGAAAGAAGAGGGGCATGCAGAACAGGCGAAGAGAAAGTGCCAACTGGCGAGTTATTAAACCTGCCTAATCAGCACCAGCCACACGGTAAGCTTAGAAAGGGAAATTCTAAACGGAAATCTGACCGTTCTGCTCATAACACAATTGTCTTCTCTGTATGACTACTTTGCTGCTATTATCTTGTTTAATTTCTTTTGTTTGAAAAAGCAAATAATCTGGTTTTTTTCTATCAGTCTATTTTATTTCCCATGTCTGTTTTCCCCCATTTCATCTCTACTTCTGTTCCTTTTCTCTCTGTAGAACAGTAAATTCTTTTTTCTTTCAAGAAGTTGATGACTTGAGGCAGGAATTCTTGGATGAAATTGTAGGGAAGGAAGCTCCCGCTCTTTGCTGACGAATAGGCAGCAGTCTCTGGTAACTAGTTCTGGAAAACAGCTGCAATTGTAGGCCTTAATTTCAAGCTTCCATACGCAAAAATAGGCAGTCGTTGAGAGGAGCATGGGTTCAGGATTGTTGGTCCCTCATCAGCAACGTTCAGGAGGCAAGTTCAGATATTCACGGTAGTGCTTTTAGCCTTAAATTCTGTGAATAAGTGAAGGTCTATGCCCCACAGGGTCTTCTTTCTAGACCATGTCCCATAACAAAAGCGTAAGTGGTCACTGTTACTGCCCCACTGCAGTGCCTCAAGTGGGTGTCTATGCCATCCCCACGCTTTTACAGATGGTGGATACAAGGTGGTAGGCACCAGAAACACCATCTGACGTGGAGTATTTATAGATAGGATAGGATGTTTCTACAAAAGGAAGAGCGGGAGAGCCAAATGATGATGGAAACATCGTAAGATCCCATGACACTACACTGAATATGTGAAGAACAGGGATTTCTTGATAGTGATGAGATCTCCCAAGAGAGATGAGAGTGTGAATTAGACCTGTCAAATTACTAGCACAACTGCTTGAAAATATAAAAAAGGGATAGAGGACTCTGAGGTATCAGCCATGATGTCCAGGAGAGGAACTCTGATACAAGAAAAGCCTGGAAGGAGCTAAGAAAAAAGGCGCACTGTGAAGTTGAGGAAGCTGAAGCAGCACTGAGAGTGTGTGGTCCCAAACCTGCAAACATGCAACTAACTTTAACCATGTGAGTTAACTCAATTAATTTGTGGGTAATTACACAAAAAGAAGTATTGACTATATTGGGTGCTATCTCTCTGTAGACTCTGAGATACACTGAACAGGGAAGTAGTGGTAACCCTTATAATTCTATCATGAATTAATTTCCACAACAAAATGTTTGCCATTTCCTTTGAAATGTTCTCTTCACAATTTTCTGCAGACTTCAAAGTTTAGCAGGCACACAAATCATGGAGATACTTTTTGCCTGACCCTGGAAAAAAATACATTTTTATTTGGAGAAGATACCTGAACACCGGCATTTCTCGTCCATGTATCAGACAGCACAGAGCACTACTGTCAACCTGGTAACACTCTTCAATATTTTATTTCTACTCTGCATACATTGCTTTAGAATTAATATTGGTTAGGAACAATTTGATAACCTAGATATTTTACTTGGAACAATACTCAGTTCCGGAAAACACTTCTCAAGTTAAGAGTGATATTTTAGTAAGAGTGGGGAAAACAGCTAATAGTCTTTTATTTATCTTGAGCACTGACCAGTGATGTGGAAAAGACAAATTAAGTTAAGGCACTAAATCTAGGCACAGTAAGAACTGAATATTGGTCTTCCACTTCCTAAAGAAATACCTTAAGCATCCTGACAGTATTGAGGTGGATGAGGAAGGGAAGGGGAGTTCTGTCTGATATAGCCAAAAATATAGTTTGCTTTAAACGCTTGGAGTTGCAAAGACCTAGAACAGCTTTCCAAAATATGAAATAAGGACAAAAATAAAAATAACCAACAATAAAGCAAAATGGGACTCAGTCTTATTGAGATATATAGCAATGTTATCTCACTGATCCAAGTGATTCTTTTCAGTTCTAAATGCTGTATTGCTAAGAGTCATTTTTAATGAAATTCTTGTTTATCGAGCAGGCCTGTTCCAGCATGTCAGTATAGCAGTCAAACAGCCACATCAGGAGGGGGAAAAAAGGGGAAAAAAAATAATTACCAATCATCAAATGCTTCTGTTGCATCTTTTATTTCTTTATCTGTTTATCTATTTACTTGTTCATTTGCTGCTGCTCCTCTGGCCACGAGGAAACTGTGTGGCTCTGGGAAGCAGAGCACCATCCCCATCCTTCCAGCCTCCCGTCTGTGGGACCTCGGAATCCTTTGCAGCTCCCGGGCCATACACCGGAGCAGAGCTGCACAACCTTATCTGGCCTGGTGTCGTCTTGTGGAGAAGACACTTGTTTTGTAACCTCAGACAAGACACTGAACTTCTCTGTGAGTGCTCTCCTTTTAGAGAGCGTTAGGCAGATTGTGAGAAACAAATGCACTCAGGACCTTTTGACATATGCACTACTGCAACAGAAATAAATAAGGATAAGAGAAATACAGCAAAACTATGCCATGCAGGTACGCTGTCTCTCAGTCACCCAAGTACCTGTGCGCAGCTACTGCTGAATGCCCTTCCCACCATTCCCAGTTATTACCCGTCTTCTCCCTATGGTTGGTCTAACTAGAATAAATGCTTTCTCCTCCTGTTGGATAAATGTCATTCTTAAGCAAGAGTGACAGAGGCGTGTGGTAGCTAATAAGTGTGCTACTGATGCAAAGTTTATTAAAAATCAATTTATTTTTTTTTTATCCAAAAGGATCTAGAAAAGTAAATTAAAATAAAATATTTTAGGTTATGAAGTCAGGCACTTGAAAGTTGGGGAACATGAAATGCCTTTATTTGGGCACTTCTGAATATGCATTAGGATACAAACTTAAATTACGGAGTGACTGACTGATGATCAGAAGGACTCCCATTTCATCCATTCAGTGCAAAAAATAATTGTCACCTTGTACATAAAGTCATGTTAATGATTAAGGAAACTCTGGTGTTGCTAAGGGTAATAGCAGCCATGCTTCACTAAGTACACACGCAAGAGGACATTAAATTACTTCAGAGAATGAGATAAATGAAACAACAGGAGCACATCCAACATCTAGGCCCCATACAGAATTGTTCAGAAGAGATTCACCAAGTCCTTAGTGCAAAGTGCAAGAGGGGGTTGAAACTGCAAGCAAGAAATATTCCAATGTTTCTCAGGGGGAAAGAAAAAAAGACATTACTTCAGTCTCTAAAATTTAACAGGGAAATCAAATCTATGCTCCAATAAAACAACCTGAAAAGCTCAAAGCAGGGATAACCTTTTAATTTGTAAAGGGATAACAATATGTAATTACAGATTTAGACAGCCAAAGTCTGATAGCCAAAGGCTTACATGGGATACATTAATTAAAGTAGTTTTGATAATTTACTTTCCTTGCTGATGAGCAGTTTTCAAAGCTATTGACTGGGAAGATGATACTCTTTTATGTAAGTCATTCCTAAAGACTAGAATTAAATTCTGTAAGTCCCTATACATGGTTGATAGTTCCAAAGAAATCTGAAATGCAAATATAAAGAATTTTACTAACTCAGGATTTGGTCAAATGTCCACATCATTAAGAGATTAACCCAAGAATGGCTACACCAGCTCAGACCTGCAGCCCATGTAACACTAATGCCCTGCTTCCACCCACAGTTAGTAGGAGACACTTCAGAAAAGTGAACAGAATGATCCTTCTCTGGATCCACACTCCCAGCTTTCAACAGTCGGTGGTTTGAGATCCTCCTGACTAGAAGTTGCATCCAATAACTCTGTGAAATAGCTGCTGAGAGCTCATTTTTCTATCTTATGTTCAGGGAAATAATTCTGTTTTGATCAGCAAACACATAGAAATCAACAAAACAATTATACAAATGAAATTACTTGCATGTTAAAAAGTCTAGGCCAGTACAGTGAGCCTTTCTGAACATAGCCATGTCCACCGCTCTCCTGGCTCCTCTCTCCCTTCTCAAGCCAACATCTCATATGCCATCTTTTGAGTTTGAGCTGACGACAGCTGGGCATAAACAACTGAAATACAAGTCCTTAATGGCTGGCAGAGCTGTGTTTGCAAAGGCAGGGACTCGGGGAGGATACAGGGGCTCTTTGAAAAGCACTGCTCACAGAGAAGTTCCCAGAAGCAGAGGCATGGCTCAGCCATGAGGACTGAGAAGCAAGGCCGTGGAGATAAGAGCAAGGGAATACAAATGGATGATTAAGAGCGTGACTAGAGGATGATAAAGTAAAACAAGTAAAAATGGAAAACAGCAGAAAGAGGCACAGAGCCACAAGCCAGACGATGAAAGGTTTTGTAGCCATTATAAGCTCTCATTTGATGAAGCCTAGTGTCGCATTAAGTTCTTTTAATAATCTGATCATATTTTTAACTGCTTCTCTATCTTTCATATAATGTGGGTTTCTTTTGTCAACTCTTGATTTTTACAATAGCTATTCACACTTCTAGAGTAATTTTTTTACCACAGTCATATCCATTCTGGATTTAAAAATCTGCATTTTATATTCTTATTATACTGATGTAAATTTAGAGAGAAAATCTGAATAGCAAGTGAAGAGGTTGCACTGCTAGGCTGCTTCTCATTCTCCATTTACGACAGGAACGCCTTGATTCAAAAGCAATGACATAAAGCCACACTAAAACATGTAATTGGACAGATCTAAAAATGTTTATTGAAGACAGACAACAGTGCTTGACAGATTTTAAGAGACGAAATAACAAACCACATTCATATATGGACTAATAAGACTCCCACTGAAATTAATATCAGGACTGTGGCTTTGAACATAACTCCCCTTTGTACAGATGAGTAATACCATCACAGCATTGTATTATCACACTAATGGCATAAGAAACTACTGAACTGCTACAGATTGCCCACAACAGACAACTCAGTTTATCCTCTGTTTAGTTATTTACTTACATCTTTTCTAAGTGAGGGCAAGGTGGCTATAATATACCATCATCCCAATCTGTTCACCTTCTCACCAAGCAAAAATTTCTTCACAAATACAAAACAAAAATGTGATCCTCCAGTACAAAAATGAAAGTGCATGAACTGAGAAGACAGGTTAATCTAAAAAGATATTTGGATATGACGTTTTTGTAAGCCTTGGTGAATTTACAGGCACTGAAGTTTTAGAATAAATTTCAGAGCAGTGCTAAATGTAACAGAAAGCTTCCTTTCTACACACTCAATTTGAAATATTAGTTGCCATTTCCCCAAGATGCACCATGGCCAAGCCCTTACACTCATCAGCAGAAGTGGAAAGAAAAAATCATTAAAAACTGCAGTTTAGCACATTTGTTCACAGACACAGCAGGGCTTATTAGACTGTGCAGAGCATCACCCTCACGCAGCTTCACAGCTTTCGGACCAGAGGAGAGACTCCCTTACAGTTTGCTTTCCCACCCCTCCATTTCGTTATGCCATTTACACTGCTCCTGGCGGAGACGCTGAATATAAGGCTGCTGCACAGTAGGTACAGGTAAAGCAAATACACACTTGTCCACCGCTCCGCTTAGATACACACGACTTCTTAACATGACTTACATTATTCTTTCTGCAACTCCCACCATTAATAACTTGCCTTTCCTGTGGAGTCCCTGACTGGCAGGCTGCTAACACTTCTGGCCTTTTTTCTTGTCTGGCATTTTCACTAGCAAGAGTAAGGGCTCTGGAGTTGGTACTAGATCCAGATTGGTACTAATGGACTTGCCCTTCCCAATTAATGCAGCTTACAGTTGAATTTTCCTAAGTTTAAGCATTAAAATTTTATGGTTGATTTTAAAATATAAGATATTAAATACATGGTTGTAGCTACAGCACGTGCGCAGGTTTCAAGGTATCTGAGTTTTGTGGCTTGACTGGCCACACTGACATAGAATATCTTCTCCTTAGGAAAAACACCACATGGATCACTTAATACACTTTTGCAACTGCTATGGATATCCAACAATGCACCACCTGTGGTTTCATAGCAAACAGGGCTTAAATACTCATCCACTTTAATGTGAATTAGTAACATGTTGTTTCTTCTTCATATTTAAATCATCTAGCGCATGAATGGAATTCCAAAGAATTTCCTAGTAAATTGTGTGATCAGCATGTGAATAACATTTTTTAAAAAAATCTGCAAGAAATTCAGCATCAAACTATTAGTTTCGGTAACAGTGACACAGGTCCCTTACATACAAATTTACTAAAATCTTACATAGAGATTTTCTTAGTGCTTTAAGTTGCTTCAAAACTTTTTTTTTGGGGGGGTGGTGGTGGTGTATTTTTATTTGTTCCTTTGGAAGTGGGGGATTTTTGCTGCATTGCTGATTACTGAGACATCCCCTACCAGTCAAAGCTGATCAGGGAATTTCCAAGCACAAAGGCAGGCTGGGAAGAAAACGGATTGAGAGCAGCCCTGAGGAAAAGGACTTGGGGGTGTTGGACCTGTTGGAGCGAGTCCAGAGGAGGGCGACAAAGATGATCAGGGGGCTGGCGTACCTCTGCTGTGAGGACAGGCTGAGAGATGGGATTGTTCAGCCTGGAGAAGAGAAGGCTCCACGGAAATCTTAGAGCAGCCTTCCAGTACCTAAAGGGAGCCTACAGGAAATACGGAGTGGGAATCTTTATCAGGGAGGGTAGATTTAGATTAGATATCACGAAGAAATTCTTTACTGTGAGGGTGGTGAGGCACTGGAACAGGTTGCCCAGAGAAGCTGTGGATGCCCCATCCCTGGAAGTGTTCAAGGCCAGGCTGGATGGGGCTTTGAGCAGCCTGGTCTAGTGGGAGGTGTCCCTGCCTGTGGCAGGGGGGTTGGAACTAGATGATCTTTAAGGTTCCTTCCAACCCGAACCATTCTGTGATTCTATGAAAACTACCATCACTCATAGGATCCCATAAAGATCTGCTTTCTTCCAACTTGAAGCAATCTCCAAGTCTTTTGAAAAAATTGTCAAAATCCACTAAAATAATTCTTGGATTAATTTGTGAGGTACAATGTCAATATCCAGCAATTGCTGTAGAAGAAACATTTGATTATGGAGAATAATAAATACTATACCATAAATCCTACTCACTCACTTTAAAAGACTAATGTATTTTCCCAATAGGAAAATCAGGCATGGCTGTGAAAGAAACAGGGCAGAAGGAAACTACAGCTAATTAGGATGAGAATGAGAACTCAGGTCAGGAAACGTGTGCAGTTCCAGAGTGGATGATCTGTGCTTGCTCTGAAATTCTCTAGTGTGGCAAACTACTGTATAGAACATGATTTTTCTTCTAGATGAAGATAACTTATGAGTTTAACAGATCCAGACGTAGGGGTTTTACACATATGTGCCTATAGACATGCTAGGTATAAAGCCCTTCTTCTACTCAGGTGAGATTTAGGAATTAATACAGTTGCTTAAATACAGCTGTCCAATGCTGCGTGAGGTACTTTTGGAGACTAACCTTTTGCTCTGTGGATGCCAAGTTCAGATGCCTCAGCAGCAAGGCAGCTGCAAGGCAGAGGACCCTCTCCTCCATCTCATGAGTATCCATGTTTTGCTACATTAAACAATGAGTTCAATCAATCAATTGACAATGAAAACATCAACACTTGGCATACTGGCACACTATTACATGTAGACAAGTAAATTCACAGACCTTAATCTTGATGCAAATCTTATCAATTGTCCATATATGATGTCCAGGGCCATTCCAAGACACTCAGGTACCAGTACTTGAGTCCTGCACAGTGGCAGGTATGATACAGAACCTACAGAAGACCACACCTTCCTTATGTGCCATCTGGAGATAAGCACAGATACATGAGGGCATCTAGTATCGCATTAGATATATGGTGAACCTGAAAAAAAGTCCCAAAAGATTAAGGAACAATGTAGAAGCCCTAGAAATTAAGAAGTCCTAGAAATTTTCCTCAGTCCTTCGCTGTAAAACTTCATTCATTGCCTTGCTTGCTGCTCCAGCCTCGTGTTTATGGAAAATGATGAAACAATTATTTGGTATTTTTAATTAAATGAAAATTCTGATATGACAATCTGTGTAAATGTTTCAAACAGACTTATTCTGGGACACTTCTACATCTGGTGTGCTAACTGTGGCTCAGTAAAGTTAAATGTATATTTTTAAAGGCAAAATCATAGCAGTTTTGCCCACGGAACAGGTAGGATGAGATTCAGTTCTACATCTGAACTAGTCACCCCCATGCGTCCTTTGCAGTCAGTCTGATCTATTCAGACACCTACTTTAAAATGAGATTAATTGCACTTTACGCTGACTAGACCTCCATTGACTGTAAAGAAATGCACGGGCAACAAGCTCAGATGGAGACATCTGTACTGTATGAATTCCACACATTATGATAAATGCAAATAAGTGTGTGCTGTGTCCCTATTTGCATTATTGTTGTCTGCAAAAACAGCCCTGCATTTGCCATTTTGGACAGCAATACCCTCCCAGCTCGCACAGCCTCCCAGCTCCCCACCGAAGAGCGAAGAAGCACCACTATCCAGCTACAGTAGAAGTTAATAGTATGATTTCCCCAAGGTCTCAGGGAGAGTCTATAGCTTCTTTTTTATTCAGCACTCATTCTCACAGACATGGGCATAAGCTAACAATACACACTTCACTCTGTTGTGATGCTAATTCATACTTGAAATCCTTCGACGATCCAGAATTGTAAAGTACTGTGACTGTGGTTGTTATGTAGTTTGACTTTGGCCCTGACTTCTGTTCATGCTGCCTACCTGTACTCTGGTGGGAAGGTTGCCATAAACATCCGATTCCCACACTTCAAACATTTGAACTTCATAAAACTGAAGTGATGTTTTAGTAGTAGAAGATCAAAAACGGATTCAATAAAGAGCTTGTAGACATGACTTGCCAATCATAGTCCTAGGTACTCGGAGGTTGGTTCATTAAAATTAGTGATGCTTGTTCAAAGATTTAATCAGGCACAGAAGATGTACAAAATGGGGTATTTGGATTTCAAGTGAAAATATTGAATAAGATTTACAAGCCAAACAGCAGAGAGAGCTAGTTTATGGGAACGGGACTCTTCAGTTGATGGACTAGTAGTTTCTTGTTTATACATGACAATGAAGTTTTGAGTTACCACAGGCAAATACCCAAAGAAGAAAATTATGTTAAATTAATATCCAAGTCCTCAATGAGGTAGAATTCAGCTCATAGATCTACAATGCCCAAATTCAGGTGCCTACAGTTACCAAAGTGCCTATGCCTCTAGTACAGCCAACGAGGCCTGTGATTGGGGGCTCAATTCAGGTGCTCACATACCACTGCCTAATGTCACTGCAGGTGCTCTCAGATACCATGCCTAACCTCCAACTGCCATTCCTAAAGAACAAGCACCCTCTGTAGTCCTACAACGTATGTTGTAGCCCATGCAGATGTCTCAGATAACCTGAAATACCATAGGATGCTTAAGTTTACTGCACATACAGTGGCTGATCAGCTGAACTTCTCTGTTGCCTTCACTGTACTGACCAGATTTCCATGCACTATAGTGGAATCTTGGGCACGTAGGGATCGAGTCAGTGCATAAATACAGGTGTCTAACGACTTCTGGGGCTGCCTATTTACTCAAGAGCTCTGCTGAGGCTGGGAGACATTACACAGGACCTAAGAAAGACTGGAGTCCTTTAGTCTGGTAGCTGAGAGCCAGGTGGAATAACTTAGGCCTTCTGAAAAGTCACTGGATGTCTGAGTTGATGCAGCTGGATCCCCTCATATACAGGCAGATAACTACCTTTGGATTCTGACATAAGTGGTACCCCAAGAATTTGTAGCTAGATTGTAGACCTGATTAGAGCAAAGGTCATAAAGAATGTAATCCTCAAAAGTAACTGTTTATGCTCACAGAGAAGTGAAATGGAGTCTGGCAGAAGCAAGAAGTGGTGCACACAACCGTGACATTTAATAGCTTAGTAGCAAACATCAACATGCCTTGCACACAAACTTTATACAAAAGTGCAGCGAAACATTTTTAACCAAAGAATTTACCGCCAGAATGGTGACCAGGCATACAGGCCACAGTTGTGCAGAAGAAAAAAGTTTACGGTCATCTTCCCTACAAGGTATTATTTATCTATTCTTACACCTACTTTATAGATATGTACTATATGTATGCATAGTTAATCTATAAATCTACTTATTTCTACTATTTTATGAATAAAAAAAGAATTAAATGTTTTACTTAAAAGTTGTCGATGCCCTGTCTCTGGAAGCGTTCAAAGTCAGGCTGGACGGGGCTTTGAGCAACCTGATCTAGTGAAAGATGTCCCTGCGCATGGCAGGGGGGTTGGACTCCATGATCTTCAAAGGTCCCTTCCCACCCAAACCATTCTACGATTCTACAATATTAGAATACAAGTGATAATGACAGTGTTGATGACGACTGGAGGGACAATAGTCCTATCTGTATTACACCATTATTTTCTTTTTCCTCAGTGCCCTGAAGAACTATGCTAAACTAAATATCCAATAATCAAAAGCAACAGAATATTTAGAAATCAGCTGGACACAAAAAAAAATGCAACCTGCCCAGGCAGCTTTAACACAAAGCATACAGGCTCTCTGGAGGAACAAAAAATGCTGGCATTCTAATACTACAAATATTTAGGGATCTATTCTAATGCCTGTTGAATATGGAACCACAAAAATGATTTGATTTCATGCTTACAGGACAACAGAGAAGGCTCTATATTTACACGTGGACATGTTCCTATTGAGGATGCTGAACTCGACTCAGTAGGAGCTACGTCAACATCTATTAGGGCTTTTTTAGGTATTACAAGTATCCAAATATGGAATGTTTTGCATATTTTTTTTACTTTTACATATAAAATAATTTAAGTCTTACTCTGAAACAGTCCAGGCATTTCAGTTGAAACCTTCTAACATGGACTCAGTTTGAAAGTAACTTTGCATCGCTTCTAAAAATAGTTGTACGTGCAGATTGGTAAAACAGAACTTTACATGCTTTTAAATCCCAACAATAAGGGCTTCATTTAATTAAAAAGAAAAAAAAGTAATTTTTAAAAACCTTTTAAAAATTGTCAGATATATCTGCTACTGAAAAAGATAATGGGTATGTGTATAATGATGTGCATAATGTGTACTGGCAATTTATCACTTTTACGTTAGCAGGATTATGGAAGCATAACTTTTTTAACTAAACATGCAGTTTCAATAGCAATTTTCTCTTTAACATTCTAATGGTCAGGAGTAAATTTAATTCACAAAAATGTAAAACTAAGTTCAGCTGGAATTAAAATGCGTAAGAATTGTTCTTATTTTAAAAGAATGAGATTCTTCTGTTCCTTTTTATTTGTTTTGTTACTTTAACCCTGGGATAAATTAGAGGCAGCACAGTACTGTGTTGCCACTTCTGAAACAGACAGCAGATCAGGCAACTAAATGCAGGACGTGTATGTTCCAAGACCAACGTGGATGGAGCACCACAACTACCTAGAAATTAAAAATCTTCATGTTAAAAGGACCAACTTTGCGATCAAAGCTCCCTAGTTCAAACGTAGCTGGTAAGGGAACACAAATACGTTTTTTACATGACTGCAAAACTTCCCTCATCGATACTTGAATCTTGAAGCAAAGGCAGCATCAGCTATTCCAAGTAAACACTTTTGCCTCTGCCTTATATCCCTCAATTTTTAACTGTACCTTCTTTCTTTACCCATCTACTTTTTTTAATGCCAAAGTATTTTACGCCTCTGATATTTTTATGTACTTAACTACAGGGAGCAATTAGAATGCTGGTACTTCCTGGCTACTAATATTTAAAGCTTTTATCACAAGAGAAAAGGAGCATGTCATGTACTCATAAGGAATAGAATCGTTACCAACAACTGCTATTATTGGCATGTTCCAAATAAGCTCCAAACCAGCCTTTTTCTACATCTTAACCTCCTGTTGCTCAGCAAGGAATAGAATCTCTAAGCATCTCAGGAGATCAGGCAAAGATGTATTTACTGATTTAACAAAAAAGAAAAAAAGAAAAAGAAAAAAAAAAAGCCATGAACCCCAACCCTGTTCCTGTGTAGAACTACTCTAAATCAGACCTTCTCTGCTATGAAAGAAGGGTGTGCATGAGGCAGGACACACAATTCGAAGTTAATGCAGTGCTATGACACAATTTTCAGCTTCCTGTAGAATTCAATGCCTGAGAACAGTGGGCTCAAATGCAGCCTTACGCTGACGAAAAGTCAGTTATTTCTGATGTCTTTGTGCATAGATGCTGACTTTAAAAGCATCTCAAGCCATGGTGAGAAACCACAACTAAAAGATTCATTCCTTCAGGATTTGTTTAACTGTATGGCTAAAATTCTACTGGACTGTATTAAAAAAGAGACTACCTGTAAATTTCTCAGATGGAATTCACCATACCAATAGATATCCATCTTTTGTAAAAGAAATCTGAGCCTCTGAGCCAGTCATCCAAGCTCCGGTGACGAGACAGCTGGCACTTCTCCGGTGTGCTGCAGCTAACCTGCTTTAGGGAGAGGCTGCATCACCCCTTAGGGCTGCCCAGCTCGCTCCACGTACCACCCAGGCGATCAACAAGTACCAGTAACCACTGGTTTCTGCCCAGGAGGAGGCAGCTACAACATGCACATTTAATCAGAGAAATCTCATGCCCAGCAACAAAAGTCTCAAAGAACGAACTGAGTCTGTGAGTCCACTTGACCACAACTTCTCTTTCCTTTAAATCAGCACGTAAAAGATACCAGATACTGTGAGAAATAACAGATGTAAGTTATGAAAAGGAACTAACATATTTCATCAAGATTCACAGAATTTGCTAGGCAACACTTCCTAGTACCATGCATATGGGACCCGCATTATCCACAGATGTGCGCAACATTCTTATTTATTTCAGAAAATATTCAATGCAGCAAATGAAAGAACAAACAACATCAGAATTATAATGGGGAGGCAAGGAGACAGCAAAGAGAGAGCATTAGGGGGAAGAAAAAAAACGAGAGCTGTATTAATTTTTATAAAGAACTTAAAAATGTTTTTCTCTTGGGAAAATCCAATCCGCTCTGAGACCTTTGACTGCGGGAGTAGGGGCAGAGGAAAGGTGATCTCCATAAGGCAAGGCAGGAGCATCGCTTTACACAGCCCAGCGCCCACGGAGCTCAGCCACGCAGTACCAGGAGGGAGGAGTTTCTAACAGCCCAGGTGAGGGAGGCACACATCAGGGTTTTACCAGCTCCTGACTTCACAGTGGGCTGCACAGACCAGGCTGGGGAAGATTTCCTGACGCACTCGAGGAAGGCAGGGAGAACAAGGTCCAGGACCTTGAGGAACAGGGACCCCAGCAGAGAAAGGGAAGCCTGGAATAAAGGAGGAGACAGCGCACCTGCACCTGTCTTTGAAGGAGTTCGAGAGAGGTTTCATTGGTTTTAGTAAGCTGTCTCCTTTACAGAAAGGGGATATTAATTAGCTAATAAAGGTTGTCATACCAGCCCTGACACATACGATAAATACTGAGGGTCACTGGAGGTTTTTTTTGCTCACTTGAACCTTATCTTATATTTAATACTGCTTATTGATTTCATTTACACCAAAAATAATTTCATCTTCTGAAGCAGTGTTTAAAATAGATCACGCATTGTCAGCTCTTTCAGAGGAAATTTCTAAAATGATGGAAAAGCACATGCAGCCCTGTTCAGCAGGATGAACACTAAATCTGTCCCCCTTCTCGGTCCTTACTGGAGATGAGCAGAGAGGAGTGCTGACTATGGTCTTCCAAAACGTTGCTAACTGAAGGGAGGTCAGTGTCCGAGTGGCAGGGAACTTGCCAAACTTAGAGCTTGCAGATGTGGTTTGGTAGTGAAACAAGATATGCTGTTCAGCCTTAGTATGGCCTGAAGACATCATTTTGGACTGAGAAGGCAGCAATGTTCAGGTGTCCCCATGCAGGCACCTCCTTCAGGTCTCTCTGATGCCAGCAAAGGAACGGCCCAAAATACTCCGGTAATTCCCATTGTGCTGGTGACTGGGGCAGCTCGCAGCAAGTTCAGAGAGACGGGCAGCTCGCTGACACCACAGAAAAATGGAATTGCCTGCTTGCAGACAATTTCCAGTCGGCCACAAGCCCCAAAGGTGGCACGTTCATCAACGGTGCAGAGACAGGGCGAGCGCTGCGGTGGCACCCCGTGTGGTGAAGCCTTGATCTCGGGCACCTGGCACACCTTCCATGGTCCCTTATGGAAGGGGAGGCTATCAAACAAAGAGGACTGCAAAGTCTGGGGATGATAACTTGGCGATGCTCTTTCCAGGCACCAGTAAACCAATACCCCAGACCAGTGTTTTTAGTATTTGGCTAATTTTCTGACAAGACAAAGAACAGAATGAAAAAACAGTTTTCCAGTTTTTCATTACAATAAAAACAGGAATATAGACTATTTGCTCATATACAACACAGGGAACTGAAAAATACAGCTTCTCTTGTAGGCAGACTTCACTTTTCATGACTTGAAAATGCCCATACTTGGTCTGTCCAAATTAGGTGATTTATTTGTTTTTAAGCACATTTCACTCAAAGAGTTACTATATTCAAGTCCCTCCTTCTGGGTAAGGCCACAATGAAGAGAACTGAAGTATGACAGAGCCCAAATATGATGCTAAAACCAAAAGCCCTGCTCACAGCAATGTGTGTGCTTAGGGAGGCCTTCACCAGCCAGCACCTAAAAAACAGGTCCGAGTTCAGCGGCAAAACCTTCCTTGTTCACCTGTAACTCAAACAGCTGAATTCAAACATTTCAAATATTTGAGATGGCTGGATTTCACTGGGAAGTAGGCTAATTTGTGAAAACTAAATACAAATAGGCTGAAGCCTGAGCAACTGACAGCTCAAATTTGCACACAGGCAGCACAATGTTCTCCAAGCATATCTGGAAAGCACTTTTATGTGGGCTCATTTATTATATCAAATAACAAACCAGATGCATTTAAATCTCTAGGATTCATTCTTTTTAAATTTGTTTTCCCTGTGAAGTTGCTTCCGTCAAAGTCAATGCTTGCAGTCAGGTACAGCCTCTTTAAACAGCCTCCCCTGGTGTGATGGCAACACACACCTAGGGTGAGATCTGGTTGCTTGCAAATGGATGCCTGGTGTTATCTGGGAAACCTCAAGATACCTGAGGCTAGCAGATACATATCAAGTTGGCAGATATGGCACATGGGTTACATGGGACCCTTCTGGAGCAATGGCTGAAGGGCAGAAGGGTGACTACCTAGAGTCCCTAATGTGGCCCTGAGCTCTTCAGGAGTGGCAAGGGAAGACCAGCCTAGGCAGCTGGAGCTCCGTGAGAGGTGCTGGGTGTCCCTGACGTGGACTACAGCCAGGCTTTGTTGTACCAGACAGGTCTGCCTGGGCACCTTGGAGATGCTAAGGCACCTCAAGTGACCACAGCATCACAGAATGGTAGGGGTTGGAAGGGACCTTCGGAGATCATCTAGTCCAACCCCCTGCCAAAGCAGGCTCACCTACAGCAGGCTGGACAGGAACACATCCAGGCAGGCTTTGACTATCTCCAGAGAAGGAGATTCCACCACCTCTCTGGGCAGCCCATTCCAGTGCTCTGCCACCCTCAAAGTAAAGAAGTTTTTACTAACATTCATATGGAATTTCCTGTGTTACAGTTTGCCCGTTGCCCCTTCTCTTTTCACTGGGCACCACTGAGAAGAGTCTGGCCCCATCCTCTCGACACCCACCCTTTAGATATTTACAATTGGAGCCTACAGGAAAGATGGAGAGGGACCCTTTAGGAGGGAGTGTAGTGATACGACAAGGGGTAACAGTTTCAAACTAAAAGAGGGGCGATTTAGATTATATATTAGGAAGAAATTCTTTACTGTGAGGGTGGTGAGACACCGGAACAGGTTGCCCAGAGGAGTTGTGGATGCCCCATCCCTGGAAGTGTTCAAGGCCAGGCTGGATGGGGCTTTGAGCAGCCTGGTCTAGTGGGAGATGTCCCTGCCCATGGCAGGAGGGTTGGAACCAGATGATCTTTACAGTCCCTTCCAACCCAAACCATTCTATGATAAGCAGTGATGAGATCAATGATGCTAGGCCCTAACAGGAGTCCAATTGCATTTAGTCACTAGTGCAAGCCAGTGCTATCAAAATGTGTCCTCCTGTCAGAAATGAGGATGCTGCTTTCTCCTTCAGCCCCCTGACTCACTCACATGACACAGAATCAAGCACAGGTAAAGCGGACAGCCTGTCGGTGTCCAAGGGAAAGCCTGCCACTTTCATAGGGACCAAACCACAAATGGAAACAGAGATTTGAGTCAGCCCCTTTTACTGCATCAAGAAACTAAGTGAAGGCCCAGGTTTAGGCATAAACACACGTGGAGGGTATTTTTAAGTGAATTCACAAATATATCACTTCAGCACCAACTGAAATTTCCAAGCAGTCTGCTGTGGGAAAAAAACAATGCAAATGTCATTATCAAGGAAATTCAGAAAGATGTCGTTTCCTGGTGACAACAGGCAACATTCCAGGAAATTCTTTTCACTGATGTCTGAATAAAAATTTTAAGTCACGCATGAAGAAGAAAACAATTCTATACATAACCACTAAATGACATTATATCATATTTCAGTCTTTACAGGAATCAGTTCTATTCTGTTTTAATCTTTCAGTTCGTGAGTTTTTCCATATACTTAGGAACAATTAACTGCCTCCATATAGAAAAAAGTGAAATTATTACTAGTTTAATCTTCATCACGACTACACGAATACTAATTTGCTATTGCTCATATTGTTAATTCTATATTATCTTCTGACTTTCCACTTTGTTTTATTTTATTTTATAATACTTTAGTCACTTCTTTCATCTTTTTTCTTTTTTTCCTGTGGGAATATTTAAATTACTCTTAAAATTTCCATGAAATCTAAGGATACTAAAGATGTTGAAAAGTTACTGTTAGGTTTGCAATCTTAACTCTTTCTCCACTCTGCTTTGTGGAAGGTATTAAATGCTTGGGTATAAAACACAATTTGTTGCTTATGTATACAGTTCATTTTTCTAATAGGTTTATGGTATATGGGTTGTCACAGATTTGTGTTAAAACAATAAGTGAAAAAACAATCAATTAAGAAGAATACCACAAAATCCTCTAGATCAAACCACACAGTATTAGTAGCTATAGCCAAAAAATAGTAGCACTGGATGTAAAGTAAATTTTCATCGATACAGTTTTAAAGGGAATGCATCAAGAAGTTTTTATTGAGTAATAGTTCAGTTTATCCACCATTCTTTCATAACCAGGACATCTTGAATACACATACATTGTTGTTTATTTTGGTACCTCTTGCAAATCTTTCAGATGGGATTTCGCCAGTGGTAGTGATTACAAGAGCTGGACGTATTTACAAAGGGAGGACAAGGCTGGAGAAGACGTTTTTATGTTTTGCTCTGAAAAAAAATGAAGACTAATGATCACACTGATGTCTTTCAGAAGAGAATTCACACGGGAACAGCCTGGCTGCCAAGAATACTTTGTTCCTTGTGCTCCAAAATCAGAAACACAGGAAAAAAATTATTCCATTGATCAAGAGAAACGCAGCTTACATCGCAAGTTGTGATAATAACAAATAAGATATTTCTTCAGGGTAACTTGGACCAGCCCCATAAAAGATGCTGAAAAAGAGAGGCAAATTTTATTCATCATTATGTGGAATTATGCAACTGAAATTAGGAGTGGTATAATGTTTTCTTGCAGAAAAAGACTTCCGCGGGGAGGGGGATTGATAAGGTTTTTTTTACCATATTTTATGGTTAATCTGTTTTCCAAGTAAAGAACACCACAAATGCAGCCTGGCAGCTACCTCATATCAGCTGAGTCCTTACCGTACATTTTTACGCATCAAGATGCATTATACGATGCTGATGACTGTTTCTATAGCCTGTGCGGCTTTACCTTGTACACATGAAAATATTTAGGTCTGACAGTCTTTCATGACGCGGTTTGTGAAACATGTACGACATCTCAGAAAAGAGATGTTAAGCAGCTTGTTCCTGCCTTTTACGTGTAAACCAGAACAAGACAACCAAAATAGTCATCCCCTGTACTGCCCTATTAGGATCTCTTCACTATTATATTCAGATACTTTCATCTATATCCTTGATCATTTGTCTCCTTTTCTTCTGATGCCCAGCAGCATCACGATGCTTCCCTAAAACCCCTCCATAATACTTTCCCTTTTTTCCAACATTAATCTGGGCTTCCTCTTGCATCTGCTCACCCTTCAGCTGATACACTGCAACGTTGAGAAGCGGAGGAAAACACAAATGTTAACACGACAAGCTGTACTTAGAGCACTGATCTTTCAAGCAGTGAAGCAAAATGTTATCTTTCATTTCAACACTGTAATCAGAACGTAAGGCTTCACACATTCTCTCAGTTCCTGGGCATCATATTTAGTTTGCTAAGTTGCAGTGTCCATGTACATGCTGCGGAGTAACAGATGGACATTTGTCAGAACATTTAAAATTAAATTCCATCAAACTAGGAAGCATACCACAAAGTTTTTTAAAATAACAGGAGTGTAATTTCAAGAAATTCATAAACACACAGCAAATATTCTGCTAAAGGAAGTTTGAAAAAGGTTGTTTGTTACCTTTCTAAAAAAAACTGAAAAGAAAAATAAAATGTATTACATTTTACTTGGGTATGGAACTAAATAGAAGGCTACCCACAAGCAGATGTCAGGAAAGCTCCTGAAAGAGACGGCAGTTTGAATGGGATACAGTTATAGAGGAGAAACTTTTCTGTTTTATTGATCAAAGCGGCATTCTACAGCCTGGCATACACCACACTTCTCAGCTTTGTGTTTTGCTCTTTCTTCACCATTTTTAGGACAGCAATTCATGACAATTTTGGAAAGTAAAAAGAAATAGAGAATCACAAGGAATTGATCAGAGACCTGACACTGGTTAGCAAAGGAAGTGTGTTTCATAATTTATCCATGACAAGGAGTATTTGAGAGTGACTTCCACCCTGCTCTAAATCATAAGGACATGTTAAAAATATTAATGTATCAAATGAGACATTTACTAAGGAATGTACAATCTCCAAAAGCACCATGAAACGAAAATGCTATTTTGAAATACAATAATTAAGAATGAAATGTATGTCAAATGTATGTATGAAAAACCCTGGGAAGAATCCAAAATTAATCTATCACTTCTTAATTTGAAAAGAAAGACAGCAGGCCTTCAAACTATTGAATTTAACTATTTAGATCTATTATAATGTTTCGGTCATCTGTTTCATTATTTTCAAAGGTTGGTGTATATGCCTTTGAATTCATAAAGTAATATATAACTTTCTAAATCTCATTGCAGATGAAATCTTGAAGTGTAGATAGTTCAAGTTTACCTAAGAAAGGTCAGTGGAATATAAAAATGCATCACTTTACAAAAGGAGGAATGAGGCTGAAAAATAACATAGAGACAAGCCTTGTCTTTTAGAAGTGTCAAATACGTTAAGATTTTGGAGTAGTAAATTCTAAATTACCATTTAAGAAAACTGTTATTAAATTACTTACCATCCATATTATTATAGAAGTATAGGATATCGTAACTAATTGCATCCCTCCTCAACTTCATCAAAACAATGTCTTTTGAAACACCTCACTTGCTATGCTCACCTCTCGCATGATGAATAAAAGCTGGCGTGCATGGAGATGGGAGATGCTACAGAATCCAATGCACTTCAGAACCCAACGCACTTCAAGACAGGCAGCAAAAGCAATGCCGCATTTTGTACTGCTGCCTTTTCTGCATATAAGGCTATAAACTGCAGATACTTGTGACAAAAACACTCTGATCTACAAATCCTGATATACCGCAGTTTAAATAAACTGTGTGTTGTGAAGGAGCCATGCCTAATCTATGTGTAACATTTTGATTTCTCAGCCTACTGAAATTTATGGGAAAAAAACCAGCAGTCCTGTTTATCCATTTGAATTCCAGAAAAAGGAAAAGAGTAAATTTGAATTTCTGTTAAGCTACTAAGAAAACACCACTTACATTAGTTATTTTAAAATTAATCTCTTCAGTATCAGAGTTTTTCTCTCAAAACCAGTAATTTATCTAGCTCTGAAAACTAATTTTGGACATTTGCGGTATGGATACAAACTATAGTAGCTATTCCTAAATGACACCATTTTTAAACAGCCCCTCAAATAAGTGAGATCAAAATCTCAGACTGAAATAAAAATCAAATTAGTGTATACAATGTCTAACAGGAACATTTAACAATCACATTTTAAAAATGTCTTGCCTTTAAGTAAAACATTATGGCGAAGATAACCCCAAAATAGCCAAAAAACAGGCCAGATCCTGGATAACAAAGCCACAAGTCGCCATCAAAGAAAAGATCAGTTTTGTGTCCTACAGCCAGAAAGAGCAGGGAACATCAGAGGGGCTCAAATTCCCCTTCAGAGGGAAGGTGAACCTTGTGCCACCCTTACCAACGGGAGCCCAAAGTCTTCCCAGTCAGAGGATATTAATACTTCTTACTCAAATGCAACATATTCTTGCTATGTGATGTCTTCATGCCCCAGTTTGAAAAAAAAAAACAAAAACAAAAACAAAGCATCATTATTAAGTCTACACATTATTTCCTCTACATTGTGTTATCATGAGGAAGCCTGATTAAGGGTATGATTAAGAATTCCGACATAGTCTTTTCAAGAAACTTGATTTTACTTTTTCATTTCTTTTTCTGGCATTAAAAAAGGCCCAGATTCTTCTCGTAGCTTCAACCACGCAGGATGTGAAAGGCTGCAAGATAAAGGGAAGTAAATCAAAGGAAGAAAAGCAAGCTTTGCCCTCCTTTCTCCTCACCAGGGAAGATAATTGTTATCAATCTCTAAAACTAAAGAATGTATTTGTTCATGTAAGTGAAATACACTGTTGCACAGGATAAAGGTGGCCTCATACTGATGCTCTTTGGAAAGAATTTCACTCCGTATGAATGAAGCAAGAGTGTTGTCTTTTATCTTACTTGGGCAAATTTGATAGAGTAAGAGTGTTTATGCTTTGTAGCTTTATATGCCAATGACTTATTAAGCCATAAATCAATAAGAATGTGGAAGCGGATGATCCTCTGGGGTTTCTTCCTTCCCCTCGAATTTTTACATTACTCTATAAGAAATAAAAGGAGTAGTAACTACTTGAGATTCTCTCTCTACTGTCTGCCATTCAGGGGGGAAAAAAAGAGGGTCAAAAATAACCTCCCACTTGTGGCAACTGAAGCTATTTGTTCAGTGTTATTTTTATAGGCTACTTGTGAAACTAGAAGGCAGGCGTGAAAGCTGGGAAGTTCTACTCCTCACTGCCAGTAAAACACACAATAATACAATAACATACTTCTGTACCCCTGCAGCTGCACGAGCTCTAAAAAGAACCATGCAAGAGTGAAACTGTTTGCAAAAAGTTTCCTTAAAGGCTGAGTTGATTACCTGCATCGGTATCTACGGTAATACTACTTATGGTATTAATACCTGCAATCGGTATTATACGGTACCTATTACTACCGTATATGGTTTTTATGAAAAGTCACCAGCCTCTCCAGTTGTGAAACCAGGAGAACTGCTGGGGACTTTGCTGGTATTTTATGACAGTTGATTTGCATAATATTATTAGGGCATTAAAAAGTTTTACAATGCAAGTCGTATAGTCAAGAAGTAACGAATCGCAGGAAACTAATTCAGTGGACCTCCAATGCACAAAAATAAATCTCACGTAGGCAATCAACATATTAAAAAACCCTGGCATGCTAAGGGCAATTAGATTCCAGACAAGCTTAAACAATCAGTTTGCATTCTCCCCCACACCTTAGGGATTACTGAAAATACAGTATCACCTAAATTAAAGAAGAAAGATAATAAGGACGTGGTACAAAAAAAATGCTTTGAATTGTTATTCTCGGCACTGACCTGCTGCCTCTCCAGGGCACCGCGGGAGTTATTCCCTCTGAAAGGCAGCGCTCCAGGGCTGAACACCGCTCCAGCAGCCTCTCAGCTTCCAAGATGAAATACGTATCAGACACCTTAAATGGCCACTACACAAGAAACTGGTGCCCAATATCTCTCAATATTTGTCTTTCTTAGTTTTACGCTTTCGTAACTGTTTTCAACTTCATTATCAAGACTTAACCTTTACACTTGTTAGAGCAAACTTTGGCTCGCAACAACGTTTTGTGTTCAAACTGGGCTCAGGTCAATCCGACAACCCGAAGATGCTTTTCTTTCCTATGTCGTAACAAATTCACTTTTTAAAGAGAGTATTTAAGATGGAAGATAGAAAATTGAGAGTGATGGAAGGATTTTGGGTGGAGAAGGAGCAGCTATGACAGACCCGAGATGGGGAGCTATAGATAGATAGATAGATAGAAAGCTCTGGTCTGTACTTCTCTTTCTGTTATTTGTGCATAGGTACAGGCTGAATCTCTAAATTACTGATCTTTGTCTTGTTGGATTTATGTATGCATTAGACCATAGTTTTGACATGTTTCATTACTGTCAATTTATCTACTTTATCTACACACAGTGGTAGCAGCATCTACTGAAGACAATAGACACTAATTCCCCTTCTGAGATAAGAGCCTTCATCTATGGCATACCTCATGCATCTCTGCTAACCAAAAGTGAAAAGAAAGTCTTTTTAGGTCATAAGAATATGTGGTTATAAAATGACAAAAAAAAAATCAGAGGGCTAAAGGCCAATGCCATACTGGAAGCTATTTGTTGTTCATTTTCAGAACTGGCAAGGACAGAGAAATGTGACAAATATGTAATGAAAATGCATGGAAGATAAGGAAACTTTATGCACAAAAGAAGTATTTAAGAACGTACAGTAAGAAACAGATAAAAGCAAAGTGAGACCAAATATATATACATGCGTAGAAACACTGATTGAGAAATCTAACTGCAGTGATTTCCATCCTCTCATCACAACTGAGCGTGTACTAAATGGATAAACTGCTACTTGACATTTCCTAAATAAATACCATGGGAAGAGTACTTATTTTACTTTAATGAATCATTTTGGCTCCTACAACAGAAAGTAGCTGTGATGAACCATAATCCGCTTTGGGAAATATAATTCTATAATGGAGATCTATATGGACTGAAATATCAGAAGTTGTGGTCTCCAACAGGTCGACTTCAAAAGAGATTCTGATTCATCCATGCCCACTTCTGCTTATGTTGGATCATAGCTGTTGATATACTGTATCTGCCATGCAGAGAGATATTCCTCTACTAGAGGTAAGAAAGCCATATGGTTCGTGGATGACTATGAATTTTCACAAGGCAAACTGAACTACACATAAATTTTTTTCAGTAGTTATTCAAACAAAACTACCCATTTAGCTAACAGAATATTTTAGGTTCAGGTAGGATATTTTGGCCCATATAATACATTTCAAAGAACTGAAAAAGTCTCTCTTAAATACAATCATAATTGATGAGCTAACGCTATCTCTCTGCATTAGTGGTCCTCTGGTTCACCATGCACGGTTAGATAAACAAATTCACTGTAGTGGTGAACTGAAGCAGCAAATAAGACTTGTCTTGTTCATGGAGTAGAACTGAAGCAGCTGTTTTTGTTTGACTGATGCAGTTTGAAAGGGCCCCCTGATGGTATACCTCAGAAAAAACAAGGGTTTATTTCAATGTTCTTTTTATTACCAAAACTACTCAGAGGATTATCATAGCTGTAGAAGGAAATTGCTCTGACTACCTGTAATTGCAAATAGGAAAAAAAAGTTCCTGCCAAAGGCAGGTGTAAAATAACATTTTACCACCTTTGTTAAGGCACACAAAAACTTTCCCAATAGTTACTCCAATGTCCATAATTTACCAAGACAAATCTCTCAACCAAGCTGAAATTTAGTCATCCAGGCTGCATCCATGAATATTTCCTATTAGAACATCCACCGCCAGAAAAAAACTGTTGTAAGCATGAAGCTGTAGCTTGCCCAGGACCGGCAATGTGCAAGAGAGCCTGCGGAGGGTCCCCCCTGGGCAGGATGCTACAGCGAAAACGGAATACCCAAGCTTTCCTCAGGATCAGGTATGAATGTCCTATTTAGGGACACATTTCTCCTATCACATCTACCAACTAATATGAAAGTAACTTGCTTCATATATTGGAATTTATTAGAATATAATTTTGAGTTAGCCATAACGGACCTTGACATTTTTCTCTTGATTTGGTAACTTTCTCTTTTAACAGCTTGGCATAGCCAACGATACCACCATGAATACCAGTGGGACTTCGCCCTGCACAAATGTGAGATCCCAATCCCATTAAGTCATTAGGAATATTACCACCGATTCAGCGAACCTTGGATTCGACTGTGCGGTTTTACGCGTTACATAGACAAAACACGTTCTCCTCAACACCTCTGTCAAAAGCCGTCTGTGTTTGCTGGTTGTTAAATGCTTGCTTAAAGCATTTCTGACTTCGCTCCAAGTGTAATTTCAACTTGTACCAGAAATTTAAACTCATTTCAGAGGGACTAGAAATTCTAAAAAGTTAAGAAAGAGGTATGCCCTATACTCTTTTAGCGCAAACTAAACTTATGTGTAACTAAATGCAAATATCACTTTATAGTACTAAAATGAAAGGCTAAAAATAATCTAAAATAGAATCAACGAATTTATTTGACACTCCTGGTTTTTACTCTGTGTGTAACTGAACAATGGCATAATAAATGCATTCTTTAACTTAGGAATATTATGTCAGATCACACAGGGTCTGACTACAGCACTCAGAATTAAATCTCCAATGCATAACATTGTAATTCATAAAACTATTAAAATCATCTGAGTCCATTTTAACCACGTACCAGACATCTTGAAAAGCATGCAAAATGATGGGGGGGGGAAACCTTTCAAATATAAATGATGAAATCTAGTTAGCGCTGTAAAAATAGCTACACACAGTAAAATTAAAACTTGCAATTCTGAAAGAAAGTGCTTTGTGCAAACCATCTGGAAATGACTTGAAAGTATAATTGCTGTCACGCAGAAAGCATAGAAAAATAAAACTTCTACTCTTCTTATTTTACCTGTTCTCCAGATAAAACACAAAGCCGGAAATGAAACTAATCACAGATGTGAAAGGCTGATACCTCAAATACATTCGCATTATAAAATAGCATTATCCCCTGCTCTGGACCAGATTCGCTTTTTAAAACAAGTCCAGTACAACTAATAGGCTCCCGTGACATACCCCAAGCTGCACTACAAAACATCCAGCTACTCCGACCCCACAGGAGATTTCTCAGCCATCCGCACTTGGATTTGCACTCGGTCACACTCGGGTGACCCTTCCTCCTAGCAGGATGTCCCCTTGCAGCCATCTACTAACCTAAATGGCTTGGGGGATTCGGTATTTCAAATTTTGCTAGCGCCCTGCTTGTGATGCTGCTCCGCAGCACGCAGAAATACACAGAAACCATGCCAGCCCTGAGAAGGGCACTTCAGTTTCGCAGCCTGATACTTGGGCTCACACCACCCCGAGTGACTGGAGCACTTCACCTCCGTTCTAAGTGCCTCAATTTGGAAGAGATTCAAATATCACCCGCTCCCAAGGCACAGCAAGCCGGTGTAACGCCGTCACGGAGCTCAATCGGAAACGAACGACAAAAGGTTCGTGGCTGCAGACTGAGAAACCCTCGGAAGTTCCAGGGAAGTTGGGGCTGAAGCGCTTTATCGGTGCATTTACCGCTGAACGCGGCACTGCACGGCACCGGCCCCGCTGCTAGAACTGGGGCACCGGCAGCGTCAAGAATTAAGTTATGGAGGCGACAGCAAGCGGGGCCTGAGGAGAAAGCCCCGCCGGCTGGAGGGCTCCCCCCCGCCCCGCTCCCCTCCCCGGGACCGGCCGCACCGGGCCGGGCCGTCCCCTCGCAGCCGCCCCGAGGTGGCGACCGCCGGGCGGTTCGCCGGCTCCACTGCGGGAGGCGAGTTTCGGGGAGGCGAGACGGGCCGGGGCGCGCCGCCGTTTTTAGTGTGATACCGGTTAATTATTTTATTTCTCGGGCAGACCGCGTTTCCAAGGACCGCGGCGGGGCTCGGCCAAGCCGGCGGCAAACGCCCTCCCCGCGGGGACAGCCACCCGTGATCGCCCCGGCGACCGGGGTGGGCAGCGCGGCAGATGCACTGCCTCCGCGCTCCGCCTGCGCACCCGTGGACTTTTCCGACCGCGCCGAGCGCTGCGCGCCCGCGGCGGGGCAGCTGCGCGGAGCCGGGGCGGGACGCGCCCGCCGCCCGCCCCTCCTCGGATACCGGTCTGCGGGGCCGGGCCCCCCCCGACGTACCCGCGCCCCCCTCCGCACGGCGGCCGGGAACGACCAAGGGGGAAGCGGTGCAGCCGCCGGTGCGGCCGCCGGTGCAGCCCCGGCTCCCCTGGCCCCCACAATCACGCGCTCCTGAAATTTAAACCGCCGCCCGTACTGCGGCTCCCCGCGCAGCATCCCCCGCCCCGCCGCTCCCTCCGGCCAGACCGGCCGCACAGAGGGTCCGTCCGTGCCCCCCCGTACCCCCTCGCCGCTTCTCCCCGCGCCCCGTGCCATCCCGCCGCCGCCCCGCGCCGGCAGAGGGGCACCCCCGCCGCGACACCGTCCTGCCCGGGCTGTGCCGAGGGGAGACCCCTGCCACGGCGAGACCCCCGCCGCGGCGCCAGGACACGCGGGTGACGGGCGGGGGGACGACACGACCACCGACGGCGCGGCTCAGCGCGCCCGTCCCCGACGGCGGCGGTCCCCACACGCACCGGCAACCCGGTTCCTTTCGCTGCCCGGGCTGGGGCATCCCGCCGTGCGGCGCGCCCGCCGCCCCGACGGCGTCCCCCCTCCCGTCCCCTTCCCGCCGTTACCTTTTTCAGCGCTGACATTCTAGTGCATTATTGACGCGGCGGGCGCGGGCTGCGCGCGGGGCTGCCGGTCAGGTGCAGGAGACGCCCGGCCGGCAGCGGCAGCGGGAGCAGCGGATGGCGCCCAGCATCGCCCCCGCCCCCCCCCCCCCCCGGCCGCCGCCGCCGCCGCCGCTCACCCCGCCGGGTCCCGCCGCCGCCGCCCGGCCCCCCCTCCCCGCGCGCACCCCCGCCCTCGCTCCCGCGCGCGCGGCGGCGGCGGCGGCGCCCACCGGCTCGTGCGCAGCCGCGCGCCCCCTGCTGGAGGTGGGGGGCACCGCGCCGGGCGGGGCGACGGGCACGCCCCCGCCGCCGCCTCCGCCAATGGCGCGCCTCCACTCCGGTGACGGACAGTCGCGGCGGCGAGCAGGAAGGAGGGCGAGCGCAGAGCTGCCGTTTGCGCGGGGCCGCCTGTGCGCCCGGGGCCATGGCCCTGAGCAGGAGGGAAGGTAAGGCGAGGCCGCGCCGGTGAGGGGATAGCGAGTGGGGGCGTCTCTGCTGCCGCGCCCGCTCCCTGGGGCCGGGGACTGAGGGAGCCGCGGGGGGGGCGGCCGTTAACGGCCCCGTGCGCGGCCGCCTTCAGCTGAGGCGTGTTTCCGACAGGGCGCACCGCGATGCCGCCGTTCCTCACGGCTGAGCCGCCGGGATCGTGTGTCCCTCCCCGCCGGTGAGGGCGGCGGGGAGCCGGGGGTGGGTGGGGAGCCCGGCAGCGGGGGTAGCTGCCCGCGGGAGGGACGCTGAGGGACGGGCCGGAGCCGGGTCGCGGCCTCGCGGTTCGAGCTCCTCTGGGAGCTCCGGTCCTGTGTCCCCTTGGCTGGGACGCGCCAGGGAGAGCTCCTGCGGTGTATTCCTGTCTCTGTGTGTGTGTGTGTGTGAATAAAACTACTTATTTAATCGTAAAGTATTTTCACATGAGCACTCTGTGTACATATGCACGTGCACTCGTTGTTTGTGACCACACAGCTTGGCCCGTTTAAAGCGGGTTAGCACAGTTCTGAAATACCCGTGGTACTGTGCTTGCAGAGAAAAAACCCCTTCTCCTGAGCATAACTTCAGTCCATTTGGTTTCCCTTTATGTTTTATAAGACACGGCCTTGTGCAGGAAGAAAGCAATCATAAAAATACAGGTGTTCTTTTAAGTGGTATCTTGCTCTTAAGGGAGGGTGAGTAAGGCTGAGCTATGAGAGCTAAATGCTTGCCTACTGTGTTGACTTTGTGGCTGATGCTTGAGTTTTCAAACAGTTCCGGCATCCTGAAACTCGAATCCTTCCTGCAAGGATAACACCGTGAGAGTGAGACTGAACAGCGAGGGTTAGCATTTAAGCTATTTGCTGGCTGACTGCAACTAGTGGTAGTTCTGAAGGAAGAATAAAAACAGAGTAGTAGTCTCTGTGTTTTAAATGCAGCTTCATTGTGAGAAATGGAGAAGGCTGATGGAGTAACTGGTTTGCTTCTAGTGTGACTTTCTTTGAGGAAAGACAGAACTGCAAATTGATGTCTTCTGGGAGAAAGTTGGAGGTGGGAAGAGTGAGTTCATTCACTTGTAAATAAACATGTGACCCTAGAGCTGAGAGTGGGTGAAACAAATTCCAAGGCACTCAAATTGTTTTAAAACCAAAGGTCAAATAAAGAAACATTTGCTTCTGTATGGTGGAAGAGAAAGCTAAAATGATCATGCTGGGTGACTGTCTTTACTGTGTAAAGTTAGAAATCACTTAGTTTTCTTCAGCCACTCTAAGGAGTGATGACTTAAGATTGAGAAGAAAATACAATGAGAAATAAAAGGATGATGGGATGCCACATGGTCACCCAGGATGAAATAACAAAATTGAAAGAGTTTGCAACCTTATCTGATCAGCCTCTGCAGCCAATAGCATATATGGAAACTATTGACTTTCTATTGTATAAAACTATGTACTAAAAAACTATAAACTATAAAACTATATACTATATATATTTAAAGAGACAGGTGTCTCAGAAAAGAGCTGAAAAAGAAGATTTAGATGCTTCTCTTTAAGGTTGCTTTTGCTCCTACGTATAGGAGTCAGTTGAAGATGCTGAAGATAGACTTTTTGTCTGCATTACAAGTGAACACTGAAGCTTGTTATTTTTTTCTTGAACTGGGCCATAATGCAGAATAAATGTGATGGTCAACAGCTTGTAGGTCATGAGTCTAATTGTCAATGAAGAGAATCTAAATAGCTGAAAGACAGTAAGTCAGCAGTGCAGGTAAGTGAAATGCACTTCATTTTGCCAGGAAAGGGTTGGGCAGGTATAACTGAGAAATTGCAAAGTTTTGTGGGTCTTCTTGAGTTGCTCATGTACCAAGGATTTGTAACAGGGCTAGAGGTACTAGTAGTTGTCATTATGTGTATTACTGACAAGGATGACTGTCCTCTCTGGGACAGCTGGATTCATAATTCATAGGTGTTAAACATCATCAGTTGCATCTTTAGAGCTGTAGGCATCATTCTTGTAACTTTGTGCAGCCTCAAGCTAACACTACCGTAAAGGGTTATAGAGTGGCGTTCCATCTGCTAAAGGGTAGAGTTAAGATACTGGTGTAGGGATAGTGTACATTGCTGACCTTAACCGCTAACAAGAAGCGATACAAAAGTTACTGTGCTGTACAAAGGATGATCTTGTGGTACTACAGGAGACTACATATTTGAGACATTAAACTGAAAATCAAATGTGGCCAGTTGATAGTCATCAGTAACACAGTAACAAAAGGTTTTAAACAGTGAGAGTATTGTATTGAGGAGCGCTATTTTCATCTCCTTGTGATGACTCAAATAACTTGGGCTTGGGGCCGGAAGCCCTTACTTGTAGTAGGGATTGAAATGAAATTGTAGTTCCTTAGTTTGGGTTTTTTTCAATGACTATATCGGATTTTAAACAGCCTAATTCTTGCATAAAAATACACCAGTGTTTTTTCGTTCTTTCTAATTGTTTAGGAACAACTTTGCCTCTTACAGATCCTGGTTTTATTTTTTTATATGATTTTTTTATTTATTTTTATAATTTAACGTGTGTGGTGTACTTTGTTCACTTCAAGCTTTGCATCCAGATAAGAGTTCTTTAGGTTAAAGTAAGGTTTGAGCTTACTGAAATGTGTAAAGTTTACACCTGTGCCAGCAGGGGACTGGTCTTGGTGACCAGTAATGTTATAAGTGCACAGCCTTTTTTTTTTTTTTTTTTTTTCTTCTTCTTCTTCTTCTTTCCCCCAAAATCTGTCTCAGAAGAGACAGGGCGGGGAAGGGGGAAGGTCTTCTTACAGCTATGGTTTGCAGTTGGCCTAACTTTGAGTAGACAAAACTATGATTATTGTGATGATCATTATTTACTAATAATAATATTCAGCAAAGTTGAGCATCTTTAGTAAGGGTGGTTGAGATATCTTTAGATGTTGTGAGTGATGTCTGTTTGATTGTGCCAGGTAAGATCAAGATAATGGTGTAGCATGAGAAATGTATTGTTAAGTATTGTGAGAGATGTTTAGAAAAATGGATAGCATGTACAAATTGAAATAATGAAGATGATCTGTTTTCCCAGGGCTGTAGTAGGAGTGGACATCTTACAAGGTTTCACTGTGAGGCAGACAGGGATCTTATGAACAGCTGGAACAAAATCCTGATGTTCTCATTGTGTTGGTTATGTAGTGTCTTATCATCTGTGTCACGTCAAGTTTATTAGATGTCTAGGACCTTGTGGCTGCAATTAAGGCGGCCTACTGAGACATCTCTCAAGCCTTTGTTGAGACAGGATGGCACGATCTATTAGTCAGGTTCTTATTGAACTACATAGTCATGTAGAATTTGCTGACAGATGTAACACCAGTCTTGCTGATTTGAAACTGCAATGTGACACAGAGATCATGCTTGGCGAAGCTGAATCAATTTTGTCTAAGTTAAGAAGAGAAAACAAATGTCTGCTTTTCCTAGTGAATAACTTACTGGTTTGTATCTGTGATTGCTATGAACTGTGTTGGCCTGGGTGCACACAGGTCAATCTTCGAGTGCTGAATCGCTCTCCCATTGTGACTCACTCCTTAATCTGGGTGAATACATAAATGTGGGGTATGTAATCACTATATTCTTTTCCTTTCCTTCCTTTCTACCCTACTGACATGTGCTACCATGTGCTATATACTTAAATAATTTCCTCCTGTTCAAAAGTTGCCTCAAAGACAGGAGAATGGTATGTTACTGAGTTTCAGATAACAAAATGGTTTTCCATATATTGTAAAAAAATTAGTGCTAAGTGAAAAGATAAATGGAGTCATGTTTTATGGACTACTGTATTAGAGCACAAAACTGGAGATTTTTTACACTATGCTGTTCTTGAAATGTAATAATAAGACAGGAGTAAAACCTAGGCAATTAGCATCTGGTTTTAAATAAGATGTAGAACACTAATAGATGCTGTATCAGTGAGAATAATGTCAGAGGTCTTGAGACGAACCTCAACATCATGAAGTTAGTATTACACACTAGATTTAAAATGGCAGCATCTGAGCTGCTTGTGCAGCTCCCAGTGACGTTTTGGTTAACAACCATACTGAGATGCAGACAGCTGATACCTAGTAGTTCAGGCACAGAATTCATGTGACCTTGAATACAAGTAAATCCTTCTGTAGTTTAATTCCCAAACAGCACATGTGGGTTCTCCTTTTTCCTGCTAAATACGTAATAATAGCTTCAGCAGTTAAGAGTAAAATGACCTATGTTATATGGAAAGTCAATGAAATCAATTGTAAAACTCGGAAAAAGAACCATTCACACCTTACTGTAGCCATTCTGTCAAAAACAGTACAATTTTTTTCCCTTTAAGTTGTCATTTTGAGGCTAGTAGAACTAAAAGATTGTGTAAGGAGCCAGTCAAGTTAAAAATAATCAGTTTGTGATATCAGCATTTCACCATGGCGTTCCTACTCAGTTTTAATTCCGGAGTTTTGTAGTTCAAAAAAAAAAAAACCCCAAAACAAAACAAGCAGCCCACCCTCCTTGACATCTGCTGACCCGGATGGTAATAGCTCAGGGGGGAAATGGGACGAACAACCTTTGTTCAAAAAAAGTGCTTTCTTTGCGAAGGCAGATAGTTAAAAGTAAGGTATATGAGGCTGAGAGACAGCGCCTTCCAGACCAAAAGACCTGTTCAGAACCAAGGTTTCTAACCTGTAGGGACATCTTCATAGGAAACAAATTGCTGTGTAGTATATGATTCCTTAATATAGTGAGGAGAGGTAGAAAAAGGACCAAGGCCAAACAACTTGAGCTTTGCAAATGTAACAAACATGGCATGTGTGGGTTTTGTGCCAAAGGTGATGATGCACTGGAGGAAAAACTAATGTGAACTATTTAATTCTTTCACTTCTTGAAGGACCTCCAGAGTCTTTTGAAATATATTAGAAGTATTCAAACACAGTTGCTGGTCTCATTGTGGGTAGGTGTGTAAAATTACTTCTTCCAGTCATTCAGATGAGATAGCCTAGTGCTTTTTCTGGCCTTAAGATACAAGTGAATTCCACCCTGAAATCTGGAGCTGAAAAATTACTTGGTATCCTCCTTAAAAAAGAATTTCCAAGAATAACAGTGCTGTTCAGAAACAATAAATTTATAGATAGATGCAGTTAAGTCTGAAGTGTGAAAACTGAAGATGTTGTAGATAATCTGCAGAATGGCATCCTTTTTGACCAAACACAAGATCTTGTAAGATGTTAGCTTCTATGTTTCCCTACAAGTGCCTCTTTCAAGAGATAGTCAGCTTCAGCCTGAATTTTCAGCAGCAGATCTGTCAGTCTATACTCTTATCCTGTTTTGTCCTTTAGCTACTCTCATAAGAGCCTGTTACCATAGCTTCACTTGCAGGGCGAGGACTGCTTGCAGACTGTGAATACAAAGCAAAATACTGTAAAATTGGAAGCTTCCCATTCCTATATATGTAAAACTGTACTTCGACTACAGATAGATTTCTGCATATTTCACACTTCTTTTTCCCCCTTTGGAAAGATCAATTTTGTTATTCCCATGACAGTGTTATTCCCATTCCCAGTGCTTTCTTTGGTTTGCAACATTTCTGTCTATGGTGAAATGGAAGTACGTCACTTTTGGGAAAGCTCACCTTGCTGGTAGCAGGAAAATTACGTTTTTTCCTTTTCTTCTTCCTGACTTGAATAAGAGCATCCCTTCTTAAATACAACATACACCCTTATGATGATCTGAACCATCAGGCTATACAGGATGTAATAGCACATCACTGCATTATTCTTCTTTTCCTCATATCTCTGTGCAGCTTGCACTTTTTTGGAAATGGGAAAGTCCTATATAAATGAGGGGGTGGGGGAAAATGATACCCTGTTGAGCTGCCATGGAATGTTTTGGTCTAGTTAATTCCTCCCTTTCCTGTTTGATTTTAAACTGGTTGGTGGTTGCTGAACTGGTATCCCAAGTCTGGGAATCTTCTCTGCAGCTAAGGGATCTCTACTCAAAGATTTTTGAATTTAATGTTTAAATAGTTAGTCGTTGCCCTCAGAACTAGGATGTGTTTTCTTAATTTAAGCCTCTTGTCTCTGCCATTTCTAGCAATGGTTCTGGGGTCTTTGAGCTTTCATCTGTGTCCTTTTTGTTTTGCTTATGGGGTTTTGGCTGTGGGAGTTCTACTCTGAGCATTAGGATTAGACTAGATGATGTCCAGAGGTCCCTTCCAACCTTAACAGTACTATGATTTTTATGACCATTCTGTAAAGTAACTGTGGTGTCATGGCCTTTGTAGGAGATGTGATGTTTATATAATAAAAGAGACTTCAAAGATTTAAATCTTTTTAAGTATCAGAGAGTAATTCTGCACTAACAGAAATGAACTGAACATTTTAATGAAGCCTTGTCCATATGTTCTGCATGTGGATTATCATTTTGTCTCTCTTTCCATCCTCTTCTGTTCTGCTGTACTATCTTTTCTTCTGCTTTAGCAGAAATAGCATGTTAACACATCTTACGCATGGGATGGTTTCAGGAGAAATTCCTGACTTTTCCCTTCTTGGAAAACTCTTCTGTTTGTAGGAGAGAGAGACCAAGTAGGGCAACTTGCAAGCTTCACAGAATTCTAATGTTTTCAGCGCTCTTGATGCCGCTTATTTTATTCTTGCTGCCCAAGTTGCATTTGAGTAGGCAGAAGGCAACCAATTGAGACACATGGTGGGGGTGCTTACAGTATGTATGGCAAGTAGCCAAAAGTACATGGCAAACATTCTTCACAAAAATGTTTTTGAGGAAACTGTTGCCTCCTACACATGGCTGGACAGGAACATTTCTGATGTTGTTCAGGAATTTATTTGTTTAGTTATTCAGCATGCTTTTGTTACAGTCTTTGAGTTTCAAGTCATGCTGTCAATCCCAGGAGAGCCTTTATAAATCTGCAGTGCTATTCCAGTGTTGGCACGGGTGTATTTGTGGGTAGTCTGCTTATGTACATAAGAAACTTAGTAGTGTTGATTTTAATACATAGATGCCAAATAACGCCAAATTTATTTGAAGGAGGCTTTTTACTCTTCTCACAAAATTGTGGTAGAAAGATCCTGGATGTTCATAACTTGTATCACGAGCCAGCATGTGCTCTGCACTCTATTTCTTGGAGTTATACTTGCTTTGTTTATGTTACGTCAAACTGTAGAGACCTGGTGCTTTTTCAGCTTTCTGGTGTATTTATACTTCACTATTTCCACACATGAGTTGTCAAGAATTAGCCATGGAACTAGTTTGGTACCTGTTACAACTTGTTCTCATTTCTGAAAATACTGGTTCCTTTTTGTCACTGAGGAATTCCTGGAAAGATATGTCTTCTGGTGTTGCTTCATCTAATTGCATAGTAGGAACATTCGGTGCTTTCAATTACAGCCTGGGTATTTTGATAGTGTGGCATGTTTTCAACTGGAAAGTGAATTTGTTTCACTTTTGAAGTATAAATAGAAAACTTAGAGGACAAGACTAGAGTATGTAAGTTTTTCACATTTGCAGATCTATTAGAATTGAATTTTTATACAGAAAACTTGCAGGCAGTTGGGCTAGATGATTGTTGTATATCCCTTCCAACTGAAGTATTCAATTCTAACTGCAGAAATGCACCAATCGCTCTCTTCATCTTGTGTTTACAGCTCTCTAAATTTCAGACACAAGACCACGGTGTTTATGGAAGCTACGGAAGCCATGTACTTCACTGTAAAATGGTGTAGGCTCTTAATAATGCTGTGAGAAAGCAATGTTTGCTTGTCCCCCTAAGTGTGGAGCCCCTCCCAGCCCCCTGAGGGGGTGGGGAGGGAGTCAGTAAGGTTTAATTTCTCTCTGTAATCTTTATAACTTTGTTAACAGAGGCAGTGTCAGTGTAGCCTGGTCTTCCCCTACAGCAAAAGAGTGAAGGCTGTCTCTAAACCTTTAGGATTTGTGCCAAGTATTTCTGTTCTTACTATTACTGTGCAGTACCTCCTTTGGGCTGTATGCCTAGCTCTAACATTGTGAGGTTTCCTTTGTATAGTCTCGAACTGCGTTCAATTTTTTCCACAAAACTGGTGTGGCATGCACTACTCTTGCCTCCACCACCACGTGTGTGCACACACAGTCTGATACCTGGCAAATCCAGGTAGATTCAGAACACAAAGTCATCTTTAGTTGATGATTATAAGAAGTCTGATATTTCTGTCACCTTCACTCACGTTCAGTGTCTTGTCACTATACATCTCGCAGCATAAAGTATCTATCCATTGTAGTATTAAAGTCCTGTCAGATTCCTGGAGGTGAAAGAACACACAAAATGTGTCAAGCACTTCTTCACATTTCTTTTTGTGCTTCTGTTTGGACTCTGGAGACATCAACAATGGACAAATCTTTCCACGTGCTACTCACAAGTAAAATGGCAACTAGGTCTGCTGTGATAACACAGAACTCCAAAATATGGTGGTCCCTGGGCCATGCTCCTCTAACGTACAGGCTTAGAGTTGTCACTGTGTGTCCAGGTGTTCAGGGCCATGTTTTCCTTCAGTAACGTATAGCTATGGGGAATTTTTTTCTTTACATTGCAGAATATTTTCCCTATAGAACTTGGAAAGCATCTTTAGTCTTCAGTAGATTGGGAGTAATTATACCTTAGAGAAATAGAGCCATGATAAACTACTGTGGTAGTTTTTAAAGACTTACTGTGGATTGGGTAAACTGCAGTCTTCCTTTCATTAATTCTTGCCTGGTCTGTGCCCTATAAAATGTCATGAATTGCTGTCTGCTGTCCCACATTTTTTAAGGAGGTAAGGACAGTTGAAAGCAATGCAGAGCTAATGCTAACAAACATTCTGGGTTGCTTTCAGCTGCATCCACATCACTGCCATTCCTGGACCCTAAACCTCTGGGCTTATCTGCTTACCTCTCTTGGTTCCAGTTTGTCATCTGTTAGTTCTGGAGACTGCTTTGTTCTAAAAGGAGAGAGATATTTGCAGCAGTCTGTGCAACAAGGCTTCGCTTTTTTTTCCTTATAATTGTCGTCTTATTGCTGTTCACATTTCTTTCCTGTTCGATTACAGGCTCAGTTCCAGAGATAATTCCCCTCAAACTGTTCTTTCTCTTCCAGACTGGAACACCAGGCTTTGTAATATGTGAATACAATTTTCAAGAATGTCCTCAAAAACATACCCAGTAGAATATATTAAATTCATTCACTTGTACCTTGTGCATTAAGGCTGTATGTAACTGTAGCAATTTTCATTGGTTCTGACTCCAAATAGTGTATCACTCGTCTTTCTGTGGCCTCCCTCGTCTTTTCTTGAGGTCTTTTTAAAAATGCATTTCAAAGTTGTATATGCTTGTTTTGCGACATCAGTCTGCTATGAAAAGTGGAAAAATGTTCACAGATTGGTCTGTTGAAAGACAACATGAATCTGTACAGATCCTCCATCAGTTATGGTGACTGGAAAACAATAGCAACAAATAACCACAGGTACTTGGCTATGCTACGGATATGGTGAGAGCAAATCTTATTCCCTTCCAGAGCTCTGGTAGGTTAGATATGTCTCTGCTAGTAGATATATTTCCTTGATTTTTCTTTATTCTTAATCTCTTGTTAAGAGGTAGTTATTTTTAAGGGTTTGAACAGTTCTTACCAGATGGACTGATCTCTGATGCTGCATACTGCCAAAGACATTAGGCTAAGGAGAGTTTTGAATACGGAAGAAAAGCTGCTCTGTAGCATCAGGCAAGACCAACCTCCTGTGGTTAAGCCAATGTTCATGGCTATCACACGTTATCTTCTCTTTACAGTAATTGCAGCGATAAAACCCTGAGGAAAGAGCATCCTCTGTCATCTGAAAAATGTTTTGGTAGCTCAGCTCTTGAGACTCTTAACTGCAAAGAGTGCTGCTTTGGAGCATGTAAAGCTGCTGAGTATGGCAGGACAGACATTCCTCAGAGCCTACTTTCCTTGTTGATTGATATGTAGGACAAATTTGTTCAAAAAGTTTGGGGCCGCAGACAGGGGTGTGTTTGGTTTGGGTTTTTCCCCAGGCTTGAATATATTTAGGATTCCAAATAGTTAGACTAAATCAGTCAACTTTTTCAGGTGTTCTCTAGTGATACCACCTTTTTCATTGACCTGAGGAAGGTGTACTGCTGGGATACATTGCTTCCCGCTGTCTTCAGAAGACTTGAAATATATCTAGTTCCAAACAGGGGGACCCAGTCATGCCTAGATGTCGCTGCTGCTCATTTCCATTCTGTTGTGGTTATTGGGACTTCCTAGTCGTCTTAAGAGATGACTTCACAATGCTGAGACATGCTGATACAGATGTGAAAGCTTTGCAGGCAATAAAGCACTCCCCCATTCTGCACCCAGCTGCTTCTTCCTGTGTCTGCTGAAAAAAACACCAGCCTGTAGGATTGGATGCTGCTTTGGTGCTAAACAACAGCATTGCTGAATTAGATCTATTAAGGCTACTGCTCTAGATACTTCTTTCTAAGCAAGAGAGATTTTTGTGAAAGAATACTTTTACTCAATGTTCACGCGCTCCAAAGACAGGCATTGTTTCAGTTTGCTTTCTCAAGCATAAGTATTGGAGATGGGGAGATGAATGAGAAGGAATGAATGTATCAAAACTGCTCTCATATTGCTTTCTGAAGCAATGCTAACGTGTATATGAGTATGGTCCCTATGTTACCAAAAGTTAAGAAAAAGAATGAAGTAATTTTTTTTTTTTTGTGGGAGTAACTGAACAAATGACTAGAGAAATCAGATTTCAAGATGATGAGCATAAAATCTACTGTAGCTATGAGGAGATTGGCTCTCCTCAGCAGATTTGGAGAAAATGTATTTGCATATATAGATTCATCAGTATATCAATCATCATTTGCTTTGGAAGAATAACTTCCTTAATACAAATGCTTGAATGTTAGTTTTGTGTACTGGTTTTGTCTGTGCTAGAGTAAATTTTATTCATACCAGCTCCTGTGGTGCTGTGTTTTTTGGATTTGTGGTGAAAACAGTGTTGATAACACACCAGTGTCTTGGTTATTGCTGAGCAGTGCTTGCACAGCACCAAGCAAGGCCTTCTCTGTTTCTCAAGCCGCCCCACCAGCAAGTTGGCTGGGGATGCACAAGGAACTGGGAGGTGACACCGCTGGGACAGCTGACCCCAGCTGACCAAAGGGATATTCCATACCAGTGATGTAGTGTCCAGTATATAAAGCTGGGGGAAGGAGGAGAAAGTGGACCTTCGGAGTGATGGTGTTTTGTCTTCTCAAGTTGCCATTACGCACGATGGAAACCAGGATGCTTTCCTGGAGATGGCTGAACACCTGCCTCGTTCAAATTCCTTGTTTTGCTTTGTTTGCATGTGCAGCTTTTGCTTTACCTATTAAACTGTCTTTATCTCAACCCACAAGTTTTCTCACTTTTACAGTTCCAATTCTATTTGCCATCCCACCTGGAGGAGAGTGAGCGAGCAGCTGTGTGGGGCTTAGCTGCCAACCAGGGTTAAACCATGACATTTAGTAATGGCTCTACTGGAGTTCATTAAAATGCTGCAGTGTTAGTAGCAGTACTCAGGGAAAGGTTCCAGGATAAACCTCTTGGATAACTTGCTTTAGAGTCAAAGATCTGCAAAGGGCAGTTAACTTTGTCTTATTACACTGCTTATTTCTGTCTACTTTCTGTAGTTGTCCTCTGAGAGTAATTCTGGATTTTGCCTTTCTAGCTGTAGAATATCCTGGTAAGGGAGTCTTATAAGAATACAGTCACTTGTTGATGTCTTTCTGGAATGGTTGTCTTAGCACAATCCATTTTTCAAGTTATTGGTTTACTTGATGGGGACATGGCTGGCATCTCATCACAGATTTTTTTCATGTCACTGAATGATGGATAAGAGTAGAAAAACTGAAATTTGGACTTCATAAGCAAAGCTTTCTGCACAAGTGTCTCTTCAGGCTTACATCTTGTAATAAGCCTTTCATAAGGTCACTGATTATTCAAGAGATTGGGCACAAGCAAAGAGTCTAGTGATCATGTATAAACTACAAAGAGCTCAAAAAAAGTCTAACAAGACATTCTTCTCATAGTTAGTCATTTACATGAAAATTGAAGCATGTCGTCAAGGTACACGTGAAGATAAAGTTTGTCTGTCAAGGACTGGTGGTTCAAGGATTTCCTAGCTTGATGAAGGTGAATTCTTTTTCAGTTGTCACGGAAAGTAATTTATTGAGGAGAGATAGTATGTTCTTCTATTAAGCTGCAGTATGAGCCATTCTTCTTATAACAACGTAAGTCCTTTTCTCTTGGCAGAATTATTTTGTTAAGAATCTGTACCAGGTTACTTGTATAGTGTCTATACACTGTATATTAAATTTAAAATGGTAATTTAGATAACATGTTTTTCTCCAAATCTCTCTTCTTGCTCCTCCTCCCATCCTGCAATATCTGCTTGACTGTGTAGAATTCATGAAACTGGGGATGTTGTTTTGCAACAGATAAAAAAAATTCTTAGTATTACTTTATATTTTTATATAATGTGTAATTTCAAGTGATTGAAATATGCATGCATTCATATAAGAGTGATAGTTTTGTTGATGAGTACATTATTTGCATATATTTCTTTTCTTTAATCAAATGATGCTTTTGTTTGAGTTACTAGTAGCAGATTGCCAGTGTCGTCAGAAAGGGGCCCATAAGAGGAAGAGGCGTATAAGAATGCTGCTAATTCTGTAGAAATAATTGGGTTACCATGTGTTTCTGCTGCTGTCTACTTCTAGTTTTTCTATGTGATTAAATAGTTGTAGCTTACTGATTTTAATAAGTGATTCAATTGCAGTGCCTCTGTGCCAGAAGAGACCTGCATTTTAAGCAGCATTATAATACTTGTGTAGGAAGACTCTTGTTTTAAAAGAGATTTAAAACATTAATGTGTATTTAGTCTGTAAGTGTACTGTATTAATTTATTGACAAAATGTAGTCAAATAGAAGGCTTTAAACGTAGCCTTGCTAGTGAACTCGGGGGTTTTAAAGCTGTTTTTCTGACTCCAGTTTAGGACTTTAATATATTATTTTTAGCTTTACCTGTGAGAGGTAGGGACTACTGAAGACAGACTTGCATAGAATATGAGGGAAACTATCTTGTATCAATTAGTTGTTGCTTTTTTTTAAAGTCTTAAAATGCGTTTAAAACACTGCATTTCTTTCTGTTTAAAAAAGTTTTCTTACCCCACAGTGTTTATAAGGAAAGTACTGAAACGACTCTATGCTGAAACTCCATCATCTCTTGCGCATGCTTCGAGTAGAGAAGAGGAGGCGGTTCTCAGAAATCTGGGCTCAAAATCCAAAGAAAATAACTTGGATAATGTTCAGACGTCATCAGCAGATGCTAGCACATCAACTGTTACACCCTGCGAATCATTGCAAGGTGAGACTGTATAGTCCTTTTTCTGATAATATGCTATTAAATATAGTCGCTTTACTTGGGAACAGTATAGTATCTACTTTTTTCATCTATTGATACCAACAGACAAATCTGAATACAAGCACTAGTGGTACTTAATACCTACAACACTTGAGGTCAGCGCTTAAGTCCTGTGAAAGCCAAGAAATAGTCTTGGTGTATATGTGTGAGTGCAGCATTTAGCAGTAGCTAATATGAAACTTCAGTGTAAGCTATAACTGTCTTTGCTGTGATGTCTGTTGAACAGTGAGAAACTTTCTGCTCAGCTATTAGAGATGCACCCCAAGATTTGTGCGAATACATGATCCAGCACTTCCTCCTGCCCTCATGTTGTAACAGAAAACCCATGGAGAACATAAACCTAACAGGAGGCAAATATCAATTCAGGCACTATGTTAGTACCCTGTTAAAGAGCATTATTTTGTATGTGTTTATGCAATGAAAGTGGTACATTAATATTTTGCCAGGTAAGTAAAAGTCCTTTTTCAAATGGATTGTAAAATGTGGATGCTATGCCAAAAGATGGAGATGCAAAATGAGGTAGCTGTGGTATTACTTGTAAGCAAAAGGCTCTGTATATAAGTATAGAAGTAGTGTGAATTGCTTTGTCTTGTAGCTCATGTAAAAACAAATTTTGCCATGACTGAAAGAGGTTGAAATAAAACTGACTTGAAATAAGAAGGCATGTTTCCTGAAAGTATAAAAAGCTTTCTCTAGGGAAGGTGCTCAGCTAGACCTGTCACTCTTAAACAAGGAAGAACCGATTGTGAATGTGGCCCAGGGACAGGAGACTAAAGTCGTGAAAGAAGAGAGCAAAATGAGTAGTAAGATTAGAAGCCTGTACTGCAGAAGAACTGCTGTTTGTTCAGGGATCTGCTTGGTCGGACTGAATGGAAGACTGGTCTGAATTGCAAAGGACCTTTGGAGAGCTGGTTGATCTTCAAGAATAACCTTCTCAAAGCACAAGAATGGCTCATTTTGACCTGCAGAAAACTGATCCAGTGCGGCAGGATGCCTGACTGGGCTCAGATGAGAGCAGCAAGGAGGGAAGGCTAGCTGGGACAAGGCGGGCATGGGAGCTGTGTAATCACTATGGAAGCAGTCCCACGGTACCTGAAAAAAAGAGCAGAGCATATCTGGTAACAGTAACCAGATTCAGCTGCCAGTCCAGTGACACCAGGCAAGTCAATAGTGGCAAGGCAGGTCTGAGGTCAAGCCAGTATGTGAAGTCTGTGAGTTGGGGGTGCATCAACAGGATGGCTGCACTCTAGCTCAGGCTGGGAGCTGCTTAAAAACCTCAGCTTAAAAGCAGCCCGAATGATGTGAGGGGAGCCTCTGCTGAGGTGGCTTTTTACAGGTCTCTCATAAGCAGCTCTTTCTTCACAACAATCTGGGTCAACAGCTGTGTGATATCAGAGAGCTGCCTGTAAGTTCAGGTAGCTAAGCTTCTAAGAGGAAGTTCTGGGCCCTTCCAACACAAAAAGGAAATACAAAAGAGGTGAAAGCAAATATTAGCTACCCAAGAGAAATATAGAGATGTTGCCTGAGTATGCCGGGGTAGAGTTAGGAAGCCCAAAGTTCAGCTGGACTTGAAACTCATGAGGGATGTGGGAAGAAACAAGAAGGGTGAGGGCAACGACTGGAAAGCTAAAGAAAATGTGGGCCCACTGCTCAATGGGCAAGGGACTAGTGATAGAAGAGAAGGAAAAGGCTGAGGTACTTAGTGCCTTTTTTGTGCCCTTTTTCTCTGGTAAGATTTGTCCTCATGTGTCCCAGGCCCCCAAGCCTAATAATGAATTTTTGGGAGTGAAGCGTTTCCCACAGTAGATGATGATAGCTGGGGAGCAGTTAAGCCAGTTGTGCAATCGCATGTCAGTGGGACAGTATGGTGTGCATCCAGGGATGCTGGCTGATGTCATTGTGAGGTTGCGTTCTATCTTTGAGAAGTCATTGCAGTTGGGGTGTTCCTTGGTGACTGGAAAGGGCGAACATCATACCCATTTTCAAAAAGGGCAAGAAAGAGGGTCTGGAAAACTGTGAGCATGTTATAGAGTAAATCCTTCTGGAAGCCCTTTCCAAGCATGTAAAGGACAAAAAGGGAACTGGGAAGGGTAAGTCTTGATTTACCAAAGGCAGGTTGTGCAACCTGGTTGCCTTCTATGATGACACGACTGGCTTGTAGATAGGGAGGACACAGTGCATGTTCTTTCATTTGTTTTTTTTTTAGCAGGGCCTTCAACGTAGTCTCCTATAGTATTCTTATAGACAAGAAGGTGAGATATCAACTAGGTAAGTGAATGGTCAGATAGATGGACTGCCAAGGACAAAGGATGGTGATCAGTAGTACAAAGTTTGATAGGTGGCTGTGTGCTAGTGGTGTACCTTGGTGGGGATTGATACTGGAGTCGGACATGGAATAACCAGCAATAGAGGCTGAGAGTAACCTGGCTGGGAGCAGGTCCACAGAAAGACGTAGGGGTTCTGGTGGATGCCCAGCTGAACATGAGTCAGCCTTGTATCCTTCCCACAAAGGCAGGCCATGAAATATGGTGTTTTATTAGCAATGTAGCCAACAGTTTGAAGGAAGCAATCATTCCTTTTGTGAGACCACACTGGAGCAGCGTTTGTGAGTCCATACTGGATGTATTGTGACCAGTCGACTCCTTAGTAAAAGAAAGGTAGTGACAAAGTAGGGTGAGTCCAGTGAAGGGCACTGTGATGGCCAGGGCGCCAGATGGTGTTATGTATGGGGAGAGTGAGAGAGCTGAGTTTGTTCAGTCATAAGAAAAGAAGGTTAAGAGGAAATCTAATTACCTCAACTACCAAATGAGAAGGAGGCGTATAGAAGACTGAGCCATGCACTTTTTGGAGGTGCTCGGCAATAGGAGAAGGGAAAACAAACAAGTTGTGGCAAGAGTAATTCCAGCTAGATGGGGAGGGAATTCCACCTTGGGGATGATCAAACATTGGGAATGGGCTGCCCAGAAAGAGTTTTGCTATCTCCATCCTTGGAGGAGCTGAAAACCTAAGAGTTTACTGGAGAACTTGATCTAATTGGGTCAAATGTTAATGGCATTTGGGCAAATGACCTCCAAAAGTCCTTTCCAACATATGTTACTCTAGAAATCTTTGCTACTAAGGTTTTTTTAGTTGTTTTTTTTTGTTTGTTTCAATTAAAAAAAAAAAAGCCCCCACCCAATCTGTAACCAGGATAGCCCCTAACAGGTTGGCTACAGGGCTTTTTTTACATGTGTCTGTGGTGGAATTTGCTTTTGGAGGATTGTGTGGCTGTTGTCCTGTATTGCATCCCACTACTGACATTCTGTTTTTCTAGATCAGTACTTCTAAGTACTTCTCTTGTGCAGTCAATAATGAGATGCACATTTTTAAAAGGCTGATAAAGCACTAAGCTTATTCTATAAAATGATTTTTGATAGCATTGGCAACTAATTGTCCATTTGAAATAGGTAACAGGCTATTTATTGGCTCTATGATGAAGTCTTAAGCTAAAAATGCCTTCATTTGTAGTGAATCTATACCATTCCTTATAAATTAGGACCTGCCCAAACTCCCACTGAAGTGGGAGGTGAGGGGGAGAATTTAGCTGACCTTGTATACCCTCCTCTGATTGTTTATACCTGGTTCCTAATACAATGTTCTTCAGGTTAATGAAACAAAAGCTTTTGATCCAGAATCTTAATACAGGTCAAATATAGCTCATGGGAAAGGGAACATGGAGCAAAAAGAACAGTTCCATATTTAGGATTTTGACAGCAAAGCAACCAGGCTGTACTTGAAACTAACAGCAAACTAACTGAGCTTGTTTTCTGTTGGAGGCAAGCAAATGCTATAGTAGTACAGAATGAGTTCTACAAATGTGTACTGAAAAAGAAGCCTTGAAGAGGGTTGCAGTGATAAACTTATAGGGGAAAAAGAGAAATCGGTTACCTATGTGTGAAACCAACACAACCATTCTTCTCTGTTTGTGATTTAAATTTAAGGAGCTCTGGCGTGAGTAGTCATTTACGTGTTGTGATTTTTATGGCATTGGACACTGTCAGAACATACTGAGTGACAGGCTATAAGATTTGGCGCTATAAACTCTGTGGCCTTGGAAAAGTAAAAACGTAAAGGCATTGACTGAATTTTTTTATCATATAGTATTTTAAGTAACGTCTTTCTTGCAGACCAAAGATTATGAGCATAACTATGAAACAGCTGGTCATTTAAGTAGCAGTAGTCTAAGATGGATGATGGAAAATGACAGGGATTTTCTTTTTTTTTGTGTAGAGAGAAACTTCTTCCCAGTTTGAAAGTTATTATTTCAGTCCTACAAAATCTACTGAAAGACTTAATTTAGTGTCAGTAAGAAATTGAGTATATCTTTAAAAAGACTAAGTATTTTATACAGTTAAATAACAGCTTTTACTATAAAACTCATCACAATGTTCCACTTGCCTTTAACAGTTATTTTCAACTTGTGAAAATACCATTATCTGTGTGCACAAGCTAATGCTTCCTAGATTATTTTTTTTATGATTTTTATTTTGGAATGCAGTTTGCAGCATTGCGTTAAATGTCTGCATCTTGAAGCATAATAGGGACTTATGACAATAAAATTTAAAGATCTTACTCTTATATCCTGTAAATATCTGCATCTGTATGCCTCTTTTGACATCAAGTTGAAGTTGAGATGCTTAAATATATAGAAGGTCAGGACCCATGTTAATGACTGGTTCTCATTTAATTTTGGAAGATTAATTTAGTATCAGAAAGGCTTGTCCCATAAAGCTTCTCACATAGTTCTGGGACTAAAGCTTACAGTAAGACCCAGAATAACTGGAGATTGAAGGAAAATTCTGAGGGACACTGTCCTTTGTGACTACAGAGTGTTCTTCCAAATGGTATTTGAATTTTCTTCAGGAAGGTGGTAGTTCTTTTAGGGATGGAGGAAACATGGAGGTGCCATGCTTCTTCTGAAGTCCAAAGAAGTCGGGTAGTTGCTTATATCTTACCTCTTTTTCAAAAGATTATTTTTTTATTTTTTTAAAAGTGACTTAAAAAAATCCCAAGAAGCCCAACCATCTGCCCGTGGCTAAAATTTCTGTTCCAAGGGCATACTAAGATGTACCTTCCCTTTGGATTCTAGTTGTCCTAAATCAGATTTATTTATTTCCCCTCCCCCCCCCCCATTCTACCTAAATGCTCAGTGAGAAAATGAATGTAACTAAAATAGGGGTTCCCCCCTCCCCAGGACAATTAGATAAGACTTTCTAAACGTTTCTCCCCTTGAGGAACCTGATTCTTCCATTACAAGAGCTATAGTTCTCAATTTCATAAGGTGTAAGAAAAGAGTTTTTTCTTGCTTCAACATAAAATTACCGAGGGTCTAGATAACCAGTTTTATTACCTTAACCCATTTAAAATTTACGCATACGTGTAATAAACCTGAGCCTTCTTGGCAGGCAGAGTATTAAAGAGAGCAAATGGAAAACTGAAAGCTCCTACAAATAAGACGACTTAATTTCTTTTTCCCTAAGCTTGCGAATATGCTTCCAAGTGCAGTATTATAAATTGCTGTACCGCAAAAAAGTGTCTGGCAAAAGACTGAGAAAGCATTTCTAAGTATGAATTACTCACTTGGATATGGCCTTTGACTAAATTTTGTTCTGAGGATTGGTTTTGTTTGTTTCTGACCCTTCTTAGGCAGGATCTACTTGCAGCAAGCAGTAATTTCATGGAGAACGCTTCTCTTGAGCTCTGCTCTTCTGCAATTTCTTTACTTTTGTCCATACTTTAAAACCTCACTAATTATTTTTAATATCTTTGTAGCATCTATTCAAAGTAGATGTGTATGCTTCTGACTAGAGATTTGCTAATTGTAGAATTGGCTTTTTTTAATGGCATCCTGAGTCTCAGCCCTTTTTCTTGGTCAGAATTATAAGTGCTTTTTAAAGGACTTGGTATTTACTAATTGATGTTTAGCATCTTATAAAATCTAAGATTTAAGAGATACTGAAGAAGGATAATTGTACGCAAGTGAAATGTACAGTAATTTATTTTTTCTGTACAAAGCATGCTGTTCCGCTTTTGGTTTTTGTGTTTTCCCTAATTCTGAAAAAGGAAATTGAAAAATTTCTGCCTAGGCAGAAAGCCTAGGCAGAGTCTCAGATCTTGTGGAGGCAACCTATTTGATCTTTTTTTTTTTTTTTTTTGTCTCCTTCATTTATTTAAGTAAGAGGTAGCGAATAAAAATACGAAGCTGCTATTACTCCTAAGTTGTAGGCTTTTTTAAAAAAGGGAATCCATATTATGCTACATAAGTAGACAAAATGCAATTTAATCCATATTCATTAAATAAAAATGTGAATGTCTATCAACTGTGAAATATCCCAGCATTGTTATCCTGTATAAGGAATTCCTGTCAAAATTCAGTACAGCTGTGTGATTATTTTTCTGTGTGTTCTCCTTACTTTTTCCATTGAAGTTATTAATGCTGACAGTATACTGCATTTAAGAAATCATCGCTGGGACACCTGGACTGTGTCCTTACTCATCCTAATCCTGTCTTGCTGCAGCCATTCTATTATGGAAAACTTCAGTTTGTGACAGAAGTGCCTAGAAGACAAAACTTGTCTAAAAAATACGCATGGACAGCCCTGGCTTTCAGTTGATTAAATTGACGAAATGCATATACTTGAGAAATGAAACTCTAGCAGTACCTAATGCAGAAAACAGCTTTAGAGACTTTTTAAACAATTCAGCTTCGTTTTAATTAATTACTGTTAAAAGGTGTCTATTGTGAATAAACTGCAGAGCAATGGAGATTATTAGTGTGTGACAACACTTTGTTGTATAATTATTATGTTCTCTCGAGGGTTTAAAAATTGTCTCATTACATGCTATATTACAATGGCATTGTGCTGGGAAAACGAGACAGATAATACCCAGAAGTGAGTGGAGTGCCTGAAGACACCAACTTGCTGTGGCTATGGTAGAAATGGTGCCCAAACAGATAGGCACACACACCCATACACCCACCCCCCCAAAACACAAACGAAGCGACTTGTCTCTGTTAGCACTAAGTGGGCTGCATGTGTAATATCCATAACTTCTGTTGTAACAGCAACACCCTTGTAGTTCAGCCTCCAGTTCCCCTACTAATTATTTTTTTTAATTATTTTTTTTTTCTGCTGGTTGGCAGATTCCTTCCTTTTGCAGCATTCATATGTATATACATTCTCTTTATCTCAAACATCTTATCTGTCACAGAAAAATCTGCTGGCCTCTGTGACAATTGAAAGCAATTTAAGAAGTAGCTCAGCTGATAGTATGTAGTGGTTGCCTAATTGGAGTAGAAAATGCCAGCTTTAGCTGTAAGTGTAAACAAGTTCTAAACCTAAATGTAGCCAGCTGTAGAAAAATTAATTATTTTGAGAAAGGAAACAGAAAAATGGCTTATTTAAGAACTGGATAAAATGAACTTGGTTCAGCTAGAGAAAGGCTGACAGATAGTCCTGAGGTGAATCTGACTGTAGCATAGTAATTGTGTGTGTTAATGTTCTCACCGTCTGCCTTGTTTCCCTGTTTGAAATGATTTTTAATGTATTGATGACAGAACAGGTTGTGTGAGATGCTTCTCCTGTTCCTGTGTATACTGGGAAGTTTATTACTTTAAGCTGCCATTGTCAAAGCCATAGTTATTCAGAGTCAAATTTCATGTTTTCTGATGTTACATGTGCTTAGTTTCTACTTGTGTTTCCTACCAACTGTACCTTCTAGCCGTTATTTGAAAAGAGGAAATGCTTATAATATGAACTCGGTACTGAACTTAGTTCAGGGCAAATGATTTTCCATAATTTTTTGTGTTTCTGTGGCTGGTATTATTTTTGTACACAAACAGGAATGGACTCTTACTGATGACTTCCAATTATGGAAAAAAAAAATCTGTGTTGCGGGGGGGAGAAGGTTTAGAACTTTAAACTTTGTTTACTTTGATTCTGATGAGCACATCTGTTTATTTCCTGGTCTAGTTTCAGGTAAATCTCAGTAATGACATAATCATTTAATCAGTGAGGATAATTAACTAATTGCAACTTAGGCATGGCCTTTTAGATTCAGTGTTGTTGCATTGACTTTAAAAAAAAAAAATTTGATTGACAGGGGTGTATTTGGCTTGTGAAGAGTGTGTTGAACAAATAAAATCTGCAGGACTAGGAGAAATAATTGAGCTGAGTACTAAGTTAACATTTTTAAGATAGCTTTATTCTCCTGTTTATCCTGCTAGAATTCTTATACACTTAATCAAAATATTGTCTATAATCATACACCAGGACGTATATGAGACACTGAAGCTTATAAATTAAATAGCACTTAGCTGTACAATTTGTTTCATCTTTACCTCATATTAAACTTTCAGAAAACAAAAAACAGGTTTTACCACTTTTTAAATTCGCTATCTCTTAAGTTTAAAACTGCTGTCTGCCTGTGGTCAGATTTTGCTCTGGGAAGTGTTCTGTTTCTTGGTTTCCTTAATCAAGAGGGTGTTGGGGTTTTTTTTTCCCTACTTCATAGAATCATAGAATTGTCTAGGCTGGAAGAGGACCTTTCAGATCATCGAGTTCACCCATCAACCTAACTCTGCCAAAACCACCACTACACCATGTCCGTCAGCACCACATCTACCCATCTTTTAAATGCCTCCAGGGATGGTGATTCAACCGTTTCCCTGGGCAGCCTGTTCCAATGTTTGACAACCCTTCCAGTGATGAAATTTTTCCTAACATCCAATCTAAACCTTCCATGGCATAACTTGAGGCCGTTTTTTCTTGTCCTATCGCCTGTTACTTGGGAGAAGAGACCGACCCCCACCTCGCTAAAATCTCCTACAGGTAATTGTAGAGGGTGATAAGGTCTCCCTTCAGCCTCCTTTTCTCCAGGCAAAACAGCCCCCATTCCCTCACACTCTCCTCATAAGACTTGTTCTCCAGACCCCTCACCAGCTTCATTGCCCTTCTTTGGACTCGCTCCAGCACCTCAATGTCTTGCCTGCAGTGTGGGGCCCAAAACTGAACACAGTATTTGAGGTGGTGATGTCATTTTTACTAGCAGCAAGAAAATGCTTGTAAAGAATGCAAAGCAAGAGAAAACAGTGCCTTGTTTTTTAGGTTTGGGGTTTTGGTGGGTTTTTTTTGGTTTTCTTTTATTCCTTTATATAGATGTATGACCTATGGCACAGTTTAAAATAGGGGGGGAAAAAAAATCTTTGCTTTTAGGTCATCTTACACCTGTTTCAGCTCTTAATAGATTAGATTCCTGCTGTTAATACAAGTGAGAATATGATAGGGCCTAGTATTCAGTGGAAGACAACATTAATTTTATACTGAAGAAGCTGCAGTCTACATTGAAATAAATACATAGCTGTAAAAATCGTAAGAAGTGCAACTGTCTCTGTGGAAATAAACTACTAGCCTTTAGAATGAGAGAAATCGTAAGATGGTGTGGCAAAATGCTGTTGTATTAGAGAGACTTCACTAAGCTTGCAGACTAGATAAGACGAATTTGAGAAGTCTTGGGGAAGGGGGCTTTGCCTTTCATTTCAAATAAAACCTAACAGCAGTGTTAGGAGTTGAAGATCTCAGCACTTCTGGGTAACAATGCTATAGTTAAATGCTTGTCAATTGGATGATGAATGTGAATAAAGAACTGTTAAGATAACCTGCAACAGGTGTTTGAACCTCAGTACAGTAGACTTTAATGAAATTGAAAGTTAATTTAAATCACAAACCAGAATTTAAAAATGGAATTAATAAAATCCAAAGTGCAGAGGGCTTAACAAAAAGGTAACGAAGTTGATAATATTTGTAGAAGTATTTGGGACACTTACTACAACACAAACGCATGGATCATCATTCATTTGGATGGTGTCATTATTCGTCTTTGCATTCTCCCTCCGTTCTAATCATACTTACGCTTGAACAGGAAACCTGAAATGTAGCTTGTCAACTATTAAGTAGATCCTTCTTTCAAAAAATATTACAACGTGCTTAGCTGACAAGGGTTGGGAATCCGTTCCAACAAACTCATGGGTACCACTAAATGATTGTATCTGGCTTCATTGAAAATCTAATCATTATCTTAGTATACTGGAAAGGACAAACTGTAAGGCTGGCCAGCAGCTACCTTTTTCCTTTTCCATTCTCTCCAATTTGCATGCTCTCTCAACAGGATAGAGCTGGGAGGGGAGCTGCTGTAGGATTTGCTTCCAGACCCTTCATCTGTGCTAAGCCATAGGCAACTGTTAGCTCCCTAGAAATCTGCCTAGTGAAACCTTGTACTTGTCTGAGCTCCTAAGAAGCCTGGTGGTCATGAGGATCAGGTGCAGATTGTCATACACTAGTCTTACTTGCTCAGATGTGGAAAAAGTGGGATGAAAAACTACTGGTGCTGATCCATTTTGTTGGCTTTCCATCAGTGTGATAACTGGCTCAAGGAGCCACAGGCTATGTATAGAAAAAGGAATTTTCATTCAAAAATAAGTCTTGAAGACCTAGTTTTACTTCTCTAATCAAGTGTACTGAGTCACCAAGTCATAAATGGGAATGCTGAGGAAAGACTCCTGTAACTACCGACTTCATTTACTTTGTAGTAATTTTGATTATTTGAGAAGAGGGAGCAACATCTGTAATCTGGACTTTCTCTTTTTAATGAAGTGAAGTACTGCTGGTGCTGGAGCAGGCCCTACTGAAAAGTCTATCCCCGTCTTTCTTAATAAGCTCCCTATAAGTACAGAAAGACTGCAGTAAGTCCCCTGGAGCCTTCTCTTCTCCAGGCTGAACAACCCCAGGTTTCTCAGTGTGTCCTCATAGCAGAGGTGCTCCAGCCCTCTGATCATCTTTGTGGCCCTCCTCTGGACCTGCTCCAACAGATCCATGTCTTTCCTGTGCTGAGGGCTCCAGAGCTGGATGCAGTACTCCAAGCGGGGTCTCAGGAGAGCAGAGTAGAGGGGCATAATCTCCTCCCTTGCTCTGCTGGCCATACTTCTTCTGATGTATCTCAGGATATGGTTGGCTTTCTGATACTCCCAAGTCCTACTTCTAAGGGCTGCTCTCAATCCCTTCATCCCCCCAGCCTGTATTGCTACTGGGAGTTGCCCTGACCCAGGTGCAAGGCTCCGCACTTGGCCTTGTTGAACCTCATGAGGTTCACATGGGCCCACTTCTCAAGCTTGTCCAGGTCAGTCCCTCTGTATGGCATCCATATGACATCCATAGTTCTTCCCTTGTCCATTGATGCGGTCACTCTGTCATAGAAGGTTACTACGTTGGTCAGGCAGGACTTGCCCTTGGTGAAGCCATGCTGGCTGTCTCAAATCACCTCCCCGTCCTCCACGTACCTTAGCACAGCTTCTAGGAGGATCTGTTCCATGATCTTCCCAGGCACAGAGGTGAGGCTGACAGGTCAGTAGTTACCAGGGTTCTCCTTTCTACCCTTTTTAAAAACGGGTGCAATGTTTCCGTTTTTGCAGTCACTGGGGACTTTACCTGACTGCCATGACTTTTCAGATATCACGGAGAGTGTCTTGGCAACTACATTAGCCAGTTCCCTCAGGACTCTGGGATGTGTCTCGTCAGGTCCCATAGACTTGTGTATGTTCACGTTCCTCAGATTGTCATGAACCTGATCTTCTCTTACAGTGTGAGGGACTTTGCTCTCCCAGTCCCTGTCTTGCAATCCATCCAATCAAGAGGTGTAGCAAGAAAGGTTGCCAGTGAAGACTGAGACAGAAAAGTTGTGGAGTACCTCAGCCTTCTCCTTATAATCATAGAATTGCCTAGGTTGGAAGGGACCTTTCAGATCATCTAGTCCAAGCAACAGCCTAACGCTGTCCATTAGGTTCTCCTTGTCTGTTGTTACCAGTTTGCCAGTCTTGCTCATCCTGAAGGATACGCTTTCTTCGACATTCTTTTTCTGGCTGACATACCTATAAAAGCCCTTCTTATTATTCTTTGCGTCCTTTGCCAAGTGCAGCTCCAGCTGTGCCTTGGCCTTCCTGACCTGATCCCTCTACAACCAGGCAGCATCCCCACACTCTTTCCAGGATACCTGTCGCTGCTTCTACTGCCCGTGCAGTAAGATTTTAGTTAGATTTTTGGCACTAGAGGTGTTAAAACAAGCTAAAGGAATTAGACTGTAATAGTGAACTATATTTATTAGCTTTCCATAAGGGAGTTCCATAATTTTGTGAGAAGCAAGTTCCTACCTGTGGTAGTGAATTTGTACAGAAATAATTCATTAACTTCTCCAATCACCCAGCACAATATTTCCATTATGGTGTGATGGTTATCATTTGAGCAAAACAAATGACCAGCAGTAAGTGACTCTCCGTTCTTTGCTAGATTGCTTATCATCATCATTTTTTTTTCTCTCTGCCCAGTGTGACTTATTTAGTATTGAGGGAAAGAATCCTACTGAAGACTGAAGTCAAGCAGCAGAAATTTTGCAGCACTCCAAGGAGAAGGATTGCACAGAAGATTACTTGACCTAAAAGGTTCTGCCTTTCTGGAAAGCACTCTAGTCTGTGTGGTGGGTGACTTGAGACTGGAAGACAATCCTGTGGAAGTCAACCTGCGAACAGAGAATTATTGTACACAATATGACACCTCATGTCCCTGAAGTTACTCTCACATACCTTACCATGACAGACTAAAGTAACTATATCTTGGTGTTCGGGAACTTTGATATCTGAACAAAAGTGTGTATACATTGGGGGATGGGGAGTATTTAGGATCACCAGATTTGTTTTATAATGTTGACGCTGATGAAGGACAGCTTGATGTCTTCACATTGATCAAGTGGAAAAGTATTTTTCAGTACTGCAGCTCAGGAGGACTGTCAAGGTGTGTATGTTCTACAGTTAGTCACTGATACCACCTTTGCTACACTTCAATTTATGTATGTTTTTTGGAGAAGACAAGACTTTCTTGCCCAGGATTTGCATGTGCATTGTTTTGCTTGTCAATGAAGGGGAAAGTGATAGTGCGTCTATGTTGTGTGGAGACAAAGAGGAGTTGTGTGTGCGCACTGGGTATTGTCATAGTTTTCAGGCTGTAGTCTCAATCTCGCTTATATGTAATAAATATGAGGAATAGCTAGAACAGGGTCATATTCTAACTTACGTAATAAGTAAAAACGTACTTTAATACAAACTGTTTAAAGGAGATAACAGACCTTCTTCAAGCCTTATTTTTGTCCAGATCATGTCTTCTGTAACACCATGCAGTAAGTGCTTACTAAGAATATTAGGTTTTGTAGAAGGTATGACACTGAACTAATCAGACCTTGGATTGCATCTGGCATCAGTCCCTCTCTGCCTGTGCTCTTCTGTAAAGACCTCTTTCTGGGGGTGAACTCTTTTCTTCCATTTGGAGAAGTCATAGCTGGATGTTTCCAAGGGATAATTTTGTGCAAAAGATCAGAGTCTTGGTCAAATTGGGCTTACATGACCGTTGTCTGGGGGAGGCTGCAAGATGTTCTAGCTGACCTCTGGGCTTAGGTCCTCTCTTTGCTCTGAGTCCTGCCCTGTGGGAACGCAGCCGTAAGTTACCAAGGCTTTCTGAGTTGCAGGGAAGCATTTCATGGGAAAGATGAAATTTCTGTGTAAGACTGTGAAACTGTACAGGGTGCTGGCGCTCAGGTGCTGGCAGTGAGGGCTGCAGGGCAGCCTCTGTGAGGAGAGGCCGGGGCTGCGCGGTGCTGGACACAGATGGTTCCAGCCAGCTCCAACCAACCGACAGTGGTGGCACTTCTGTGATAATATGTTTAAGGAAGGAGAGAACATTCCTGAGAGAGGAAGGAACTAAAAGGAGTGACCAGCAACAGTGGAACACTAGCCTCAGAGGAGGAGGACGTGCTCTGTGGTTGAGCAGATGTTCCTGAAGGACTGCAGCCCATGGAAAACCTCCACTGCTGTAGGTGAAGAGTGAGAAGGAAGGAGCAGCAGAGAGAAACCATTACAGACTGACTGAACAGCCACTGCCTTGCACTGCTTGTTGCCCCACTGAAGGGACTGAGCGTAACCTGTAGCAACAGTAACCGGGGAGAAGTTTGGGGTGAATGTGAGCCAAGGGAAAAAGGATTTTTTCCTGAGTGTTTTAGTGTTTGCTTCTTTTTATTTTGTTTCTGTTTCCCAATATCTGAGTCAGTAAATAAATATTTCAAGTAATTGGCAGTAAATGAAGTTATTTTTCCCAAGTGGAGTCTGTTTTGCCCACAGCAGTAGTTGGTAAGTGATCTCCCTGTCTTTGACCCATGGGCTCTCTCATTCCTGTTCTTCTCGTTTTTTCCCCACCCCACCCTCGTCCTGCCAAGGGGGCAGTGAGCGAGCATCTGGGGGGAGTTCGGCTGCTAGCAAGGGTCAACCCACCACAGAAGCTGGAAGTGAATCAGTCCCTGCCCAGGGTTTAATCAGTCTTACCAGCAAGCAAAGGACCAAGACTTATACAAACGTGTTCTGGCAATGTCTGTACTTGAGGTGTACCCAAGTACGCCTTCTGTTCAGGTGATCTAGAAGCCATGCTAGCGTTACGTACCACCATTCTGAGCTGCAGGTAAGGGAAAGTTTAAGGATACTGAAAAATAGCATTAAAACAAAATATACTGTGTCTACCCGAGAGGATGACAGACTGGTCAGCTGGCAATTTCACATGGCCAAGGTGAGATGGAAGCTTTACCCTCAGCTCTCTCTTAAAAGGTCTGATAGCAGAATAGCAAGAGATAACGTAGCTAGCCAAGCTACTGACTTACTTCCAGATGTAACCTTGGTAACAGCGTAGTTTAGATGCACTTCCCTATTTTGTGCACAAGGGTGATTTACATGCAGAGGAGCTCTTTGGGTCGGGATTATTGTGGAAAAGAACATGAATAGGAGACAACTCTATTCAAAATATTTATTCTGTTTTCTTAGTTTGCCTGTAAGAGTAATGTTTGTTCTTATTTTGGTTTTGTAAACATCCTTTAGAGGCATTGGTTGGTTTTTCTTCCATAAAACAAAACTTCAGAAATGGGATTCATGACTTCTAACTCTAGTAGAAAGAAGAGCATTCTTGAATATCTCCAGTATCTGATTACTTTCGTTAGTCAAAAAACTCTTTTTATGTCACATTTTTATAAGCTTAGCCATTTGCTTTTACATAGTAAAAGTTGTTGCTGTTCTTCTTTGTGAGATAGGTGTTGTAGATAGTCCCCCAAATTCTGTCATGCATAACTGTTTTTTTCCTGGGAAATTAATATCCCAATATATCTACTCCTTTTTATGATTAAAGGGTTTGAGTTAGGACTGTCGCAAATTGAATTTAATGTTTTCATGGTCATCTTTGTTTTACAAAACCTAAATATAAAGGGGAAAAAAGGGAAAACTTGAAATTGTTCAGAGGGGAGTAGCTCAAGAATCATTTATACATTTAAAACTATCATCAATTGGCACTTCATCGTTAATCAGCCTGAGTACGGGAAAAAAATAATTGATGCAAGTACTGACAGTTCAGTGATTTACTATCATCTTCATAGAAAGGATCTGTTGAAGAATTACTCCAAAATGATATTTAGTGGCTCTTTTCCCAAATCACATAATTACTCTTCCTTTTTTTGTATTAATTATTTCTTTTCCTTTATTATCCTTTAAAGTAAGCATCATCAATATCAGGATGAAATTTTTTGACTTGTTCAAGAAAAAACAATAACTTTCTAATGTGTTCTCAAAACAGAATTATTACATCCTGATGATGAAAACGAATGTGATGCAGCATTTCAAAACAGCCTTGAATATTCCAAAATGTACTTTATGATAGATATCTAAGATGATTGGTCATGATGAACTCTTTAAAGTGTGTTATCTGAAACACATCAGTGTGTAGTTAAATTACTTATTTACATACAATGTATATAGCTAAATTACATAGTAGAAACATAGATCCCTAAAAAGAATTATTTCTGTCAGACACAGCTGCATTTTAAATGTTTAGGTATGAGTCCAAGCATAGGTGCAGCTTGGTAATAGACTCGGATCATCTGGGGTCGTCTAGCAAGTTTGTGGTGTAAGGAGGATAATTGTGTCCACCTGCCAAAGATTTTTTTACTGTATATTATTTTAACAGTTCCGTCCATGTGTTTTAAAGGGGCAAATTGCCCCCGAGAAGGGAAGGATAATTCTGTGTCTCTGCTGGCTTATGGAGCTGGCTTGAGTCTAAAAAGAACACGCAGAACCATCTAAAATTACATTGCAGCCTCTGGAGACAGCCTGAACATCCTGGCCTTCTGGAAGGACTTTTGTCTCCCTGTAGTTGAACTCTACTGTTGTCACTACTGAGCAAAAAAATACAGTCTGCTGTTTGAACTGATTTCGTTTGACTGGAGCAAAGATGGGTCTCTGTCATTCCTACAGAGTTACTTCTTGTCTGGTGAACAAATGAAAAGTTTATACTGCTAGTCTTGCACATATTTTTAAATAACTTGTAAAGGGGAAAGAAATCCTACAAAAACAGTCTACTGCCATCATCGCAAATAGCTTCCTATACAGCAAAATAGTTGGGAAGCTGGCCCTTGGCACTCTTTCTCCCCCAGAAAGAAGCAGAGAAAGGATGAGGCGATGAGCCGTCTTGGGCAGGCACTGCTGTGAGTTAGTCAAGTGTGGCTTCAAACTCCCTTTATCTTTGCGCCCTTCAGAACAGCGTAAGCTGTGTTTAAGAGGTCTGCAAATGGACAAACCACAGTTCAGTGATTCTTTTCCTGTTGCTTCTGTCACTTCGTAGTCAGCTTCTATCTCTCCATCCATCCAACCTTATATGAAACGGTTTCTAAAGAAATAGCGTCTGCTCATGTGTAATGGGGAAAAATGTGTAGAGTGTCTCTAAAGAATCACTGTAAGTGGAAGCTTCTTCTGAAGTTAGGGCAGAAGAGTTGTCTGACTGAAGGGAGAAAACAAAAGGGTTTCTGGTGGAAAGAACTAACCTGTGGCGTATTTGTTTATTTGTAGCTGCTACAGAATTTGGTGCAATTTTGTTGTCATAGGATAATTTCAGTGTTCCACACCTGACTCTCTCTCACTTTGTTTTCTTCTGTAAGGATTTTTGAGACCACTTTCTATCATTTCTGTAGTTGGGAAAATGTTTGAGAAAATCTATACTGAGATCAATAGCCAGACGCTTTGTTTTTTCTGTTTTGTAGGCAGTGACAATACAATTCTGTCTCCAAGGAGAATGTACACAGTGAATCTTCCTCCGGAGGGTTATGTTGCAGTTACTCCAGATGCTGTTAGTATTTCAGTTTCTGAAGACTCCGACGGTAGTGCTGACTCAACAGGTAAGCCTGTATGGTTGTTACTGTGATGAATTTTTCTCAAAACAAACTTCTTAGGAACTCTTTGTCATGTAGGTCCAAACTGCAACAATTAAATATTTAAACTGTTGCTGCCAGTGGGTGTCACTCTTTTGCAACATAAGCAAAATGAAGATGTACATCCCTATGGGTTCATTTCCATTTTTAGAGTTGGAAGACCAGATTCAACATTTGGTTACCTCCATACAGTGTTACTGATCTTACTAAAGTTATGTGAAGTGTTGTCGCGTTAAAAGGACTGTAGTTTCGATATTTGTCTTCAGCTCCTCCCACTCAAGTGCCACGTGTATATTCATATTATGCCTGCTTACAGTCATAACATTTTTAAAAGTAAATGTTAGATTTAGATAAAGCTATTTTAATAAGTCTTACTCCCAGTGTTCTGAGGAATTGGGTGAAGACTTAACGACCTTTAAAATTTACCTCTCCCAATTAGAACAGATCTTCACCTAATTGGAGTTGATGGGGGGAGGTACCAATCCTTTAGCGTTGAGAGGCTTTCTGATGAGAAACTGTGGCCAGGTAACTTCAGAACCAATATTTAGTGTTGTCAAAGGATACAAGAGAAGCAGCACAGGATCCATAAAGAAGTGGGCTCTAAGTTGACCTCACTTAAAAACATGGTCTTCTGAATGACATTGCCAGAATTAAATTGATTCTGTCTGCCTTAGAAAGTAAGTCGTAAGCTTAGATAAGACAAATTAATTTAGTTTTTTCAAGTGCTATGTTCCTGTGGGTGTATGTTTGTCCAAAACTGGGTATCATTGTCATTTGCTGCTAGGGGCAGTCTACAGCAAATAAAATACCCAGGTGAGCCTGCTGAAGTAAAACGCTTGATAAGCAGTATTTATTAAAGTACTATGTCTATTTCAGCCTGGAGACTGCCTAAATGTACAGAAAACCTGAGATACAACCTGCAGATACAGGAAGGCAAATGCTCCTTGCTTTTGAAAACAGCACCCACAGGGGTGAATTTTCCACTTGGAAATTGGGTCCGCTCTCTATTCTGAGTTCAATTCAGAATATGAATCCGCATAAAACTCAAAGTAGCCCAAGTGACTGAAGCAAAGTACAGCATAACTGGTGGCACATGAAGAATGTTCTTTCTTGGTGTGAAATGGTTTAAAGGTGTTATTTGGATTGGGGAAGAAGTAACTTTATCAGAGGAGTATAGCAGTAGATCTTGATACTGTTGGGATTATGGGTAGGAAGGTGTCCTAATACATAGCTTCCAGGTGTTGGTTTTCCTTTTATTTTATATAGGTTTCATGTTCAGACTCCAAACTGTTCCTAGACAATCCTTAAATTTCAGTTACATAGTTCTCTCTGGACACTTCATTTGATTTCTGTTTCACAACATGTCAGCTTCAAGCTGCTCATTCTGATATTGAAGCACACTTTATCTCCCACCATACTATATAATATCTGTTTATTCTTTGATGTCATCTCATCTCCTTTCAGATATTAGAGGGATGCTCCCCTTCTTTATTTTGCTAATAAGGCTAAATGAAGTCTCATAATACTTTGTAGGTAAATAGACCAATAACAGTTTTATAAAGGGCCTTAAGTGACTTTTAAACCAAACATTAGAATGCAGGCCTCTGAACCCTATTGCAACTGAGATATAGGCTTATTAAAGTACCACCCCAGAACTTTTTTGCCAAATTTACCTTCTGTTTAAAATCTATGAATAAATCAATATGTGGTGCATATGTTGATACACTGCATAGCAGTAAAGTAGAATAGAATTTAGGATTGTGTTGTATTGTCCCTTTTTGGGATCGTAGAAATATTTGTCTGGTTTCACAATGGATAGATTATTGAACAATGGCTTTACTTGTTCATTTTTTAGATTTAATCTTTTCCTCTAGTATTTCAAAACAAACGTACTCAACCATGATAGCAGTAAGGTAGTGTTCTGGTGTTGCTTAGTGACAGTATTGACTGTTGGATGGTGATCTGTTTTAGTTGATCCTAGTCTCAGTGTTCAGAAAGGTTAGGTTTTGGACTTCAAACACTTTTTTAACACTTAAGAAACGCATCTGGAATTTGGGGAGACTTATTTTTGGATTGGTTTGTTACTTGACTTTACAGTTTATCTGGAATTAAGAAAAATTAAGTTTGAAGTGATCTTTGGAGGTTTTTAATCTATGTTCCCTTTGCAAGGTAGGTTTGACTATAAATGTCATTCTTGTCAGGTATTTGCCTAATTTGCTCTTAAAAACCTCCCTGTAGGGAGATTTTGTTCTTAGATGCCCTTTTCCGTTTGCTCTAGTGTTTCACTACCCGTTAATGCTAGATCGTTCTTACTGCAGTTTAAGGCCCTTATTTGTTCTGTCTGAATGTGGATTGCAGAATTACCGATCTGTGCTAATCCTGCAAGGTGGAGCGACATGGTTTAACTTTACTCGTGTATGTCTTTTATAGTATTTAATTTAAGCATATACATAAAATCTATTGCAGGATGGAGGCTGTGTTTTAAGGCAGTGCTCAAAATACAAAAGGAACAGATTAGACAATCGCACCATGGATTACTTAGTTTGCTCACATAGATTTAGTTGTATATCCCTTATTTAGATCTTTTTTTTTTTTTTGAAAGGATAAAGGAAAGCTCCAATTACAGACTTTTGGAAAAAAAAGGAAGCGTGCAATGCATGTCTGTATGTATGAACATTCTATATATATAAATCTGTTTTACTTATCAGTGTCTCAGGTAGTCCCAAAGAACCAGCTCCATAAGGTAGAAATGCACATCGAGTGTTTGCATCGTTTTATTCCTAATGCTATCTATATGGTATATTTTGGAGGGTAACCAGACTATCTTCTGCTGTGTTTCCTAAAAAATTGAACACATTGTGTATATGCTGCCTTGCTAGCCTTTTCTAGTCTTTGGACCTAGAAGTAAGGGAAGAAAATTCTGTGGAAATTCAAACAAACAGAAAACTGACTCAGAAAATAATTTATTTGTTTATCAAACCTGTCTCATGAAAATAATTTGACCATATCTTGGGATTAAAATTTTTCAGTTGTATCAGCATGATTTGTTATGTCTCTTCAATAAGTTAGGAAAACCAAATCTATGTCAATCTGAATTAATACGACATGATTATCAAGAGGAATAGATATGCCATGGCTGATGCTTTATTGCATTAAATTCATCTGCGAAAGAATTAAATATTCAGTCACTAAAATATGAATTTAAGACATCAGCTGTTTTTGAGGAGTTATTTCAAAGTTGAAGTTAATTACAGTAATAAATTAAAATAATTTCTTGTCAATTCTAAAATATCTTTCGGTTTGTCCATTGCTATTCTTCTTTAAATGTAGCTACATTATGGTCAATACTGTCAGAATGACGTGAATCTTGTCCAGAATGGCTTCTGAAGAAGGTGGGGGGGGGGACGGGGGACACCAAAGCGGGTTTGTGGGAATATTTCAGTATGTCTTTCTCCATCTGTCTCTGCATGTTGTTGTTAGCATTTCGAACAACTTTTCAAATACTTTTCTCTGTTGCGTCAAATAAATTGTGACCAGTTATGCCCTTAACGTTACGGAGTCACTTTATGATGCATGCGTAAATGACTAATGGCATTGGGATTTAAAGTTTTGTGAAGCATCTTGGCTTCCTTGTGTAATTCTCTTGTACGTTTCCCAGTGGTGAGGGGAATAAGCTGCTCTTTCAGGTTTGTTTTCTTCATGTAAGCAGGTGATTCAGGAACCTGTAGTAATGAGAAGAAAACTCTAAGACTGCCTTGTCTTTCAAGAAAATAATGAAAATTAAATTCATCCAACCTTCTTAGAATAATAAGTTAGACTTAGCTGTCTAATTTTAAAAAACTTCCTTGACTGTTTTGGAGGACTTGAGTTACTATGATGGTTTGATCACTTCAGCCTTCTGTTGACTGAGTTGAGTAACAAGATTCAGACAGTTAAGGGAGGAAATAATGCAGAGAATTTCTGTTGGTTTTCGTATGATTTTCATATTGACTTTGGTCCATGTTAATGCGTTGCTAATTTTCTTTTAGCAAAAGACTTTATACTTTTCACAAGGATATCAAAATGTGTAATGTTTTAAGCTGCAGATTTAAGCTACAGATAAGTTATCCATCAAATTCTGGTCATAAACGCAAAATCCTCATAGCTTAAAGCTCTTAAATCAGCTCAAAATTAATTTATTTTTATTATCTATTTATTGAGAAGTATTTCTTCAGGACTAGTGACTTGAGAGATACACCATCATGTTTAAAAGGGTGTTCTACATGAAAGAAGAACTCAGAAAACTTTAATTGTGTGTTCCTTAACTTACTAGGAAGCAGTAGCTTAGTTTTGATTTCGTTTGGATTTTAGTTTTCATAACATGAAGTTAAATTGTGCAGTTCTTGTTTCTTATTTTAAGATAGGTGAAACAGTAGGAAATCCTGTATCTTGCATTAAAATATGAATGCTAAACATGTAACCTTATTCCTTCTAAAAGATAAACTGTTTGATTTTATTTCTCTAGCAATGTTTCTTCTCGGATACTCCAATTTAAGTTATGATAAAAGAATATAACATTTTTTTATTATTTGTGCACAAAACAGCATGCTGGATTATAACGTCTCTCTGAAGTGCTTTAATATTAAATCCATATTTTTATGTAGAGTCCCAGAGTGGTATTTGGTGTTTCTTAGACTCATGGCAGAGCAAATTCCTGACCCAGAGACTGGAAAATAAAAAGACTGTGCATGTAGGAGTTCAGGAATATGCAGTAGTTGAGGGCACCTGGAAGAACAGATTAAGAGAATTCAAATAAAAGTATTTGTAGGGTATTGTTTTCATTTTTAGTTTCATAACCCATTGGTTTTGTTCTTGTCAAGTCTCACTCATTTTTCCTTCATACTTTTGAACCGCAGTATTCATCTGATAATACCCTGTTGTTACTACCTAGATAACAACATACCCAGTTCTGGTGAAACCCTTTATATAGGCAAAAGAAGCAAGACCTAACTGTGCTTTATTCTACCTCCTAATAGGTATATCATGAGTTTTAGCTAGGAGGAAGAGTTCAGTCTGGACGCTCCATTCCCATGCTGAGAAGTAGTCAAGTTAGAGAAATAGAAGCAAGCAGCTCTTTTTTTTTTTTTTTTTTTTTTTCCCCAACCTTTTGGTAGCTGACAAGTCTGAAATAATGTGGAAGGTGGTACTTCCGTGGGACACTGCCTCACCAAGTTAAATTTGCTTGTTGGCCTGAGGCGGTGCGATTGTACGTGATAGACGTATTAGTTGTTAACGTAGCTGGCCTTTGGACTTTCGCTTTTTTTCATTTGTTCCTGTCAGAAAGGGCAATGCTGAAAAGAATTGCTACTGCTGCAGCAAGAGGCTCAAATTGAGGGAATGAATTTAGAGATCTCTGGCACTTACATACAAGTAAATCAAGTTACTCAAATGAGATGCATCCCAGGAAATTATTAGCTATGTCAGTGGAGGATAGTGACATTGTGGAGGGGTCCTTAGCAGACCTCTTGAAAACTACTGCATTTCTGAGTTTGGTTTTGCCGGCAAAAATGTTTGGACTTGCTGATCAGCAAAAGATAAATTTGGTAAAGGCATAATCCGGTAGTCTCTGATCTGTCTGTAGTGTCTTGATTCACTTAAGGTATAAGGCAGCCATTTTAGGAAGACTTAATAATGCTTAAGCCTGTGTTTGTTGTTAAGGGGGTGCTAGTATGAATCATGTGTTGACTACTTAGGTTCTTGGCAGGTGGTTGGGAATGTGATACATTACAGAACTGATATACTTAGCACACCAAGCGAACAATGTTTTAAGCAGCTGAGGCTAGCAGCAAACCTTTTTCACTGGTAGCTAGCACAAATTGTGAAACCCAAGTGTTATGAACCTTTCTGTAGCCTTCAAACCAGAGGGATCATTAGAGCATGTAATTTAATCTTCTGTACCTGTTAGAGAGGTCTTACCCCATATTGAGCTCAGCAGTTTGTGTTTCAAAAAAAAAAAAAAAAAAAAAAAAGGACGAAAGATGTTACAGAGGCTCCACTACTTTCTGGTAGTTTGTTCTAATAGTTAATTGGCTTCACTCTCTATTTAAAATTAAAAAAAAAGACAGTTTGAAAATTGCTTTTTTCTGCCTTCCTCCATTTGAGTGAAGAGCTTTTATTAAGCAGTATTTTCTTCCCACAAAGCAGCACAGTAATCAAGTCTCCATCAATCTTTTTGATTAGATAAACAGATTTCACTTCTGTATTTACTTGAATTCTCGAGTCACTTTTGTATCTCTTTCATGTATCCCCCTTTTCACACATCCTTTTAAGAATCTAAACTCCTGTACTGCCTGTAGTATTTGTGGTTTGAACAAGGCCAAGTGCTGAAATAAAATAGGCTTTGTATTTCTACCCGCTGCTTTGGGGGGTTTTTTGTGTGTCAAAAAATTGCACTACAGTTTTTCTGCCACAGCATTCCACCAAGAACTCCTGTTATTTGATACACTGATACCTTGATTATTGCCAAAAGTCAGTCTCTTGTAAAATGTTTTTCGAAAAACAACTGCACTTGACCATGTTAAAAATTTGTGTGGTTTAGGGTCTGGGCTTTTTTGTTTGGTTAGGGGTTTGGAATTTTTTTAGAACTAGGTCACCAAGTATTGCTTATGTATAATTTCCTTATTCTCATTGCTTTTTTTTATATCAACAGTAATTTTAATGTTAATCACTGATGAAAAAGCCAAGTAGCTACAAGCTTCATGCCAGTCCGTGCAGAACTGGGCTTTTTCAAATTGATAGTTGGTTGGGTTTTTTAAGTCGTCTCAAACCATATCTCAAAATCTCAATGCTATGAGTTCATAGGCTGTATGTATTGCAAGAAAAGGGTATCCAAAGCTGTAAGTACTTTTATTTCCCCTATATATTAATATAGCACACATCCAATTGTTTTACTGAATCTGGTGTCTGAGAGAAAGAGCTATGAAAAAAACAACCCTGTGAATCAGGGTGTCTTGTAGTATGTTCTGTCAGCTGCTCCTAGATTGGCTGTCCTGAGGCTTGTGGCACCTTCTCGTGTTCTGAATATTTAAAGCTTTTAACAGGACAAATTGAGGGAACTGGGGCAATTTGGGCGTGAGGATTCTGCATTTGCAAACAAAAAGTAATAAAATTCTTTTCATCCAGTTTTATTCCATTAAAAAAAAAAATTGAACAACCGACCTATTAAAGGATGCTTACAGATAAAAATCATATCTAATTTAGGACTTGATTAAGTACACCCAGATAATGAAAGATGCTAAATAATCATCTCCAAATAATGAGATGCTAAAGTACAGCTCTCAACTTAGTATTATAGTCAGTGTTTTGCAACACAGATCCACCAAATCTTATTTCAAATTATAGTATTAATAAGTGAATATGATTGATATGCAGATGTCTGAATTTTTCTAACAACTTGATGAAAAAAAAAAAAGAGAGAGATTTCCTGTCCTGCCTTCAGCTAATGCTAAAACTATTGCTGTAAGGTTTGTTTTTCTCTCCTCCTTTTGTCAGACTTGTTAGCACGGGTCTTTCCTCTTCTAGAAAGGACAGTATGGACTTGCAGGTTGAAAACTTATTTGTCAAAGAGTTATTATTTTAAAAGTGGTTTTCAATAATTCAGCAAGGAAGAAGCAGTGGTTATATTTTGTATTTCTAATGGTCAGGATAAGTCTTTTTTTAATTTATATTCATTAAGTCCCCTATTTAATTTTGGATGTTCTGGTTTTAATTCTCTGCTAGTTTGGATGTCACTGTTTATTGTAAAAACAATATCTTTGTTTGTGATAAAATTATAGGTGATAGCATTCTGTAATTTAGCTCTGTCCTTGCAGAAATTAATGTATGGCTCCCAGTTTGTCAATGGCAGATTTTCCTGAGCTCCCAATGGCTTCAGGCATTCTCATGTGTGTGCCATCCTCAGAAAGCAAGCTGTAGCAACAATGACACCTCTGTTAAGGCTGTTAATATAAGCCTTTCCATAATGTTGCTGGTGTTTATAGATTAATCAATAACTTGGAAGCAGAGATGTCTGTGAGGTTAAGCAACTTTCTCCTCTACAGCCAGTTTCTTCTTCAGCTTAAGTGTACTTGACATTTTGGAACCAGTTACAGCGAAAGATGCCACAAACAAGTAGAGATGTTGGACAGCTATAGCTGAAGAATTCTATACTTCCAATGTTTTCTCCTTGAATATCCTTTCTGCAGACCTTGTATTTGTTGATAGATGCAATGACAGTCCTAATAGAGAAAATCACCACAGTTCTTTTCCTGAAATTGAATAAGATTAAATAAACATTTTTATTTTCAGATTTCAGATAAAGTATTTAATTATTTGTTATCTCAGGCTTAATTTAAAAAAATAAATAAAATCTAGATCCAGTAGTGCTCATATTTACATTGGCACTGTTATCAGTTGACTTACATCACTGGAATTAAACTGCAAGGTTAAGAAGGACCTATATCAACTTCTCTAATTTAATATTGTTTTGGAAGAATTTTAAATCCTGTTCTATCTGAACAGGAAAAGTTTTCTTAAAGTGACGCCTGATTTAAGAGTAGTCCAGAATTCTAGTCATGTGTTTAACTCCTGTTGTATTGACTTCCAAGGAATTAAATGGATGCCTAAAAGGAGATGCTTGCTGATGGACCATGCTGCAAAAGCTATCTGACTAGTGTGATCACTTCTTTTTGGAAGTCTTTCTTTAGTGTACTATATGTGATAGAGATTCTAAAGATTTTGAGGTTGGTGTAGCTTGAGCAGTCACTTAAAGAAAACATCTCCAGACTACCAGTGTCCTGTAGCAGTACTACAAGCAATTTCAGTGATCTGTCAAGCAGCCAGATGGAGTGGAGTAATCACTTCTCTTGATTTCGCAACAAACGAGTCTGAACCTCCTGAAGGTGAGTGTAAAATTCACCAAGAAATTCACTGCTGCCCACTGAGGATTTTTAAACACAAGATTGGGCTATCAATTTCAACTGTAAATATGAATCACTAGTTTAGAGTTTATATACAATGTAGAAACCAGGAATTTCTAACTACACTGTCTGTAACTATTTACATTTTCTAAATGCCAATACATCCACGAGCATATGGGATTGTTACAGAAATCATGCATCGTGGTGTAGATTAAGAGTTGTTTAATGTCACTGAAGTCTTCAGTAGTTTTTGTGTGATAGTTACTAACATTAAGACATTGGTAGACACCCCATTTAAAAAAAAAACCACCAAAACCAAAAACCACACACACACACACAAAACTCTGGAAAATGAATTCTGCTACATGTTCTTAGTCCAAATTTGTGTGTGGTGTTAGGAAAGGCTGTAAATACTGAAAATGTATTGAGGAAAAAATAAAGATTGTAGTGATAATAATACACTGTTAATGGTTTACTTCAGCCAGTTGCATGTTAATAATTTATTAGAGATCTTTGATTTCTATTTCTATAACTGTAAATAAATACACTTACAGATGCTATAAGTCTTAGTTAACTTTCTGCATGCTTTTGAAAAAGCTTTGAATACTTGAATAACAAAAATATACCTTTGAAATGAGATCTCGTTCCTATGTGTTTCTGTAGTACGGAAAACAATGTACCCCTAATCCTGGTACGTCTTTACAGTTTAACAAAGTAAGGAGAGCACTCGACTGGAACCCAGAGGGCAAATGTGTGCTTAAGCAGAGTATGAACCCACCAACAAGTGCATTTTTAATGAGTCATGTTTACTCTGGCCATTACCTTCACTTTCTGTGGTGGTTCTTGTCCTTCATCTTTTTGTTTCTCGTTCCTTCATGATACAGTCAGCATCTTAAACTGAATGTCCTCTTGTTTACATGTCCGTAAGTCTGAAAGTAATTCAATTAAAGTACGTTCCACTAGTCAGATGGCAATATGTGAAGCAGGAGGAGAGGGAATTATGGCCTTTATCTCTCTTTTTTTTTTTTTTTTTTTTTGCTTTTTGTTTTATTTTAAATTACAGTGATGACAAGCATTTTGGTTGAGCATCCCCTCCTCTAATAGATGAGGCTCACAGAATGAAGAGGTACTGTGGCCTTGTATTTTGTCTTCTTTCCTGACTGCATTTCTTTAGCTTTCCGTATCGTTTTTCTGTTCTTGCCCCCCACCCGCTGAGTCACTTCTCCCCTCTCAGCTGGAGTGTGCTCCCCCTTTCTGCCTCTTGCAGCTGTGTTGCAGGCTTCCTGTCATCATAGTGATAGTAAGCAACTGATGAGAAAGGAAAAGAAATAGAGAACAGCACCAACAACCACCTTAGATCCCAGCAAAAGCCAGGGCTGTTGTAATTGCTGCCTCACTTGAGCAGACACCCAGCACTTTGGAAATCTGACACTGCTTGACTACTTTCACCTTCTTATTTCATAGCAAAAACATAATCAAGACATAAGCTTTTGTACTTCAAACATCATGGAGCAGCAGGGTAAAGTCAATAGGGTGCTGGATTAAGGGGAAAGGCATGTTGGTGAATTTACAGCTTGATCTCTGGCTGCTGAAGTGCTTCATCATTCTGTATCTCAGTTCCTCCCCTGTAAATGCAGGAGATTTGATTGTTTTGTAGATCTTGGAGAGGTTTTTGATCACTATTAATACACATGATACTTTTCGTTTTGGCTATCAGTTGTATAGTTGGTTGCATGTAAAATTATAACCTCCGTTTCTCTACTGCCTATGAACCTGCTAGTATTGAACCAAAGTAACATGTTGCTGTCTGACATGTCAAGACCCAAATATCCACTGACAGACAACACACTTGTGAATACTAAGCATGAGAAAGTGACCCTGGCTCATCCTCTCAGTGTTCGGGCTCATGTTGCTCTTTCTCTCTAGTGAGACTTGTTTCAATGCAGTATTTTCAATTCTCACATTCAAAAAAAAATAGGGAGTGGGGAAGAAGAAAGCCGTTTGAATACAGGATTTCTATTGTTATATATTACCCTGCTGTTTAAATGCTCTGGACGCTCTAAAAACAGAGTAGAAAGCTCGTTTCTAGCATGAAGGGACTTACAATTGGTATGGCTGAGTGGGCAAGGGAAACGAAGATAGCAGGAAAAAGAATGTGTGAGTACTAGTAACCATGTCTTTTTTTTTTTTTCTTAAACAGTTTTATGTAAGTGTTTTGGATAACATACAGAAAATGCTGCTGTCTCATGTTGGAAGTCAGAATCAGGCCTACCCAATGATTTCATTTTATTGTTATTCTGTTACAGCAGCTGCTTTAATTTATGGCAGTTTGTAGGCTCACAGCCACATGTTGATATGGCTTCCATTAGACACTCTCCATTCAGTCTCCACTTGGGAAATTTCTTGATCTCATATCCTTTGCCTTTAGTTACTGCCCTCTGCAAAATTTACAGGTAGCAGTCTTTTAAAGTACTGAACAACCCTCTGTACAACTGTAACCTGTGCCCAGGAAGCTTTGAAAAGCGTTCCTCCATCCATCTCCCTTTCCCAATACTTTTGTTAAATAATTTTGTTTGCTAGTTTCATGCTGTCTTCCTTCTATTTTATCCCTGCAAGTGGAAATTGATTCATAATTGGAGTATGCCCTGCTAGTAATTTGTACTCTGTCAGAGTCTTCTGTAGAGTAGACTAATGGAGAGGAAGGAAGTCCCTTACTTTACTGTAGAATCACAATTGCTCAGTATTACAGGATTTGCATTGCACATGCCATGCATCAGCCTCACTCACCCTCTCTTCCCAGCAATCTCTGGAGGGCTAAAAAAACGGAAGTTACATTGATACAGCAAAAGACAGAAATACCGGCGCACACAAATTTATTGCTGTAATCTAGCCAAAGTACACTACAGGCAACCTTCGTGCATTCCAAGGATCCCCAGTTGCTTTGAACAGCATGTTCCGGTTGACCAAATATACTGCATTTTTTCTTATTGCTACCAAAGTTGTGTATTCCTTTGCTGCATCTGTGTACTATTAGTTTCATTTCCTGCCTGCTTTGGCAGTACACAGCTACACGAGTAGGCATTAGGGCAAATATGCAGGCTCTCCTGATAAAGAGCAAATCACTTCAACAGCTGCATCTCTCATTCACAGTACAAGATGATTTGTATCCAGCTGATGATGCTCCACCTCACAAACTCCTCTGCATGACATCTGAGTGTTCTCAGACTCTCAGACGATATAACCAGCACAGCTGTACTGACGTGAATGAATCTGATAGTTTATAGTAGCTGAGCACCTAGCTCTATATGGTTGTAGTGGGGAACATGACCTTCACTGACCTGTGGACCAGTGCTATCTGACACTTTCCTCCTTTTTGTGATGCAGATATTTTAAACAATAGTCTTGAGCTTCCAGTCTTGGCCTAGCTGGTCTAATGACAGGTGAAGTTTTGTGTAAATTCATACCTGTTCTGCCTGACTTTATACTTTTCCGTAAGAATTGAGTAACCTTACTTTCATAGAGCTATTTACGTCTGTGTGGGTTGATGATATTTGGCAAGAACTTCCATATATCTCACCCTACTAACTATCTCTCTGCATCTTGCTGCTGAGGGAGTAGGAGAGGGCTCAGAACCAGTTTTACGGAACTATTTTTGGTTTGTTAGGCTGATGATACCAGTTTTTCACCAATCTAATTTAATAAATGTGAATGAAAGGTTTCTTAAGCTGCTTTTTTACAAGGGATTATTTAAAAGCTGAATTCATAAACGTTAGGAACATTGAGAGAATGCAACGTAAGCCTAATCCACTGGTAAACCCAACTTTAGTTGGGACCTAAAGTCCCAACTGCTAGAGACAGATTCTGCCAATTCAAGTCTTTTCAGTACATTAGTCTCAGTGGGTGATATGGTGGTGGGATTTTTGGAACCAGGACCACAGTGTTGATACCTGAACTGGATATCAGCATCCTTGCACAGCTAGCCACAAAAATAAATTTATTTTGTTGCTTTCTTTTCACTGGAAAATAACAACTATGTTGTCACAATGCCAGATATAATATTGGATACTTTGCTTTGTTAGCTTGAATAATAGACAAACTAGATGCAAAAATCTTAAGTATAATGGAGCTGGCTGGACCTCAGGAAAAAAAGGAAAGCTTTTCCATTCTCTGGAAAAAGGGATTGGCAACTTATGAGGATTATCAAGATATAACAAAGCTATGTAGGGGGAAAATTAGAAGGGCCAAAGCTCAATCAGAACTCAGCTTGGCCACTGCAGTTAAAGACAATAAGAGTTTCTACCAGTATATCAATAGAAAAAGGAAGACTAGGGAAAATGTAGGCCCACTGATAAATGAGACGGGTGCCCTAGTGGTGGAAGACACAGAGAAGGCAGAGCTACTGAATGCCTTCTTTTCTTCGGTCTTCACTGCTAAAGCTGCCTCTCACAAATCCCATACCCTGGAGGCAAGGGGGAAGGTCTGGAGAGAGGAAGATTTTCCTTCAGTTGAGGAGGACTGGGTCAGAGACTACTTGGCCAATCTGGACATTCGTAAGTCCATGGGCCCTGACGGGATGCACCCGCGGGTGCTGAGAGAGCTGCCAGATGTTATTGCTAGACCACTCTCCATCATCTTTGAAAGGTCATGGGGAACAGGAGAGGTGCCTGAGGACTGGAGGAAGGCTGACATCACTCCAATCTTTAAGAAAGGCAAGAAGGAGGAGCCAGGGAACTACAGACCAGTTAGTCTCACCTCTGTCCCTGGGAAGGTAATGGAGCGACTCATTCTGGATGTCATCTCCAAACACGTTGAGGAACAGGAAGTCATTGGAAGTGGTCAACATGGATTTACCAAGGGTAAATCATGCTTGACCAATCTGATAGCTTTCTATGATGTTATAATGGATTGGCTGGATGAGGGGAGAGCCGTAAATGTCATCTGTAATGGTTGCAACGCCTTAAAGAGAACATACAGTAAAATAGAAACATCCTTAGTACACGATGAGCTTAATTCCTTTCATGCTTCTGTCTTACATGCAACTTAGGTACTTTCTCATCTGGCTGGCTTGGGTTTGCAGTGTGTTCACAGACCATTCCGTTCCATTTACATTTTTACTATGTGCTCAACTCCATTAGTATATCAGCGTTTCTTGAGTATTTACGAATGGAAACATCTTTTCTCAATCTGGACAAATAAATAGCTCTGTCTGGGTTTTTTTGGTCACTGTCTCTCTAAAGATGAGAAGTTAATACCTTTTATTACATGTGTCTTTTTTTTTTTTATAGAATGCTTTGTTATCCTGATTATAAAATGAAGTGTAAGATAAGATTTCCAAAAATGAAAAAGGCATGTAGTTGATAGGAAATGATTTGCTGTGAAACTTTATGAAAAGTGACTATCATTAAATATAGGGAATATATCTGTAGTTACTCGGCTAGTATTCTACAGAAAGCAGCAAATAAAGTGAAAACATCTCAAGTAGTTCTTACTACTAAAGTGTAGCACCTATTCTTTCCAGCCTTCATTCAGGATACTAAAAAGCCTTAGCTCTTTTATACTTAACTAATTTAGGTTAGTTTTCCATTAGCTTTGAAGTCCTTTATTTTTCCATTTTCAATCTTGGCTATTCCCTTTTGTCTCTGTATTTCTGTCCATCATCTATACTGATGCTGACACAGTAAGCCCAAACATCTTTGGGTGCTGTTTTAATAAACAATTGTGTTTGGGTTTAAAGAGAAATAGCTGAATTGTGTGCACCTTTGTTGAGAGTCGTTCCCCAGAGAGCTTGAACTCAACGCTCAGATCAATGCGCTTTTCAAATCACAAGCTATGTAAAATAGTAAAGACTCTACTGTGGAAGCCCAAACACATAAAGACATGAGCAAAAGTATGTGTATAGGAATGTGGTTGAAATTGAGACAGTGTTGATAGATCTGTAGAGAGAGGCAGGAAGTGCTGCCGCCTCCAGGGCTGCTCTGCAGGTCTATGACATTTCACACCCTGAACTGCTGCAATAGAACAGATTTGTGCAAGGACCTGATTTTATTCCACCTCTTCACTGAAGCATATCAGAATGCCCTACTAAACTGCTGGTATAATTAGAAGAGTGAGGCATCTAACAAGTGATGAAAATAAAGTCTAGCTAGGGTCAGACTAACAATTTGGAGGAGCCTGTCTCTTTTTATGTGACCACAGAAAGGGGAGTGAATATTATGGTAGCTTATACTTCGCAGTTAAATACCTTAGCTGAACTGTAGTGTTTTTACTGAAAAGAACATAGCGTCCATCCTTCTGTTCTTCTGCCAGGGAAAAGAATTGATTGATTTTATTATTTTTTTTTTGTTCAATACTTCTTTATTTGGTATATAGGTGAACCCTGTAGAGAAGAGAAATGTTAATTTGTGCTCTTTACAGCTCTGTAAGAAATGGAAATACATAGACTTAGGATACACTGGAAGACACAAAGTAATAAAACAGTGATAAAGCTCTTCCACTTTCATCTCAGGAGCCAGGTTTATTCTTGTCCTTTTTTGCCAGCTTTTCTCCTCCTGCAAAATATGCCAGATTTTCTTGGCATCTCCATTGTAGCACTTGCCAATGGAAATCTCACATCTATCTCCATTACTCTTGGGCTTTTTGTGTTTATTTTGGTCTCTTTTTTTTTTTCTTTTTTTTTTTTTTTCTTCCTTCTCACACACGTTTCCTGATGCCCCTTTTGGGGTTTCTGCTCTTCAGTGATTCCTTATGTTTGCCTACGATTGTTTTAAGGCATATGGGCGCCTGGTGAAGTAAGTACTCGTAGTCAGTTCTGAAATGCTGCTCAGCTGAACTTCGTTACCATAATCTTGAATACAGTATTGATGGGTGGACTGCTTAATGCTAAGTATTTCACGGCTTTGGATTGAGATTTTTTTTCTCTGAAAGGGAAGAAGAATATATCAAGGAATAATGAAAGATTATGAAATACAATATGCAGTCTTTCCTTACTTCATATGTATTACACACATGTATGTATCTGTGTTTCTAATTTCAAGCATATTGTAAGATATTTTAGTGATTGCATGGAATTTAGATGTATAAGTAATCTCAGAAATTACTTTTCCCAAGAAAAAAATTCTGTTACAGTGTTTTCTTTGACACATATTAGAAATTGTAATGGTATACAGCATCCACTAATATTCATAAACGTTTGCATTTGAAAATAAACATCAAACTTTTAGTGCAAAACCATATCTATATGCATAGAGAACGTCAACGGAATCTGGATGGTGTAAAACTTCTGCACATATGCAGAAAAATATTGAAGTAAAAATGCAATGGTTAAATTACTTGAATGTGTTCTCTAGTGATCATCTACAGTGCTTTTCCTTTTCACTCGCTCTCTGGCGTTTTTGTTTTATTAGATACATTCTTGGTTAAATATGTATGTTAAAGTGAAATGCCTCTAGCAGTTATATTACAAGCTGTATGAACTTTCATTGTGCATTATATATCTGTTAGTTCAAATGTATTTACAAGGTTTTTATACTTCCCTTTTTTATACCTTCTCTTTTAATGGCAGTAATTCCATATGCTTAAACTTGCTTGGAGTGAAATGCTTATTTTAAAAGCCGAGTAAATGGAAAGCCCTGAATTATTTTAAGCAGTTTCTAGTCTATTTTCTGGTGAACTTCTGCCAGCTTTTTGTGTCACCATACTTGTTAGAAAAGTGGAAGTTCTCTCTACCTGCCACAGTATAAGGTAATGGCAGAAGCGAATCTTATGCAAAGTGCTGGTGAGCATATATCTCTTTCAGAGGATGAATGAGTAGTAAAATTTAGGCTGCTGTCTCCCTTGGTGTTGGTCAGCCAGAGAAGCAGCCAACACCACAGGGCCAGGCACCTGCTATCTCCATCCAGATGGCTGCTGTTCCCAGTGTTCTGGTCCGTATCTCCAGAGAATCTGAAGCCATTGCTGTGGTATGTTGGTCGTGTCGCTTTCTGCCATATTTTTGTGGACTCTTTAGTATTCCAGAGTGAAAAAAGTCCTGTGAATGCAGGAACTGACTCCCAAAGTCAAACTGACAACTCTTTGAGAAGACAGAAATCTGTAGTGTGTGGCCTCTTACCCAGCTTGAGTAAAGATAGTTTTTACGAAGGGAGCAGGAGGGGGACTTAGCAACCATTGCTTGTGGCGATTTCAAACTCAGGATTCCAGTGAAACCTTAAGAAACTTGATTTTGCTAATGAGATGTGCAGGTAGCTTGTAACCTTATTACAGATTTCTTGGACTTTATTTTTGGTCTAATTAAGTTAATTTTGTTGAGTTTCTGCCCTGCTTTCTCTTTGCTGTTCATCAGTGTATAAGAAAATGACCCTCTTTCTCATGGTTCATTTTGCATCTCTTTTAATTGTCCTTTGGAAAGAACTGAAACAGAGCTGAGCTATGTATAAAACCCTGTATCTTTAGGACCTGTATAAAACATAGTACATTGGTTTGGAGTTTTTGTTTTGGTTTGGTTGTGTTTTGTTTTTTTTTGGTTTTGTTTGTTTTTTTTTAACAGCACTTTTTCATAAACAGCCATCCAGGAGTCTTTGTATAAAGAGATAAAACCTTACTTTACAAGAAAGCAATTTTGATCTCCTGTATCCCTGCAGAAAATATTCAGGTTGATACATATGTGATAATTTTTCATGTGCTTAATGAGTTGCATGTGATACAGCCATGAAAGTAATGGTAGTATAGTGTAAAAGCACTTGGATGGTTTGTACAGATAGGAACAGCAGCAGTCGTGTAAGATATATATAATTATTACAGAAGCATGCAGATCTTCTTAAATTTATGATACCTACTTAGCCAGCCTGCATTGTCTAATCATCTGTAAAAATTTGTGTGTTCTCAAGGTGAAAAAGAAAAGGCCAAAAGAAGATGTAGTCTTTGACTCCAGCAAAACATTTGCATTTGCAATGAGATCTTTTTTTCTCACCAGACTTGCATTGCTTAATTAATTAAAGTTAAGGAAACTGTTACTACTTAAACAAATTGAAAAACTGTTCTCAGACCTATGTTCCTTGCATCTAAATCCAACATCTTCACTTTATGCAATTGGCTTAATAATGTAGGGGATAATGTTGTAACTGGAGCCTACAAGCAGGCTCCCTTTTGTTCTAGACAAGTAAAATGAAGAAACAGTTTTGACATTTTCTTGTCTAAACAAAATTCTGTGGGGGACATGTCATCGGGCTCTGACTATAAAAATAAAATATTCCTTTAGTGTCAGAAAACGTTCTGTGGTGTAGTAGCTATCTTGGGAAAAAACAGATGTGGCTTGGCTACTCTGAGTATTGGTGGAAGCAATTTCTGCAGCTTAAGCATAGGAGGCCTGAACACCTCTTTGACAACAAGCATAAGTCAGGTGAAAGAGACCAGAAGCAAAGTCTTTGTTAAGGGGGAAAACAAGTTATATCACTTAATCAGTTTCCAGCTTTTGAAAAGATTCAGATTAAAGCATAGCAGAAATCCAATGCAGAGGATATGCTATATCAAGTAATGTGATTGTGTAACCTTGTCACTACCCCAAAAGAGCACTGATGGACTTCAAGCTGAATATTTTACTGAAGTTATGCTAAAGGTTTGACAAAGTTCTGAGTATGTCCTTATTGGAATGATGTGGAGATACTCCAGTTCCAGAAATGGGGAACAGTCTGTTTTACACTCTAAACTGGAAAGAATAATGGCAAATTACAAGCGTAAAGGGAAGCAACAATTGTGCACCCCATGTCAAATTACTTCTAGGTGGAACCAACCTAGGAAGACAAAAAGGGGAGTTTTGAGGGGTGGGGGTTTTTGTATGCACTTGTAAAAGTTTCTCATCTATAATCTGATGATGTAATTGGATCTCTTCATAAAAAATTTATCAAGTAGATTTTAGTGATAAATGGTAGCAACGTTAGAGGCATTGCACAAATACTGGCAGCATGATAAAAGGAACTTCTATTGACTAACTGAGAAGGCAACCTCAGAACTGTAATGGCAGGAGCATAAAAAGATGACCAGAACAGTTCTGCTCAGTTGTGGTTTTTTTTGCTGTCCCAATCCTGTGTCAGCCTTTGTGGTATGTGTTATTAATTACTAATAAAAGGTCAGGAAGAGCAAAGCAAAGTCTGAAGAGATTGAAGGAAAGGTGAAATATGTTGTGCTGCCCAGCTTCATCACGGTTAAACCATCACTCCGTTACACCTTTGTTTCCTTTTTTCGGATTGGAAGAGTTCAGTTTAAAATTAAGACAGAGGAAAGGTGTTTTTCTTTGGAGCTTTGTCCTCCCTAAGTCAAAAATGTCTTCAAAACTAACTGCTTAGTCAATGGCATGTGTACTTACAGTATCCAGAGTACAGCTCGAGATGCTTACAACAAATCTTAGTCTGACCCCAAGCTATATTCAGTCACGTAGTAGTACAACAGCCTGTTATGTCAGAGATGCCAAATGACTTGTGTCACAATTTCTTTGCCCAAATCTGTTGTCTACGCTGTGCAAGATGTACAAAGGAAACATCATTAAGCATCAGAGAGGGACTTATTAGACCTGGATTTAGTCTTCCTCTTCTCTCACAGATTTCTTACCCATTACTGTGTATTTCATTGAGGGAGAACATCCTGCCTAGAAGTCAGCATATAGGTTATAGTTAAATGCTTGTGGCAGGATAAGTTCTCTTTGGGAGAATCCTTTTATTCCTTCCCTAAAGCAGTGGCATTTTATGCCAACAAGGGGATTTACCTAATAGTAGTATACATCAGCCAGTTCACAAAGGCATGCAAGAGATTCAGTTAATAATGAACATCTAAGTGCATGTATAGATATATAAAAAAGGGAAAGAAAAATTATGCGTATCCATAGCATATTGTGTGTAGTCCGTGACTTATAGCTATTGATACCTGAAGTTCTATGAAGTGGAATAGAAAAATTAAATTTTCAGTTTGCAGAGGTGTCAGGCAGTGTACCAAGTAAAGAAAAAGAGCAATAGCATCGCCACTCATCTGGATTGGGGGTGCAGCGTGTGCTGGAAAAAACTGTGTACTGCAAGCAGATGACAGATTTTAAAATTTGTATGAAATACAATGTCAAGTCTAGACAGTTGAACGCATTCCCCTTTATCATAGCAAGATTATTTGACAGATCATGTCATATAACTGAAGAACAGTAAGAAAGTCTCTCTTATTTTCAAGTGAAGATACTGTGCTTCAGTGAGATGCAGAGCAACTCCTGTTCTTCAACAAATTAAATGGCAACTAAAAAGACTTTGACACTTTACTAAGCTGAGCAGACGAGTCGTGCTCACATTGCCATTTTAAGTGCTTTGCTTTTGGATAGCAGCACAAGAAGTCCTGGAAATTATAAAGATTGGGTGACCCATGTTATCCCAGTAACGTTTTGCTGTGCTTAGATCTAGGTGATCTAATAGGATAAAGCAGATGATATACAGTGGGATCAATCCCTATGAAAATAGAGTATGTGTAGTACATGATCTCTTGTTGAAAGTGTTTGCAAAAATTATTTCAGTCATTTCCCAAACATTTATTTGTGTTGCAGATGGTATCAATTGGGTGGGTTTTTTTTTCAATTTATTATGAATAATTGCATGTTTATGTCATATATCATGTTTCATTCTTTGAAAAACAGTAGCTGCCCAGTAGAGAAGCCAGGATGGAGCCCTTAGGAGATGAGGAGACATTTGCTGAGAAAGAATAACTTTCTAGAATGTAAAGGAAAAACAGGTTGTGGAGGAATGATGGTGGCAAAGGAATAAGCCCAATGTATAGCAGAGACAAATGTCTGCTAAGGACAGTGGAAACCCAGGCTTCAGACAGACTTTCCCTGGAGGCCCAAAGGAGACTGTGTAGGCTTTTCTGCAACACTGGAAGTCACTGATGTGCTGCACTGAGAGCAAGCCTAAGCAGAGAGGATTGATTTACCAGCATGCAGTAGGCAAGGTGGAGATAATTATGTATTGTTATTGTTTTTATTATTTATAATTACATATTCTTTTGGTTTGGTATTCCTCATTTTGAGATTTGTCCCCAAAAAATCACCTGTTCTAATAACACCTAGCTCTCCTATTTTAGAACAGGTTTTCATAGAATAGTTTGGGTTGGAAGGCACCTTTAAAGCTCATCTAGTCCACCCCCACTGCAACAAGCAGGGACATCTTCAACTAGATCAGGTTGCTCAGAGCCCCGTCCAACCTGACTGGGAATGTTTCCAGAGGTGGGGCACCTACCACCTCTCTGGGCAACCTGTGCCAGTGTTTCACTACCCTCACTGCAAAACGTTTCTTCCTTCTGTCTGGTGTAAATCTACCCTTTTTTATTTTAAAGCCATTACCCCTGTTTAAAGCAACAGGCATTGCCAAAACGTAAGTCCCCGTCTTTCTTATAAGCTCCCTTAAAGTATTGTAAGGCTGCTATAAGTCTTCTCAAAGCCTTTTTTTCACCAGGCTGAACAACACCAGCTCTCTCAGCCTGTCCTCATAGGAGAGGCGCTCCAGCCCTCTGGTCATTTTTGTGGCCCTCCACTGGACACACTCTAACAGGTCCATGTCCTTCCTGTGCTGAGGGCTCCAGAGCTGGATGCAGTACTCCAGGTGGGGTCTCACCAGAGCAGAGCAGAGGGGCAGAATCCCCTCCCTTGACCTGCTGGCCATGCTTCTTTTGATGCATCCCAGTATATGGTTGGCCACCTGGGCTGCAAGCGCACATTGTGGGCTTGTGTCCGGCTTTTCATCCACCAATACCCCAAGTCCTTCTCAGCAGTGCAGTTCTCAAGCTCTTCATCCCCCGGCCTTTATTGCTGCTGGGGGTTGCTCTGACCCAGGGGCAGCACCCTGCACTTGGCCTTGCTGAACCTCATTAAGTTCACAAGGGACCACTTCTCAAGCTTGTCCAGGTCCCTCTGAATGGCATGCTGTCCCTCAGGCGTGTCAGCCACACCACTCAACTTGGTGTCACCTGCAAACTTGATGCAGGTGCTCTTGGTTACACTGTTTATGTCGTTGATGAAGATATTGAAAAGTATTGGTGCCAGTACGGAGCCCTGAGGGGGCACCACTCGTCACCAGCCTCCATCTGGACATTGAGCCGTTGACCACTACCCTCTTACTGTGACCATCTAACCAATTCCTCATCCACCAAACACTCCACAAATCAAATCCGTATCTCTTCAATTTAGAGAGAAGGATGTTGTGGGGGACCATGTCAAAGGCCTTACAGAAGTACAGATAGATGATATTCGTATCTCTTCCCTTTGCCACTGATGTAGTCATTCCATCATAGGCTGCTAGGTTGGTCAGGCAGGACTTGCCCTTGGTGAAGCCATGCTGGCTGTCTCAAATCACCTACGTGTTGTCCATGTGCCTTAGCATAGCTTCTAGGAGGATCCGTTCCATGATCTTCCCAGGCACAGAGGTGAGAGGTTTTGGAGTGTTCACTGTGGAAAAAAGGTTTGAGCAGTCTGACCTCACAGCTCTGGCCAGGGCAGAGCCCCACTGCAGCGCAGCATGCAGTCAAGAACAAACCCACATCCCTGGGAAGACTGTGGCACCAGATTCCCATCTACTACAAATTAGCAGATTACCAGTTCATGCAGCTGTTCAGGATCTTCCCTATGCTGTCTCTAATTTTTACATCATACCTGTCTGCATATTTATATGTATGATGAGCTTAACATAGTGCACTTGGTTGTTAAGAAATTACTTACATTAATGTTTTCAACTGTTCTTTAAATTGTAATTAATTTTGGATGAACCCAGACCCTAAAACATCCCTGTTTTTACAAAGCTGCTTAGTGTCGTGGTTTGTGCCAGACTGGCCACCAAAGATACCATATTACAAATACTGTGTTATAAAAACACCCGTGTAATTAAATTTAATTCAAATCAGAGTTAAGATCCAAAGAAAAATGGATAAAGGAAATAGTTCAAAATAAAACACTTGGAAGGTTTACGTTCTTTCAGACTTTCCTTTTCCAAAGTGTCTTGAAATAGGATTTACTGAAAGAGCCATGTACTAAAATTGTCGTTGTGGTAGCTCTCTCATATGTGGGGTTAAATATGATTGGATGTTGGATGCTGTGCAAAAAGTTAAGAAATGTTGTGAAATATTGCAAAAATTGAATTGATGTATCATATTTAAATATTTAATAACTGAAATCGATAAATTGGGTCTGGGTTTTGTTGCTGACTATTTTGTTATATCGGTGTCTGTATTTTTAGGTAGCTCTTTTGGACAAAAGATTGTACTTTTAGTTTAGATCTGCTCTTTGATACTGTTTTGTCACAGGGCAAAACTAGATATCATTTTTCTATTTGGTTGCTTATCATTTAATAGTCTGTGGTCCTTCAGTCTAAATAGCTTCTTACACTTTACACTATTTTAGCTGGTATATTTGGAAAGAACATTTTAAATGCCGAACAGGGTTTTAAGATTTCAGCTTTTCTTATCATTTCTGTTGTTATTCTGAGCAAAGGGAGAGCTTTGGATTCTTTAAACTAAGCATTGGTTGAAAACCAGCTGTGGGGGGAAAAAAAACTTTGAAGAAAACTCTGAATGTGTATTTGTGTCCTGCAAAGTTAAAAGAAAGCACAAAATTTTTAAGTGTAAATGTGACATCTGATGTTTAAAGTGTTTCTGGTTTTTTAATATAAATGTTACAAATCTCCCTATCGAATTCATGGTGATGCTTTCTGTTCAAATACAAAGACATAATCTTATTAGCCAAAGACTGAGAAGATTTCTGTGTTTAGTAGCAATTAGTCTTTGCAGATGCTAAACTGTAGAAACTCCATAGGCAGCTTTAGGATCCTTAAGCATTTCTGCTTTAGTAGCCTTCAGAAGAGTTGCTGATTGTCATTGAACCTCTGTTCTTCTTTCATGTCTGTGAATATCCTCAGCTCCATGATGTTATTTTATTTTCCTCACCAAGTTGACATAATAATTCTCAGTGTTCTGGGGAAGCACCATTTAGGAAGTGCTGTGCGATGCTTCTATACGAAGGTGACTGACACAGATTGTTTGCACATCACCCCAAAAAAGCCAAAATGAAAGAGGACAGTGAGCTTGAAATTTAAAAAATAATAATGAGAAAGATCAATGAAAGGTCAAAGTATTTGCTTTCGTTTAAAAATTAAGTCATTGAACAGTACAGAACTTGTATCAGAAAAGTTGTTATTTAAAAAAATGTCGGGGCTTCGTCAAGAATAGCTTTTTTGCATAAAGTGATAGGAGGCCTGAAACATTATTGTTAAAATTAATATACTCATTGGAATAGTTTCATATATCTCCTGGATGCCTTAGATCAATGTGTGTGTGGACTGATTGTACGTATCAAAAAGCAAAGCAGGCTTAGAGTCTGTTTCATCATGTATCCAGCTGGGATTGTGAATGCTCATTGCTCTACGCTGAAAGATCAGAGAAGCAGCAGAGAGTAGGAATGGGATCTTCAGTTTCTCCCTGTTCAGGTGACGTGACTGTCTCATCAGGATGTTGTGAAAAGTCTCGGTTCTTAGACACAGTCAATAATCAAGGCATCGGTTAGTGGGGCTGTGAGAGGAAATGTGACTTTGTCCTGGGTAGAGTTTGGCTTATAAGGGGCACATTGCAACAGCAACCATTAGGTTCAACATCCTACTGAAACAACAACAAAACACCAAGAAAAAATCCACAACAGTAGTGGTCCACTTCAAGAAGGGACACTACACAAAAATAAAAATACTTACTAAAAAGAACCTAAAAAAGGTCAGCTAAGAGAAGGAAGTTGTACCAGGTGGTGTAGAAGCTACTTAAGGACACCATATGCGATATTCAAGGCCAGCGCCCACCGCCTGTCATGAGAAGCTTGAGAATAAATGAAAGGAAAGCAGCAGAGCTAGACAACAGAGTAAAGGAAGTTGTTAGAAAGAAGTAGGTGTCTTTTAAAAAACTGAATTCCTACCCAAAGGAGTTTTTAAACATACTGAAATGTAAAAAACATGGTAAGACAGGCTAAGGAATATTTGAGCAAACGGTACAAAGAATTAAAACCAGTAATAGGTCTTACTATTCATAAGGAGCAATGCACCTGCCAGTCTTTTGAGCCAACGATCATGGTGTAGAAGGAATACTTAGAGAGGCCTGTTTCAAAGAAGTTAAATTAATTGTTTGCATTGATGTTATCTGTGGAAAAAACTCCAGAGAATCCCATGCGGGAACACTCCTTCTTGGGCTTTCTCAAAGGGTATGTGAAATTGAAGTGATTTGATTTGATTTAATTTAATGGTCATGCAACAAAATAAATGATAAAATAAAATCACCAGTACCAGATTTTATTCACCTAAGAATTCAAGGAAGAAAAATGCCTACTTTACTGATGGTGATGCATAACCACTTGCTTTTCAAATTGCCTTGTTATCAGAGATTTTGAGGCTGGATAATGTGATGACAATTTTTTAAAACAGTTCTTAAATCATCCAGGGAACTGCAAGCCTGTAATCCTGGTGTTTGCCTTAGGCAGTTCAGCACAAATTATAATGCAAAATAAGATTTGTAGATGCCTGAAAACCTGTGATCTGCATGGGAAAGATAACAGGAGGTATGCAAAGAGGAAATTTACACGTATCTTGGAATTCTTTGAAAAGCCAGGAAATATGTGGATAAGGGTGCTACAGCTGATGTGGTTTCCTTGACTTTCCGCAAAGTTTTTGATAAAGCCCCTCACCAAAGGGAGCACATACAGACATAGCTGTAAGGGAAAGTCACAGAATAGGTAAGTAAATGGATAGAATACATCAGTTTTCAAAACGGGGAGGTCACAACTGGAGGCTTGTGTGAACAGTAAAATTCAGAAGACTTCCTGATGGCTACAGAGATGTTGACTGCACTAAAGGCAAGAGCTGGGTCGCAAAATGGCAGATAAAACACATTTTAGATAGTAGTCAAGTGATGCGCTTCGGAAAAAATAACCAGTCAAAATTCACCTGCAAAACAGTGGGCTCAGAGCTGGATGTTACCAAGCAGGAGTAAGATTTTACAGTATGATAAATAACTGTGAAAACAACATTTCAGCATTTAGCAGCAGACAAAAAGCAAATAAAATAATGCCAATTATTAGGGTAAAAAGTAAAAAAGAAGGAACATCATTATACCACTGTATAAATCCAAAGTTCACCTTATCTTAAATGCAGTGTACGGCTACTGTTTGATACAGGTTACAGTACTAGGTAGATGGTTGTTGTGACCAAGTACAGTTCTTCTTTTGGCAGGAGTTGACATAGCTTAAGAGTAGGAGAAATTCATCTGTATAGACAGTCAGACAAACATTTAGGATTGAAGGCTCTAGCAGACTGTGATATTTCCCTTTACTTATTATGGTACTTATTATTATATGTTAATTGCATTTGCTGTAAATCCAAGAGGTAGTACTCTATTCTGGTAGGCAGCATATATGCAACATTTGCCAGTTTTATATGAATTCTTCATTTGAGAGCATACAAATACAGTATGAATGAACAAACAAAAGACAGTCCCTATCCTTCCAGTCTTTTCCAGTTTTCTCCAACATTGAAAGTGTTGTAGATCACTAAAACCTTTGAAGTAAATTTTTTTTCCAAAAAAAGAGTGTAAAAATATTAATATCATCTCGTGCTCCTGAGATCTTTTCAGTATTGCTTTTATTCTAATAAGCCATTACATGTTATTACATTTGTTATCCACAGCTTTTCACTCTTGGCCAAATTGTAGCTGCTGATATCTTAGTTGGCACTAAAAATAACATTTTTTTCCTCTTACAAAATCCTAAACCAAAATTAAATTCCTCTGCATTGCCTGCTCGGTACACCATGGAAAATCCATCCAGAATATCAGGGAGAAGAAAAGAGTTTAAACTGGATGAAAAATCAGGAGAGGCGTGTGTCCTGTTTCATCTGGGCGAAAGAACAAAAGTAACAGGAGCAACATCCAGAAAGCCACCTGTGGGACTTGGTTCTTGAGCAGGAGAGCCAGCTGCCGTCCTTGAGTCATGATGAGCACATTGTGGAGATTTCTAAAGCTCAAAGGATATTCTTTGACTATCTTTTCCTCACTCTGATTTATTTATTTTTTTTTTTTTAATGTGCTGTTCTAAAGGTTTGTTCTAATAATATTTAGGGACCCAATTTTTAAAATCCTTAGCAGCATCAGCTTATTCTCAGATACTCAAAGACAACCTTCAGTTTGTCATGCTGTGGAACTTTGTATACGTTAGACTTGCAGACACCTAAGTAAATAGCCTCCCATTTTTCATTGTCTTATATGATGCTTTCCCTGAATGTTTCCATCTGCCATTGTCTGAAAGAACTGAAATAATACAGATAAACTTGAGGAAGCTCATCTTTTCAGCCAGGGAGTTGCCAGCAGCGTGTTCGTGCTGATGCTTAGCCTGGATGGGAGGAACAGTGAGCTGTTCCTGTTAGCCTGTGTTAAGCTTTGTATTTAATCTCTTTGTGTCTCCAGCTGCCCTGATGATAACTACAAAATAACTTGCTAATATAATAGAAGTTAATCAATAAAAGTCAGATTATTCGTAGTCTTGATGTAAATCATTATTTTTATTATTTTCTGTTTTTCCTTGAAGATACAAAATGGAAGTGCTGACTTTTCATTATCAAAATTCAATAAGCAGTATCTATAAACTGAGTCCTATTTCTTTTTAAGTCTGGTTTTTGACATATTTCTGCCTCTGTTCTGTTAAGGAGACAAGCAGTTTGCACGGAGAAAACTTTTAAATGTTTCAGACCAGATGAGACAGGCTGTTAGCAGAGGACTTTCTTTTTGGGCTGACTTTCCTTTTCAGGCTACTCATTCCCACTTCCCTATCACTCTGCCAGTCAGGCAAATGTGACTCTGCAGCTGCATGGTCAACTGCATCAGGAAAGTAATATAAACTAAAAATAATTCAGAAGAAAACAAAAAACAACAACAACAAAACCAACCACCAAAGAAAACAGTTATTTTTAATTCTGACCAGTTCCTGAGGAGGGTGTTCTCACTAAGGCTGAAAGAAATGCCTATGAAATTATGACCGTGGCTGGAAAATGTATATGGGCATTTTGTCTGCAAGCCACTTTGCTCAGTCTGAGAGGGCACCGAGTCCAGACTAAACAGGTTAAAGACAATTGCTTCTGGATAATTGGATTATGTGATACATTAAGCCACTTGTGGAGCAGAGATGGGTTTTAGGAGGGAGAGAGGTGACAGGCCATTATGGAACAGAGGGAGAAGAATCATCAGCTCTGCTGGAATTAGCACAGCTGTAGCTGCAGTTGATATTCCTGTCAATGTTGCTTAAGTATGCATTCAACACCTTACTAAGATTGCTTGTGTAGTATATGTTCCCTGCATTTGTTATAACTATGCTGCTTTGACATAACAAACCTCTTCAGTCAGTGTGAAAAATTATTGGAACCAAATTCATATCTATTGCAATTCTATCGGCCTCCCTAGTGGTTTGAAATGTAGAGTCAAAAGGGGTTTTTTTTTATAAAACATTGGATTTTGTTAATTAGTAAAAATTGATTTGATTAGCAGACTCATGTTAAGAAGCACCTTCCTCCATACTGTTAATTTTTGTAAAAGAGACTAATTCTTCTCAGTTGTTGCAAGCATCTAGTCCAAATTCATTGTCTACATTTCCTTTGTAATTAATGGAAGGGGAGAGAGAGAGAAGACGACCTTCAGGGTGCATTTCCATCCCAGCTGGTTTAGGGTGAGGTAAATTTCTTTCTGAAGATGCCAGCGTCTCTCGGTTTATCAGAGAGAGCATAGGTCTAAGTACGCACTAAGTATTTTCTTTTCAGACAGCTAAAGTTGTGGGAGGTGAATCCCACTGAACATTTCATTTGTTAAGATCATTGTGTGGGCTGTGACCTAAACATTATGGTTCATATTTCCTGTACAACTCTTATTTATATTTTAGCATAGTTGTTATAATCAGGTAGCCTTGCTGGCTATGTAAACAACCAGTTCTTGAATTCCATTAAGCACTTGGCTCCTGTGCGTACCACACGCATGTGAATTCAGTAAGCTAACTGTACCGTTTGTAAAACAAGTATTTACTTTCATCTGTTTGCTTGTGAAACTGCTCAGATTAATTAGATTGCACCTTGTTCTTGCATGAAGAGGCAGAAACGGAGGCCATTTTATTACTCGTTCTTTCAAGTCAAGTCGTACAAATCCTTTTGGAGTTTCTTTCTCTGGTAAATTCTGTGAGAGTCCTCCTCTTGTTTGCCAGTCTTACTGTGCTGGGATTATGCTAAGAAACATAGCGTTATGAGCTTGAAGAGTACAACAGATTTGTATAATAGCTTTGGAATATTTTTCCTGGTATTTTCCATCCTATTTCTTATGCATGCAAACAAGGTGTTTGCTGTTTTGATCACTGATACCCACTGAGCAAATGTTTTCGTTGAGCTTTCCATACTGATGCACAGGTCTGGCTTTTGCTTTGTTTTTCCTGAGCTGGTAACAGTTCACTCTGACCCTAGCAGTGAGTTGTTCAAATTAATTCCTTTCATGTGCATTGCTTTGCATTTTTCAACATCTTATTTCATCTGTTCCTGATGTTGAATCACTAGCAGCTCCCGCACATGGAGCAGTAGATACTAAAGAGGTATTAAAATACAGGGCAAAAAGTGACAAAAACTGCTAGAGGACTGCCAGTTTAAGTGAACTAGGTAAAGACTTGTCTTTGGTTTGTTTTCTGTGTTGGAGGAAACTCAGGACACTTCTGATTTCCTTTGAATTGGGTATGTGTCTTAATAACATACACATGGGAAGACTACATTCATTCTGCCTTTTGACAAGCTTCATCCTGGTCTCTTCAGACCTTCTGCTGTCCTGAGCTACCAAGGATAAGTAAACTTTTGGATTTGACTCAAAACATCTATTATCTGAAGCCCTGTTCCGCTTTCTGCACCATTTTTTTCAAGTGGTGTCAAACCAATTGTGGGTGTTTGGCTGCTCAACATGCTGTAGTTTTGCTGAGATTTAGTGATTCTTGGATGCTTAAAGAGCATGTTGGGCCACTTTGCTGAGAGCACAGATTAGAGTAGCTTTATTAGCAAACAGTGTGGTTCAGGTTAACAGAGGGCTGAGAAATTTTATGAACAATGTATCTATGTTTACAGTGAAGTTCACCTATTGTAACACAAATACTCCCATGAAAATCTAAATTAGATCTTAAGATGAAACATTGATGTTTTGTTTATAGCATCTTTCACCATTCATATCTGCCTTCAGTTCTGTTATTTTCTTCCTACAGGACGACACAGACGTTATTTTTCCCACATCCCATATGTCCAAATCATGTATAAAGATATTTAGCTCAAATACCATGCGTGCGAAACATTCCACACTGTGGGTACAAGGTGACGTTTGGTGTGTCTTTAACATGCTGTGGTGCTCGATTACAATACAGCGAATTTATTTTTATGCAGCCTTCTTCATAGAAAGTATGGAAAATTGCATTGCAGTGAGTCATCTGTCAGCTAAAGAACTAAAAGTCTTGTAGTGATATTTAAAGAGAGAAAGTGGCTCAGAGCTGACAGAGTTCAAGACAGAAAAAGAAGCAGAAATGAAGGAGAGGGCCTCCAACCATGGAGAAAATAGAGGCAGACTGGTAGAGGGAGGAGTGATGAGAAAGCCAAACAAGCTGAGAATGTCAGAGGCAGCTCAGGAGACTATGCAGATAATTTGGAAACAAGTGTTGGACTTCAGGTGTCTTTTCCTGCATTACACCAGGAAAGATTCTTGGAATGGTGTAAAACCAGGTAAATAAGGGCACTGCACTCTGTGCACTGTGAGGAATTTAGAAACACGCAGGTAGAGGTTGAGGGAAGGATAAATGGCTTAACTTTCTAGAGCAAGACATTAGAACACTGGCATTCTGCACTCCATGATGTTTAAATGTGTGAGGATTTTGTTCGACCATGAAAGGGGGAATTTCAGTTAATTAGACAGGAATTGCTATAGGCATGAATGTGGACTTCAGCAGCAGTGCAGTCAAAGGGAAGATGGATTCTCTCAGTCTTCCCTTGCTAGTGCCAGGAGGGCTTACACTCCGAAGTGAGCCTGTGGGAGAGGTAGTCAGTTCAGGGTCAGAGATGACTTCAGAACTCGTGACTTTGTGTACAGAGATAATATCTGAGTAAAGAAGCATGAAAGCTGTCTTGGAGAGCAAGAGGGACTTCTTTCCCTTGACATTTGAGCCTTTTGAAGAATTAGCTAGTAAGGGATAATGTAGCAAGGGAATGACAGAACCAAGACAGGCTGTTAACAAGATCAGAGATTACTTGCCAAGGTCACTGATGCCTTGCATGCTTTCCCTATAAAGCTGATGTCCAAAGCTGAGCTAGCAGCAAGATATCCCAAAGGAGGAAGGTGTTTAAGGAGGAGAAAGTAGAAGAATCAGAAACAGATGCCTGGTGGTTTTAAGGCATAGCACTGTCACGGAAGGATATCATCGATATGAGCAGTGTCGTCTTCTGTTGTGAATTACATGCATTCTTCTGGTGTTCTTGGTCAAGTCTACCAAGTGGTGGTGTGGGGCTCTTGGGGGAGCTCTCTCATCCCGTGTTCCCCAGCCTGCCCATACTGGTTTTTGCCCTGGCGATTCTTTTGACCTCATTCTCTGTATGGAACCATATTATCTGCCTTGAGAAAGTAAATGTGATGTAAAGTATGTAGCAAGAAGGAGAGTACAGTCTTTATTGAAAGCAGAAGGGAAAAGAACTTGTCTTCTATCTCAATGCATTCAGAAAAGTTGGCTTTAACGTTGTAGTACTGAAAGGCATTCTGATCATAAAAGTAAGGTTAGAGCCACTCAGATGTCCCACAATTTGAAGAGAGTGATATTTCATTGTATGCAGTTCCAAAATGCTTATTAGGGATCTTCGTGTTTACAACTATTATGTCTCTTTTGAATCTGCAGAGGAGGAATATCAAGGACAAACAAAGAGAAAGCGCATTCGAAGGAAGAAACAAAAGAGCAGTTTGCAAAACTCTAATAATTTACATGGAGAACAAACAGAATCTGGAATGCAAGAGACTCTCGTTCAAGATAATTTACAGCTGCAGCAGATACACAGTCCCAAAATAAGCAAAAACAAAAAGAGGAAAATGAAAAAGAAGCGACAGAAAGAAAAAATGAGAGCAGCTGGCTTGGTAACAAAAACCACCGGTGTGGATTTTACATATCAGCCTGACAAAAACAACAGAGAAGAAGCAGCAGGCTTAAAAGACATAGATGAAAAGGCAGATAGCATTCTGGACTTCCTGCAGGCAACACAACAAATTTATTTTGCTGACAGTATGTACCACTCTTTCTCCTTTCTTTTTGTGAGTATTGCCACATAGTGGAAAATAGATGTGCACTTATCATTGTGGTAGAATGGGCCAAAACTTCTAGAAAAGTGTCTCTCTCGAACTCAGTAAGACATGCGGGTACTTAGTATTTGTCCCATTTTCTGGTGTGTACATGAATATGTAAGAATCAACATCAATATAAAAAACTGTGTTCCTAATCTCTTTGTTTCTCTGTCTTTGAAAATACACATAATATTCCTTGATCTTTTTTAAAAGATTCCAATTAACTTGGTGTAAATGTAGTGGTTAAAATGGACCAAATTCTTTCCTCTGCAAGCAAACATCCAGAAGCATTACTTGCTTTCAAAGAGCTTCAAATGAGGGCAATAATTGCTATCCTAAATGACTTTCAGGCTTACTATCTCTGAACCAACCTACTTTTCAGAAATTTCTCCTTCCCAGGAGAAGATTTGTTTGTAATATATAAGGAAATCTAGACAGAGAGCATCCAAGAGGAAAGGGGAAGATACTGTTGGCACTGGGAAAGCGTAGTGGCATAAAGCACTTGTGAAGAAGGTGAACGTGAACTGATGCTCAATGCACATTCTATAGCACTTTAGAAGGATTGCATGGACGTTATCCCGAATGGCCTATTCAGTGTTCATCTGGCCACTAAAATCGGAGAAATTCCTACTGTATGTTTCTTCTGTTGCCTTCCTAAAAAGCTGCTTGTATGGTGCTTATGTCATAAATGCCTTTCAGAAATAATGAACTTTTAATGGCAAGTGCTATAGTACTTATCTGTACATATACCAGTTTATGTTGGTATCATCTAGAATTAAATGTGTTTTCTTAAGGGCAAGCTCGTGTGTTCTTTAGTTGCTCAGCCCCGAACATAGCTTTAAAATGATAACTGTCTTGTAAAACTATAAAAAAGTGGTGAAAAAATTTTCAAAGTGCATAACCTTGACTGTCTTTGTGGAGCTGAATGAAGAATATTAAACAGCTTACCTACCTGTGTGAGTCCATCTTAAGTCAGAGCTGTCAGCTCCTAGTCCCATAAAATTCATCTTTAGACTACAGAGTTACTTTAAAAACCCTGTTAAGATGACATCAGGGAATTCATGTTAATTTTTTTCTCAAGGTTTATACATAGAATTTTCTTTGCTTACTGTTCACATTTTTTTGCTGTGTCAGGTCTTTGTACTAAGCCTAGCACTCGAAATCCATCCTCCTTTCTGGCTAATGTATTTCCATCACCAAAAATAAGAATTTTACTACTTGAGTGTATGGCTAAGTAAATGTAAGCTAAACTACATGCATTTGCTGGAGTGGAACTCCAGAGTAACTGAGCAAGATTGCAAACTCAGTTAACATTTCTGTTGTTAACACATGAGCCAGAACAGAAACCTGGTCAGTTGTCCACAGCTGTGTTGCATGTTCGATCTTAAGAAAAAGTGTTGAGCTTCCAGCTTTCCTGGAAGTCAAGTTCAGGTTTTAGCACTGGTTGACAGATCGACTGGCTCTGGTGTCAAACCTACAGATCAGAGGGTTGAGCCGGTGAGGACCTTGGAATCCACACAGAGAAATTCTCAGGTAAAAGAAAGTTCATCTGCAGATAAGATGTCACATCCATAAATCAGTGTGTGACTAACTTTCTTGTTAGGCAAATCCCAGTTTATATATAGATCTGACATTATGCTGTTTGCCTTTTCTAGTTGAGTGACTTTAACGCTCCCTTTTTTTTTTTAGATAAAATTGGAAGGCATTGCTTTTAGCAGCATTTCCAAATGGTCACATTGGGTTATGCTTCTTGTACTTATGTCAGAAAGCTGAATCGGGAAAAATCTGTTCTTCTCAGTTGGCTTGCTGGTAAAAAACAGAAGAATTAAAGGGAGTCTGGTTAAAGGGACAGACCATACATTGTTACTGGAATGGAAGAACAAATTTATGCTTTAGTACTGTAGAAACAATGTATGTCCTCTGCTCTCTTGCATGCTGCAATATCTGCCTTTTAAATAAAAACGTAGAGGTACAATAACAAGATAATTGGATGCCTCCGGAAGTGCTTTGCAGTAGTTCCACAGAGTTGTTCCCTGCCTCCACATGTGTGTACATTTTTATAATACATAGTGTGTAGGAAGCAAAACCACAGTGCTTTGGCCACAGTACAGTTTCTTCATCACACCTTCTTCCTGTGCTAACGTGGAAAATTTAGGTTCCTCTTGTATCCCTGTCACTATGAATCCCATTTTCTTTTTTGCTTTTTGATTTTGATACTTCCCCTCTTACCATTGTTTTAATATTTAACAAAAAATAGGAGGAGCAAGCTGCTCTTTAGTACCTGATATTTGGTTTTAAGTTGTATTAAAAAGGAAGATGCTGTCTTTGAGAAAAAGGATAATTAGGAAAATTCTGTGTGCTCACTGAGTATTTTTAATGTGGTTTTCCAATTGTTTTTCCAGATAAATCAGAATGCATGGATTCTGCTGTAAATTCAGCAACTGCCCAAGAGCTTTTGCAATGTCTTGAGTCTCGCACCATCTCTTCTTCAGATGTGACCCTTCTACATCAGCTGAAATCCCTTGTATTGCTACAGGATATTGAGAGATTGAAGGATGCTTTGAAACAATTCCAAGAACAATCCATGATGCCTCCTGGTAGGTACCATTCACTCATGTTCATTAACTGATGATCTTTTTTGTATGGATTAAAATTAAGATTTGTCACAAGATTTTTATTAGGAAGCTGTAATTATATAGTGGTAAATATATGCTTATGCAGAATTTGAAAACATAATTCCCTCCAAAAATACAGTGATTTTCCCCGTTTCTTGTTTGGTTACAATCAATACAGAAACTTTTCATACTTTGCAGCACCTATACAGCACAAGGTGATTCGGGTTCTTAAAACAGTATTTTTTACATCTTAACTGTTTTAAGATTTAATCATGTTTAAAGCGTATTTTTAATACATTCTCTTTATAGACTTTTTAAATCACGGGAATTAACTTGTTTGTATTGGAGATTTCATTCATCTAGTTAAGGATTAATTTTACATGCATAAGAATTAACAAAGCCCATTATTTCCTTTCTTCTTGGTCATCTACGTGGATTTTTAAAAAAAGATTTTGCATGCCAGAGTTTGATTTACAGCTTTGTTTTTGTTTAAATATAAATGCCTGGTTTAAGTTTCTAAAAAATACTGTTAATTATGTAAAAACATGAAATCACTCTTTATAATAAATGATATTATAAAGTCATTCATGAAAAGAAGAATTATTCTGTTACTAAATCTTTTCATCCCTGAGGCACAAGACTGATTTCATTCATGCTCCTTTTTTTCTCTATTATAACCCCTATCATTTTAGTAGAATTTCTTCTTGGACAGATAATGATTCCTCAAGTGACTGTGGGATCAACATGTAGTCCATAGACGGTATAATAATTCATTGTCCAAGTAGTCTTCATTTAAACAGTCATTGTTACTTGTCATTAGTACTTTTGTTGCAGCATCAGCCAAATCTACAAGATCTGCTGAATTTTCTTGCCTCACAAAGAATTTAATCAGAGTTGAGAGCACTTGCTATGGCACAAGAGAATCTCAGCCATTTTAGATAGTGCTCTAAGTCTTTTGAAGAGTAACAACTGAGCTGGTAGTAGTGTGGTAACAGAGTAAATAAGATCATAGCCATCAGAGGCTTAGCAATAACGTTACAGCTTGTAACATCATTAAATAATTTATAGCATAATAGTGGCTGAAGGTCCCAGTCAAGACTTGATCAAAGACGCTAAGGCTTGTAAGATCATTAAATAATTTACAGCGTGATAGTGGCTGAAGACCCCAGTCAAGACTGGAGCCTACTGCATGCTATGCATTGTAAAAACACAGGAAAGAGGGAATTCCTGCCGTTAGAGTCCATAGCTGACAGATTTGGAAAAGGACACTCTTAAAGAAATACATATGTATTCCTTAAAGTGTAGATATGGAGTATGACAACACTTAAGGTTCTGATAGGTCTGACGTACCCACATATACATGGAACAAAATCCTTCTGTGCATTCAATAATTAATTTCAAGCCTAGATTCTATGATCTTAATTATAATCGGATAGTCTCATTGGATGTAATACACATTTGCAAACTAAGTAGGACTCAGCAGGAATAGTGGTAATGGTATAGGCCCTTTATTAAATGACCTAATTCAGCTTCTGTTGATTAAATCGAAATGGAACTGTTGAAGTGACCACATTCAGGATATTCCTTAAAGGCCTTATCCAAATTCTACTCAATACAGTAGGAATTCTGTTGGGTTTTGCAGCCTTGAGGCAAGCTGCTCTGTTTACTTTTATATAGCAGAAATGTCAAACTGAAGAGAGAAAAGAAAACAGAAGCAAATTAGAAACAAATGCATGCAACTACCCTAATTTTCTGATGTATATTTTGTCACTTGAAGAAGCAGAAGACAATTTTCTGAGTGATTTTTAAAATTCATTTACATTTCTGCTGATCAGGCTGAAATTGTTTACTCTTCCAGTTGATTATTTTTCCTAGTAACTGTTGTCACTCCAGGCTCAATTCTAATCTCATTCTAAGTTCACAGTGGTGTAACCGTAGTAGTTGATTTGATATTCATGAGGTACAAAAGCATAAGAAAGAGGAAAATACATGGTTATACATTATTAAAGGATAATTAAGCACATGCTAGATATTAATTTGCCTCAGCAGAGTTTAACGATACATTCTATTTGTAATTCAGGAAATTCAGTGAATGAGAAGATAGTGCTCTGAAATTTTACCTTGAATTAGGCTTTTAATTATACTTTTTTCCTACTTTTGGCTCAAAAATAGGTTATCTTGCTCAGTTTTTTGAATTTTAGATTTCATTCCCACTAAACAGGTGATAAAAGTTAAGAGTTATTACAAAAACTTGTCTCAGCAAATTCAAGTTCTTGTTATAGAAATACAGATTCAATCTGTTTATGAAGATAAAAATGTACAGTACATCATAATAATCTCAAATTGTTTTACGAATTTGTCTGATTATCCTGTATTTTTTCTGTTTGGTTTACTGGGGCATGATGTACTAGAAGGAAAGGTCATTCCTTATTAACATGATGAAAAGAATTTTTTTCTTAATTTTAGCAAGGTGTATTATTCTTGCAAAATGAATCTATTTTATTCCCTATAATTCAAGAAGCAATATGTTAACCCTTTTTCCTGTGGTTATGATTCTACTTAAGATGCCACCGTCAAAGGAATAATAATGGGTGCTATGTTTTGTTCAGTTTTGTCTTTAACTCGAGGAAGGAAAGAGTAGGAAAAAAATGAGAAGTGATCCATCTCTTTCATATAAGTGCACATTCCCCATTAGTAAACTTTACAAAGTAAACATACCATTATATATCTTTTATTTCCTCTTATATATATATATATATGTTGCGGTTTAATCAAATTTTCCAGTGGGGCTACCAAGTCCCACTTGGCACGTTTATGTCTACTGATGGTAAATTTGCTTTCCTCAGTAACTTTTTACAGCCCTTTTAGAGTAAAGCTATGGACTGCCCCAGTTCTGCAGACCACAAATTGAAAACCACTGGTTCAAGACCATGTTTTGGTATTTCATTCACACCTCTTAGCACGTTATTCAGACTGTGAATCATGGTTCAACCAAAAGAAAAAAGAAACAACGAAGAAAAATGTTCCTCTTTTATCTTAAGCTCTTAGATCCCAGTATTTGCAGTCATATCAAAGAAAGGTCTAACAAGGTTGGTGGTAGGGTCTGAAAAATGTTGCAGGAATAGGAAATTGCTAAAGAGATTGAAACAGAAAAATTATCAACATTAAGGTATTATCTTTAACTCTTCATTTAAATAAGAAGACATACTTGAACAAGAAAATCTCTATGGTTAAGAGATACTGGTTGTTCTGGCTAGTTGTCATCCTCCATCAGCTTACCTCGTACTTTGTGCTTCAAGTTAGTCCCTCAAGTTACCTTTGACCTCATACTTCAGCAATCATACAAAGTTGAGGTTGGTCAAGAGTTTTTGTTTGACCATGACTATTTAAAATGTCATTGTTCTCAGACTGTAAAAAAGAACACAATGTCCTATTACTATTTCCATTTATTTGGTAGTCTTTAACAAAAAAAGTACTTACCTCTACCTAAAGTCTTTCATAAATGCAGGGAAAAGAATGTTTAGAATTCAAATAGACATACTTTTCTCATGATGAGGGCTTGGCTGATCTCTGTCAGACAGGCAGTGGCCATTTGCAAACGGAAGCCAGACACCTTCATGGTCCTGCACAGTGCAGCGGGCAAAGGAGAAGACCTGTGACTAGTGGCTCCAGCTTCATTTGCTGTTTGGAAACTGCAGCTTTTGAAATGAGGGCTACTCAATTCCCATTTCACATCAATTATTAAAGCATAGGTGATCACCTAATTAAAAAAAAAAAGTCATTATCTCCTAATTTATGAACTCATTCAGCTTCTACTCATCAACTTCATTCTATTATCTATTAACATTTTCTCTTTGTTGGTTAGTATCAAGTCTCAAATATACTCTTCCCTTGTTGCCTAGGAAATTATCACTCACAGAAGAGCTAGAAGCCTCTTTTAACTGTCGTTTTTTGGAGGGTTGTCCTTTGTATGTGTCTCCCTTGCAGGGGGTGGGGAAGGTACATTTTGCAGACCAGAAGTATACAGTTCTTGTGTGCCAACAGTGCACAGTGCACAGGCTGGATACACAGAGGCCCTACAATGGTTATGTTTAACCTTTCTTTTTTTTTAATGAACATTCAAAGAAAAGGAAATGAAATGTGAAAGCTATGTTAGCGTAACATTATAGAATCATCTTAAATGTGATATTCTGTGATAAGTACTGTAGAAAGTCCTGTCGTTAAAAATAAATAAAGTCACATAGATAATCTCTGAATTAAGAGAGAAGCCATGGCAGCTTTAATGTAGCTGCCTGTGCAAAACGACTCATTCTCAACTGGGGCTTCCAGGTGCTACTGTAAGTTAAATAATAATGTGTGAAATTACTCTCCACACAGAAAGAAGTGGAGGAGATTGCACTCTTTTAACGTTACCTATATGATCATGTCATTTCAATCACCTTTTTTTTGAGATATTTAATCATAACAAATAGGACATTCCAAAATATAGAATCAAAACTGTTTCTTATACAAATAACTGGCCTCCTAGAAGAAAATGCACCTGTTTATCTAGAAATTCATATGTATTAGTCTTCAGGCTCCAATATCTGCATTGGCTCTATTGAAATGCTAATATCGAATGGAAACAGATGTTTGCACAAGTCTTTAACATTCAGAAATGTCATAGAGGTATTTCAGGAGAAATGTGTTTTCTTTGTTTCAGATCATACCAAGACAGTCACGTCTCTGTTTCACTACTGGATTACAGATATCCTTCCTGTGAAGAACAGGAAATAAAGCCTTGCCTGTGTCCGTATGTGCAGGGTTAAAATGTAATATACAGACTCTTAACCAAGTAGCAATTGTTCGGGAAGAGCAGTGTCAATACACATTCGACACCTTCAGGTAAATGAATTATTTTCTGTGTTACAAACTCCAGAAGACAACAAACAGGGTATAACTACATGTGATTTTTGTGTTTGATTGGTCAAGAATACCCATGTGGCCTGAGTCTTCAGCTGGATTAGTGTGTGCATTTCACTTCAGGATAAGGAACCTATCTGGAATGATAAAGTCTGTATCAAGTATTTTGTTTAAGAAGTATAGTATTTTTTTGTTTGTTTATAAATTGATCATTCCTTTCTGGAATTTTTATTTCTTGACTTTTCTTGTTTATCTAATATATCTGTTTACCTGAAAAGCAAAAATATATTTTTATATTTAAATCTAAGCAACAATATGTCTGAGGAATGTATTTTTGCTGAATAAACTGCTAAATTATGGAAATAGATAAATTTCTACATGTGGGTCATGTAGATACTGTTTGGAGTTATACAGAAACTTGGATAGCATTTTCAGAGCTATTCCACAGCCCAGCCTGTTAAAATCCAATGGCCTTCACCGACTGCAGAATTACGGGACTGGGTTCTTTCAAAGATCACTGTGTAGTCTTTCTGTAACTGAATTTGTCCATGGGTAGGTGATACAGTAAATAATATCCAAGGTTGAAAAATATTTTGGAATCCTGAAGAAAAAAATGCTTCCTGAGAGGCTCTTCTCTCAGCTGAGTCATTCACCTGATAGGTGATACAGAGCAAACCGGTTCTTATATCTTAGTGTGTTAGCTTCCTCATCAGTAGGATAGGGGCAGCATATTTATCTCCTGCGACGTATGTGTGGAGATATATTACCAATGGGACTATATAAATATTTTGTGGGGGTTTTGCTTTGTTTTTTTATTATATTGCCTGATGTATCCTATTGCAAGGCATTGTTTTTAGTGATGCTCAAAAATGCGTAATAAAAATACAATCATACCTCTTTCTCAGTAACTAAAGAAGTTAAAAGGGGTTCAGTAACATGCCAGAGGATTGCAGGTGCAGAAAAAATGGTCTTATGGCTAAAGCAGCTGTGTGCAGATCTGGAGAACTTGAGTTAGGTCTGTATCTGCTAGGAAAGATACTTAGACCATACTTTGCAGAGAGGAATCTTAACGGTATGTTCCCTGGTTTAATGCTTCTGACTTGCTAACACATAGGCACTGAACTGTAGCTGTGACTTTTCATTGAGATGCTGTATGCCTCAGTCCCACATCCGGAGAATGAAGAAAATATCACTTGAATGTGAAGCACCTAGATACTCTATTGACAGACCCTGGCAGAAATTAAATCACTTCATCCTCAGATTGAGGTTTGAACGTCATGCGGTAAATGAGGTCTAGGAACTGTAAAAAAAGGATATGCAGCAACTCATTAGGTAAGCATCATCTGTCCTATACACTGCATATGAAAAAAGTAAATGAGATCATGTAATTAAAGACAGTATTTTGAAACACAAGTACAAACCAGTCCTAAGACTGTACAAACTGCAGTGTTTGCATTTCCTGATGCTCAAGGGACTCTGCTGGGGGATAAGACTGCTGCCTTGGGTGGGCCCTGGGACCTATGGATTCCTCCTCCTTGTCCTCTGGATCCCAGGCTGGTGCACCTGGAGACCTGAATGCCTCTCCATCCCACGCCAGTGGAGGCGACTGCAGCTTTCATCTTTCCAGGTTCAGTCGGTAGTGATGCTTAGGGAAATATCTCAGGGACACATACACACACACACACACACACAACACTCGCACGGCTGACTACACACAAGCACACCCCCATTCGCAGATCCCTCGGATACCATCACAGGCCCCCAGCCTCTCTCATATCCCTGCCTGGGTCCTGGGCCCTCTTACCGCTCGGCAGCTCTCCTTCTCACCAGCTAGTCCAGCCTGACACGCACTACCACATGTTCACACGCTTATCTTACGAGCACTCGCGCACTTGTCTCACAGTTGTGTTTATTGCTTTCATTTCTCTTCTTTATTATTTCTGTTACAGTGCTTGGCCATTTCTCATAATATTAAAGTGTTTTTTAAAATTACACTGAATTCTAAATAGCTGCACACAGAGGAGAAGATTTGGGGTATCTTTGCCAAACAGAAATATTTTGTACTATCAGTAGTCTAATCCCAGAATGCGAGTAAAATTTCTCAGGTCAGAAATGTACTTTGCTTGAATTGGGTAATGATAAGGAAAAGATGGCTTTCAGTCTCTCTTTTTTTCTTTCCCTTTAATCACTGTAAGAGCCTTGTATTCTGTGCAGAATTCGGCCGGTTCTAACAAAGCAAGCCTGGGAACAGTTTCAGAGCGTAGCTAGTTAGAGTCAGTGATATCTGATGTCTTTGTAAATGACCTGCGATAGGAACTGAATCTTAAGACTTATCAAACCTGCCACTGTTACACTAACGGGGATTATACAGAGTAGAGGATAAAGTAAAATCTGAGATGTTGGAGAGTTTAGAAAATTGGACCAAATTCAAGAAGATAGATTGTAGATTGTCACGGTAGATAAACGCAATCACATAAGGGTATATTTGTTTCTGAAACGAATGTGCCAAACAGCAGTGTGCTGAACTGCAACATGCATAAGGACACTTAAGAGCAATATAGAAAAGAACACAGCAGAAGGATGTAGTTTAGAAGCAAAAGAAATGGGCATTACTCATCCTATAATAATATCAGTTGGGGAATGGTCGGGGGGAAGGATTGCTTGGTTCCATGTTTGACATCCTATTTGCAGCCACAAATACACAAGAATTTTAATACCTGGTCACTTTTCTCTGCTTCTTCTCTAAAAGAAATGGTGCTGAATTTCCCTACAGCCTGTATGGTTTATTTGAGCAGCAGTATAACCAACACAGCTGGGATATGAAAACTGAAAAATTTGAGTAAATATCCACCAGGGAACAGAGTGTGTTTCACATTTCACTATACATGGCTCCTTCAGCATAGCAATGAAACATTTGTCACTGTGGATTTTCATGCTAAACTCATAAATGGCAAAGGAGATTGCGTTGAATTTTTGCTTCTTCCACATCATTCAGTCAAATGAATGTGCAGTATCTTGTGGAATTTCTGAGGCATGGAAGAGATTTTTACTGGACTTTGCATCAGAGAAATTCAGACTGAGCTGTACACACACTATTATCAGCATATTTCAAACTTCTGGGAAGACAGAACTTTAAAATTTTGTTTTTAAAACCTAACTGGGCTACAACAGTAGGAAGAATTTAAGGATCAACTAGAAGGTAGCCTACACGTGGCTTCAAGAGTTAACTTTCTAGTTTGCGTAATTAAACATTCCACAGTAAGGACGGAACCAGCAGCACAGTGGGAGAGAAGTTGGGCTCTGAGTAGGTGGTGGTCCCTTCCCTAGACTCTGTGTACAAGCAAAACTACAGAGGCTGAAGTAGTTTGGGACATCTGTAGTAGTGACTAGCTGATGACTATGCTTATGTGCAAGGGGTATGAGTTCAAACCATTATCTGTATATATAGGTATGTGGTTTAGTCTCAAAATTGCCTGTAAGACCTTAATTCTTCTCTTTTGTGGATATGTAATGTGGGAATGAGTCTCTAATGTTACGGATTTTTACTGCTTCATAAGTAGTGCAATATTTTATATAGTACTTTACAGTCATATAACATTATAAATTCATTAATGTGTTTTCTATGACAGCTGGCTTTTCTCCCCTGCACCAGTGCAGGGGATTATGACTCAGTAGGCTGAAACACTGAAATGACATCTGGAAAAAAAAAGACTTTAAAAAAAAGACAAAGAAGGAAAAACGTGGTGGGTGGCAGCATGAAGGCAGAAAATTGTTGTCTTTGACCAAAGAAAACATGTTTCTCCCAGTAGTATTTGGTATGCCATAAAACCAGTCCAGAGACGCAGAGTGGAAAGTGGTGTGTGTTGTGCATGTACAGTGTGCTGCACATGAAGGATAATAACAAAGAGTGGTAGTGAAAAAAACAGCAAACTGCAAGATTGGAAAAATGCATTATATTTAATATTTAGGCCAACCTCAGGTTATAGCTATGTAGATCTTGTGATTAATTGCTTCAATCGTAGATTGCACCTAAGGAGGGCTGCATTGCACATGTTTATGCAGCTAATTTAGCTTCACTGTTAACTACTTTATCTTCTGCATTGCATCTAAGTAAATTTTGTTGAATAGGCTAACTATAATGTCTGAGTAGTTCACAATTTTTAATGTATGTTTTTCTTAGATGAAAAAAATTATATTTTTAAACTGCTAGATATATGCTGAACCTAAGACATGGGGGAAAAGCATTACATAAGTATAAAGAAAAAGCAGAAATTTACAAATGCTGTATATGTTTCCTACTTCTAACGACCTAGGAAAAAACTATATATTCTATGATTATTTGAAAACAGTGTATATGCACCACAGTCAGTCAAGGTCAAATATATAGCTTTAATAAGGATGTTTTCCACGTTAAGTGCTTAACTTTGTAGAATTAATAGTGTGTAGTCATTTTAATGAACTGTGTACATTTGTAAAATGTATAACCAAGCTGTAGTTCTCTTTTGCATTATTACTGCAATGCTACATCCTGGTTTAGGATACATAATGCCAAAAAAAAAAAGTATTATCTAAGATTGAAGAGGACTACACACCAATAGAGAAGGAATGAATCTGTGGTTCAATACCTTCTTTTCTGTAGCATCAACTAGAGGCTGATGTCTTCGCTTTCAAGGTCTTTGCCAGTCTTCTCAGTTCCCTCAGTTAGTGCACAGATGATTCCTCCATCCTTTCAGCCTCTGGTACTAGCTTCCATCACCCACTTGCTACATTTTCAGATTAACACATCTGTGCTTTTTCCCCACAGTGCCTTCCACAACTCTCTACAGAGCAGTCTTTCTATCGTTTTCCTTCCCTTCTTTAACTATCCTTTGCCATGATGCTGCCCAAAAGCTTGGCAACAGCTATGTCAGTAGTGTGCTAAGAAAGACAGCTGCCTACTGTGCTGACTAATGTTGCCTTATTGTATCTGTGTACTCCCACATCACTCTGCCCGTTTTCTCATCTGTTTTTTCCTTTCTTAAACTAGCAGCAATTTGATGAAGGGATTGGCCTGCTGTACAGCACTCAGCACAGTGAATTTCTGTTACATCTGAGCTGCAGATGTGCGAGAGGAATGTAATAGACTTAACTGCAATGAAGAATATGCTAGAATATGTAAGCAAGGCTGCTGATAGTTAAAAATGGCAAGTTAATTTTATATCGCACACGTGATCAGTCTAGTAGAACAGAGACCTGGTTCTCCCTGGTAGACACTTTGGAGGCAGCGTTCATCTGCAGCTTGCTAAGGAGAGCTTGGAGGCATGCAGGGAGGGAATCATTTCTCCCAACTTCAGGTGTTTACAGTGTAGATATTTCCATCTGAGCTGCCTGTCTAAAGAACTTTATAATCACTGGGATGAAAGAGATACTTGTACAGCCCAATAAAACTGATTGCTTCTAGACATCTAATTTAGGATCAGAACAATGGTACAAATAGGAGAACTTACATATTTATATTGACTGTTACGGGAGCTTGAACAGGTAGGTCAAATGGAAACATCTGCGTTGCAGGCAGCAATGTGTTTTTTTGAAAAAAAAAAATTAATTTCCTGAGAAAGGGACAGGGATGTACATGTTGCATGACCAAAACATCATCTACTCCTGGTGCTGGTCTGGCAGTGGCAAGCTCCTTCAACTTGAACAGGGCTGTGACCCCTCCTCCTTGCTGCTTTCTTATTTTCTGTTGGGAAGCCATTGCCTCAGAGTGGTAAAAGGGGGAAGGAGAAGAAGAGTAAGGAGCCTGTTGTACAGCTGTGGTGGAACTCACCCAACACAAGCTGAAGAGGTGCTTCTCCTGCTCTTCCTCTTGTTGCCTCCATGTGATCATGCACAAAGTGGCCTCCACCACTGCTGAGATAGGCTCAGTAAACAATTGCTGTGTGATTGATTCCTGCTCCCAGTAACAATAATGAAGTGGAAGCAAGTATAAATGCACAAAGGAGGAGTAACCATTGCTAGGAATATCAAACTGATTACCCATTACCTGTCTTCTAGAGAGTGAATCAATAGTAAATATATTTTTTTCAGAATCACAGGAGTAATCACCAAACTCTGTAAGATGTAACGGTAGCTGTTTGATCTCTGTCTGGCATGTTGGAGCATAAAACGAAGGTCATGTTCAAATCTGATTGGTATTCAGGGAAAGCATCTTAGCTTATTACCATTACTATAGTGCTGGATTCTATTTGCATTGGTAAACAGTTTAAAATACTTGACGTGTTATTCAATTAAATCTGTGATTGCTAACTGACAGACCAAAGTGCATTGATTTTTCTAGCCACATTAAGCTAAGTACATGGCACAGTGTTTCATTAGCCTGTCTACTTAACCCTTTCACATTAATTCAATTACCCAGTATAAAATTAATGTGTAAAATATTAAATAACTCTAAATTTCTAAATTAGAAGGTGTTGCAAGAATATATTAATCTCAATAGTTTCTGACGTATATCTATTACTGGATGATTTATGGTCTGCTGTGGATCACATTGTTATCCAGATGCCAAAAGTCACTCGGAAAGTTTTTTCTCTGTATTCACTCAGTGAATTGATAGCTAAATAGAGGGTAAGACTAAAAAGGACATGAAATTATCTTCTCTGACCCCATCTGGATCCCTGGTCATAAATTTTCCTTTTACTTCAGGATGAAGACCAGTAACTTCAGTCTGACAAAACCACTATTTGTGGGTTTTGCTAAACCAAGTGTTCTGCAGAGACAGGCAAGCTTGATTTAAAGACATCAAGAAATGAAGACTTAGCCCCTTCTCTGGTCATTGATTCCAGTATTCAATCTCACTGTCACTGTTAGAAACATGTGCCTTATTTTAATTTTGAATTTGTCTAGATTTAACTTTCAGTCCTTAGTTCTTGGTATGCTTTTCGTCACTAAATTAAGTCGTCGCTCGCTAGCCACTATTTTATGTCTGTAAAAGTTTTTGAACACTGTAATCAAGCTACAATGCAAACTCCTTTTTGCTATCCTAAACATTATCTCTTTAAATTGTTTGTTTTAAGGCATTTTCTACAGCCTTCAAATTGTTTTTGAGGCTCTCTTGTACGTGCTCTCAATTTTTTTCCCTAAAATTTAGAGAACAAGTGTGCTGGAACTTCACATAAAACTTCATTTAAAATCTTGGCAGTGCCAGCTTTCCTTCTCGCTGCTCCATTGTGTGTCCACTTTTTGCCATAGGATTGTATAAGGAATCCATGTTGAGTTATTTGTCTTAGTAAACAAGTAGTCTTGAAATTTATTGCTTCCCAGGATTCAATCTCTGGTTCTATCCTTCTTGTTCTTAAATGTCTGACTTGCTGTTTGGCCATATTAACACTAATTTTCTTTTACTATGTCTACATTAGTAAATAATGGATTATTTTATGTGCCAGTACTGCTTTCATTGGTATTGACTATCTGCTAATGTTATCTGCAAAGTTTACCAGCAATGATTTTATGTTTATTACAGAATATTAATAAAAATGCCAAACAGTGTTGAGTACCAGTACTAATTTTATGGGATCCAAGGAGTCAGTCACAATTCCCTATTTATACCTTCTTTTTGAAAACAGAAAACTGAGATCATCTAGCAGATTTCTGATGTATTTAACGTGTACTTTATTGTCTTTTGTGCTTTTTTTGTTTTGATTAGAAAGTCATGTGGCACTAGGTCACTTCACAGGAGTCTAAATAGCACAAGGTGTAATGGTTGTCTGCTGCTGTCAACAAGTATTTCTTCAGTTTTCTACAAGAACAAGCTTTAACTTTTTTAGTTAAGGATAAGAGTCCAAAATAAGACACTGTACAAAGAACTATAGAATTGTGGTTTAAAGTATGTTTAACGGGAAGCAGAATAATTGAAAAGTATTCAAAGTAAATAGCCTCTCAAATTTGTCATAAGTGTTTTCAGTTCGTTGCTCTGGAGGGAATGATTTGCATTAGTCAAGAATAATTGTTGTGAAAGATTCCTTATTTTTAAACATCAAAGGAAAATTTATATTTCTTTCTTTTCCTGCAGGATGTGATCCATAGCTTTAGTTATAAAGGTGTCTTGTGTGTGCATAATCTCTTGTGTTGCATTTCTTCCAGCTGGTAATTGAAGCAAGGTCCTTGCAATAAGTTCATTAACTACTGATGAAAAAAACAGGTTTGAGACTTAGAAGTTTGCTTAGGAAGTTGCATTTACAGTTTTATAGTGGGAAATGCAAATTTTCAGTTTTTTACAGAAGCAGTTCCCTGAGCAGATTTCCAGGCCACAGCAGACATGTGAACTGTCAGTATCAGCATTAACTATCTGAACGTTTTCTAAACCCTGAGCTATTGCTGGAGACCGGTGTAAGGTTTCGTCAGAGATATTCGTCGAACTTCAGCTTAGTCTCCCAACTTCTGCTGCTCAGGGAGTGCCAAGTTGCAGTTGGTGTCATGAATCGAAATGCAGGCAGCATAAATGTTTTCTGTTGGAAGTTCTTCTGAGAGAAGTCCCAGTTACTCTCTGCCCAGAGCTGTCACAGTCCAGAGAGAAGCAGGAGCAGATTCTTGGGAGGATCCTTGTATGAGACAGAACCACCGGTGGGATTCCCACTTCGTTGCAGTGGTTCATCACCCTCATGGTTCCCTTTAGTCAAGACTGTGTAACAGGCTGGCCCTGAAGCTACATGATGGAAAAACAAAGGAGTGATAACAGCATAGGAGCACAGTAACCAGCAAAGTCACAGTAGGGCCAGTTAGTACAGGAGCTAAACATGAAAGGAAAATTATTTTAAAAGAACTTGCAACTGGAAGTACCATCCCTGCACCAGCTGCAGGAGCCTGTAGTTCAAAGGCAGAAGAGAATACTGAAGTGTTTGGCACCAGAAACTACAAAAGAAAAAGAAACAAAGATAAGAGATATTCAGAGCAATAAACTGATTTGTTTCCTCAATGTGAATAAAGCTGGTGAGTGTAGTTCTGCTGCTTTATTTGAGGAAAGTATAATTTCCCTAGCCAGAATCTGATCTGTGGCTGTGTAAACCCCATACAAACAGCATAGAGCCTCCAGCTCCAAGATTCTGGCTCTGTGCTAACACAGAACGTGCCTTGTCAGATTACAAAAGGTTCCTTAACTCTTCCGTACACTGGAAGCTGTAGGGAAGGGAAAAAAAAAAAAGAAAAAAGTGTTTCTGTCAAAATGCCCTGGCAGCATCCTTTCTTTCAGTCTGATTCCCTTATGCATAAGCAAAAAACATTAAAGTTCAATATCAAGCCAAAAAACATTTCATGTGCCCTTGTCAGGGCACCTGAGACACAAAAGCTGACTGTTTTGTTTCTAGAAGTCTGATGCTCTTCTGCTCACTCCATAATTTGCAAGGCCCCGCCGTGTTTCACAGAGTGAAAAGCAGACTCACACTACCTTGCAGGTGCCATAGGGTGAGAACCTGGGCGTGGGCAGATCCTGGGAAGCAGCTGCCGACAGTGACATACCGAGGTGATGTGAACAGGAGGGAAGGAGGGATGGGACTACGTGGACGTAGCTTTTCCCATCTAGGTTGTGGTGGTGATTCACAGATCCTTTCTGCTCTGTGCTCAACAAGATTCTCGTGGATAACCGGAGACTTGCACTTTCAAATGAGAGTGACAGGAAATTTGGGAGGTAAAAGTCACAAAGATGAGATGGCATTGAGCAAGTATCTCAAAGAGGATAATTAGTCTTCTGAATAATAACTAAGGGTCCTCTTTATAAATCTTGATGCAGCTCCAGCTGTCTAAGGCTGATCCAAATTGTAGGAATTACTGGTATCCATAAATCATAGATGCTTTGTACAGCAGTCTCTCGCATAGCGTTTTGTTTGAAGCCAACCAAGGAAGTCTGAAAAGAACCCTATAATACTACAAAGCCCACAAAACTATCTGTTAGAAATCCAAACCAGGACAGTGTTTGTCACCTTTTTTTTAACTGAGTCCCTAAATCACTGTTGTTATTCTTTATGCAGGAGAAGCGAGTCATCTGAAAAAACTACTCAATAAAAGCATTCTACCTACAGCTGCAGTTCCTTCTCTTCTCTGGGTTCAAATCTAAGTCCATAGACCTGAATATTATCTCAGTGCATGGAATGATGTACTTGCATTGCCGCTATGCTCTGCAGGGATATTAATTCCCTTTCCCAATCTGGCAGCCTGTGCTTGTGAGCAAGAGTCATTACAACGGAGCATGCTGTTCTATGGTATGCCCTAAGGTGGCGGAAATGACTGCAGGCCAACTCTCAGCTCAAGTGCACCAGGATATTAACTGTAAAACTGGCAATATTGCTTTGGTGCAGAGTCTTCCTCCAGGCACCCACAAGACAGATGGCTTTATCAGTACACAGCCATTCACCTCTGCATTGCAATTCAGAAGAAATACAAATAAATTTCCAACTATCTTTACTAAGCAATTTTACAGCTGTCTATCTGAAATTAAAGCACCCTCCCTTGGTTGTGCTTTGCATTTTTAGAGTGACTGGCAATCTTTTTTCCACAATGCTACATGCAGCCTTCCACCGAGTTTTTAATGCTCACAAAAATACATAATACTAAGTTAACAAAGATCAGTGCTTCAGACTGTAGGGAACCAAGCAAAGGAGGATTCTGCATACTCTGTATAATTGGGCGCTTCCTATAGACCAGTGTAAAAAACAAATCCTCTCTGGCAGGGATAGGCTTTTGTATAGAAGTTCACAGGAATGAATTGATGTGTGCCTCATGGAAAGTCTTTGTAGAGCCTATAGGAAGAGCAGCTTCCAGCCTATGACCCATCAGTCCTGTTCCTCCTGAACTGAACTGTGCACTGGTCTTTGAAGTGGTATGAGCCAAGGATTGAAGCAGTGCGTTTCTCAGTGACTGAATATCTGTCTTTGGCTTTAATGAGCAGGAATCATAAACATGTCTCTCAAATTGGAGTCAGTTTTCCATCAGACTCAAAAGCTGATCAGAGCTAAAATTTAAGATGAAGCACCCAGGGCATTTGCTTCAGTACCTGTGCTTCAGTTTCCAAATGAAGTTGACACAAACGTCCCATAAGTGAGAGGTGAGACTGAACCATGCGTAACTAGTAGTACCACCTCGCTATCAAGGAAAAGCAGTTGGCTGAGATTTCTACAAGCTGTGAAATGGGAGGAGTTTGCAATCAGCTCTGAAAGTAACTTCAAGGTGGGACAATCTGTCACGGCATCTCCTACTTCACAGGGAAGCCATGCGCTGAAGGCAGTCTGTCTGCCTCCAAACTGGAGAAGTCAATGTCTGATAATTAGAAAAATCTTGTTGACAAGGCTACGATGCAGGAAGGAGGTAAAAAACTCAAAGAAGTATTTTTTTCCTTTGTATTTTGGGGCGGTGGGGGGCAGTGAACCCTTGTGCATTTTCTGCCTTGGAGAAGGAGTATGGGGAGATCAGAGGAAGCCCTCCCTGTAACTCTGAGTGAGGAAAGAAAATCCCAACAGCTTGTATTTCAAACCTTCATTTGTGTGCAGGACTGGGAAGACTATGAAAGCATTGGTAAGAACACAGTAATGTGAGAGGGAGAGGAAGACGTGTAGAGGAGGTAAGGAAGCAGGGAAAAAGAATAAAGGGATGCATCCAACTTGAAGAGTCCTGTTTGCTCATTCTTCATAAAGAAACTTTTCCTGCTTTTTGTTATACCCTTCGTGCCCTTTCCTATATCTTTTTTGAGTCTGCTTTATCCTTTTGGAGATGGGAGGACCAAAACTGCCGACGTTTTTAAAAATACAGGTTTACCATACATTTTTTGAAGTGTGCTTTGATTTGTTCTTAGTCCTTTCCAAATAATTCGGTGCTTTTTTGACCCCTTACTGCGTACTGAGCCAACATTGTCACAGAACTCTTATTTCATTCCTGAACAGTCCTTATCGGTTTATGTAATTACTTGCACCACTTTGCAATACCCTACATGGAATCTCATCTGCCGTTTTATCACAAGTTGTTCACAATCGTAGTGCTCTTCTGCAGCTCTGCACCGTCAGCTTTCAATTTTAGTCCCTGTGAGAAACATAGTGGAATCAGCAGTCTCTGTTCCCCCATTATTCATCACCTTTTCCGGGTCATTTAGGACTTTGCTGAGCAGCACAGATCCTGGCACAAAGTCCCGTAGGATTGTGTTGGTGATCTCCTTCCAGTGGGAAAACTGCATTCCTACTTTTGCTTTAGTATCTTTGAATTGCTTATTCATTCAAATGAGGATCCTCTTAGCCTGTGAGACTTCTTTTTTAAGAGCTTTTTTTTTCACAATGAATTTTAAAAATGCAATTTACTACACCTTGTCTGCTTATTTGTCTATTCCTAAAAAAAAAAAAAATGAAAAGTCAGTAGGCTTGTAAAGTAAGTCTTCCCTTACAAAAGTTTAATGCAGTGGTTCCCAGTATATTTTTCCAAGCATCTGCTCATTCTGTTCCTTGCAGTGGTCCCTACTGATCTGCTGAACGAGGACATCAGGTTCACTAGTCTGTAGTTCCTCAGATCACCCCTGGAATCCTCTATAAAAATTAGCCACCTTCCCAGCAATTCCCTGTGAGACAATTCCCGGTGCGAGGTTACACACCACGGCTCACAGTTGTGTTATTTCATCCTTCGGTTGGTTTAGAGCTCTTAGGTGAATACCATCTGGTCCTGGTGAGCTGGTAGTTTGTGCCATGGGAAATACAATCTCCGAAGAGGGAACTCCGAGCTAAGTCCAGTGCATCATGCTTAAGTGCAAATGTTCACTGCGTTTTCCCTCTTGTTTTGTTTTCCACTCCTAGGTAATTTGAATGTTGTTTCAATCATTTCTGCTTGGCCTCACAGTCAGACAGCCACAACACTTAATCAGAATAAAGACTACCTAATGAAAAAATAAATGTTATAGAAACGCTGCTCTTTTGATTAATGTATTTTTCATGCTTTATTTCCTGCATAGATTGTTTTGCCCTCTTCTTAAGTTGATGAAAGCATCTTCCAGTGTTCAGCTAGAGAGTTCACAACATAAGACATGTACCTTTATGCAGGATTATACCTAAAAATAGGTTACCAATCGTGTTAAATAGCCACAACTGTGCTGGCACAGTGCCATGCCAGAAATAATAGATGTCCCTTTAAGACGTTAGAACATTTAAATAGGAATACGGATAGTAAGGGATGGGAACCATATGTAATTTGCAATGTGAAGGCAATTACAAGGAAACAAAACAAGGGGACATGTCCGAAAGTGTGCGGGAACAGAAATGCAACTAGCAAGGTTCCCACTAAAGCCATGTAATTTAATTTAAAGCTTTGAAGCATTTTCTATCATACTTGGAAGGTTCCAGTAAGTTTATGTTTTTATATTGCAGTTTAGTTGTACAAGAGAATTTACAAATCCTTTGTGTTTTGGGTGGACTAATTCATTAGCCAGTTGCATTGCAAAAACACAGCATACAGCATTTTATATTCAGGCCTTAATATCTGCAAGGCTGGATCAAAGCATTTACAGTTTCTAAATTAGAAACCATTTTTGGATGTTACAGATCTAGGTAGCCATTAGCGCAAAATGTAAGTAACTTCCCTAGTAGACCACTGAGGAAGACTTCAAAACCTCTTGATGTTCAGATACATTTGCTTATGCAGGAATGGTAAATGTCAATAAAGTTCTACATTTTGATAATAGCTCCAGATTCATTTTAACTGTGATCGCGTGTAAAACAAGTTCCAGCCCTTCCAAGAAGAAGATTCTACAGGTTTGTTTAGAAGGTGGATCAGGTGCTTTGAAGTGTAGACCTTAAAGTCTGGGCTTTTAAAAAAGGAAAAAAAATCCCACAGATGGACTTTGTAGGAGTCATGGCTCACAATTTATAAAGCCATATGGAATATGGTAACCCACACATTTTGACTATTTGAAAATTTTGTTTGAAAAGAACAGAGAGGTACCAGAGAAATGATTGACTGAAGTTGTATACTTCTATTGTAAATCAGTGCTTTAGAATTAGAACCAAAATTGTGGTCCTGCTTTGAATGTATCTATATTCTCAGAATGAATCCTTTTCCATTCCAGAGTCCTGGTATCCCAAACATCCCTACTGTGGCTATTTTTTCACACTGTGGCTGTGCTCTGAAACAAATTAAAAATGTCTCTGGCTACAAAAAAGCACAGGATACTGTATGTTAGGGTCTTTCTCATACATAAAATATGGCAGTTCTTTGCAAGCCGCCCAGTCATTCGTAGGCATCGCAGATCTCATGGCCTTCGGTCCTCAGCTGCCATACCCAAATACCTGCACTTCTGGAATTACATGTCAGAAGGCTGCTTCTTTAGCTCTCTCATTTGTGTGATTCACGGTGAAGATTTGGCATGTGTGTAACAGGGTTGCACTGTGGGACAGAGAGGAGAAGGAGGAAGAACCCTGCTCGATAGTTAGTTGCATATGCACCTGCTCATGAGCGTTCCCAACAGCAATACAGAACTGCTGGGAACGATGTGTCCAGCTTCTGACAAACAAGTGGTTCAAATTCAAAAGGCCGTGGGCTGTGTGTGTATGTGCGCTGGACAGGTTACAACCCTGCGCAGGTCAGTATATCTGTACACTGTGTATCAAGCTGCAGAAGATACCTGGGATGCTGCAAGGGAGCCTCTCATGGTCTGGGACCTTCTGCAGATGGAGTGAGGGATGCCCATGAGGACATGGAGTCTGACCGTCCAGCGTTTTGTCTCATCAGGCACAGAAGCAGCAAAGGACACAACATGAAGAGCTGTCATCACAGATTGTGATATAATTTCTCACATAAATGCTTACAGTGAAAAACACCCACTGAGGACTGTCCAGCCAGGAACACATGTTCAGCTTGGCACAGGAGCCAGTACCTGGTGGGCGTCGTGATGTAGACACCCATTTTAAAGGACTTTGGGGAGCAGAGCAGAGGGAGAGGACATGCCTTGCACTTTAACAAGCTCACCCCTCTTTGCTCTGTGTCTTCTAAATGGAAAGGAAATTGCAGGCTGTTCACAGGAAAGAGCTTAATGCCTTTTTTCTCAGCAAAATAGCAGCCATTGTATGTCACTCCTTTAGAGCAACAAATAATATACTGTCTTGGATTAATAGCAGCTAATTGGCACACATAGTCACAGGAGTGGATGTGCTCTTGAGTGGTGATGTGTCTTGCGAGTCTTACATATCCAGATACATCCATAGGTGTGCCATAGGCTTCCCTACTCAGATCGGCAGTGTCTTGGTAGCTGAAAAATGACTTTATGTTAAATGATGATACCCACCTTCTTCACAAACTGTCAGGACTGCATTGCGTGTCCTTCCAGCGTGCCACCTTGCTGAAGTGGTTCTTACGTGCTCTGAATACTGGGATCATTGCAAGACAGTGCATTACACCTGTGAGAAAAAGGGATCTAGATTACCAACTGTTACCGGTGTTAAATGGGACTCTGGACCTCTACTGGAAGCCTGTCCAATGCCTGCCAGATGTGAACCTTCCCAGAATAAAGGCTATAGATAAATCTTTCCATGGATACGCACCCAAATAATTCACAGGCCAATGAGGACAGCCCATGGTGTTCCAGCATCTCTGGTTTTGTCTTGTGCTGGTTGATTTCTGAAACTGCCTCCCAGGCAGCAAGGCATAAGGTTGTTGCTCAAGAAAGACAGCCATTCTTCTGCTATGCGTTTTAAACACTCAGCCCACTTTCCAGCGGTGGGTATTAACAAAAGACACAACAGGGAAGTGCTTGTGGTGCCATGTCACTTGCACAGCAGAGGCAGAGAAGCTTTTCCCTGCCCATATCTGGTAGGCCAGTTTTCTGTTGCAATCCACCAGCAAATTCTGCAAAATTGTACAAACCATTTAGGTGGACCCAAAGATCAGAGTTGCCAGTGAGTGGCTTGAATGTAGCAGCACCTTTTTGAAAACTGCCAGCTTCTATTAAGGTCTTCAGACCTGACCCCAAGTCCCTCTATTAATTTCCATTGTTTATATACTTGGTTTGAGTTGTGGGGTTTGTTTTTTTTCATTTTGATGGGTTCTTCTTGGTTTTCAGTTGTAAAATGAATAAATACATCTGTACTAGTACACACCTTAGCTACAGAAAAACTGACAGTGAGTTTATTCACCCAGCTGATCATTTACAGATCAGTAGCAGTCAGAACTGACAATGTTCTGTAGGACAGTGACCGTCTGCTGGGACACTGGAGATGGAGTCCCCGGAGATGCTATACTTGCACATCAGGTCAGGTAGTACCTGTTAACGCAGACTCTTAAATGCAGTCCTTCTCATGTGTTGGCTTTTCCATGTGTAGTGAGCCACTCAATTTTACCAGTGTTGCCTTCCCTCTATGAAGGCCTCCCCTGAGCGAGAGGAGATGACACTAGGCTACTGACCACATCCAGGAGTTGGGAATGAGGCAGAAATCAGTGTTCAACCACATCATCACTGCTCATCAGTATCTAAGAGGAGAGGAAGGGTTTGACGAGCCTCCTTTTGTGAGGTTAAACATTTTTTTTATAGCTGCTTCTTGCAATACATACTTGTCATTTGCTTTGTTCATCTGAGGAGCCGTTCTTCATGCCAGCTTTATTGTGAATTCTCCTGCTCTAATCAGTGGGGTGCAGTTCACATGACTGGCTGTACTTAGGCTATTGATGTCTGTGTCTGCGCTAGCTGTATTAACTCACCATTCTGTCAAGCATCACTTCTTTCCCTGACCTTAACATCTAAAGTAGGTAAATTACAATGGGAGTTTAGAGCAACTAGTTCCGAGGCAGGCATCTGCCCTAGCCACGTCTGGAGTTAGGAGAGATGGATCCAGCCCTGCTTGACCGAAACCTGGTTCCAGATGAGCTGTGCTACTGGCTTTGTGCTACACCTGTGCTGCTGCCAGTGACATAGCACTTACCTGCCTTTGCTTTGAAATACTTCAAAAACACGTTCCAGGATTATTTTTTTTTCCACTGCAGTTTCTAACAGATACAGACTGCAACAATTGCTAACACAAAATTTTCTTTCATGGCAGAAGTTCTCCTTTCTCTGTAGTAGAAATTAATTTGGTTCTCTGCTATTGAGTCTTCTGCTGTTAAATTTTCGCCTGTTTCTATTATTTCGCCCCTCAATGGCATCAAAGCACTATGGGTAGGCAGGCTGCAAATACAGGAGTAACCGCGTGGCAGTGGAGCTGTGGGAAGGAAACGAGTCAGTTCTCAGCAGGAAATGAATGAGTAGTTTAAGCTGCTTCAGTGGTAACTCCGTAAGCCTCAGCAACACAATCTCTTGCCACTCTCTATCCGTAACCTTAGATGACTTTGAGGACTGAACTATCTGCAATTGTCTGGCTATGTCTCTGCTCGTCTACACAGAATTCCAGTCTTCTTTTATTGACAGTATTTCCCACTTCTGTCATCAACATATTCCAATACATCTCCCTAATTTTGCACTCCGCGAAGATATTGCTGTGTAATGTAACAATGTGACTAACATTGTTCCTGTTCCTTGCCTGCTTTATCATCTTAAAATTAATTAACCACCTTCACATCCCTCCTTAACACTGTGCTTTGCTGCAACGCCTACAAAAATTTGGAAACAGTCTGACTGTGAGCGAGCTGAGAACATTGCCTTGCATGCCAAGCAATATATTCTCTTTGTTTCCCTGTGCTCCTCCATCTGGTGGCATCCATCTGCCTCCCCACGGATTGTAGGCTCTTTGGGGCAGGATCATCTCTTTCTTCTATGAGCTGACAGTGCCCAGTCCTGTTGCCCCTCCAGAAATGGTGTTTTAGTTACCTTTGTTTTAGGCAAAAATCCTTTTAGCTTGGTGTTAATTTTTAAGTAATGCACAGAACGGTTTGTGAGGACGTGCTCTCAGATCTAATAACTGTTGAAGTCAAAAAGCCCAGGATTAGTCATACGGTTGTGCACAGAGGAAAATTTGCCGGTTTGTTTTCTTTGTATGTTTTGTTTTATTTATTTGCCTACATTGACAGCACTTTGTGTTTACTCTATCCTACACAAAGAGCAGCAGTAGAAGCCATAGGAAGGTTCAGAATTCTGCCCCTATTCCTCCACCCTGGCCTCCTTAAGGGTGGTGAATTTTGGAAAGTACTTCTTCAGTTAAATATCTGAATTATTTTCAAAATTATGACTTCAAAATAATACATTTTGCTATTGTTGTCCAGGTAAAGAATGAAAATTGTGTATGCTTTACTGGAAATCCTCTTTTAAAATGCTGCCCCTGTACTAGTGTGAAGGCCTAGAGTAAATCAAGCCGAATGATGCTCAAAGCCAGTGGAGAGCCTTGCTTTAAAGCAGTTTATTGTTCAGAAATGTGACTGCACATAGGCAATGCCCTGCAGTGCGCTACCTGCAATCTTTATCCATCGGGTAGGAGCAACAACTGTTGGGAGACATCGGCTCAGTCCCAAGTGGGTCACAAGTGACTGGTGCCTGTAAGAATGCACACTTACCACCATGTTGCCTTAGGTGCCTTCATGCTGGCAAGAGCCTCCCGTCTGCAGGTGTGGAGCCTGCCTTCCCCTGGCTGTGGGGTGGGCCTGTCACCCCAGCCACCCATGGGGCAGGATTTTCCCTTCCTTGGTCCCATGTTCTTGCCCTGCTCCCCCTTCCCCTCTGCACTCCCTTCCTCTTTGGTTTCCATTTTTCACCAAAAGCAACTCTCCGTGTTAGACTCCATGCATGCCGTCGGCTGCAGACCCCACCGATGGATCATGGCACATGTGAACCTGTCTGGACATCCTTTGTGTAACAGCCATGTGTTGGCTGCAGCTCTGTAGTCTGAGCTTCCACACAGGTGTAAGAGAAGCTGCTCTCCCCATCTGCCTTTGCCTGTGGTTTAACTCAAATGCCCTACCAGCTCGCCTCACTTCTCCCTCCCTCTGCTTCAGGATGGCTACAAAAATTTTTTGAAATAGGATATAAGAAAGCAGAGGAAAATAGCATGTCTAAATGTATGCAATGGACTACCACAGGGGTGAGAGTCAGGGCTCACTAGCATGCAGAGTCTCTTGAGCGCGACAGACCTTTGTTATTCTGGCAGCTGCAAGGGTCCACGATGGCAAGCACTGACTGGCAGAAGACAGCAGTACGGGCCCCTTTTCTGAAGAGACATTCTGATGCTAAAGCTGAAGTATTGGAGTAGAAGGAAATGTTGATGTAGCTGCCCTTTCATCAGGATAAAAGTAAATATACTGGAAAGTAGCTGGGAGAGTGAGCTGGAAAATAGGAGTCACTGTATGGAGTATAGGTAGCAAGGAAAACTGGAAAGTTGAGCCTGATTTTAGGAGACTATGTATGTAGGAATCTGAAATTGAATTCAGGATGATGGGAGAAGCAGTTGTCTGTGAAAGAGAAGCTAACGAAGTCTGGGGCACATAGAGAAAGAAACAAGTCCGTGAATTTTAAGTTTGCAGACGACACCAAGTTGGGTGGGAGTGTTGATCTGCTTGAGGGTAGGAAGGCTCTACAGAGGGATTAGGACAGGCTGGATCGATGGGCTGAGGCCAGTGGCATGAGGTTCAACAAGGCCAAGTGCTGAGTCCTGCACTTGGGTCACAACACCCCCATGCAGCGCTACAGGCTTGGGGCAGAGTGGCTGGAGAGCTGCCCAGCGGAAAAGGACCTGGGGGTGTTGGTTGACAGCCGGCTGAATATGAGCCAGCAGTGTGCCCAGGTGGCCAAGAAGGCCAACAGCATTCTGGCTTGTATCAGGAACAGGGTGGTGACTAGGACTAGGGAAGTGATTGTCCCCCTGTACTGGTGAGGCCACACCTTGAGTACCTTGTTCATTTTTGGGCCCCTCACTACAGGAAAGACATTGAGGTGCTGGAGCGAGTCCAGAAAAGGGCAATGAAGCTGGTGAGGGGTCTGGAGAACAAGTCTTATGAGGAGCAGCTGAGGGAGCTGGGGTTGTTTAGCCTGGAGAAAAGGAGGCTGAGGGGAGACCTTATCGCTCTCTACAACTACCTGAAAGGAGGGTGTAGTGAGGTGGGGGTTGGTCTCTTCTCCTAAGTAACAGGCGATAGGACAAGAAGAAATGGCCTCAAGTTGTGCCAGGGGAGATTTTGACTGGATATTAGGTCAAATTTCTTCACTGAAAGGCTTGTCAAGTGTTGGAAGAGGCTGCCCAGGGAAGTGGTCGAGTCACCATCCTTGTAGATGTGGTTCTTAGGGACATGGTTTAGTGGTGGACTTAGAGTGTTAGGTTTATGGTTGGACTTGATGATCTTAAAGGTCTTTTCTAACCTAAATGATTTTATGATTCTATGATTACAGCGTAGTTTCAGCCTAAATATTTGAGACATCTGTGTTGGAGTGGTCAACAGCACAGGCTTGGCGTGGGACACAAAACTTACTGAAAGAGCTGGGGCCTGAGCCCCACGCTGCCGTGCTTGCCCTGCTGCTTGCCACCGAGCTGTGCTGGGCAATGCTAACATGATTGTCCCTGCACCATGCTTCGGAGAGGCAGGGACGTGCTCACAGGCAGCACAAATTGCTTTCTGGGGAATGCCAGTCAAGGAGGGGCTTCTAACGCTGTGAAAAGAACTTGCTCCTGTTGGTTGATTCCTGCTGTATTTGGGGAAACCGCCCTTGCCGGTCCCAAAGGCACAGGATTATAGCGAAGAACCATCTAATTTCATTATTGATTTCTCCTCTTAATGGAAATAGAGCACAAGGTGATGAATATTGACAGCTGGGTTCAAAGTGTCCCTCACCTTTAATTTTGGGATGGGGAGGATGTCAGCATATCGTTTGCATTCTTATCTGCTTGACGCCCATTAGGAAACGGCGTCTCCATCAAGCAGTAGAGGATTAGCAGATGAATGAGGCGAGTGGTCTGCACTGCACGTGGGATCCCCCTGTATTTGCCAAGAGAGCCCTTTGCTGCTCGTGCTTTTCCCACTCCATTTGCCGGTCCCCTGCCCAGGAGGGGCACGTTCATCTCTGCATTGTGGCAATTGGTACTCCATTCTCAGAGGCTTGAACTTCGAAAGGAACGGGGGCAGCCCCTTGTTTGTTCAAAGTTCTCCTGAAACAACCTGGGAGGGTCATTCTTTCAGAGTCCTCAGGAGAGTAGTACAGATTTGGTAACACCTGCAATTACAGAAAACGTTCTACAATCTCAGCTGTGTTGAGCGTGGCTAAGTAATTATTTTTAAAGACAGCTGTGGCATTCAAGGCATACTCTTACCCTTCCCTTTTATTTTCCACCAAAAGAAACTTGGATGGAAAGCTCTCCCTTTCTGAATACCGTGCCACAGGAATCTCACTGCCATTCTCCTAACGGAAAGAATTACACACAAAATGACAGAAATTGTTAGTAACGCATTTTTTGCAGGTCCTGAAAACTGATACTGCTGTAAGTAGGTTTTTCTTTGAATGCAGGCAAGGCTGGAAATGTAAAGGAAGAACTCAGCTTTGTGTGTATTTGCAGAAGAACGCGGACTCTGCAGCATGGGCCTTGTCCTGCTCTGGGCAGCAAGCCCAGGCCCTCTCCTCTTTGTATAGGAAAGTTAGCGTGGGGCATACGGTGAGAAACAAGAGCAAGAAAAAAGCCTTTGCCTTTTTATAGTATAGATTTTCATCTCAAATGCGGTTGGGCAGGCATTGCTTTTGCTGATAGGCTTCCCATTAACTTCAGTCAGCTCCCAATTGTTTCCCGTTAATACAATATTTCCTATAGCTAAGCTATACGGCACTTAAGGGTTAGCATGGGGTCATTACGCAAATTGCGCATTTAAAAAAAAAAAACCACAACAGATTGGCAGGTTCCCAGTCTAAAAATACTAAAAATTACTAAAAATACTGAAATACTAAATACTAAAAAAAAGCTTTTAGTATTTAGATTTAACACTATAGGTAACTCAAGTTACCTGTTTTGTGAATGAGACATAGCTCCACTGGTGCCAACGGGGTTCACGTGGTATAAACATGGTGTGGCGAGAGGAAAATGGGATCTGCCTGCTGGATGCTGTGTAAGCCAGAGCCACGGAAGAAAACAGCCGCTTTCCTTTACATAACGTTAATTAAGCATTTGCTGAAAAGTAAATGAGTTATGAGAATTCTTGGTAAGTGGTGTTGTTGTGGAATACCTAATGTAGAGTATTTGTCCAAGTAGAAACATTTCATGTTTCTGCTCTTTTACGGCAGGAATATTTCTCAGAGCACTTTAGGCTGCTCTAGCAGAGACTTAAGGGGTGTAAATCAGTGCTGCTCTATGGAGCGCTACTGATGAAAACCATGGGCTCACTGTGGACACTGGTGCTCTCCTGATTTACGCCACCTGAAGATTTCCTATGACTGCAACTGGAGCCAAAGTCTGCCTTGCAGTCTATATTCAAGGTTGTATGTACTGATAATGGGAAAAAGGAGCTTTTTCAGCACAGTCTGTCCATGGATGCTCCTAAAAGAAAGAGAAATTAATTTTGTAGGTTAGATTTCACCACCATTTCTCACATTGTGAACTATATGACCCCAGGAGCAGAACTGAATCCAAGCTCACTACAGTGAAAAGAAATCACTGTTAACAGAAAATAGTAATAACAGTAATAATGAGTATTAGATTAAGTGGGTTTTAGTGGTAAAGCTTTAGCAGTAGAGAAAGGGGCAAGAATATGCATAATGCTGAGTAAAAGAGAATGCTATCAGAAACAAAAACTTACTTTTAAATGTGCCTCCAAATAACCCCGTGGTATTAGCACATCCTTTCAACTCGGGTCATGGCTGCATTAAGCTTTTCCTACCCAGTCAGGTCGTCCTGTGGGTATAAATATATGCTCTTAAGTTACATAAAAGCCATCCAATCCTATTTGCATTGTCGCTCTACAATACCAAATGCTATAACGACCTCCTTTTTTTTTTTTTATGTCCAGTGCTATCTATAAAGCAGGCTTAGGCCCTTTTCTTCTTAAGGAGGTCAGCTGTCGCGCTGCTCTCTTAATGAGCTTCAGGCATTCCCAGAGCGGTTTCCAATATTGCAAGACATACCTGGCCCCAGGCGGGACAGTTACAGCTCTGCCAACACCTAAGTGGCGCAGACAGATCCCATCTGACAGGTTATGCAACTCGGCTGGGCTTTATATACCCCTGGGACCGTAAGCATGTCAAGGGCTCGAGGAAAGGAGCATCAGGTGGGGAAAAAAAAAACGTTTGCGTGCTGTGCTTCTCGGAGTTGCTACAATGCTTTTGCCATTGTAGCAAACCATATTAGATTTAATCTTCTGTTTCATTGAGGGGTCAACCTGTAAAAAACCCCTGCGATTTAGTAACGTTTTTTGTGTCTTCTAAAATTGTAGAGGCTGAAATTCTACGAAGGCTCAGAAATCATGGTTATTCCTCTCCGGAGAATGACACCTGGGTATATAAGGTTGTTGCAGGTATGAAAATTCTGTCCTTTTTTTCTGCTTTTAATTAGATCTTTGAAATACCAGTATTTCTCTTGCTCACGCTGATTTTATTTCAAATTATTGCATGACCAGCCCAAGGGAACACTGGCTTCTGGTGGGTTAACTTGCATAACAACTCAAAGAAGTCTTAATTAAGCCTCTGCTGAAAAGTAAATGAATTATGATAATTCTTGGTAATTGGTATCATGCTGGAACACCGAACGCAGAACACTTGGAAGGAGTTTATGTTTCTGCAGTACCTAAACAGAAACTACTTCTCCATCATTTTCTTTTGCAAAGGCTTTGTATGTTTGGGGCGGTAGGAAAACATTAACGGTAAGGAGAGTGATGGGTTCCTAAGCAACTCAAATGAGCTGTCAGTGAAGCACTTCGGCCAGCCTCGATGGTTATGGTAAAGAAACCTCAGGCAGTATTGACCTCTGGAATATTGAGGGACCAGGGTATTGATTGTTATATGAAGAAAAATATAAAAGCATGCATAGAAAATATTTTAAATTAGCTGAATAATTAGGAATGAAACAGACAAAAATTATATACTGAGTAGAGCATCCTCCTTATTGTACTCCATATTTTGATATTTACAGAGTATATATCCTTTTGTTGGAGAATCCCACAGCTCTTAGCAATGTGATCTGCATCCAAGATCATAGACTGTAGTAGCTGAGAGGTGATAGTTGAATAGCTGAGAGCTGAGCTAAGGATACTGTGTTTCAGTCCTAGCAGTGAATTTCTTTCACGCCTGCCTGCATGTCTTTTGATATCATCTCACATTGTAATTTAATTTGGAATTTCTTACATGTTTATTTTTTCTGCTGCTGAAGTATCTACACTATAGACCACATTTATCAAGGACAGAGCACTGAGTTCTGATTATTTAAGCTCACATAAAAAGCCTAGAATCCGGAAGTAAAAATCAAACTCCTTGGAATCTGACACTCCTGTCAATTAATATCAATTCTGATTAAAATAAAAATAGAGATTGACCCTTTCCCCCTCCTTTTCCCTTGTTTTCTTGTTCTTCTCACTCACTGAATGCAATAGCTTATTCAGGAATGTTCTCTTACTGTTGGTTTGCATTTTTCCATGCTTTCCGTGCTTTCCATTCGTAGAGTGCAAGGGAAAGCATTTAAAAAAATCCTTATTTGAGGCCTAGTCGTAATTTCGTATAAGAAATGCTGCAACTGGAAAGAAACATGGTATGTTTTAACTCACGGCCTGTTTATAGGAATTTGTTTTCTCTCTCTAGGGAGTCCATGCAACTGTATTTCTGCTTCTTGGTCAGTGTATCATACGTACTAGACAAGCAACAGTAACTTAATTTCTTTTCTCATTCAGATAATCAGTAAATAATTAATTTTTTATCCTTACTTTGATTTACATTTCCTGCTGCTTTGTTGGACTTAACAAAGAGACTGTGTTAAAACTTGTCTGATGGGTCTAGTTCTACCTGCGGAGCGCATAAAAGATGTTAGTGGTCCCTTTTAGCCTTGCTTTCTCAAATTAATACCTTACCATTCAGGGGAGCATCACTGTTAGCAGAGCTAATCTGTGGGAAGGAGGAGATTTTTGTACTTCACAGAACAAGAAAGTCCCTTCTCCTTTCTCCTTTATGCCTAAGCCTCCAAGCTTGATTCAGCTCTCCCTCTCAGCCAAGTAGCCAGAGGGAACCCCATTAAAGTCACCCAAATCAATGAGCTACAAATGAAAGAAAACTCGTATCAGAAATGCGTCCTTTCTTTTACAAAGTGATAAAAAGGGGGCCTTCCAAAATGTGCAATAGTTTGTCCCCGATACTCTTGAGCAGAAAGCGGAGTCATACTATATTAAATGACATGGGGAAGAAAAAAGGACTTTGTAGGTTCCAAAGACCTGCTTTTTGTCTTGCACTCAGCGGAATCAGCGTGTGACTTGCCCTGTTTCTCCCCTAGACTCAAGCTGCGGGAAAAATCGTTATCAACTCATCAGACACGCTGCTGCAACGGACGGCGTTGCTGCTGGGAATGTTTGGGATCAGTATATCCAGCTACAGCACACACCAGCTAACTCAAAATAAGAGACTTCCCTTAATCCGTTAAGCTGCGCTGCGATGAGACCCAAGAAGTAAAAGACTTCTGTCAGTAGTGCTGATCAGTGGCTTTTCTGCCGCAGTTACCCCTGTGGAGGTAAAGAGACACTTTGCAGCCGTGATTTCTGCATGCAAAGTTAAAAAGATGGAAGAATTACAGACTTCTTCAAGAAAGAATAAAATAACAACTATCAGAGGCATCAGATTTCCGAATAAAATGCACTGTCTGTAAATACAACGGCCTTCTTTTGTGATCCAGTGTATAACTAGAGAGAGATCTAAAGGTATAAAATGCAGTTAAAATCGGAGTAGGTGTAAACGGATCGATGGGGGTGCCGTGCTTCGTCAGTGTCACCCTGTTGCATCTTTTGCACATTGACTCCTGTGCAAAGACTGGTTTTGAAAAGGGGAAGTTAGAAGCAATATATTCCTCATGACGAGAGTTAGACCAAATAAAAATCATCTCTCATAGACTCTTTGTACTGTTATATCTAACTAGATATGAACATCTGTTTGTATTACAGAATTTGTGCACTCTAACCGTTCCTGCTGAACCTTAAACATTTCTTGATGCCTTTTGTGTAGAAATGTTTGTATATTCTAACACAAGCTGGCAGCCGCTGCAACAGCAGCGATGGCCGGCGGCTGCACCATCCGCATGGTGTGGGGAAGGAACCATGGCACCAGAGCAGGTGACTTCATAGTTCTCTACAGAAACTCTCTACTCTAGAAAGTATCAGTAAAAATACTGAGTTGGGTTTCCTTGCAGAGCTCAATATCTGATCATGTTCCTCTGCAAAGCCCGCTCATCCTGTAATATCAATTCTAATTAAAATGAAAATAGAGATTGACCCTTTTTCCCCTCCTTTTCACTTGTTTTCTTGTTCTTCTCACTCACTGAATGCAATAGCTTATTCAGGAATGTTCTCTTACTGTCGGTTTGCATTTTTCCAACTGTTTCTGATGTTTTATGTAAACGTGGCTTTGTAGACTCTTCTGTACATATGTTAGCATTTAAAACCCTTTGTTCTCAGTTAATAAATATAAATATTATTTTGGAGGTTTTTTTCCATGTTATTTCTTCTGTCAACAGTGTTTATGTTCAACCACTAAGGGGCATCCTACACAGCTGAATTTTTTGAAGTCTTCAGATTGCTCATTGCAACATTACAAACCACAAATTGAATCAGGTTGAAATTTTTACCTTTTTTTGATTGTTCCTGCCCCTGTTTACCCTTTCTCACTCCCTGCAAGAACTGTCTCTCTTGCCCCCACAACTGTTGCCAAATTGAAGAAGATTAGAAAATCGGTGTTTACAAGGTCATTTTTTACAATGTACCAGGTCAAAAATTACCTCCATCTTATATAGCCTTCTGTTTATATTTAAAATAAAAAATCATATAATGGAATATTCCATCTTCTGCCTTCACCTGCAAGAAATGAAACGAAATACTTGATCCCTTTGACAGAAGAAGGAATAACACATCTGGAAAGCATTTAATCACACTGATTGAAGAGATACAGCGTGACCCCCACCACCACCCTCAATATGCCATATTTATGGCTTTTTGATCAATGCATATGATTTGGGGCAGCTGTATTTTTGTTAACTGATTTCCTGCCCCCATGCAACATGAATGTAAGATCATTAGCTGTCCTCAGTGCCATTGCTATGCTAATGTGAACTCTTGTGTTAGATAACAGCTGTGTAATAACAATATAATTTTCAGAAGACATGCTAGAATAAAATAAATGATGACCACTGAGATATTCCCATTTTACTGTATCGTGCAAATGAAGCTCATGAGGAACGTGTATTTTTTTCACAAGAATTGCTTTGAATAGTTTTGAAAGTTTTATCTGGTACCACTGAAAATGGCGGGAGGACAACACGGGCAATAGGGAAATTGAGTGTGGAGAGTCTCAGCAAAAGTAGGGGCCTTCAGAGCCTCAGGAACAGAAAGTGAAGCAGCAGGAAGGTGTAATTGAAATTAATTACAGAACGGATACGTTTAAACTTGCCGCTGATGATTTGGGCCTGGGCTGAAGATCACCTTTAGGTGAAAAGTTGGGACTGTATCCAGCAGAAGATGTAGGCATCTGTAGCTAACCTATCTGCTCCTGGAAAAATCTAAATCCAAAATTTAAATTTTCTACAGTACAGCTGCCAGCTCATGCTGGGCACGATGGACGGCCACGTGCCCATCCCTTTCCCTGCTGCGGCTCCCTGGAAGATCTACTTTCAGGTTTCCCCGCAGCCGGGTGAGGCTGGGGCGCGTTGAGCACCAAGACATCGAAACCTTGTGGGGGTGCGCAACAACATGCCTGTCTTCTCCTCCTCCCTGCGGCTGGAAGCACAGAGGTGGGCTGGGGGCTGCCCGAAATACAACTGGAAGGTAACATCCCTTAGCACCTTTTGTCCTGTTGTTTGTCGCTCTTCTGCAGAGGAATAATAGAATCATAGAATGGTTCAGGTTAGAAGGAACCTTAAAGGTCTTAAAGATCTTAAAGATCATCTAATTCTAACCCCCACTGCCATGGGCAGGGACATCTCCCACTAGACCAGGCTGCTCAAAGCCCCATCCAGCCTGGCCTTGAACACTTCCAGGGATGGGGCATCCACAGCTTCCCTGGGCAACATGTTCAGTGTCTCACCACCCTCACAGTAAACACTTTCTTCCTGATTTCCAAACTAAATCTCCCCTATTTCAGTTTGAAACAGTTACCCTTCATCCTATCATTACACTCCCTGATAGAGTCCCTCCCCACCTCTCCTGTAGGCCCCCTTTAGGTACTGGAAGGCAGCTATAAGGTCTCCCCGGCGCCTTGTCTTCTCTAGACTGAACAACCCCAACTCTCTCAGCCTGTCCTCATAGGAGAGGTGCTCCAGCCCTTGGATCATCTTCGTGGCCCTCCTCTGGACCTGCTCCAACAGGTCCATGTCCTTCTTGTGCTGAGGACTCCAGAGCTGGACGCAGTACTCCAGGTGGGGTCTCACCAGAGTGGAATAGAGGGGCAAAATCACCTTCCTCAACCTGCTGGACACGCTTCTTTTGATGCAGGAAGGAAAGGCACCTGCACAGCGACTCTCATGAAGGAGCCCGTGGTGGTGTACCTTCCCTCTGCATGCTCTTCTGAAGGACCTGTGTGGTCCCATGGGGACCAGACTCCTAAATGAGGCTGGCTGTATGAGCCTGTCCCAGCTCTGCATCCACTACAGCAAGGGGCCCAAATTCACAATTAAGACAAGTTAAAGACTTCTTCCTCCTAATTGCCTGTTAGCTAAGTTCACCCCCGTCCCCTCCCCACAGTCAGTGTGCCTTGTGCTTGGACCCTACCTGAGTTTGACATGTTTATAGACATCTAACTCCAGGCTCAGGCTGTGGCAGGGCTCCCAAAATCCAAGCAGGGTACCGCTCCGTGCTGCAATTCTCCAACCCGTCTGTGAATTTAATCTTCAAAGCTCTGAGCGTCCCAAACTTCAGGCATATGTTTATGTCCTATTGAAGTCAAAGGGGGGGTTAAGGGACATCCTTATATCCTTTGCCAGACTGAGGTATTTAATCTCTTCCTTGATCTCCCCCAAAAAGCATTTACATTTTAAACATATTTGTACTTTTGTTTATACGGCTTTTACTTCAAAAAATGTTGGCAATTCATCAAGAATTGAATGCTGATGAAAGTCGGGGGCCTGGTGAGCTCGGGGAGGTTAATGCTGCTTTACTTAGTTTTGCAAAGCTTTTAAGAAACATCCGCAATGGATTTCATTTGGCACATAAATTGTTATGTTTGAGGAATTACACTCCAAGAATTACTTTTTACCTTCTCTTGCATGTAAAAATATTCAAATAGAAGTAGTGTTTAAGCTAGTAAATATTAGACCTTCTTTATAAATACACTTTAAAAGCCATTTCATAAAATTTATCAGGTTGGTTTTACCTCTAAATATCAGGCAAATATAGGTTAATATCTCCTGATGCCAAACAATTTTAACTAAAGCAATCCACTTCTAACAGCAGTAGCTTCTCTAGTTTGAATTATGTCTTGATACATCAAGTTAATTATTTTATCCTTTGAGAAGGAATCACAAGAGATTTTGTACCTGTTTGGTTTGTATGCCTGAGTCCACCTCCTAAAGGCAAGTGAAATGAAAGTCTTAAATAATCAGAAAATCAAACATTGCTGATATTCTCTTCAAATAGATGTACTGTAGAGGGGAGAGCTCTTTGAGATAAATGGCATTGCTAATGAATATCAGAGAGCATTCACGCATGATCTCTGTTGATTAAATTCACTTGAATATTTTATGAAAAACTCTTTCACATATGTGTACCCAGTTATCCAAAGCAGAATTTCTGTCTTCTTCCATCAGGACAGACAGCCTAGGACAATTACTCAAGGTAACACTCATTTACTAATAAGGGAAGTATAAAACGAAGGCAACGCCTCTGACATCTTTTCATGCACCTTCTGGAAATTATGTTTCTGTATCAAAATTACCACTCTAGAGCATTGTTTTTCTCTAAAGCTGGAGATTACAGAGTTGCAGATTGTGCATCTCCACATGTGCCACAGACCAAGAAGGTGAACTTGAGTAGTTACCAATCAATCAGTGGACGCTCCGTCACTTACTGGGCAGTGGCAATGCCATCATGACACTGAGCCTTTAATTTGTATATCAAACTAAGAACCAAAAACACACAGGATAATTCATTTTTCTCCCCCCAAATTATGTCCATGTCTTTTTATGCAGCAGATGTGCCACTGGCTGAAGAATGAGATCACTTGAGTGAGCTTTCTTCTGTCCTTCAGCGACCCTGACACTTCGTGTTGTGCAGAGCTACTGCCCAGTTTATAACTATATACCTAGAATCATAGAATCATAGGGTTGGAAGGGACCTCTGGAGATCATCTAGTCCAACCCCCCTGCCACAGCAGGGTCACCTACAGCAGGTTGCACAGGAACGTGCCCAGGTGGGTTTTGAATGTCTCCAGAGTTGGAGACTCCACCACCTCTCTGGGCAGCCTGTTCCAGTGCTCTGCCACCCTCAGGATAAAGAAGTTCCTCCTCATGTTTAGGTGGAACTTCCTATGCTCAAGTTTGTGCCCATTACCTCTTGTCCTGTCCCCGGGCACCACTGAAAAGACCCTAAACCTAGTTTACCTATATGCCATGGCCCTCGATGGAGGTACCACACAGCTCGGTGGTGGTTCTGACACCATAACCTTCATGCCACGGGTGCCTTGCTGAGAACCCTTCATTTTAGACCATGCATTTTTGCTAGGGTTAGATGCGTGGGAGTCTGGCCCCAGCTGAGGTTTTGGGTGCTGCTGTAATGGTAATTAATACCACCAATAAAACTAGGGGCACTGACACTGCGTGGGACCTTCCTTCTTAAAATGTTCAGTGCCTGCATCGCCTTTTCAATTGCAAATTGTGCAGTGGGTTTATCAGTGGCAGAGCCGTGTGATAGCAGTAATTCACCTCCCCGGCTTCAGTCCAATGCGGCCACGGGGATTTAACTGAGAAACGGTTTTACCTCTGCAGTCCAATGGCACTTCCCTATATAATATATTAGTGATATAACAACAACAAAAAGATATAACAAAAAAAAAATATTAATCCTTGTCACATCTTTTCCTACCTTTCCCCCGCTTACTTATGAGTAGTCAATGACAACACAAAATAACCCCCTAAGTCAGTCTTGTCTTTCATACAACTTTCTTGTTACTCTTCCAGAACTACCGCAATTTAATAAGGTAGCTGAAAGGTAGTTTAATCAAACGGTAAATTAATATGGTTCCTGGAGCTATGTTTGCTTCAGTTTTTAACTAAGCGTGTAATCATGAGTTACGGTGTGTCGCTGACTTTTAATCAGAGGACCCCTGTCTGTGTAGTGACTGTGTAAGCATAACAGCAGTCCAAAAGGGCCCAGAAAGAGCGTTTCCTCACCTCCAGGGTGGCATTTTTGCAAGTGACCTCATTTAACATTACTAAGTGCTTTAAAACCAATAATCCACACCTTTTCAAAAGCTTTTAGGAACTTAGAATAATAAAATCATAGAATCGTTTAGGTTGGAAGGGACCTTTCAGATCAGCGAGTCCAACCAACAACCTAACCCTGCCAAAACCACCACTACACCATGTCCCTCAGCACCATGTCTACCCATCCTTTAAATACCTCCAGGGAATGGCAATTCCACCACTTCCCTGGGCAGCCTGTTCCAATGTTTGACAACCCTTTCGGTGAAGAAATTTTTCCTAATATCCGTCTTAAACCTCACCTGGCGCAGGAGGGTTGCATTACTTCATGTAATCCACAGCATCCCACTGACAAAATGCATCCTGCAAGGGAGACATTGGAGGCAGGGTGGTCCAAGGAGGTATCTGATGCCAAGCAGAGTGAGGGCTTGAATTAACTCCCAGTAGGTGCTTCCATGTGTGCTTCCATTCAGAAACAGGGGTGAGGTTCAGCTTGGCTAACAGCAGCCATGGAAAGGTTGACGGTGTCTGCCCATGCCTTTATCTCCCTCTACAGACAGCAGAGAGGAGTCCTGGGGAGGCCATCTCCACCCTGCCACCTGACAGCTGCCTGAAGGTGCTTTGGATGAGCTGAAGGAATGTGGATGGTTTCCTGACACATAATGAGGACAGGCTGAGAGAGTTGGGGTTGTTCAGCCTGGAGAAGAGAAGGCTCCGGGGAGACCTTATAGCAACCTTCCAGTACCTGAATGGGGCCTACAGGAAAGATGGGGAGGGACTTTTTATCAGGGAGTGTAGTGATAGGACATGGGGTAATGGCCTCAAACTGAAAGAGGGTAGATTTAGATTGGAAATCAGGAAGAAATTCTTTACTGTGAGGGTGGTGAGGCACGGGCACAGGTTGCCCAGAGAAGCTGTGGATGCTCCATCCCTGGAAGTGTTCAAGGCCAGGCTGGATGGGGCTTTGAGCAGCCTGGTCTAGTGGGAGGTGTCCCTGCCCATGGCAGGGGGTTGGAACTAGATGATCTTTAAGGTCCCTTCCAACCCGAACTATTCTGTGATTCTGTGATTCTGTGATAAAAGCACTTCGTGTTTGGGGTCTCTTTTATTTTTCTGTAATTTTCCTGACTGGGGAAATGGCTGCATCTTGTTGGTCTTATTTAAACCAGAGTGAGGAAGAAATACCGAGGTAGAGTGACCCTGGTGCTGATAAAGGCTTTTAATCTTTTTTTTTTTTTTTTTCAAAAAAAGCAAATAACAAATTGGTTTGCCCTTCACTCTGTGTTCTCCAGTAATGAATTACAGGAACTTGAAACTCTCAGCCCAAAAAGGGTGGTGGCACGTACAGCTGAAATGCAAAGAGGCTTGAACAGAGTTGTCACTGCCTGGGAATCAGGGAAACACCGTGTGCCTTCCCTGTCACAGCTCAGATATATTTCTTTTTAAAAAACAAGCTTTGCCTAAGGGAAAAGAAAGCATGTAGGACTGTGCTCTGCTCCCCCGGGTGCTCTTTGGCTGCACCGTGGCAGATCCTCGCTGTAGACGAGGAGAAGAAGGGTGGAGGAAGGGCACCAAACCCTTTGCCTCCCCGTGACCCTCTGGTGGCACGAGAGCCCCTCAGCTGCTGCTTTGGGCCAACGCAACCAGAGTGTCACTGAACCTTTGGTGAGGCTCCATATCTCTGTCCCATCTCCAGCTCCCAGAGCTGCTCTCTGGCTCCTCTGAGGCGTGGGGAGCTGTGACCGACTCTCTCTGTGTGTCCGTCTGTCTGTGCACTACAGGAGAGAGGCCGAGGGCGGCCTCAGGCCCTCAGGCTGCAGGAGGTGGTGAGTACCGAAGAGGCACGAGGAGGGTTGCCATCGCATCAATCATTTGTGCAAATCCTTGGCTCTTCCCTGAGTAACATGCAATCTACTGCTGGGTCTTCGCTTTCACCTTCCCGCAGAGCTCTGGCAAGAACCCTCTCATCAGGTGACTCAGAGTCCCCGTCTCACTCACTCGCTGATTACACCCCGTTCGTTAGCCCCGGAGCTCACCTAAGGGATTATTTGTAATGCTTCGTCCCCCGCTGGAATTTGACTGTTAATTTGGTGCGCAGAATCAAGAGGAGAAACGAAAGAAACACCGGGAGCGTTTGCCTTGAAAAGCTACTTGCAATGGTTTTTGCCACTTTGCTCCTTATTGTCAGTTTTTCAATAACAATTATGCTTTTCGTAGGCGTGCCCCTGCATGCCCCAACCTTTCCCTCGCCAAGCAGAAAGGCCCCAGCGCCTCAGAACGTCTTGCAGAACGGCGTGTGATGGGAGGAGAGGCATCATTCAGCGAAGAACCGGAGAAGCAGAACAAGTATCGCTCCCACCGGGTGAGAGGAGCTGAAATCCCAACTCCTGGCCATGTAGTGAGCCTGGGATCACGCTGAGCCCGGGGGGGCTTTAGTGAGCTCTTGCAACCATTCAGCAAAGCTGGGGACTCACTCAGGCTCTGGGTAGGTTTAGCGGTGGGTTAGCTGTGAAACTATAACAATCCCAGTCTGTGCCACAGTGACAGGAGGATGAATGTAAAGCAACCAGTTCATGCTGGGTCACTAACAGGGGGTTTTGGGGTTTTTTAAATCATACAGTCTGATTTCCACTTTGTAATCACTCTCCCCCATTAAAGCAAAATTAGTTCCTCGCCGAGCAGTACAGTAAAAGTGCAGAGTTTGCTCAAGGACTTTGACACCGGAGTGTGATGCTGCACCTTTATCTCACTAAAGCTCAGCCACTGCACGTTAAATATTCAGCCTGAGCTATTTCCATAAATTCTCTCCATAGTCAGTGTGAAAAATGAGCACCTCCAGACAGCAATTCATTCCCTTCAGGAGGTGCCCAGAAGAGGTGGACCAGCTCCCCTCTGGATGTGTGCCTCTCGCCTTACTGACTGCGGGCTGGACACCTCACTTTCAGAAAGCTCAAGGTAGTGGAGACAAATCATCCCTATCTCTGCAAAAACTTTCTATTCCAATAATAGCAATTTCCCCTTGAAGGCAGACACTGAGATAATCAGTTAGCAAATTCAGAGGCACCATTACCAGGCTCTGGGCAGCTTTCAGAGGGAGCCACTCAGCTACAGGACCTTCTCTCCGGGTCCAAAAAAGTGGAGTCTGGTCACCGACCATCACAGGCAGCCCCGCTGTGGCTCACCTCCCCTATGGAGGCACCTGGAAACCTCAGAGAGCCCGAAGCAGCACTGAGTAGGCGCACACTTGCACCAGGGAGGTGAATGCAGCAGTAGGTGGTCATGGTAGCAGGGCCAACTGGCATTCAGAAAGGCTGCAATGAAGATGCACAGCTCTGGGCAACCGCAGGGGAAGTAAATGCCCACAAAGGACATTTCATATTTCCTTTGGAGCTGAAGCCCTTGCCACCACATGTGTGCTGTCATTGCGCTATGACAGGAGCTGCTGGATGGGTGGTTGGCACACATCTGCTGACTATCCTTCCCGAAAGTGGCAGGATGCCCTCTGCAGAAGGAAAGGCTTCCAGGGGCTTGAAGAACCACAACAGCACTGAAGGATCTGCCGTAAAGCACATTCACAGCCTCACCAGCTACTGCCCTCCATCTCCCCAGCGCCAGAACAGTGACCCCCAGTCTGGTCGATCTTGTCCCTTCCAGTACCACATCTCTCGGTGGTCCTTCCAGGGAAACGACCCTCCCCAGCAATGAGGTCACAGAATCACAGAATAACAGAGTGGTAGGGGTTGGAAGGGACCTCTGGAGATCATCTAGTCCAACGCCTCTGCCAGATTCCTGTCAGCCCATTTCTTCAGCCTGTTCAGGTCGGGTCCCTCTGAATGGCAGCACAACCCCCTGGTGTATCAACCATTCCTCTCAACTTCGTATTATAGAATCACTGAATGGCAGGGCTTGGAAGGGACCTCTGGAGAGGTCTAGTCCAACCCCCCTGCCACAGCAGGGTCACCTAGATCAGGTTGCACAGGAACGCGTCCGGGTGGGTTTTGAATGTCTCCAGAGTTGGAGACTCCACCACCTCTCTGGGCAGCCTGTGCCAGTGCTCTGTCACCCTCAAAGTAAAGAAGTTCCTCCTCATGTTGAGATGGAACTTCCTATGTTCAGGTTTGTGCCCGTTATCTCTTGTCCCGTCACTGGGCACCGTCTTGCGTCCTGCCTGCCTTGAAGAAGAGGCACGGCTGCTGCCCGCAGGCTGGAGGACAGAGGTGGATTGAGGGCCAGGGGGAAGTCCAGTGGACACCAAAGCCTTCTGCTGGCCCCAGGGCATAAGATGCGGATGAAGCAGGAGGTGCCCATGTGCTGCAGCAGCCCCGCAGAGGCCACTTAATTAATTAACTTCAATTGGCGTACAAATACAATTTAACAAGTTGCCCAATCTTTTATGTAAGCTATGAGGGAACAGCAGAAAATTACTCCTTTCTGGGTGAGAAATATAACCTAAAAAAAAAAAAAAACAAAAGCAAAAACAAAAAGAGGAGGAAAGTGCAACTCAAAAAGCCACAGCTCTATGTTAAAATATGCTTCAAATACTGTCTTGAATCTTATTTCACTCATCATTATTTTGCTTTCTGAGGAACTTGTATATAAAGACCCAGATTTGACTGCCATAACATGAAATATCTGAGGTATTTAAACTAGGAATGCAATTACTTCAGGTTCTTCCCACTGTCACTGGAGAGAAATAAATGTTTCTCGTTTCTTGGGTGAGCAAGTCCACCCTCCAGAGGCACCTATTCCTTTCCACTGGATATGGAGGAAGCCTCCTGTCGCTGTGCTTCTAACTCAAGCATCTCAGTTAGGTCCCCATAGCTAGCTAGGATGAATACAAGCCAAAATCAATCTGCATAAGTGTCAAATCTTCTACCACCAAAGGCCAACCTGAACTTGCTGCTACAGCAAACAAACCTGTGGCTCTTGACACTTGGTTTTCCCGAGCAATAAAAGACACAGTCATGAATAGCATCAGAGAACCACAAAATGGTTTGGGTGAGAAGGAACCTCCAGAGATCATCCAGTGCAGTCTGCCCTGCCGTGGTCAGGCACATCTTCCACTAGATCAGGTCGCTCAAAGCCCCTTCCAACCTGACCTTGAAAACTGCCAATGATAAGGTATCCTGTTCCAGTGTCTCACCACCCTCGTAAGTTTAAAACCGTGGTCCCTTGTCTTGTCACTAAAGGTCTTGGTAAAAAGTTTCTCTCTGTCTTTCTTATGAGCTCCCTTTAAGTACTGAAAGGCAGCAATAACATCCCCCCGAAACCTTCTCTTCTCCAGGCTGAACAACCCCAACTCTCTCAGTCTGTCCTCATAGGAGACATGCTCCAGCCCTCTGATCACATTTGTGGCCCTCCTCTGGACCTGTTCCACCAGATCCATGTCCTTCTTATGTTGGGGGCTCCAGAGCTGGATGCAGTACTCCAGGTGGGGTCTCACCAGAGCAGAGTAGAGGGGCAGAATCACCTCCCTCAACCTGCTGGTCACGCTGCTTTTGACGCATCCCAGGATGCAGTTGGCTTTTGCACTTTGATGGCTTATGTCTGGGTTTTTGTCCACCAGTATACCCAAGTCCTTCTCCCCAGGGCTCCTCTAATCTACTCATCCCCCAATCTGTGCTGATACTGGGGGTTGCCCCAACCCAGGGGCAGGACCCTGCACTTGGCCTTGTTGAACTCACGACGTTCACACAGGCCCACTCCTCAAGCCTGTCCAGGTCCCTCTGGATGGCATCCCATCCCTCCAGCATATCAACCGCACCACTCAGCTCGGAGTCACCGACAGTCCTTTTCAGACAGAAATAGTGTTAGTTAGAGATACCCCGCACTCCAGCACCATGCGGTGCGTGTTGAAAGGGGCGTGAAGGAGCACAACAAATGATCTTGCATATGTGAGCACTGAAATCCCGCCAGCCCTGGGCCATCTCGTGTTGCTCATGAGCTTCTCTGTCATGTCTGAGATCTGATTAAAAATTGAGTTGTGCTCTAGCTTAATTTTTAGGGTTCCTTTAAAGCTGGACTTCATGTACTCGTTGTAGTCTAACAGCCCTTTAAATGAAATATTCTTTTGTCAATACCTGTACTATAGTATTCTTTCTGTTAACACAATGTTTCGCGTAAAATGTTACTGGTTATTATAATCTTTAATCCCAGGAGCTGCTGAGAAGTTCTCAGTAAATAATAATTTTCATTTATTTGCAACACAGGCATCTGTAAGTAATTGTGTAATATCGCTGAGGGTGAATTATCTGCAGGTCCGTGCTGCACTGTAAAAAAAGTGCTGTGTGTGCTTTGTGCTGTATGAGCTGAGGTGGTGCCAAGAACCTGAAAACATCCACATTACTGAGAGAGAGCGAGAAAAAGAGAGGATATATGGAGAACACAGCTCAAGTTTGACATTTCAGTCTGCTTAGGGACTCCAGTGGTTGTTTCAGTTTCTCACCTGCAACAGGCAGGTAATAATATTTCTTTTTCTCACGCTTCTGCTCTGCTGATGGCGGTGGGGGGTGCAGTGGGTGCCGGTGCCCCCAGGTAGGACCTGCTCCATGCCTGTGCAGCACCTTGGGCTAGTTGGGTTACCCCGCTCGACCGCAGCCCCTTCAGTTTCCCGATATCATCAGGTGCTTGCACCAAAGAGCCTTGGTCTTTGCAGGGAAGAATGTGAGCTGCTGCCATAAGTAAAGATACAAGAGTGAAAAAAAATGGCCTGTGGTTTAAAAAAAAATATCTTGAATAGGAATTATGGCCTCCTGGGTGCTTAAGATCCTCTGCTCCTGAGAAAAAAACCCAAACCTGCCAAGATCTTAAGTCATCTGGCTCCATATCTATCTGCAACTGACTCAGCGGTCTTCCCTTCCTCCAGCTGCGTAAGTAGTATGTTAAGTGTCCTAAAGACAGGGATGATATCAGTCCTTGATGAATGAACATCCACTACTCCTACTGCAGATGCTCCAAGAGGCCCGCGGGATGTCCCTGCTGCACTAGGCACCTACCAACACTAAACACGATTTCCTGCCCCAATTTGCTTTCCATGCAAATGAGCAAGATGTGAAGTTTGGCAGGTTGCTCTGGTGACCTGTTGGTGCTTCTGAAAAGTCAAAGGCAAGCAACAGACTTTTTTGCCTGCCTTTTTTGCCAGCGGCTCCCAATAAAAGGAGTGGGAAAAATATCAATGTGCCTGCCTGGTGAGAACAAGGCAACAACTGAACGACCCGGACCATCAACCTCGCTGACAACCTCTGTGCTGTATTAGATAAAGTTGAAAGGGAGTTATGCCAATGCCTCAGGCGCTTTGTACATACCAAATCTGAAACAGTGATATCTAATAGTTGCGATATCTAATTAATATAATTGGTATGTGGTTATTTTAAGTAATATTTAAGTATCAGAATCCATTTGCTTTCATTGCCCGAGAGAGGTGCTGCAGCTAGAGAGCAAGCATTCACCTAATAACCCTGCTGTTATCAGGTGGACCTGAGGAAATTCACTTTGGAGTACTTTGGGATCTGGCTGAAGGAGTCTCAGAGCCATTAGCAGTTATAGCCGAGGCTCATGAAGGATGGGGGAGGTCCCAGAAGACTGAAAAAAGGCTAAATATCTTTCCGATGGAAAAGCCTAGGATCAGCTTGCCACTCAATGGTGCTCAACAAACACTCAACAGTACTTGACAAATAATCAAAGCTATCTGCAAGCCCACGGAAAAATATGAGGATAAAAAGCAGCTAACGTGTTTACCAGGAATAAGTCGTGTGCAACCAACCCAGTTTCCTTCTTAGACAACATAACAATGAAGTGAGCAAGCGCTGTAACATATGACTTCAGTGAGATGGTCGCAAATTATGTTCTCGTACACGAGCTGGGGGAAAGCACTCTCAAATGCACTGCAGCAATGAGATTACAGGTCTTGTCTGAAAACCTACAAAGAATGAACAGTATTCCTTCAGTGTCTGGAAAAAAAAAGTACAGAATGGGCTGCCGCACGCTGCTGTGAATGGGGGCTGCCTGATATTTTTACTAATGACTCATGTTATGAGAGTGGGTATGCATAAAACATCAACCTCGGAAGGTCTGCAGGCACCGAAAGACAGGATCAGAATTCACAATGATGTAAAACCTGCAAAGTGCTCTCAGATCAGCGGTGGGATACAAGAAGGACAAGCGCAAAAAGCTTGGTGCTTTGGCAAACGCATCAGCCGTGCGAAGACGGGGTGAGGAGCAGCGCAGGATCGACGGAGTGAATCACAGCACCAGCCAGCAGCGTCAAATCCTTGCGGGGGTGGGAAGAAATCTTGTGGGGACGTTGGGAGGGGGGGCGCAGGCTGGAAGGCCTGTGGGGGGCTCCTCCTGCCTTGCCTGCTGCTGGTGACTGCTGTGTCTTGTTTTAGGCACCACCCTTCAAGGAAGACGTGGACCCGCTAAAGAGAGTTCAGAGAAAAGGGCCCCTCACCACAAAAAAGACATTGAGGTGCTGGAGCGAGTCCAGAGATAGGCAGTGAAGCTGGTGAGGGGTCTGGAGAACAAGTCTTATGGGGAGCAGCTGAGGGAGCTGGGGTTGTTCAGCCTGGAGAAAAGGAGGCTGAGGGGAGACCTTATCGCTCTCTACAACTACCTGAAAGGAGGGTGTAGTGAGGTGGGGGTCAGTCTCTTCTTCCAAGTAACAGGCAATAGGACAAGAGGAAATGGCCTCAAGTTGTGCCAGGGGAGGTTTAGACTGGATATTAGGAGAAATTTTTACACTGAAAGGGTTATTAAGCATTGGAACAGGCTGCACAAGGAAGTGGTTGAGTCACCATCCCTGGAGGTATTTAAAAGACGGGTAGACATAGTGCTTAGAGATAGGGGTTAGTGATGGTTTTTGTCAGAGGTAGGTTGATGGTTGGACTCGATGATCTGGAAGGTCCCTTCCAACCTAGGCAATTCTATGATTCTGTGATTCTAAAAATAAGAAGTGCAGAAAATGTGACCTGCAGAGAAGGACTGAACAAACTGGTGGCTTGGAAAGGGGAGGGCTGATAAGTGCCATAGACCTGACCATCTCCCCACCAGCCCTGACCAACATGCACCTCTGCTGATTCTCAAAAAGCAAGCAGGTTTTTTCCCTGACCTACCACATGCTCTGTGTTACAGCACTCTTGCAAAGCTAAGACTGCCCTGCTTGGCGATGCTTTAGAGGATGCAAAATGCACACTGCTGTGCCTGCAAAGTTAACGCTGGATAAAGCTGGTGGGGACAGGAGGCTCAGGAATGGTCGGTTATCCTGGAACCAGCCACCACTTCGACCAACACTCAATACAGGAGGATCACCAGCGGGAAGATGTTATCTAATGTGCAAGCAGGGATGAGGCACCCCAGACCTTTTCCGTCCCGCAGGTTGGCATCCAGAAACGTCGATGTGCTTGGCTGCATTGCCAAGCGCTACCAAGAGTTGTCTGGTACAAGGGCAGTGCTGGAAATGGGCATTTTGTTTTCAGTTTTATTTAGTAAAAGAAGTTCAGCAAAGTCAATTTCTTGCTGTTCTGCCCACTCTGTCTGGGAAATGGTCCATAATGTTGGGAGGGGAAAAAAATAAGCTTGGCTTAGATTGGTAAAGGCACTGAAGCCAAAATCATGACTTCCTACTTCAGATGCCTTTCTTTAGATATCTCAGAGCTTGACCTCACTGAAATGAGATGTAGCATGCCAGGTGGGTACCAGGGCTCCCCACAGGGGCAGAGGAAAGAAGAGAGACTGCAGAGCAGCCCAATGGGTCTGCAGGATGCTAGCCCCTGCTGGGGTAGATACTCCAAAATACCTGAGCCTCCATAAGTGCTTGGGCACTCCTGGTCAATTGGGACCCACCAGCTGCTGGAAACCTCTTCCTGACACAGGCATCCACAGTCAGTGCCTCTGGACACATGGCTGGAGGGGAGCAATTGGTGCCACTCACTCTTTTCCCAGAGCTCAGTGCCTGAAGCGCACATCCCGGGATGACAAAGGCTGGAGGTGGCACCAGGTTCATCTCCAGAAGCATTCCAGCCCTGGCCTCAGCCACCTCCCAGCCCTGTGAGGTGTCCCCAGCAGTGGGCCTGGGGAGGAGACAGGTCCCCACTGCAGAAGAGCTGGACATGAGTGCACCAAGGGAGCAGGAGCAGAAGCATGGCTGTAGACGAACAACTAGAATGGGAAATGAGGCCAAAAACTTTAAGCCACAGACACCTAGTGACTTCCCTGTTCTTCATGTGGCTCCACAAACAAATGTAATTAAACACTGAGATAAGGCTGACTGAACTTCAGCATAAGTAATCCATAAAATTTCATTAATTCTCTTTTCCATTATAAACTCTGAGACAGAGCCGTAATCCTGTCTATGCTCTGTAGAGGCTTGTTTGCAATGGTAAACAACCGTAATTCTCTCCAGGCCAATACCCAGTCCCAAACGAATCACACATGGCAAGCAAGACTGCTCAGTTTGGCAAGTCTGCCATCACACACGTAGGTGGACAGAGGCAACTGTCTCATCTGTACGCTCACCCCCCCCTTCCCCAGCGACGTGGGGTTGTTGGACCCATTGTAAGCCTTCAGCGTTGGCCATCCACAGGCCAAGCCCTCTCCCAAGGCGCTTCACAAGATCTCGTCTGTACAAGGCCACGCTTTCCCCCATTGACCAAAAGGCGAGGTTGGTGTCCAGCTTTTGCGCAGGAGCCCAACTTCAGGTATGCAGGATGTAGGCAAAACTATTCATACTTCTGACACATTTAATGTACTGGCTGGGGTCGGGAAAGCTATCTGTGCCTTGTAACGTAACCATTGTGCTGTGAAACCTCACAAACTGGGCACCCAGATGTCCTTTTTTAGGTAACAGTGCAATAATTTTATGCGAATATCTGGTCTTTTCAGTACTGCTTTTCTGCCCATCCTGGAGCTCTCACTCTTTCCACGTAGCCCTCTTATGTCCACTGCTAGTGTCTGACTTCAAATACATGTGATTTCTTTTGTTGCTGTCATTGTCGCACATGGTCCAATTTACTCTCCTGTTTGGTTTGGGCTTTTTTTAAATCCACTACTCCATATTATGTAACCCAAATAATAGTTTATATGCCCAAGGTAAAGTCAAATTAAGGTGATAGCAGAAATCCCTAGTTTATTTTTTGAGAATGGAGCTTTTACTTCATATGGTATCGATCATTAGGAGACAAAATGTTATTGCAGGTTTCCTTCTTAACTCTGAACTATTCCTATAGCACCAGCATGGTGGGAGCATGAAGATCAAACAGGCAGAGAAATTATATTTCTTTCAGAAATTTAGATGCAAATAGAATGGGTAAAAAAAAAAAGAATAAAAATATGAAGTGAAAAGTTCCATCTCTCCTTTAATCTCCTGTTGAAATCTAGCTCTTCTTCTGACCAGCGCTAGGACAACTCAAAGGACTTGGGCAAACACCAGACTAAAGCGATTTTTGACAGCATTCTGAAGATATTGGCCGCTTTTTGCAGTCGGACATACAGGGGGGTTTACATTTAAACATCCGCTGTCAAACCTGGCATCACTTTGTCGCAGTTGCAAAAGCCAGCCAAGGCCCTTGCCCCGGTGAAGGTGATTACCTCTGTGCAAGCCCTGACTGAGATGTCAAGTCAGTATAAATGAGGTCTCCGAGAAAGTGCGGCCGTCCCGCGTCCGGGAAAGAAAGCGGGTCCGGAGCTCGGTGTACCCTCAGGATCCGTTCTGATTCACTGTACATCATTTCTCTATGCTGCCTACTGAGGCTCTTCTATAAAAATGATGTACACGCTTCATTTTAAGTAATCTCTGGTGCCTCGTAGATTTGCTCTTTGAAACAACCGAATCTGAACACTCGTTACTGCGAGGTACTTGAGGGCAGATTTCCAGACAAGATCCTTAAACCATCTCTATAACGTGGCTGTGTTCACAAATCCCCCTGTGCAAATTCCTGCAGTTACAAAAAATCTATATATTTTTTAAATGCATAATTATTTTTGCCAAGTCAGGAAACTTTCACAAGTCGGGAAGAGTAAGGATTCAGTCAACCCCTTGCATCTGTCTTTAAAGCAAGAAGTGGAAGAGAATAGTCTTGAAAATGAGAATTAATCAACTCCTAGCCCCAGCTGCTTATTAAGTGCCGTGAAAATTGTAATGTTAGCATATTTAACTTTTCCTCCTTTCTACAAGCAATGAGGGATTTTCATCTTTGGGAGTCTGTCCGGGTGTGGGTGCCGTTTACCAGCTGAGCACTCAACGAGGCTGAGCAGATTAGGCCAAGGAATCATCTTGCTCATCCCTGCCGAAAAACAGCCTCGCCCGTGGAACACCTTATGGGGCATAAGGCAATCTCTGCCACGTTGAAACAGCTCCAAATGTCTTTCAAAAAGGCAGAGGTTATAAATTTGATGCAAAAGCTCCTGGGCGAGGCTCTTTCTGCTGTGCTGTGGTCTCCCGCTCTGACTTCACACGTAAGACATCCTTCTGCCTGCTAACGCGCTTGCAGAGAGGATGCAGTGAAATATGCAGAGTTACTGCCACCAGAAGAAATGCTGGGGACCAAATGTGAGGGCTGGGCTTTTTATAGTGGTCCGGTTTGCTCTTTTTACAATATATGGAAACAGAAATTACATCAGGGCTAGAGGTGTTGTGAACCCCATCCATATGCAAGTGCCACAGACCAAAGCCTACTCCATACAACGGGGATGAGAGGGGATTTCTGGGGTGGCTTTGCACTTGAAGTACTTCTGTGTACTAAGGGGGTGGAGGGGGTGGTGCTTTTTTCCTTCACTGTGGGCCCTCATTCCACTTGTGGACATTTAGATTTAGTCTACCTAGCTCAGTCCTGGTTTAAGTGCATATGCTTATGCCACCAATGTGTTTATTTAATTGCTTTAAGTATTTCTGAAAGTTCAAATACCTCCCCGTGTAACAACCCCCATGGAAGCACGTGTCTCATGAAATTCCTCTGTGTTGAAATGACCCGTGAACTAGGATGAGATGAGTTGGGATAGCGTAAAAAAAAGGGGTAGATTTAGATGAACTATTAGGAAGAAATTCTTTACTGTGGAGGTGGTGAGGCACTGGAACAGGTTGCCCAGGGAAGCTGTGGATGCCCCATCCCTGGAAGTGTTCAAGGCCAGGCTGGATGGGGCTTTGAGCAACCTGGTCTAGTGGGAGGTGTCCCTGCCCATGGCAGGGGGTTGGAACTAGATGATCTTTAAGGTCCCTTCCAACCCAAACCATTCTATGATTGTGTGAAAAAGTCTCAGGTTCTGCAGTGGGACACCATCTCTCCATTCAAGTTTTCACTGAGAGTAAGCATTAAAAAAAATTGCTCCTTTTGTCAGAAAACATCCTATTCACCATCCATAGGAATGACGATCCCTGGCCAGACTCACTGGCACCTCCGTGTGCCAAACTCGTGCTATCAAAGCGCCAGGTGAGAGATGTTATTTGCCATGTTATGGCTGGGACCGCCTGCAAATGCTAGGTGTACCCTTCCCGTTCCCCCCAGGTGCTGCAGCCCCAGCCTGGGTTTGAAAGCGTTCTCATTTCATAGAGACCCTACAAAATTGTGGGGAGGTTCCGGTGTGTGTTCAGGGAGAAGAGCCGGCATCACACCCGCCACCGCCGCATGGCTGTAACCACAACGGCCCTGCATGGGGACAGTCCTGGAGCCACCCTTATATCGTCCTGCGAGCCAAATGCCCCCTTCTATCGTCCGGCAAGCCGAGTGCCCCCACATATCGTAAACATGCCGTCATGAGGGCAAGCCTACCGGCAAAATACAGATGGGTGGTTATTGCACGAAGGATTCAAGGCAGCAAAACTTAAACCCATTAACAAGTTTTTCTACATACTTGGTGGCATACCAGGTACGTAACTATATATATAACACATTAGGAAGGACTTTTTTATACTTAGTGGTATAGCCCAGAGGACAGGGCAGGGGAATACTCTGTAATTAATCTATGAGCAGATGAAAACTTGCTCTTTAGTAGCAGTTTCTCAGGGATAAATGCTCAAGTGAAGTATGACTCCATGACATGTCGTAATTTTTATTTTTTTTTTAGGGAGGGGCCTGTTAAAAAATTAAATCCCTTTGAAGGAATAACTGACTGACATTGCAGAATACAAAGCAGGAGGCAGTTCAGCTTGTGGGATGAATGCTAGAAGGTATCTCAGAACACCCTGATCCTAAATAGCTCCATCATTGCTCTATCACTTTGGAAAAATCCAAATTTTACTCGCGTTGATTCAATCCCACTGGATTTGGTCGCACGCGGCACTGTTACCAGAGGGAATGGTTTGACAAGGCAGTCCTTCAGCATCACAACGGATTTAACTTTTTTTCCTCACTTGCACCTCGTTTATAGACCATACTGTCTTGCTTTTGCAAGTTTCTGTTGCTCTCTGACTTCGTTGCTAAGGTGCCTTCCTCCTGCTAGCTCCTGTGGATGTACTTAAATGTGCGAAGGAGAGAGAAAGCAAGTACTTGCCAGTTATAATGCATTGACCCACCACAACAACACGCCTTGGACAGCAGAGAAGGTCCACTGACCATGATAGTCCTTGCATTGACTTCGTCAGACTTGGATTAGGATTTAAATTCATGCAAATCTGCCATCAAATAAGCATCAGAAACTCCATAATTTTGTGTTTAACTCTTGGATTCTCCAGACTGACTTTTTATTATGTTGTAGAGTTGTTTCTGAAAACCAAGAAAGAAAAAAATAAGGATGTTATTTAACAATTCATATTTTACTTGGTATTACTGCTTTACCCTTGTAAGTGTATGAACTTTCAAAATATTTTCTCATAAAAACCCAAAAAAGGCTCCTGCCAATTTAAATGAAGAAACTGGAAGTTCTGTCATAAAATTCAGCTGAAAACAGTTCTGTGGAAAAGCACAGAGGAAAATCCACATACACACGCGCGCACAGAAACAACCAAAAAAAATAACCTGGTGTGATAGTCAGATGAGCATCGGTGTGGCTGGAGACTGGGAAATCAATCACTGCTCTTGGCTGTCTCTACACATTTCTTCCCATGCCCAGTTGCCCAAAGCTATTTCTCAAAATTCCCGTCTGAAATCTCTGAAACCACTACACCATCCTTCACTTAGTAACTATGACTCGCTTTTTCTAGAGAATTCTGAATATTTTGTTCCTGTAAGAAGTGAATGCAATGGTAGGTATTATCTTGAAAGTATGAAAAAGCACATTCTGCCCAGGAAATACTTTCTGAGTTCTTCAGATAATCAGATCTTCAGATGTTTGTACCAAAGCAGCTTCACGGCTCTGAAGACCCCCATCGTCTTCATCCCAGGACATAAATCTCACCACTCCCAGGGAAATCTCCTACCAGCCACTGCTCTCAGGGAAGGAGCCATCTACTAAACTATTTAATTTTTGTCTGAGCTATTTCCTGGGTATTAAACACAATCCAGAAAAAGAAAATAATAAGCATCTGGGCAGATGTGTCAGGCAGGGATGTCTTGCAGCAGTCGGGTAACATTGAAAGAGCTGCTACATAGCCCTCTTATCACCACCAATATATTTAGCTTGAAAGTGCTATCAGTGGAAAAATAGTATTAAAATGAAGAGAAGCAAGAGCTGGACACCACAGCATTATTTCTTGTTTAGAAATTTTATAAGGAAGGCACGTTAAGGCACGTCTGGTCTCCTCTTGCCTCCTCTTCAGAAGCCGCACTGTGCTTTCTCCAGGCAGTAACGAAACTCCCCGTCACTGTAAAGGCACGAGCCAAACCCGACAGAGCCATCACGTATTTCAGCTGCGGTTTTTACGTACACATGTATCATTATGTGCAAGAATACATATTATAATATATACATATAATGCATATACTGTGTATTATATGCTTAGGTTATTGTGTATATTATAACAGGCAAATATAAAATATAGTAGGACAAATCTATTATGTATATATTCCATTAAAATATATATTTATGTATTTACATATATGATATAAACATATATTAAATATATAGTGTATATGATATACTACAGCATATCTGTATAAATGTATATATAATTGAGTCTATTATTTTATAAATTTACTATGTTATTTACATAAAATAAATATATTTTATATTGCTTACATAATAAAATATAAAAATAAATTTTTATGTTTTATATAATTACTATATATACTATGTGTATTCATTATATATGTATATGTTTTATGTATGTATATGTTTTATATTATTAATCAATGTATTTCTATAATGACAGACATATAATAATTTAACTGTATTATATATTATTATTTTCCTTGTGTGTTTCTGCATTTCGGCTGAGGCAGGCCGCGGTGTGTTTCCTCCAGGCGCAGGGATGGCCGGAGGAGGGTGCACACCAGCTCCCCGCCACCATTCCCCAGGGCTTTGTCTTCTCCCGTGCCACCACGGTGGTGGCAGCAGCTGGACCTCTGCACGTCCCCAGCCAGACCGAGCCCGCTGCCCTCCGGCCAGCAGCCCATCGCAAGCGCAGGGACACGGGGACACCCGCCGCAGCCCATCCGAGCCCAGTCCCGGCCCGCGAGGCTGAAGAGGGCGCAGGAGGGGTGGAGCGGGGTCCAGACCCCCGTTCCCTCGCCGCTGCCTCTTCCATCGCGCAGAGCAACCCCCGCTTCTGTCCCCGCACTCCTCCTGCTGCGCAGGAGACTGTCACCCACCCGAGACCAGACCCAGACAGGAGCAGTCTGTCACGACATGTCATGGCACGCAGGACACAGCGGGGGCGAGTGAAGCCTCCTCAGCTGCCCGGGTCCCACGGCCTCTCTCGAGGCCACTCACCACAGCCCTGCCTTGGCACCGGCATGGACAGAGACAGAGGCAGCCTGGACACACGGCCAAGTTTTGGGGCAAAAAGCACACTTTCTTATTTTTATGTATTATTGTGTAATAAAAAAATACCCTTACAATGATTCGCAACAGATGCTGTCAATGTGTTCTACTTCAACACCAAGCTCTTCAAGCTCCCTTGGTCATGCTGGAGGGGTGAGGATCACCTGTGTTTAAAGCTTTGGAAATAGCCTTTCGCTAGCGACGCTCATCATGTTTCATACTATTCACCTCAAGTTAACTTTTGCTTTTGGATATTTAATAGCTACTACAAAGAATAGCAATGCAGTTGGTGTAACTCAATGTAATGAAAAAGGTCAGTATTTTTTACTTCTGATCAACATTAAATAAAAATCCTTTCAAGTGTAACTTCCTCACCAGTTACTTCACCTATAGTGCTTCTGTGTAGCCTCTTATAAATGTAATATATAATTACAGAGCTTATAGCTTCTTATAGCACTGGTTACTTCATATAGCACCACTTTCTTCACCTTATAGAGCTGCTGCTTCATCTGATAGGGCTTCTGTAAAAAGCAGCTGAAGAGCAGATAACAGCTTGCAACTTAATTTTACTCAGGACTTCACGAATATGACATCTTTCTCCCCTTCCGAGGGGGGACAGAAAGGTTAAATGCCAGCGAGCCCAAGTGCTTCAAGGTCACAGGTTTTTGGATCCCCTTGCATGCGCTATTTATCCAGAACCTCAGGACATCAACAACAGCCCCGATATACAGCTCCTGGAAGACGCATACACATGCGCACACATTCCTATATAAACATATATTTCTTTTTTTATGTCTATATATAAAAACTCAAGTTAGAAGCCCATTTTCTTGCTAATGCAGCCATGAGAAATGCAAGCAAACTGCCATGCAATGGGGGTTTGGAGCTATCAATTAAAATAGAAAACCAACTTCCCCCCCCCGCCAAATGCAACTAAACCCCCCTGACTTTCTGACATGCTGAAGCTGCAGCTCTCTTGTGTTTAAAATAGTCGTGAGAAACAGTGAAGGCATTTTACGGGCTGCTGTGGCAGAAGCCAGAGCACCTTCGGCACGAGCCCTCGGCACCCCGGCAGAGGCAGGGCAGGTGGAGGGAGGCTGTGAGCCACTGCTCTCCGAAGGGAGACGGGGGAAAAAACACCAGCACATGGAGCCTAAAGACACCAAAGTCAAAACAGGAACCAGGGCACGACTCAAGACAAAGCAATAAAAGCAACTTTCCAGGCACCCCCCGGCAGGGAAGGAAGCTGGGAGCCCCCGACACAGACCTCACTGTCTGCTCCGTAATTCCTGCCCTGACCAGGAAAACAGTCACATCAAAGAGCCACCTGGGTCCATCAGCAATTTCTTCACCTATCTAGCTAAAAAGTCTTCCAAGGTATGGCTTTTGTCAAATTACCTCGTGCAGGGGAAAGAGCGTAGCCTCCTCACCTGACAGAGCTGCGGAGGTTTTCTAACTATACAAACAAACACAAACTTAATTATCCTGATTGCTTAGCATAAGACTATTAGTTGTTTATTTCCTTCATTCCACTCTGATTGGAATCCTAATTAAATTTAATTATTGAGTAACCTATTCCTACTATTTCCTCAGGCCTTTGGGCCGGATGGTGCTCTCAGGATTATGGAGCTGCAGGCACGGAATCCTGTGGATTTCCTGTGTGCCAGCTACGGCACCGCAACCGCTGATCCGAATTACGTTACTCCATGGCAAATACAAGGGGCTCGAACTCTCGGTGGAAAGGAAGGGACCTACCTGGAGCTACCCTGCATTTCCCATCGGGTAAGAGAAACGTGCTTGGGCAAGTACCGTTAAGCAGGTGAGCAAAAGTAGTTTGCTAATCCCCGGCGGGTCGATGGCCTCAGTTACATCGGTGGGAATCAGGACTAGTTCCCTTGAGGACAACGGGTGAAATCCGGCTGTCAGGGGCGCAGCCTGATCTGAAGGGAAGCACTTGTATCTCCCTGCTTCAAAGAATACTGCTGTGACTGCCTTGAGCTGAAGCATTGAGCAGGCCCTATGGTTGCTCTCATGTGAATCGGGAACGTCTTTGGTGCCGTCCTCCTTGTTTCCAGCGAGCAGACAGCAGAAGAAGGATGTACGCTATCTACATGAGGTGTCCCTTTCCTTGACTTACTGCAGGAGTGTAACTCAGTTGCTAAATTAGGTTCTGTGACCATTACAAATTCTCTTTTTTCTGATTAGAATAGGACTAAATAAATGATTTCAAAATACATCTCCTCTCCTCTGTGTGCTGCCCCCTGAGGCCATGCTGTCCATGCTCTCCCAGCACCCTCGATGCTTTTTGCTTCTGGCACACTGACGTGAACAGCTGCGTTACAATTAAATACCCAGACTCCTGCATTTGGGATTAGATCCAAATACTATTCTACTAAATTAATTCCTGCTTAAGCATTTCTATGCAGTCCAGTGTTTTGTCCTGAACTCTGCAATTTTAGTTGTTGCACTCCACAAAGAAGTATCACACTGGGGAGTAATTTGCTAAAATACCTGCAACGATAGACTTGCATAAACCCCAAGAAAATTCTAAGATCAGAGCATAACACAGGATATTTGACATATGAAACTTCCCCAAGACAAATTTGTGTTGAATAGTCAAGGCTGAAACTCTCTTCCAGTCAGAGAAATAAGTCATAGTTCCCATCTTGCAATAAGTTTCTCTCTGGGGAAGATTTCTGTAGGTGCTCTCCCCTGAGCCTGGCTGTCTACTGGAAGGCCATCAGATCTGGGTGAAGACCCTGACCCTCCTTCTGCAGCACAGTTCCTTGAGAGTGCAGGAGTGATGCACAGGTTAGATGAGACACCTCGAAGAGCTGTGTTAACTAGTGTCACCTCCTCTATCCTCCAGATAGGTTGACTGTTTGGTGGATAAGGAACTGGTTGGATGGTCACATCCAGAGGGTGGTGGTCAACGGCTCGATGTCCAGATGGAGAGGGGTGACAAGCGGTGTCCCTCAGGGATCCATACTGGGACCGGTGCTGTTCAACATCTTCATCAATGACATAGACAGTGGGATCAAGTGCACCCTCAGCAAGTTTGCTGATGACACTAAGCTGAGTGGTGCGGTCGATGTGCCAGAGGGACAGGATGTCATCCAGAGGGAGCTGGATGAGCTAGAGACATGGGCCCGAGCAAACCTTATGAAGTTCAAGACCAAGTGCAAGGTCCTACACTTGGGTCGGGACAATCCTCGCTATCAATACAGGCTGATAGCTGATAGCTCAATCTAGTTGAAGAAGTCCCTTTAAAGGTCCCTTCCAACCCAACACATTCTATGGTTCTATGATTCTAACAAGGAGCTATTAAGATCAGATCAGCTACATCCCTCTGACTGCACGTATGCCTTTGGGGAGGAAGAGCGGCAGTGCAAAGATTGTAGGCTTCAGCTCCCGGTCTGACATGATGGGAAAGCTGCTTCAAGACGGCCTGTGCTGGGACCACTTTTTGAACAAAAGTCTCAACGTTGTAAAGTGCCCTTGAATAAACTCTGGATATTTCCTTCTACCAATGCAATAGGTGTGCTGAACCAGCGAAATATTGGTTTGAGGATGGAGGGCTTAGGAGACGACTCAAATTGTCTGTCAGAGGGCCTGCCGTCGCTGTTGACTTGTGGTGATGGCAAAGCAGACTATATCTATATTTCTGTCCATAATGTGATGGCCTTTTGAACCAATATCAGGAGACTCTGATAAATAGGCATTGCCTTCCCTGACTGCACAGTAGCCTGAAGATGTTTTCATTTGAATACATATAAATTCTTCCTCTTGTGGAATTCTGTATAGCAGCCTGGGCTGCCTTGTAATCTAATGTGATGTGTGACAAATTAAACTTGTTGCTCAGGGCTCAGGAACTCGGAATAGATGATCACATCCTTCTGAGACCCGTTTCTTACAGCTGGAAGTGATTGAGGAGTGTTTACTTATTCCAAAAATTCTGACTGTGGTATGAACTGGTAAGGGCAGAGAAAAGTCTGACAATTTGCATGGAACTGATAAAATGCACATGTTCTTTTTGCGTGTTTAATTGACAACACAGCACAGCACAGGTAGGTGCAGCCTGGCCAACTTGCGCGTGCTCGCTTGCCTGGAAGCCCTGCAGTCCATCCAACAGGTCTGGTTTGATTCCTATGGATGCTGACTGAAGAAAGGTCACCTCTGGGCTAGAAAATCAAGTTTCTGGGGGTGAGTTCCACCCACAACCAGCTCATAGTGGGGCCACCTCACAGGAATGTAGGGTATAGTCTGGGGCAAGATCTACCCTTAACTGGCAAATTATCTAGGTGAAAGTAGAACTGTCTTCCCTGTGGTGACCAGCACTCTCTGAAGACCCAGTGTGCTGTGTAGAGACACAAAAATACTGTGAGCTTGCCACAAGCAGCAAATAGGAAAAAAAAAAAAGTCGTTTAGATGAAAAGCTGTAAAAAATATCCAGGTTTTCTAAATCCCATCTTTATTGGGGTAAAAGAAAAACAAATCTCTACTTTAAATTACAGAAGGCTAATACCAGGTAGCGAAATTTCCCTTTCCTTATATTGTGGCTGTATCTCCCTTGCAGATCCCAGGCCAAACCGGGGGTAGTGGGAGAGCTCTTAGAATCATAGAATAGTTTGGGCTGGAAGAGACCTTTAAAAGTCACCTAGTCCAACCCCCCTGCAACGAGCAGAGACATCTTCAACTAGATCAGGTTGCTCAGAGCCCCGTCCAACCTGACCTGGAATGTTTCCAGGGGTGGGGCATCTACCACCTCTCTGGGCAACCTGGCCAGTGTTTCATCACACTCAGAGTAAAACATTTCTTCGTTCTATCTAGTGTAAATCTATCCTCTTTTAGTTTAAAGCCATTGCCCTTTCTCCTATTACAATAGGCCGTGCTAAAAAGTTTGTCCGCATCTCTATCTTAGAAGACCCCTTTAAGTACTGAAAGGCCATAATAAGCCTTCTCTTCTCCAGGCTGAACAACCCCAGCTCTCTCAGCCTGTCCTCACAGGAGAGGTGCTCCAGCCCTCTGATCATGTTTGTGGCCCTCCTCTGGACCCGCTCCAACAGGTCCACGTCTTTCCCTGTGCTGAGGGCTCCAGAGCTGGATGCAGTACTCCAGGCAGGGTCTCACCAGAGCAGAGTAGAGGGGCAGAATCACCTCCCTCGACCTGCTGGCCACACTTCTTTTGAAGCAGCCCAGGATACAATTGGCTTTCTGGGCTGCGAGTGCACATCATCAGCTCATGTCCACCAGTTTCCCCAAGTCCTTCTCCTCAGGGCTGCTCTCAATCCCTTCATCCTCCAGCCTGTATTGATACTGAAGGATGCTCCGACCCAGGGGCAGGACCCTGCACTTGACCATGTTGAACCTCATGAGGTTCTTCTTGACTCCTGATTCACACTCTAATCTTTTTTATTCTGTTTTATGCTTTGATAATTTTTTTTCCTTAAATGACAATGGGGTTTTTTGTGACTGTCTTTACACTTACACATTTTGTTTGGTTTTTCTTTTTTGAGAAATTGTTTCCGATCACTTGAGTGATTGGTACTGCAGGGTACCGTATTCAACAGTCAGCAACTGTGGGACAAAGTGTCCCTCGGATATAGCCTTGTTCAATTTTTGATCAGTAAGATTGTTTTCACTTGCAGAAAAACTACTCATTTTAGGCTTATATGACTGATTTTTTTTTTAAATTTCCTGATACCAGGAACACAGGCAAATGTTAACACTGGGATCTTCTCTATAGATTGCTCCTCCTCCATTGTGGCAGTTCATTTGCTTTTCACTGTCAGCGGGGCATTACGAATGCAAGGAATCATCTGTGAAGCTGCTTACGGGCTCTGGGTTTTAGCAAAGCGATAAACATGTGAAAGCAACTTGTAAACTTCTGTACCTTCGCTGCTGAGTTCTCCCCTTTACTGTTTGTATTAATTGGAATGTGTGTAAATCAAACAAGTATAAATGTCAGTAACAGCAGTAGTTAGCAGAAATTTAAGGGTCCTCTCTTTCCTTCTCTTCTGTATTTTCTCCTTCTGATTTTGCTATGAGGGAGCAGTAACACGAATACAGGATTTCCTTCCCCTTAGTTGAAAATAAATGTGCAAAGAAGCAGAAAGTTTTAAGCAGGAACAAGAATGACAGAGAAGGAACAGAGCAGGAACTGGGAAAAAGAAGGGAGGAAAATTAGAAAAATCTAATTAGATTTGGGAATATGAAAGAAAAAAGAAAGGCCTCTGCATGATAATACGCGTTCCAGAGATTACTTAGATTTTACTGCTTATTTATTCCTCATTAAAATGCTTCCTCTGTGTTCGTTACATTTCAGGAAAAGCAATTCAGCCATCGTTACTACTTAATGTTGTACATTAATAAAAATCGATGGTCACTCGCTCCAGACAAGACTCAGGCAGCTGTGCCATTCTGAAGCTGATGAGCGGCAGTTACTGTAGCTGTTCCTTTTTATTACTCAATACACTTAAAACGAGTAATTAATCTCAGGCTGGTCCTGCGGGAAAGAAATGGTTGCAAGGAGAGTTGTCATTTCATGAGACCAAGACGGCTGTGGATGACAGAGGCAAAGGCACTCGAAGTCTTTGCTAATGAGCATCGTTTGCATACAGGCATAGCAAAATACAGTGGTTTGGTATCTCACAGCGAGGATTAATGCATCCACCCGTGGATCAAACAAGCCATGGGTTGGGCGTCATTCCTCTTGGTGAGGAGATGGAATCTTGATGGATCTTCACTTGTACTTCGGGAGGCGGGGGGTGCTCCTGTCTCTGATGATGAGTGAAGTCCTGTCATACCTACACTTTAATTCCCCTTATTCTCTACATGCACACAGCTAATGCATTACAGGTGTTGGCAGGATATCTCATAAGACAGTGAAATCATCCTATTTTCAAGTTACCTCCTCCCAGTTTCATACGAAAGCTTTTTATATGAACTACGGTTCCACTTCAACAAGCAAGAAATACATCTAAAAATCCCATGTACCAGCAAAAAGCTTCTTCGCTGCTGCAGCTGTCTGCAAAAGGAGAGTCTGAGTTTCTGCTGGGCACAGCCGAGTGACTGGCAACTCTGTGCTGGGCCTGGGCTGCAGCGAGGGCTGCGTCAGCGCTGCCGGCTTCAGCAGGGCTACAGGGGGTTCCAGCAGGGCTCATAGCTGGGATATCAAAGTTTTCCGACTTCAAGTTAACGGGCAACTTTTAAATACCCAAGTAGAGTCCTCAGATGCAGCAGATCAGATAACAGGCTTCCGGTCTTTTCGTCGCAAGCATTTGCCTTGTGTGCAGCCACTCGGGTACCCTTTCCAACAGGAGAAAATGATGACAGTCAGCTATTTCTTGGATGCAGTCATTTTTATTGGCAAAAAACGTTCTCATAAGCACAAAGATCATACGGAGCCAATTTCCCTTTTCATATTTCCAAACCTGCCCTTCAACTAGCGCTCTGTCCAAAAAGTGGCCTTCTGCTTTTTCTTTCTGACTTACAAATGTGAGTTTTCCTGCCTGCACGGCTTTCTGCTGAAATTCTCCCTGTTCTATAACGCACACACACGCACAAGCCCTGAAATAATTAATTCCCAGTGTTAGTGTTTATGTTCGCTGTAGTCCTTGGCAGCCACTACCATTGTTTTAGGTCTGACTGAGCAATGGGATATGTAATTGTTTGCTCATTTAGTCTGAAGAGAGAGCAGCCAGCAGAACCATAAAACCCAGCGAGGGCTGTATGTGACCGGCTTGAAAAACAAAGATGTATTTGCTGTATTTCACCCAACCTCCTGCAAAACAGTGCTTCAGCGGTGCGTTTGGAGAAGGGCTGCCCTCGTCACGTGCTAAGGGGAAGACTCAAGGAGTCTCTCATGGGGAGAGCAGGGATCCTCTGGGCCACCTCTCCAGCCTCCAGCAGCTGGGGGGCTCACGCTGCTCCCAGCCCCTTGCTGGTGCTTGCTCCTGCCACCATGCGTTCCCACCGAGGGAACTGTGTCATTAAAAAACAAAAATAAAAAGGAAAAACTCTGCAAAAGTAAACTGTTTTTTAAAACTTTATTTACTACGTTAAAAAAAAAAAAAAGTGTTAATCTCCTGTGTGGAGGTGGTCCTATGCACAATTATCCAGACATAGCTGAGGAGCATAGAATCATAGAATTGCCTAGGTTGGAAGGGACCTTTCAGATCATCTAGTCCAACCATCAACCTATCTCTGGCAAAAACCATCACTAAACCATATCTCTAAGCACTATGTCTACCTGTCTTTTAAATATCTCCAGGGATGGTGCCTCAACCACTTCCCTGGGCAGCTTCTTCCAATGCTTGATAACCTCTTCAGTGTAAAAATTTTTCCGAATATCCAGTCTAAACCTCCCCACACAGGAAGGTTGGGGACAATGGATGGCTTAGGCTGGGGTGAGGAGCCCGGGAGCGCCTTAAGCCAAGCATTGCCACTAGTGGTGACACTGGTACTTGAAACTTCAGAGGAGGAAAACCCTTCATCTCACTTCCCTTGCCAGTTCTGTGCCTCAGATTGCCCATCCCTGTATTTCTGAGGACCACCTTAAGATGTTACTTAACATCAGGAAAAGCTCTGAAGTTCCCGAAAGGAAAACAATGCCATTTATAACAGAAGTTTGTTTACTTCTAACGCCTACAGGTTATACATCAATAGGACTGTTTCCGCCACCACAGCCACTCTGTAAAGATACTATATAAGTGTTTCCACTAAATAAATGATTGGATGAAAGAAAATAATTTGCATAATTATTTTATATTCATAATTTATACATTTTCAACACACATTAACTCATAATTCACAACAGCAATTTATTCCTCTGTACTCATCCAGTATTTATCTCTCTGCTACAAATAGCAGCGGCCTATTTTTGACCAGCACAAGTAAAGAAATTAATAGACTGACTTTATGGTTATTTATTACCCGTTGGCGTTGTAGCCATAACTATGAGAGTCCCGGCAGCCTGATATGTGTCTTTTGACAGGTGTAGCGTCTTACCTTTTTGGTCCTGAACACAGATTTAAGGAAAGTTCAGCCTTCCCGCTGTTGCTGTATGCTATAGTTGTATTACGGATCTAAATGTTTGGAAGCTGTTAACTTCACAGGCCATAAGAGGGCCTGTTTGAGAGGGAGGTAATTGTCCTCTACAGGCAATGGGGAGAAAGACTCTTCTAGGGAGCACTTCAGAGCACCTCAGCTCGGCGGCTGCTCTGCCTTGTCCTTCGAGGGACTACTGACCGTGAGGAAGGGTAGCTGCCCAAGTGCCTTAAACTCATGGTACCAATGCCTTTCCTCCCGTGCTTCCTGACACCCATCTTTACAATTTATTGTGAGAAAATGTATTAAATTGATAGAGGTCCTTACTGGAATATATACAATAAACAACTGGTTGACTCCTTCGGTCCAGTGGCGTTTCCGTTCCAGCTGGCACCTCACTGCAGAGCTGGGAGGCAAACACAGAAAACAAAAGCTACAAAACGCCCCCCCGGCAGCGTCCTTCAGGCAGAAGGGCACAGAGCCGACCCTGTCCGCTTTGTACTGCCTGGAGACTGTTGTAGAATTTCAGCAAATTGTGCCCGAGCCTGGGGACGAGAGCTGTACAGTGTGGTTTAAACCAGTTGTATCCATGCTGCCTTGCTGGGGAGCTTGGGTTCGAGCCAGCCCCTACCTGCTGCCTGAGTTTCCCCCCCCCAGCAAACCTGCTGGCAGGCACCAGGGTGTTCCAACAGTCAAGTCAGTTGGGTTTAAATGAGATCTTGAGACCCAAGGCCCCAGCTTGAGGTTACCCCTTGAGTACCGGGGTCCAGCACCTGTTGGCAGTACCTGTAAAACACAACCTGAATAACAATGTCAAAGAAATAAACTGCTGTATTATTTCAGCATCCTAAATGGCATTTCTCTTCCTTGCCATTAATTGCCCATGAATCATCCTCAGTTAAGTTTAAGGCAATGAGTAACTCAATGACGCAACAGAAGCTACAGCTCAGAATTCATCTTTTCAGGCACCAGAAATAAAGTGTGATACCTTTGATTGATCTATTGTCAAAATAACTGCAGTTTAGAGTAGCATTTTATTTTAAAGGGTTTTCATTTTATTTCCCAGGACTCTGGCAAAAGGATTTTTCTTCACCTGATTGAGGAAAACACAGGTGGTAGAACGCTCAGGGCTCACCTCCATGTAGAAATACACTGGAAGAGATATTCCTGAATAACTGTATCTGATGCAGAAATGAGAGCTGTAATTATTATTCCAGAATAATTATTTTTGAATAGCTATTTTGGTTTAAGTCTCCGTGCAGCCGCACTGTTTCTGAATTAGCTCTGAATATGGATTACAGTCAGTCCAAAAAAGCACTCCCATTCTGAAACAGGAGCACCCAGAGAGGACATACTCCCAAATAATGTTCTGGAATAGCTATTTCAGAGACTTTCCAAGCGCTGAGGAGCCCTGAGGGCAGGCAATCTGAGGTCTTCCAGCAGTATCTTTAGGGTGGCCAAGTTTTGTATCGCCAAAGTGCAAAGTGCTGCCAAATCTAGGGCAGAGCGGGGAAAGCTGCCGCTACCAGCCCTTAATGGAGCTCCTGGAGGGGTTCAGTGTGCGGGGATTCCACAGAGAAACAGATCCTGCCCTTCAACACACATCTCCCTGCTCCCAAATCTGGGTACCTGTGATGCTAAGTGGCTCTATGTCTGTCTCTCCTGACGGGATATTTTAGCTTGACCTCCTCTTTCTCATGTTTTGGCAGACCTGTGGTTATTTTTATAGAGGTAGCGTAAATACATACTGAATATACTGAAAATATACATTTTACTTTCTGCTTCTTATTTGCCCTATAATGCCTTATACATAAAGAACTCTTCTGCGTTGCTTTTTATAAGGCCAAAATTCAGTATGGGATCTCCTCACTATTCACTCAAGAACTGTTTATCTTAAGGTTTTAGATTTTCTCTTTTTTTTTTTTTTTTTGAAAGAACACTAAGGGCAGGGATGTCTCAAACAGATCTGTGAGTCTGGAAAAAGAGGGAAGTTCTCAGAGAAAAATTGCTTTTCTTTTCCCATTCCTATTCTCTTTCCTCTCCTGCCACAAAAACCTGAAGAAAAATTGAAATAAAACTTTCATGGGAAATATTTTTTCTCAGACTGAATGTTGACATAATTATTTGAGGTTTATTTACAGTATAATGAATGTATAGATGAAAGTATAAAATATTTGCACATTAATTTTCCTAACTTCTTCTATAGAAATACATTTTTTCCCCCTCTATTGCCTTGCAACCTATTTACATATACAAATATAGCTTTCCTTTTTGCCAGTGAGTCAACAGCCGTGCCTTGCTTTTAGTGTTTCTATTATTTTCCTATTATTGCAGACATATGTTAACAAGTACAGTATATATGTAAGTAACTTTACATTCCTCATAGCTATGAATGCAATACAAATTGTATTTGTCATAACTCAAGATAAAAATATACTTATTTCTTAAAGATGTACTGAAGATCTACACAATGTCTATTATCTCATTTCAAATCTACAAGATAGCTATAATTTCTGAAGAAATTAATAAAACGTGGTCCTGGTAAGGATGTAAATACTTCAGATATTTCTAATTTTCCCATATTTCCCTTATTCTGGAAGATATCTCTGGGAAATTTTATATTTCTGCACATGTTCTTCTCAAAATTGTACCTCCCTTGCCACAGCAGGAGTCCAGTAGCCCCGCTGCCTCCCCGAATGGAGGGAGGCAGAACCGCCCCCAGTAAATGGCTGATGGCATGCGACGCTGCTGCGGGTCCTTGGGGCAGGTGAGCCCACTCCGGTCCCACGCGAGCGGGTGGGTACCTCCCTCCGGCGCCGCTCCCCCGGCAGCCCTGCCGCCTGCGCTCCCCACGGCGCCTGACCCACTCCCAGTCAAACAAAAACACCTCAGCAGCTCCTGAGCAAACTCCAGCTGAACATTTGGAACTTGAAGTGAAGCAGCCGGGACTTTTTGCGGACTGTAGGTAAGGCTGATATCAGTCAAAAGTGGCTGCAAAGCGTGGGAGGAAAATGTGCTGAGGCTGTGGGTCCCTGATGCGGTAGGCTGAGGGCACCAGCATCATACCGGGCTGTTTGTGGGTATGTCTACCATAAGCCAGACTAGGGCACTAATTAAGAAAACAGGATATCAATACAGGTTGTTCTGCTGTTGTTCTTTAGGTATGTGAGTTCCTTGATCCACTTCTCAGCACAGACATGTAAAAGGTTAAGCAGTAAAAGGAGGTAACGGAGCCCCAGGAGTCATTGTGGGTAATGATCACAAAATATCAGGCAGAAACGCAAAATTAGGGTTTGCTAGGAAACAACTAGAGAGCAAACCAGCAAACGCGCCATTACAGAAATTCATGGTGTAGCTGCATCTGGAATACCATGTGCTCTTTTCTTTTCCCACCTCATATAGCTAAACAGAACCCGGTAAAGGAGATGATACGTGTCTCTGATGACAACGTCTGACCATGGTCATGATGATGCCACAGAAAGCAAGAATGGAAGGCAAATCATATGAAGAGACTACGGCTCGTTAGCTTGAAAGAGGCAAGAGTGACGCCAGATTTGAGAGAGGTCTTTAAAACCACGAATAGCACGGATACGAGAATTAGGGAACATGCAATGAAATTATCAGGCAAAGTTCTGAAATAAAAAAGAAGAAAACACTTCTTTCGCGCACTGGAAAACGGAAATGTAAACACACATTGCTGCAGGATGTGAAGGGCTGCGTTTTGTCAAGGGTTAATAATTTTACTGAGCAGGAGATTGCTGGAAGCTAAAGGCAAGGTGTACTTGGAGAAACACCACTCTATATTGTAATAATGTTCCCTGAGGAACAGCTACCGGCTGTTGTCAGCCAGCAGAAGGATAGACCTTTGCTCTGACTCACTGCAGCTGCCGTTATCTTTGTGATGAAAATCTGCTTTTCATCGGCGTCTGCACGAATCTTTCCTGCAGAAAAGTTTCTTTAGATGTTATCATATTCTGTAATGTAGGATCACTAAAAGGGAAATAGGTGCTTCAGAATAAATTTAAAATAATAAATTGTTTTTGTTCGAGGCATCCACAGAAAGCTCAACTATATTAAAGAAGATGGGAAAAAAACACATTTTTCCGTTAGTAAGTTTACCCAAAGTGGCCCCAGGTGATTCAATGGGACACCACGCACCTGCCTGCTGTTATTGCACGAATTATTATCTATAAAAAAGGAATCTCAGTGCCTATGGTACAACCCATTCATTTCAAGTTTAATAAAAAAAAAGTAAGAGATCTTCTTCAAAGTTTGTACTTATAAACCCTAATTCTCCAAGTCCCCACCTGATCCTGAGGACTGCAAATATTAGAAATAGCGGGGGGGGTGGATACACCAGCTAACAAAAAGACTTAAACCCTCAAGCACCCGGTGATGTCTTACATCGCCAAACCGTGGCACTCCTCCCCTCACTGCTTTCTCCTCCACGGTCCATTGCTCTTGCACACATCCGTTTTTTCAGAGGAATTTCACACCATATTTCACACAAGGCAGAGCTAAGAGCTAATTTTGAAAAACACGTGATGGTAACGCCATCGTAGGGGTGGGGTTTCCCTGGCACTCAGAGCACTTACCAAAGCAATACGGTGATAGTGCCGAGATAAAACTGTACAGAAACAATACAAACCTTGATAAAGTGCGTCTAAGTGCGTGTGTATGTGTTGAAATATGGCCCAATTATTGCCTGAAATTGTGAAGAGAGCCAGCCATTGTGTTTCATGCAATCTGTCTTGGAGATGAGGGATAGGAAAGGTTGAGTGGATGTTTGCTTTTTTAATCACTGTTTTCAGAAGAATAAAAAGTATTTGCCCAGACACAAAAGCACTTTTTTATATACACTGGGGGGGAGGAGAAGGGGATGGGAGAGGAGAGAGTCCTGTGAAGTGGATGGGATGATTACTAGTCTCTTTCAGATGAGGGTGAGGGCTTTAATCACTGGGGTTTGGAGTCCAGCTCAGTGACCGTGACTATTCAAACCACATGGAGCCACCCCGTGAGCAGGGAGCCATCTCTTCCTGGGCAGGCTGGTGGTCAGGGATGGGGGAGAAATCCCTCTTGTCTTCTCAGAGCTTCATCCCAGAGCCCTGCAGCTCATGTGGGTATGATGATTGCCCCTCTCCGCTGGAAGAGGTCTCTTTTGTCCTTCAGGGACAGGGACAGTTTTTGATGGTAGAGGGAGACTTCATGAGCTCTGGTAGAACAGGAATGCAAATACAGATTAGATTTTGTTGGTTTTTTTAAAAAATACCTCTGGTTCTGCTATTTGCTATCCAGCACTAATGATCAGTATGCTCTGAACTTATCTTTTTCTCTTCCTCTTCCTGCTGTAAAACTATACTCACTGCTCTGCACCTTCCTATAGGTCTGGTTTTGATTTTCCCTGGAGGCTATCCTGTGGACCTTTACCAAAAAAAAACCCAAGAAAAACATTTTATCCTGTAAAAAAACCCCACCCTTGTATTTTCTTTTATTCCTGGATGTAACCAAAACTTTTGTACGAAGTTAAGGTGCTCTTGCAAGATTTAATGCAATTCAAATGCAAAGTACTTGTATACCTCCACTGAAACTTTTACTAGCTTCACCTAATGAAGTAATGAACATGTCTGGTTGGTTTGTGTCACCAAACACACTCACTTTGGAGATTTTAATCCCCTTCTTTTGTATCTCGAAAGACACCAGAACTGCTCTGTTGTCTGGAACTGCCAGAGGAAGGATGTCCTACTCCCACGGGACCACCTGAAGTGGTGCAGCAGAAATGCCACCATGACCAAAACCGCTGCTGTTTCTCAGCTGCCTACAAAAGGCTAAACCTGAGCCTAGAAAACACTGTAATATTGGCTAGGAGTGCCATTTTTAATACTTAAACAATTATATCAAAAAATTATACTGACAAAAAATATACTTTTTTTCTGTTTTCAGCTTTTTGCAGTTTGGGAAAATGATGTAACCCCACAAAAAGAGGGAAAGGCTAAAACCAAGGAGATCTGATGGCATAAGGAGAAAATGTTACACTGGTGTTCAGTTAATTTGGTGATCCATTTGGCTTGGCTTGCTGTGGTTTTTTAATCTACAACAAATGCATATCATTTCCTCATTGAGTTGGCAGGAAATGAATGCGTGTGATGTATTACTACTGCTGTTAATTCAGTCTTCTGCGTACAGAGGTATGAAATGCTCACTTAGGTGGTGTCATCTACTTCAATCAGCAGCTATCAGACACTAAAGAGAAAGCCGTAAGCATTTCACTGGCTCTTTTGTCCTCCATAGACTATTAAGCCTTGAAGAGAAGGACCCAATCTCAGACATACCTGTATTTTCTGTTCATTGGTATATAAATCTCAGGGAGTGTCCTGGTCTTTGCACTAGCTGGATGCCTCCTTTACACAAGATTTGCTGAAAACTAACTTGAGTGCCTCTGCCTGACCCAGCATGGATGCGTCCCTAAGCCCGGGCTGTCTCTGCAGCAGTTAGAAGTGTGCTATAGGGTCTCTTTAGGGCAGAAAAACCTCCGCCTTGCAACATTAGTCAATGAGCATCCTCGCTCAGCCATACTCTGGGCAGCACAAGCACAGATCTCATTTAATGCCCACCCCACACATTGTGCCTAAAGGTACCTTTTAAACGATTTGGCAACAAAGCAACTGGAACCACCTGCTCTGCTCCGCTTCCAGCATTGCTCCACAGCCTCCGACAGCGCTCTGCTTCATGTTCAACTGCTTACAACTGTGCAAAAGGGCAGAAAGCGCCTAGAAGTATGCAGAAGGGAGTAAAAGGTTACTCCCACGCTGCATTTCTTTCCACAAACTTCAATATTTACAGTGTGCTGGGTCTGCTGACTCCAGCCCAACATTTTTATTTTGGCAGTTAGTATTTCTACCAGGGCGTTGCTAACTGTTCATCCGAAAGAAGGAGATTTAGGGAGTTATTTCATCATGTGGAAAAGAAGCAACCTGTTTTCCTCGTGTTTTTACTACTGTATGCTGAAAGCTGTCCCATAGATCATCCAAGGTTTAGAAAAGGCTAACTGTTACTAATTGAGGATTTAGGTTTGTTGGGGTATTTTTGTGTTTCAGATATCCAGAGTTTTGGACAGCATCTTCAAAACTGAACGTCTGAGGTTACTTGAATGCATAGTTAAGTATCAGGACAGTTTTTACCTGGTGCTGAGGGGCTGCAGTATTCACAGCATCCTTTGAAGATGGTGACATCTGGAACTGTTCAGCAGCTTTAAATTCCATCCCCTTTAGGTGTCTAAGCATGGATTTTTTTAACAAAATAATAAAATTAGTATCTAGATCTTACATACTTATGCTTTTTTCCCTCCTTAAATATGCTAAAACACTCCTCCCTTGTGCTCACATTTATGGATAAAACCTGCAAGTTCTCAGTCAAAACTCTTCCCACATGAGAAACACAGAATTTGATTGAAGTGGGTCACTGTCATTATTTCCATTATGTCAGGTCCCTAATACATGACCGCACCAAAGCTCAGAGTGGTAGTAACAACAATATTTTATAGTTCTCCTGTGCCTGTTACTCAGGAATCTCAAAAAGCACTTCTGAAACATTGAGACAAGTAATGAATGTAACCCACCCTTTTACATTTGGAGGGCTTCTGCTAGGTAAGTACCATACCAGTTTTGCAAGTGAATGAACTGAGATTTGGCAAGAGTCACAGACCAAAACCAAAATTTAAAGTAGAGATAAATGACTGCAGTAATAACAAATAAATAAACACTTCGTATTCCATTTTTGTCATCTGAACTTTTCATTCTCTGAAGTTTATTTGATCTGTTTTCTTCCCTCTTCCCAGGACTAAGGCGAGTATTCTTCTAGATTTGATTAGATTTAGACCTGTCTCTTGCTCCAGCTTTTTGAGGGAGCAGAATGAGGTGCTTTCTAATACTGAGGATCTGATTGTGCTGCTTTTCTGTAGCTTCGATTTCGAGTTCCCTTTTTTTTCCCAGCCTCTTTTTCCCCTTCCCACTCGTCTTGCACTTCTGCTTTGTCTCTGGAAGGCTGCGTCTCAATGTGCTGCCAGGTGTACTCATACTCAGGAGCACATCATAGGTGGAACATGCCTGGGGCATGCTGTGACTGCCTTAGAGCCCACAGGTTTGGGGATGCTCCCTGTGGAAACTGAAGCACAGGGAAGGCGAGCCCGGTGCACGCTCTGAGATGAGCAGCTTAGCTCCACTACAAAGTCTTGCAGGTCAGGAGCTCTGCCTTGCAGATGTAGCCCAGCAGACCTTTACAAAAGCCAGATTCCCCATCCTTCTACTATGTGCAAGGAGGAGAACAAAATAGACTAAGTAGCTTTTATCACCAGAAAAATGTATTTTACTAATTGAGCGATTCTGCAGAAAAAAAAATACACAGAAGAATGGCTCATCTGCATGGGTTTTTTAATGATTTTTTTTCCCTATAGCTCCACACCATTCCATACCCAGATCAACTTTTAAGGACAAACAGGGTCACACAAAGCTCTAGGATCTACAAACCTGACATTTCGACCTTGCTCTGTTACCCTGTATTCAGATATAACAATATTTTTAGCTCAGTGATTAATGCTGGTGACTTTGTATGTCACATTGTGCACCACGCACAGCAACTGTGGACTGAATATAAAATTTACCTTTCCACCTTTCTTGCTTTCTACAGCTTATGTCATAACCTTAATACTTGCACATATTTTTTCTGTGTTACTGTACCATAGGTTAAATCATTATCAACCAAAATCTTTTCAGCAATGCCAGTTTGATAAGAACTGACTAGGCTTCAATGCAGTTTTCATCCACAATGTAATAGCTTCAAACCACAACTTGCAAACCTCCCTAAAGGACTCAAATGGTATGTTGCAGCAGCCTGGTAACATCCTTATCGCCACTGGCAGTGCTAAGTCATAAGCTTTAAATTTCTATACAATAGCTTAAAATGAAATAGCTACTGTCTATTGTAATGGGCAAGAGAAGTAACTTTACCGTAGGGTCCTGTTTCATGAAACACCTCCAACCACATAAGATACTCATTAGTGGAAGAGCAAATGCTACAAAAGAGTTTGTTTTCTGTTTGCGCTAAGTAATCATGAGGGACACTGCCGTTTCTGGTGGCATAGCACACGCACTGCGCTCTCAGGCTTTTAGTTGGGACCTAAGTGCAGTGTAACCTTAAAGTGTTCTTTTCTTACATTATAACTAACAAAGAAGCATTACAAAAATCAAAAATGCCAGCAAGAAAATTTTGAATACTGACTTCTCTCTGTGATGAAGAGCATCTTCGTTCTGTCAGAAAGTGCATTTTTTAAGGCACTGTAGGTCATTCTTCCATGCCAAAGTTAGAACACTCACTTCCATTTTCTAGGAGATGAGTACTACAGGAAGACACAGTACCAAAGTATTTTTGTGGAATATTTATGCATTTTATAACATTACTTACTCATAGATCTCTTAATCATTCACAGATGGGAATTATAAGATAGCAGCTAACAAAAAGGGTGATAGATAGTAATAAGCATGACAGATTTCTTATAGATTATTTTAAACTTAGCATACAGATATATAGCACAATACCACGCTAACAATCATTTTGACACATGCATAAAAAACAAGCAAGTGTTCCATTAAATAGAAAATGTGACTTCTTTTCTTTTACTATGGTCAGTAGTTTTGTTTGTTCTGAGGTTGAAATTATAAGTTGCTGCAACAACGGCTCTCCTTTGCAGCTGCAGAACGGGAGTAGGAAGCGAAACTGGTACTACACATCGGTGCTAGGGATGGTACTCTGTCCTATTAGCCAATGCACTAGACTAAGCTGCCATGTATCACTTCACCGATGTAAGGAAATTTACTGGCAAAGCTACTGTTTTTTACTAGTTAAACTGGTAAAAATGGACATTTACCCTGCAATCAAGATATTTTCTACTGCTGATCTAACTAATGTTTCCTCAGGAACGATGTCTGCCTGCAGAGAAAGGCCAGTGTACATGGAGAGATATAATTCTACTGGAACAACGAGGAACTCCCCCATATGGACATCACGTGGGCTGTGGGACCACCAGGAGCCAATATTCACTTAGACTATATTGCATTTCTAGAGTGCAATTCATCAGATAATTTGCATGTCTAGTAGGCATATCTAGAAATAAGCCTTTAGAAATGCAGCTACCTCACCAACATTGGTGGGTAAGGAATATTCAGCATCTAAGTCACCCTCCAGCTGTGTTTGCACAATTTAGACATGGTAGACCATTTAGACATAGACAGTTTAGAAATCTAAGACCGCCCAACATTATTAATTTCTCCTGCCTTCAGAAAGCAAGGGAAAAAAAAACCCAAACCAACAAAAAGCCCAAATATCTTTTGAGCATGAGGTCTCTGCGAGCTATTCCCTGACTCACGACATGCATTATAACCCCTGCTTGGGATTGCACTGAAAGACAAAAGCTAGGCTTTATTAATGCTATATTAATTTTTCCACAGACCCTCAGGAGAAACACCAGTGACTTTTTTCATAGAGGGGGATCAGCACTAGGAGGGGTATTTTTATTGACCAGATCTATTGATCCATACGCTACTGTAATTCACTTGTTTACTCAGGCATTTCCCCGCAGGCTCATTTAATGGAGAAAACCTCTGCATATGACTAGCAGAGTTTCTTTGGACTTTTATGTAATTAGGTTAAGAACTTTTGTTTTGTTTGCCTCGTTATTGTTATACTTATTGCCAGAGATAATGTAATGGCTAAGTTTTCAAAAATTACACAATAAAATTATGCTTCCAGATCTCTACAGAACACAAGGCTCAAGTAATTAAAGAAAAATATGCAACATTTTATATATTCAAGACCATGCCCTCTAAAAAAATTTTCATTCTTTCTTGCAGTGGTGGTGAAGGCAGAGGCGCTGTGACCTCTGCTAGACAGCAGCCAGAGGTTTATCGGAGAGTCATGGGAGGAATCCCTCATTTTTGTGGTCTCAGGTCCTGCCTGTTGGGGCGCTCCCTTCAGTAGCATGAGGAATACTGGTAATGGGTTAAGATGGGCGCACCGGTCACCGAACAAACTGGGAATCAATGTACCACCATTGGATCTCATGTTGAGTTACACACCACGTGGCATCTCCCCTGCTGCATCCATGCAACCTGAAAAGACCCACGGTGGGCCAGACAACCAAAACCTATTTGGGGGAGCTTAGCAGAAATAAGATGGTTTCTTTCTCAACACCAGGCTGCAGAGGAAGTAAGGCTTGCGCCAGCCTCCCCTCTCCCCTCAACCGGGTGCTGCTAAACCCCAGGATGCTGCAGTACAGGGAGCTTCAGCCCCGGCACTTAGAGAGTTTGCTGCTTAGTTTAACCAGAGCTGGAAAGCAAGCTTTCTGGACTGCAAACTACGATTTGGCTGGAGAGCAGGTACCCAGCTCCCAGTCTAGGTCAATGGGATGTGCTCCCTTCCCACTGAAATGACGTCACCGCTGGGCTTTCATCAGTTTACACAAGAAAGATGTGGTGCAATACTGTATTGAGATGCCAAGCCTTTCTTTGCAAAGAAAACAAAAGAGGAGCGTTAAGATCTATCATGTCTGAATTGATTTAATTTAGTGGCCTCACGGCTGAGCTATCCTACACCATCTGAAACTGTTCAATATCTGCCTTTAAAGGCCGTGGCAAACTGATCAACTGCAGGTTCCTATGCTGCTGAAGTCATCCAGAAACCTTGCACAGGATGACTAAACCAGATGTTATTTGCTTTGAAATTCAAAAGAAACTTTACTTACTAGGTATTTCTTAAGAGCAAAATGGAGGATGACTGACTTCACGCACATCCATAACAGTGGCTTACCTTCAAGATCAACAGGCCAATTACCAAATCTAACATGAAGACTCAAAAACAGTTTTGCAGAAGCAGGATTATGAGGTTATAGCACTACAACACAACAGACAGTGGGGAATTATTTGCAATGGCACTTGTAAATCTAAATATTTTTCCTTGTAGGAAATGTATGCTTACTAGTTGTGATATTGATCTACGCATTTCCTGACGCATATGAATTTCTTGGTCCCCAGCAACTAATAGGGTTTTTTGCTTTTTGTTGCTAAGAATAGATGTAAGTTCTTGACCAAATGTAAAGCTACACTAGATAGTAAATTATCATGATTTTAAAAGCAAAAGGATTCATGCAAAGTCCATATTGAGACTACTAAAGGCAGGAGGAGGATACAGTGGAATTTCAAAGAAGTTAGTGATTTTACTGTCTAACTGTAATATGTGACCATGTAAACTCATCACCAGGGGATGAAATAAAGGAGAGGAAAGCTATGAAAAAAATTAAATTACACTATTTTAAACCTAAATAAAAACTATGCAAATTTAAGTTACAAAATTCTTATGAGAAATAAGTGCTGGTATGCAAATTTCCCCACAGAAGATAAACTCTCCTAATTGAAGCCTTTGCTAAAATCTCTGAACTCTCTAAATCAAAGTAAGCTTCTTAAAGCCTAAGCAAATTCTCAGCCGGTATAAATCTCTCCAGCTTTAGCCTAAACTGAATTCCTAGGTTGGAATAAACCCCTTGTGGCTGAAGCAAGCTTTATATTCCCTTACTCCGAAACATAGGGGACATAGTCTTTTACCTGACCTATATTAAGCATAACACACAGCGCTATAATCTTTTAGAAAGTAACTACCTCACCTGTATCTGCTTTACAGTAGACCTTTCTGTCAAGCAGAACCGAGCATATCACTAGTGGACACCTGGGGAAAAATTTATTCGGTGCTAAAATTTTAAATGCTGTAAAAAAGTGGCAAATCTAGACTATTGTAGGTTTATGTCTCACTGGAGATATGCTAAGAAAATTGGAAAGTAGCAAACTGCCAGTTTCCTTGGTGATCCACCCTGGATTTACATGCTAGTGTATTGAGAACAGTGACAAGCAGCAACTGATCGCTGAAAACCTGATGATTTTGGAAGCATTTTGTATTTGAGTCCTGGTTTCAGAATAATTAAATGCTGAGAAAACTATCGTCAATGAAGGTGAAGTTAGAGATAAGCAAATCTGCCAAGAGTTGGACACATAAACGGCTATCTAGGTTTCCTACATTTAGATTATCTGCAAAATTGGATGAAGTATGTAGAAAATTGGTAGAATTGCTTGTATGGGTTGGGCTCCAAGGACTAACCTTAACAAAAATGTCATGATTAGGAGATGCTTCTGCTTTGAACTCTAATCCTGAATACTTTTTATCACTACACCACTATTCGGTGGGCTGCAGCTCCAGGTTTGGAGCCTAGCTTGTCATCAAGTGAAAGATGTCTCAGCATTTGGACAGGCTTTTCTTATTTTTGTTGCAGTTGGAGAGACGTTTGAACTGTTTGTGTCAAATAATTTAAAAAAATTCAAATAATCTGAATTTTACCAAAATAGAATTTGAGACCCTGGTCCAACATCCACTAAAATCTACGTCCCTCATTTCAAGAACTCATTCAGAAACATTTTAGGTAAGTCTCTGCCAGAAGAAACGGGGCAAAGGGGAGGTCTCCCTTCAACCCCATGCATCACTACAGGCTTGGGGAAGTGTGGCTGGAGAGCTGCCTGGCAGAAAAGGACCTGGGGGTTCTAATTGACAGGCGGCTGAACATGAGCCAGCAGTGTGCCCAGGTGGCCAAGAGGGCCAATGCCATCCTGGCTTGTATTAGAAATAGTGTGACCAGCAGAAGGAGGGAGGTGATTGTCCCCCTGTACTCAGCACTGGTGAGGCCACACCTTGAGTATTGTGTCCAGTTCTGGGCACCTCAATATGAGAGAGATATCGAGGTGCTGGAGCGAGTGCAGAGAAGGGCAACGAAGCTGGTGAAGGGCCTGGAGAATAAATCTTATGAGGAGCGATTGAAGGAGCTGGGACTGTTCAGTTTGAGGAAGAGGAGGCTGAGGGGAGACCTCATCACTCTCTACAACTACTTGAAAGGACACTGTAGAGAGGTTGGTGCTGGTCTCTTCTCACAGGTAATTAGCGATGGAACAAAAGGGAATGGGTTCAAGCTGCAACAGGGTAGGTTTAGGCTGGACATGAGGAAAAAATTCTTCACAGAAAGAGTGGTCAGACACTGGAATAGGCTGCCCAGGGAGGTGGTGGAGTCACCATCCCTGAATGTGTTTAAGAGTCGTTTAGATGTGGCGTTAAGGGATATGGCGTAGGGGAGAACTTTGTAGAGTGGAGCTGATGGTTGGACTCGATGATGCCAAGGGTCTTTTCCAACCTAAATGATTCTATGTTTCTATGATTCTATGTTACCTATCTGGCGTTACTGCTATGATCAAGAGGGAACCGAGAGGAAAAAAAAAATCACTCCTTTAACTAGTTTTTGAAGGAATTGAAGTGAATCTTACTCTTGTGAAATTTAACATGGTAACAAAAATCTCATTTTTAATATCAATTGCAAAGTCATAAAAGAGAATAAAACTACTTGAATGGATTATTAGCTTTTTCAGTAACAGATTAGAAAACCTGAAATTACAAACATCTTGATCTATCCATGCAGAAAAGTCTTATCAAGAGCTAATCTGCTAAAATACCTGTTTAGATTGCACTGATATTCCTACACTGTACGTATGCAGTTTTTTCCTCTCTCTTCTCTATCAGGTTATTTTGAATTAAAATAGACCTCTGCTAAAGTCAGTGAAAAATTTTACCAACCGTGTCAATGAGGCCAAGATTTCAGCATGCTGGTCTAAGCACAGAAATAAAGAACAACTCCGTCTTGCATCATTAGCCTGTGCATGGGAACATCTCTTCTCATGCTAAAGAAAATTAATAGGAATGGAAAACACTCTAAGCAAATTTAGGCAAATGCCACTGACTCTTGCATACTTTATTAGAAAACTAATTAATAATCAAAACTGACTAATGACTTCTGTAGAAATATTTATAACTCTCTTCCTTACTCCATCATTATCCAAGACTACAGCAGAGTTTGCCATATTTGTGTGTCACAGTAGCCTTGATTATGTAGGAGCATTCAGGAAAATGATCTGAACTAAATACAGGTGTTACTTTGAAGCGTAATAAGAAAACTCCCTTTAATCCTGTCTGGACACTGGTTCAGAATTAAAGCACTTTTAACTTAATTTTGCATACTTTACTTCAGAAGCAAAGTAAACAAAGTGAAATCAAGGTCAATTCAATAGTAAGACTATATATATGAGAAGTAAATATAATTTAATCTACTCTTTAAAGACTTCCAAAGTATAGTAAGCAAAATTCTTAATTGCAGAATGCATCATAAGCGATTCACATGCAGTTTTATTGAGGTGACAATAACTTGCTTTGAAATTGTTTTGAACCTTCAATTTCTGTGAATGACAAGTCTTATGCTACAAAATTCTATGGAAAATATATGGGTGTCATTTCATGAGCCACAACTCTAACTCCATCTGTCACAAATTGGCTCAGTTTTCTTGCTTATCTAGTATTTTGCTACTTTTTCCAATTCCCTTCAAACTTAATTTCTCAGTGCATTTGATTGCATTCTTTTGTTTAACTAAAATTCAATGCCTCCATGCTATGCATCTATACTACGCATAATTCTGTACTTCTGTAAATTAGAAATCAAGCATATTTCTCAGATTCTGGACTCCATATTCCACTGGCATTCTCATATTCACAGATTATAGTCTGCTGAATGTTTAAAAGGGCAAGAGATGATGTGTCTGTATGTTATAATGACAAAAAGACTTGAAATGCTTAGTAGTTTGGGCTAGACCTTTATCCTCTGCCAGCAATAAAAGTTAAATTACTATAAGTCCCATCATCCTCTGAAAGTCCTTGCTAGAGCAAACGCATAGCCGGGTGCTGGGCACCCTGGCTGTGTGCAGAGGGGGGTGAAAAGTAGAGGGCTGTTCAAATGGGCGTGGGGCTGTCCCGCGGCAATATACAGGGGGACTTCTTGCAGCAGATGGCATTGTTCCACCAATAGGACTACGAATAGATTATTTGGGTAACCTTGTCCCACATTATCTTGCCCATCATGCTATTAACACTCCTAACTTTTGTTTAAAAGTAAAGTTCTCTGTGTGTTTTTTTTTTTTTCCTTAAATTTAAAAAAAAAGGAAATACTTTTTATTTATCATTGTAAGAAGTTGAATCCATAGTGAAAACTCATGGAAGAAAAGTCCACCAGGTTTCATTAAACCCAGAGACGCTGATATAGTCTCTAGCACAGGAAGCTGGTGCTGGCAGGATATGCCAGGGGAAGTATCACCTTCGACTTACCCTGTGCCTTGTTTCTTTTCTCAAACACCATTGTCAGAGACAGGATGCTGGAGCAAATGGACTTTTGGCCTGATTCAGCCATACTAAAGCAAGTGTCCCTTTACCGTTCCAGAAGGATGTTTGTCTTTTAGCAATATTGCTTCTTGGGTTTGCATCTCTTCTGTTTTCCTCATAAATGTGGCTATTCCTATAGTTGCACCATAAATAGCCTTACACATTCCTTTCTCTCCGGGGTGAGGAGATTCATACTCCTTCCTTCTCTCCAGACAGGAGAAAGGTATTTAAGTGTCTTCTCAATTTATGTGAGGCAATGTCTGCAATGTCTGCCTGCCTGCAATCTGGGCTAGCAGAGGAGAAAATAAAAAGTATTTGTCAAATATGAAGGTTTCATATCACATTGATGCTATAGCAATAGAAACCAAAACCCCAACAGGACAATTGCTTTGAGGGAACAGGGCATTGTGGAACGGGAAGATTGTTAGGAAGAACATAAATGAGGCGACATCTATGCTCCTGTTCTGCTCTAGGCTGGATAAAAGCTTCTGAGGCTTTGGGGAGGTTGTATCACTCAGACGAGAATAATTTGAGGTTTTGATCTCTTTAAAAAATATGTTTGTAGATATACAATCCATGACTACTTGTTGACAGTTCTGCAACAATACTTGCTAGTGTAGATGCGGTATTTGAGAAGAAAGTAGGCTAGTGGATAAATGGCAAGAATGCAAAGTCAGGAAATTGGTGCTTGCTTAATAACGAATTTGACAAAGCTTGCTAGAAAAATCTGTGTATTTTGGCTTCCAGCATATATAGCACTTTATTATTAACCATGATTTGTTGTTTGATTCCAGCAATAGCAAACTTTGAAAAAGAGGCAAAAAAGATAAGATACAGTTTCCAGCTATGAAGATGTTGAGAAATACATTGTCAGGATTAATTCATTAATATATCAGTGAGTACTTTCAGATCATTGCAGTGAAGCTGCACTATAAAGGAAGTATGTAATTTGTTTTCTCATATCCAAAGCCCATTTATTAACGTAGCAAATAAGGAACATTTTAACTGTCAGGAAAGAATGGAAGTTACAAATAAAATTCTGTCCTAAATCACACATGGCACATAAAAAGCAGGCTTTCTCACTATAGAACAGTATTTTAGTCTTGCCTAGATTAAAGAATATTTATTCTTCAAACACATTTTCATTACTGATCACTTGAGATGTTTGTAACATGATGGGCAGTAAACATAGGATCTATTTGCCAGTCTCCTTTTGGTCATGGCCAAAGTGGCCTTTCAAGCCACCAGGAGAAGCAAACTCAGTGGGGGAGACCCTGCCAACTGCATCATCTACTTCCAGTCCCTCATCTTCTCCTGTCAACGAAGAGAGCACTGGCAGGCAGCATCCGTTGCTTCCCTGGGCACATTCCAGGAGCGATAATGGTGTTGGGGGCTGCCCTCTTCCAGTGCCTCTCAATCTTATTTTTGAGTCTGTGACACTCACACACCTTCCCTTTAACTTTTCTTGTCCCCTGGAATAACTTTTTGTTCTCCTCCAATTTCTTTTTTCCTCTAGCTCTTTCTCTGCTCAGAGGGCTTGAAGGTTTGGTTACGGTTGGGCTAGCACCTGGCTCTAAAAGGGAGAATGACAGCTAACATGGTTTAAACAGGACTTAATCAAAACTTTTTAGCTCCTTCCTGCATGGTCTAGCGAGAGCTTATGTGCTCACTGCATCGCTGAGAAATGCTTGCAGAATAATTGGCCCCAGGAGAGTCATATGCCGGCGTCTTGAGATTCACCCTCCACATTGAGTAGTTTCCTTTATTATCTTTCCACTGCTGATGTCAACCAGCAGAAGGATCGTTGAACGGAATGCTTCTGGAGTATTTTTCTTTGCCAATCACTTTCTGCTGTCTGTCTTTTCAGAGATTTTTTGTGAGAACTGGCCTCACAACTCTCTGAGCAAGGACAGAATGTAGGGGTAAGCTTTGCACTCTTCAGAGTCCTTGTGTTGTAAATTTGGACCAAAACTGTAGGTAAGAATTAGGTCTCCAAAGAAAACTGATGCCATCTCAGCTATAGCCTGGCATAACCTGGTAATGCAGAGATGTCATTCATGGCCAGAGCAGCTGCACTGGTAGATAGCTGCGTGTAGGCAAATCAGTCGCCTTTTTTGCCCCCAATATACTTTGTTTTGCTCAGATAATGGTGGAACTACAAAACAAAAGGCTCTGTCTGCAGCAAAAGACCTTTACCTGTTTGGAGCGCTGGTATATCCATGAAAATATTTCAGGCTGAGATCACCAGTTCACCAGGCAGAGAAGGCCTGAATCTGCAACAAAAGGTTTACTATTAACTTAAATAAAATGCTGGTATGGTTTCTTTAGGTTTAACTCCTTAGTACTTCTCCTGCAAAGCTGATCACTGAGTAGTCTAGAAGATGACACATGTTTGATTACATTTACTATTTTTGTGTGATTCTGGGACATCTCTCTCATGAGCACTGCACCCTGTGGTTTCAATATTGAAAAGTTAGTCTCATAATTTTTCATTTTCATTAGCCTTTGGCAATTCAAAATTGTAAAAGCACTAGATTTCTTGAAAAAATATTTCTGACCACATAATAGAAAATATAGCTTACCTCAAAAAAAATTAAGAACTGCACCCACTTCAGGTTATGACATTTGTTGCCTGCAGACAATGACATTTTAGTGCTTGCAATCTTCTGAGTGCACTTCTATCCAATGTACGTATTGCAAAGAACAGCACTGTTTCAGGTCATTTTATTTTAACTCTTTTGTGCCTAGGAAAAATTTTTGAATTTTTGAAATCTTTGAAAATTTTGAATCTTTGAAAAGACTTGTGGAAAAAAAAAGGAATGTAAGACCAGAGAGGTCAGGTAGTAGTATGCTTTATCTAATATTCTGTTTCCAGTACAGGTCACTGCCAATTTGATTTACATTATAGCAAGAAACCCTGCAGTAGAAAATAATCAAATATATTCTCATAAAGCTTGTGAAAATTAGCATAGTCCCTGAAATCTGAGCCTTATACATCATATTAGCTTTTTTGATTTTACTTGTGTTACCTCATGTTCTTGTTATCCTCATAAACTTCCTGTTTCTTGAATCCTGCTTCAATGGCATTCTTTGGAAACGAGTTCACACAGTGTGCAATTACACGGTTGAAAAATATCTGTTTCCTTTTATCAGTTATAAACACATTATCTTTCAACTAACTGGATGCCTCCTTGTTTGTATCTGATGAGAAGAGGCAATTCCATTAGGTCTATCTACCTTTGCAGTCTTTTTCTGCTTACGTTTATTCCATTTCCTTTTATTTATTTCTGGTTTAAAGCATAGTATTAATCTATCTTCATAAGAGTATTTTTCCATGTCTAACAGTCTTTGTCATCGGTTCTGGCCTTCTTCTATTTTTGCTATGTCATCCCTGGGGACATAAAATATAATAAATCGTAATGACAGAGTATAAATTAATTTAGCATGCATTTGCACACACTAAATCTGCTTCCTCTAAGACACTTGGAATTTCTTGAACTGACTTCCAGTTCATTCAACCAGCTGTTAATTTTTTTAATAAGTGTATTTTTCAGAAGTATTTTGCTTTTCTCTCTTACACATTTTCTTTGGACAAAGGGACACACTGAATAAGTTATATGCCAAGCCACAAATGGCTTTCCTATATATGTCAGTATTTTAAATCAAATTGGTTCTGTTATCAATAAGAATGGAGTTTGGCTAGAGACAGAAGATTTCCTTCTCCTTAAAGGGTTGGACCTCACTTTTCTATTGGTAATGCTTAAGTCATATAACAGTTTAGAAAATAAGGTTAGACCATTTTGGGGTATTTTCTGGCTCCTAAAACTGCTGTATTTTACAATTTGCTTTAATTGGGAATTACATTTAAGTTACAAAAAAGTAAAATGCAACATTGTTCAAATTGCTCTAGAACAGCTTTTCTGTACTAAATGTGACTTATGCATGTGTACAGAAGGGTGAAATTTAAGTATTTTATTTGAATGGGTTTGGACATTGTGATGACTTGCAGAACTCATGTACTGTAGTCATCCAGAATTCATATTCATAAAAACTGCGTATCATATCACACAATATGTATTCTCTCATATGTATTACATATGTTTTAGCTTAAAGTATTGCTAGAGAACTACTAGAAAGTATGGGGGAAAACACAAAGAGGAAAGTCTTGCCGTCCCTGGACTCTATTATTGCTAGTTGCTGAACTTTCCTCCACTTCTGCAGTTCTGAAGATGTAGCCCTGGCATTGCTTATTTTTGTGAACTTTGTTAAGGTTATAGCTAGATGCCTACAGTAGACACCTAAGAAAGATAACATGAAAAAGGCAAAAACACACAATATTTCTGTCCACCAAATAGAAAGGGAGAACAACTGAGGTTAGACATCTAGGCATTTAAAATTTCATGAGATAAATTCCAGCCTAGGACTCTGGCACCATCAGCTTCCAGAAAGTGGAAAACACTTGTTTCTAAATGGAGGTAGGATTCCAGGAAAGGATATACGGATACTTCAGTGCCTGTGCTATGCTCTGACACAGTACCATAAAGACAGTTTTCACCATAAAATGACTAACAATGGGCCACCGCAGGGGGAGAAGGATGTCTCTTTAACACTTGTGGTGTGTGCCTAACACTGCTGGGAAGCGGTGAGCCTCATCTTGCTGGCAATAGTCTCCAACTGCTTGGTGAAACACTCAGAGCGCCAAGTGCAGCTGAGAAGGCTGCCAGTGGTAGCAGCAGTGGTGGATTTGTGTCCAACACAATGTGGCCCACTGTCCTGGGCTTTTCGCTTCTTGCTTAAAGCAGCAGCACTTCTGCATGGCTTGCAAGCTTTTCAGAACAGGCAGCCACGGCAAGCTTAGTTCACCAAGTGAAGGATGATAAACCCCTCGTGTAAGATACTGATTGTGGCCCAGATGAGTGAGAGATGCCATGAATATTAACAGGGATTTGAAAGGCAAGCCCTAGAAGCCATGGGGGTAGATACGTTACCTGAAACCGTTGTGCGCGTACCTGAGAGCATGGCAATATCCAAAGGGCCTGCAGCCTGGAGTCACTAAAGCCCCTAAATGTCATGCAGTTAATTGGTATGACACAGGGAATCATCTCTTTACTGCTCTTCCCTACCTTTCCCATTTTTGCTTTCTGCCTCCAGAGAGCTCGGCTTAGTCGGCCAAAAGAACTCCATCCTTTTCTCCCTTGGGTGAGAGCCTGGAGTGAAAGAGCAAAGGAGAAACAAGTTTTTAAGTAGCGTAATGTTTTGCCAGGCCATGAAGTGGCTGCTAAAACCATGTTGTCTGGCTTTGCCTTCAAAACAGCTCAGACTTCCATGGGAGTCAGAGACAAAGGCTGCATTTTCTGTTACTTCTCTCACTTTTTTTTTCCCTGCTCTGTTTGTGCGTGTCCCTTAAGGGAGACCGGATCAGCATTCTGAAGCAAAATCATCAATTTTTCCTCATAATGGTATTTATAAAGACGTTCATAACATTTTAAATTGCATCCAAGAAGCTTCTCAAACAGGATTTCACAGCCTTCCCCTGCATACAACTTAAGGAAACATGACACTGCAGTTGCTTAGAGGAAGAAACTTTGTATTTGAGTGTTTTCTATTCTTTTTCACTCTAGGCAGTTCCAGTCTGTGGATGTCAGCTTCTTATTCTGGAAAAATCTTTTCACTAGATGTGTATAATTCATTTTAAAAAGAAATAATAAATTTGTAAGGACAAAGTCTGTAGAACAAATCAGCAGAAAAGAATGTTATTTTGAGAAGAACAAGAGATAGTGCTCAACCGTGCCTTGGGATCTTGAAGACAAATAGAAAATCTGGACTGAAATTCTCACCTCTCTGAAGTCAACTGGACTGATTTTCAGTGACTGAAGTAAAGCTAGGATTTCAAACCAAAGTCCAAAATCTTAAGAGAAAACCTAAGGGGAAAAAAAAATTTAATAAAACTATAAAAGAGCAGAGGCATGTAGTTAATCTTGTTTGTGTGTATGGGAATGCTGTGCTGTGTGGATTTCTTCAGGAGGCCAAAACTGAGCTGAATTGTAAGTATTTGCAGGATTTAAGCCTAATGGTAGAGCTGGTGTTTCAGATAACCATAAGAAAAATAGCGTAAGGAAGGCACTGGATTAAAATAGTAGGGTCATGTGGTGACTAATAACTTATTTGATCTTTTCAAGGGTCTAAATACAGAACTCAAATCAAATGAAATGGTTATTTACTACTTAAAGTTACCCAAACATGCATCATTGTAAATTAGAAACATGCAGCTCTGACTACTGAATATTTTTTGTTTATAAATTTGAAGAAGGAGCGAGAGGTTAAAGAACTAGTTATAAACTGACTCGGCCTTCTAGAGGAAACCCACGCTAAACCTGATCTGTCTTAATAACTGAGAATGTGTTTTGTCTCCTACCCTCTTGAGATTTGGTTAATATTAACGCAAGATGTGAAAGGGAATTCTGTGCTTCCCTTTTTAGTAGTGTTCAGTCTTGCAAGAGAAGGGATTGAAAATGAGATAAAGATTTTGTTTGGAGACCTATTGTAAAACTGAAGGCTTTTCCAGTCCTTCAAACACTTGTGCACTTGCTTTATGCACATCAATATAATTTTGCTAAGTTCTTTTTCAAGACAGAGGGTTAAAACTGCACTGGTGTAAATTCCATGATTCTGAGTTCAAGTAAAGTGACTGTATCTTTTGTGCAGTTAGGTAATAAATTATAGTTAGCTGCACGTCATTCTTAAGCCATTACAGAAATCCTTAATCAGTACAAAAGTGAGATGATAGTTAAAACCATGATCTCTCTGGAATTAGCCGTTATGGATAAGGATGTTTTATGACAGAAAAACTAGTGTTTTTTCATTGAGTTGTGAACCTTGACTCTGCGGGTGTTCATAGGACATTGGTGGGGAGTTAAAGCAACTCCCCTTTCGCAGGGGAAGCACATGGAGCAACTGGCCCGCGGGAACCGTCCTTCCAGCCTGGGGCTGAGTCCTTTTCTGGCTAAGCAGGTAGGAGCACATTGCAGCTGAAAACACCCTCAGCGATGTGTAGCTGCTGCCTCATCGCTGCTTCTTGCCCCCCGGAGATCAGGCAGCCAAAGCAAGACGTGCAGGTCTTTCGTGAGGGATCCTTGAGGGTTGTGGCCTGTCAGTAGAGAAATCACAGTAACGTTAAGCAAGCGGCATGACCAAAAATGGCTTTTTAGCATACTTTCACGGTTCTTTGGACATCTGACCCTAACTCACAGTTCAAAATAATGGATGAGTGCCTGGGTGGGGATTTTTATGGAAAAGCACACCAGTTTGAAAACAAGACCGTCGAAAATACCAGCTGGTATGCAGGGCGTTACATCTGGATCATTCCGCCATTGAACTGGCAAGCTATCGGGACTCAACGGACTGCGGGGCGAGGGAGGTGGGAAGGGGATGGCGTGTGGTGCCCGGCTCGGCCCAGGCCCGTTACCCCCAGCACCGCGGGCGACAGCCCCCCCCTGCGCCTCAGCGTGCCCCGCGTTGCCCAGACGGACATTTTGCGGTCACCGCTGCCTGGAAGAGCCATCCGCGCCCTCCACGACACCCCTCTTCTGGGGGAGCGGTGCGGGCCCCCGGAGGGGCCTTCTCCCTGAGGGAGCGGAAGGCTGTGGGGGCTCTTCCCCCTGCCCGGGGCAAGGCCTGGGGTGCTGCCCGGGGCTCGGCGGCCGGCCGGGACCTCCGCAGCCAGGGCCCGGCGGGGCGGGCGGGAGGCAACCGTGCGGGCTCGGCGCTGTCAGAGCGGGGCCGGCGCCGGGCCGGTTGCCGTGGTGACGGGAAAGCCCCCCCCCCCCCCCCCCCCCCCCCGCCCCGTGCCCCCGCCCCCGCAAACATGGCAGCGGCGGCGCGGCGGCTGCGGGCGGCGGCTCCGGCGGGGAGAGGCGGCAGGTGAGGAGCGGCACAGCGCGGGGAGGGGGGCGTTGCCCGCTGTCCGCCTTGCTGCCGCCGCGGGAGGGATCTTCCTCACAGCCGGCTCCCCCTCAGCTGCCAGGCGGGGCGGTGGGCCGCCAGCAGGCCGGCGGTCGCCTCCCGGTACCGGAGCCAGGCAGCGCTCCTCCCACCCGCCTCGGGAGCCCCCGGCGGGGTGACAGCCCTGCCGAGCCCAAGCCAGCCCAGCCGCCCCGGCCGGGGCTGCGGAGGCAGCGGCCGCTCCCGCCTGGGGCCCGCTCGCTGCCGGGACGAAGAGAGGCGGGAGCCGCCACCCCCGCCCCAACCCGGCGCCCGCCATGTGGAAGCTCAACAAGAGCAGCAAAGTTCTGCTGGACGACTCGCCCGAGGAGGAGGAGACGCGGCCCCGCGGCCCGCCGCCCGCCGCCGCTGCCGCAGCCTTCGCGGCCCCTCAGGTAGGAGCGCGGGGCCCGGCGGGGGCGGCGGCGGGGAAGCCCCGCGGGGCCCGGGGAGGGGTCGTCGGGCCCGGCCCCGCTCCCCGCCGGCATGAGTAATCACTTTTCCCACCCTGGATGTGGCGGCAGGTCGGGGGCAGGCGGTGTTTGCGCGGCTGTCAGCCGGGTTTTTGGGGTGCTGAGGGATCTGTCCTCCCCGGTTGTCGGCCAGCCGCCGGCCGCGCTGGGGTTTGCTGTCCTTCGTTCCGGTGGCTCCGCACCGCAGGGTGCTTTCCTTCCCAGCCCTAGCCAGGGGCACTGCAACCCATCTGTTAAGCACCAGGCATTAAAACAGTGATACGTTTGTAAGAGCATCATCTTCGTTTGCAGATGTGTGCGCGTTTGGGTAGGGCGCCGCCGTTTTGGCAGGGTTCCTTTTTCTGTAGTTTTCAATAATGGTAGTTGGTTATCTTTAAATAGCTGCAATCTTATTTGAAAGCTTTCATTGTTAAACGATAAGTTAAATGCCAGCGGTGACCTTCTCAAAGTACTGGTCGCTTAACAAATACAACCTGAAAGGAAGGGTATCAGTTGAGTATCAGGCATAACAACTAAAAGAATGTTTGTTGACTTGCTTTCAAAAACTTGATAACAATTAGGCATCAATCCAGCTCAGAAGCCTGTTACACTGGCCGATACTGCTTTGTTGCTGAACTGATCTTCTGTTGCCACAGAGTATCTTTAGATGTAGTGTGAGAGGTTGCAGGAGCTCTGCCTATCTAAAGCCAGCAGTTGCCCCGAGCTGCAAACTGGTGAGGTTTGTATTCAAAAGAAGGTACAAAAACCCATCCAACTTCCCGCCCTATGGCTGTCTTGCCTACCTTGCTGGAAGAGCTGGAATGTGTCTGGATAATCTGCCTGCCACTTGAGTTTCTGGTTGACAATTGCTATGGGTTGTCAATGTGCATGGCTGCTGCTGAAGAGCAGCATCTCCCAATCGCAGCAGTTATTGCCTCCATCTTCCAGTACCCAGAGTCACCCATCTGCTCCCCAGGTGAGCCTAGCCTTGTCCTTTCCCCTGCACAGTGAACAGAAGAGCCCTAGCCCTTGCTACTCGTTTGACAGCAGCTGTGAAGATTATGGGTGAGTAGGATTTTCTCCTGTGGGAGAGGAAGAACAGATACTCATTTTGGACACACCCTTCAGGGGATGAAGGGGGATTGTGGGGTTAGAGGCGACCTGAAGTATCTCCCACAACCTCTCATACAACAACTAACCTCTCCTTCCTGCAGTTCCAGTCCTCAGGTGCTTGGAAACTTCCACTGTTTTCACTAAGCTGCTGGCTTGTGCTGTCCATAGGCCTGCTAGAGTTTCTTACCTCCTCCTTGAACACCAAAGGTTACTGAGAGCTTCCAGTAAATCCCACTGACTATTCGCTGCTGCTCTTCTCTACCACAAATGCTCCAACCCCCCTGTGAGGTTCCTGACCTTAGCCTCCCAGTCAGAAGATGATTCTTCAGACTTCTGCCCTGACAGTTCTCCCAGTCCTCAACTTTAGGAGGTTAGGGTTTGTTTGTTTATTTGGTGTTTTTGCTGTCCTGTCCGATTGTCTTTACTTTCCTGGGCTTCCGTTCCGTTAGTGGTGGCCTCAAGTAATAATGGTGATGACAATGATTTCTGGTGCAAACGGTTTGCTGTTTTCATCAGTTTTAAGAAAATTCCTTTCCAACTCCCACAGTGTCTAATACCAATGGCACTGGAATAAAAGACGCTTTTTTGGTATTGGAGGTGGCAGGGGAAAAATATATTCTAAGGCACTAAATGAAATATTCTTGAAGACAGAGGATTCAGAGAAGTTAGCAAGGCTGTAGTGTAGCTTGGTGCAGAAACTGCAATGAAGACCACAAGCTATTAGTTGTTTTGCCTGTTAAAATCAAGAAGATTTGACAACTGAGGGGAAGAAAAACCAACCCACCCCAAAAAACATTTAACTGTAGTTATTTTAGAGTTTATGTACACTTTAAGGAATGATAGACTATATGGAAAGCTATGACCGCCTGACTAACGTTGTAATTCTCATGATCTCTCAAAGGCAGCTTCTAGGTCAGCTGTAGGTACAGTATGTCTAAAACATGGCTGAGACAGGTGTCAAGGAGAAAGCGTGAGGTAACCAAATGTGCTTGTTCAGCTTGTTAATAGCTGGTCTGGTTCAAGGGCCTTGCTTTTAGTCTTTGACATTGCTGATGTTTCATCAGAACTTGTTTTTGCTCCCAATAATATGATTGCAAGGGAGTGAAATCCAGTAATGTGTAGGGGGATTTGGTAGTGATCCGCACTTCACTACTGCTGCGTCCTGACCTGCATTGCCCAAACCCCTGACTTTGGAGGACAGTAGCACCACCAGAGCTACAGGAGGAGTTATAGGAGCAGTTCGCTTGGTACCTTACCTTTGCATGAGAAAGTCTTGCTCTTCCTCAGCCCCTCTCTCTTTAAGTTGTCATGGTACAGCCTGCTTAAGCTGTGAATGAAGGATTACCTCATCAAAAGGATGAGAATCCAGTACTTGCCTGATTTTCTGTCTTGAGGACCAAAATCCAGATAATTTGTTTGAGTGCTTTTTAGTAAATTAAGAAATCCCAGTATTAGATTTCATGCAAAAGTTTACTGTTGGGTTTCATTTCCTCTAGGTTCTTTTCTGATACGTCGTTTGGTAAAGAGAAGATGAACCATAGTTGTCACATTTTGACTTTGATTTATGATATGTTGTTTTCCCCAACAACTATCCTCTGTCTTTATTTTCATTTTTAATGGGCAAGTGGCAAGAAAATCCTTAAGCTTCTACCGTTCATGCTATAAATAATGCTTTTTACTTCAAAGAAAAGAAATTGGTAGTCACATCTATGTCATTAAAACAGACCAGGTTGAAAGTGTTCCAGCATAATGAAATATGTTGGTGCTATATGTTGTTTCTTCAAAGCTGAGAAAGAGTGAAGGAGTTCTCTCTGTGCCACCTCATAATTAGGACGTTGCAGTAGCAGACAGCAACAAAGAATTAGGCTACTATAAGTTTAAAAAAAAAAAACAACAAAAAACAAACCCCCTTTGTTACTCTACAGAAATTTTAATCATCCTATTTAGATATGGAAGCCTGATCTGGGCTTACTCAAGCAGACATTTGAATTTGTAGAAGTTCGTAGTTCTTAAATAGAAAAGCTTAGTTTGATCTAAAAAGAGAAGTTTTGACAGTTCTGGTTTTGTGGCATACAGAATGGTTTGATTTTGTTCCAGGGGAGAAGGAAAACAAATTTTAGAACATGAAAATTGTGATGGGAGGGGAACTGTCAGCCTCTGGCCACTTTTTAGCAAAAGTTTCTGCATACATTCAAGCACTTTGAATTGTCAACACTTTTTTTAAAATAGTAAGGTGTTTCCTGAGATAAGAAAGACAAGTAAATTTTGAAACAGTGCTTATGTAAATAAATGTGTGGATTATTGTATATTTTGTTAGACCAGACAGTTTTAGACTGAATCTTAGAAGTTAATTTTAATTTATGCTTTGAAGCATGAATATTTTTAATTTATGCAATGAAGGTGCTTTATTGGCTAAAGTTACAATTAGTACGTGAAGGCAACTTAACACATGTAAATAGTACACATGTATACAATTAAATTAATGTGCTTTTTGTGTGTCTCTATCCAAATATGCTAAAAATGTACAGTGATGCATGCCAAACTCGCATTCACTTTGTAATATAGTCATTATGTTTCAAACTGTAGCTATATTTTTGGAAAGGGAAAAATGTTGGGTTTTAACTTCTGGAAGGCAGTGTTTTGGCAGTCTCTTTGATTCAATCCTGCTATCGTGTGTAATCAGTCCTCAGGGATATCAATACTGTGTCAATATCACATGTAACTCTGACGTAAAATGGTGCTCAACTTTAAAAATACATTTATATATTAGGGTAGTGGATGGGTGTCAGGCTGACCTATATTACCTTCTGCAACTTTATCTTTCATGTAAAAATATTTCAGATCCTTAGCCTTGATCTGTTCTCCCCGATTGTAATTTTTTTTTGTTATGTTCAAAGAGAATATGTGCAAGAACATGTTTTATGCTGAATTTTGTTTAGACTTGCTCACTGGATATTTTAAAGTTGGCTATACAGAATTTTAGTTATCTATTTTAATGAAGATGTTTAAGTCTCTGGTACAATTTTAATACTGTCTTTCATCTTGGAATGAGTTGAACTCAGACAGGCCCTGCAGGAATGGGTGGGAGCTGAGCAGCATTTCTTATGTTCTTCTAATACGTTGAATAAGGGTATTTTTTAATTAAAAAATAAAGCAGTCAATGTTAATCCAGCTAATGCCTTTCCTTCACTCTCTAACCATTTCAGTGAGTCTCAGGCTTTGCCTGCAGTACTCTTGTAATTCCTTCATACCTTCTCCTCTCTGCTAGCCTGTTTTTTTTTCTCTTCATCAGAGTTGTTCTTGTGACATTTTCCTGGCTAAAATCCATCACCTGTATTCTGTCATCATTCTTGAACATTAGATTGTGGGACTGATGGCGAAGACTTTCCTGAGCCCTTCCTTTCCCCGCCTTTCTTGCTTTTCTTCCTTCTTGTCACATTCCTCTTTCAGCAGCTTCTTGAGTGGGTCCTCTTTCTCACAGTCTTGCTGTGCTTCACTTTCTTATTTATACCGTCGACTTTACCTGGTTAACCTGCATCAAATCTGCTTCTCACCTCTTACCTCCTCTCTGTTGGTTTATTCTGACTCTTAGAAGTCCTACAAAGCACGTGTTGTCTGGTTGGTCTCCTACTATAGACAACATCAGTAGCTATCTTTTCCTTTCAGTCAAGCCTGCAAGGTGAAGGTTGTCAGTAGTTTTTATCTGTTGTGCAAAAGCAGATTTATGTCCAATACTTTACTGCTGTTTCCTCTATAAAGTCCAGGTCTGCTTTTTTTTTTTCCCCAATTATTATTATTTTTCTTTCTGTCTAGACTGCTGAAATTCTTGTGCAGACCCTCACTTCCCATCCTGACAGTGATTACTTCCTCTGCAGCTCCTAATAACCTACGCTGCCTTTCCCCATCCCCTAGTCTTGGCAAATCCCATTGCTGACATTAATGTTGTTGCTTGTGGCATAAAATTTAAGTCCTCCTCATCCTTCGGTTTCCGTTTCTTCAGCTGGCCTCCCTTTGTTTCAGGACATTTACATTTAAATCGCTGTCCTTGCTTTCAAGGTTTTTCTTAGTACATCCCCTTCCTCTCCCCCACTTGTCATTTTTATCACTTGTTGTATCTTTCCTTGAGCCAATTCTACTTTACCGTCTCTGATCACCTCTGTTTGCCAGCAGCCTTCTCTGTCTTCCTCCCCTCCAGCCTGATACAGAATCATCCCTTTTCACTGATCGACAAAACCACTATCTTCTCCTCCACATCATTGCCTGAGATCCGCTTTCCCTAAGCTATTTGTTATATCTTCATGGGGTTTTGTGAGGTTTCTGGAGCCATACTCTCCTAACAGTGCTGGGCTTGCTACCTTTAATATACAAACTAAAATATAGCGCTTTTTGAGAAAGAATTAATTGTTTAAATATATTCAATTCTTTACTGGTAATATAGGTTTATAATTTTTTCCTTGCTTTTATAGAGACTATTTGCCAGATTGCGTGAGGACATCCATAACATAAGTAGAGTTGTTAGACATTACTGAACACTTTCCAGGTAGACTGTCCTTCAGTTCTGTCATCATCAGAGGTACATTTCCGAGAACTTTTGCCGATGGTTCTTTATGAGGAGCTTCAGGACATGTCTGTGTGAACACCACAAGTGCTGATAAAAGCTGTGTGTCAAAAGGAAGCAGTCCACGTGCTGGTGAATGCTATAACCAAAAATAATGCGTTCAACCTGTTTTGCAGAAACTATACTATGAAAATATCGCCATTACTCATGCAAGAGCTTAGTTGAAGATATGCAATTTAATTGCAAACGCCACGATTGAATAAAAATTGTGTGTCAGATACTGTCTTTTGAATTGGCATCTGTTGGTTTGTTTTCTGTATCAGAAAAAAGCAAATATGAACTTCTAGTATGGAAAAGTTGTTAAAAATAATTGACGAGTTTTCATCCGAAATTTCATCAAAATTGAAAACTTCACTGGAATATTTGAATTGTCGCAGCAATTGAAGTCAAATTGATTATTTGACCTTTATTTTGGCTTTGACGCTTATGGTATTTTGATCTTAATGCAGCTGTTTCCGTTTCTTGAAGCATATTTGAAATATTATAAATTGGGCAAAATTAAATTCTTAATGAGCTGAGCTTTTTAAAATATCTTTAAGGTGTTTAATTTTTAATAACATTCTTCCAAAAATATTTCATAGAAGCAAAGTCTGAGTAAGATGTCTTATAACCACTTACTACAGAGATCCACGATAATGTGATTAATAGAATTAATAGAATAACCTGTGTATTGATGTAAAAACAGAGTGTAGGAATCTGGTGTTCTGATGTTTTTCTTTGTAATGCCAGTAAAATGCAGAACTACAAAAGTATTCTTATGTAAATACTTACATTCTGAAATTAATCTTCTCCAGTACATTTGGCCATTTATATCAATTGGCAGTAAAAATATGGAAATAATTTTGATATTCTGTTTTAAAATGTAATGGAATGTGAAGCAATAACTGAAGTGGATGAATGAAGCAGTTTGTGAAAATGCTAAGGATGCTGAAGGAAAGAGCATCATCTTAATTTATTCAGTATTAATAATAATTTGAAAGGCGAAAACGTAGGAAAACTGTTTTTCATCTTCTGGTCAGTTTAGTGGATAATAGGTAGTTATGAAATACTGAAGCCTAGAAGATGGAAGCACTTTTAAATGCATTGGATGGGTTGTTGTATCCAAAAATGGTCACCTGGACTTTTTAAAGTTGGCGGAGTGAAATAAGTTCTTCTAGAGGTGGACTGATGAATTGTATTTTAGAAGCATGTTTCAAGGTTAGTGTTGTCTACTAAATATATCCCAAGATGAAAGTACAATTCTTTAACATACTTAGACTTTCGCATTTTCTTTTTCTTTATGGACAAAGTATTTTCAGTTTTGCTGAAGACTGGCAGAGGAAACTTGCACATTAGGAGTCGCTGTCACTATTTAGTCTCAGTGGCATTTGAAATAGTTTATTGTCATAATGTAGATGTTTCTCTGAGTGTAGTGAGCAATCTGGAGTGGAAAAGTATTTTTTTATAGAAGAGAAAAATGAGTTTAAAATACTGAATCACTCTTGACCATGAACAAACTTCAGAAATGCCTAGGTTAATATTTTTCATTGGTGATATTCATAGGAAGTTTTCAATTTACACCAGCTGCCCAGATGGCTAGTTTGGTTCACTCACTTGCTTTAGGGATGTACAAATGGACAGCTGAGATCTAGCAGCAGATGAAATATGGACAAGACTAATGAAATGATCTTGATCTCAGTCTAGGCTACTCCTACCAGAAAGGAGCAGAGGCAATTCAGGGTTCAGCATGGGAGTTACGTTTGCTGAACGCATAGCCCTGCATCCCAGAAGAAACGTATGACTGAGTAATGCATCCTTCATTTGTTACAATTGCAAACCTTGTTTTTTCCTTAAAGGGCATGTTCAGTTTTCTGTGAGTGTTCAGGTACAGTTCAGCTCTATTTTTCAGCTGTGTTAAAAGAATATGTTGAAAATAGTATAGTTGTTTTGGTGCCTGTTTACATTTGATCACTTTTGCCTCAATTTCATGACTCAGAAAGCATATATTCACACATTGACTTTTCCCAGGTGTATATTATAGGTGCAGCAAAGAAAATGAGGCCCGATGCCACTGATCTTCTGCTGTTAACTTTCTTCTTACTCATGTTTTGAGTACATTTTGCATTGGTTTTGATTTAGTTCTAAAATTAGATAAGCAGAGTGACTTTTGCATTAATAATCTGCTTTAGTCTTGTTTATTTCATTTGACGTTATAGCAAGATCCTGCTCAAACCCAAGGAAATTTTTTTTTTTTTTTTTTGTTATAGCTGTATTTTAAGACTGTGATCTGGCAGCATGATCTTCTCATCTGAATCTGTGCTGACTGTTTCTGGTCAGGCTGTGTATATAGAGTTGTTCAACTGTTTGGTTTGTAATCAGTGTTTTGGGAATCTTCCCAACTTCAGAGCTTAACTTTCAGGTTTGTGATTTCCTGAGTGATTTTTTTTTTTTTAATTTTTTTTTTTTTTAACCTTCCCTTCTCCTATCACTACATTATTTAGTGGGGTTTGTGGAATACTGGGAATTGTGTTAAATTCTGCCCTGGAGTGTATCTCTCGAGGTGGTGTTTGTTTTAGGTTTTTTCCACTTAAATTATAGATTTGTGGATCATAAACTAATTTGCACTTACAGGCATGATAACCTAGACTTTAAATTATGCTCAGTCCTTGATGAGATGTGATGCTAGGCAGAGGGGATATAATAGGTCAGTAGAAGGGCGAGAATTTGCACCAAAAGGACCTACTCTTTTAATAATAGCTTGTGTACTCTTACGTGCGCTCAGCTTTGACAGCTAGTATGTGTACGATAGGAAGGTTCCACAACTGGGTAGAGAAAATCGATAATACACCATTTTATGTACTAGAGCAAAAGAAGGGCATGCAGGGTGAGATGATGCTATTATTTGCCTTAACTCTTTGATGTCCAGCGTTCCTCATCCTGGCCTGAATTATGAAAGTGAATGATCTAAAGAGACTAATTAATTACTTTACCACAAAGGAAGCTGAGGGAAGTAGATTACAGTTTTGATCTCTGTACAAAAAGATTTGTGTGCTAGTTGAATTAATCCCTTGAGTACCTTATGGTTTGCAGTATGTCCAACAAAAGGGCACTTGTTTCCTTATGAAAACACAGTGCGCATACCAACCTTCCCCTGCCAGAACTGGAAGGCTATTCAGGTTGCTGATCAGCATTTCCCACTAGTGTTAGCATTTAGTCACCTATTAGTTATTAAATACTATAATGTGGTCCATGCATTTTTCTTAAATTGAAGTAAAAAAAAGAATTGTAACTGTAAACTGCTCAGATTAAAATACGCTGAAATAATTTGTAAGTGTTTGGTGTCAGTGTGTGTTATGCTGCATGATATAGAAAGCTCATCTTCACTCTTTACATGTAGCGGTAGAGTAGATCGTCCCCTAAAGCAAATTGGGAAAACCAAATTGTAGGCTCCCCGATCTCTGAATGGTAACAAAAATAGAGAATATGCATCAGAAGAGGGGGTACTAATGTTTATCACTGAAGAACGCTAATTATTCTACGGGTAACAAGTGAAGACGGGTTATATATGACTTCTCATCTTTTTTCCTTGGCTCTTCCCAGTGATGGCACTGGTCCCCTCCCTCTGTCTTCTCTTTCCCTCTGTTGTCTTTTTTTTTAATACACAACCCATCCCTACCACACAGTGCACAGGTCCCTCCCTGTGATGTGGGCCATGGCTCTGAACCCCCACATGTGCTCCTCCCGCATTTTATTCCTTCTGTGGGATGTTAGTCTGCTTTTCTCAGCTTTCCTTAGTGATGGATTTTCCACAAAATGTTTCGAAATCTAGTCTCTTTGAGATTGCTGAATTCAAACCTACTGGCCAGTTTCAATCAAGAGTTACTGTGAGCGCATGGGATGTATGGATGGACATCACAAGCACACCACAGTTGTCCAAGTCTCCTTCTCTTAGGCAGTGTATCTTAAAAAGGATGCTATGGATATTTCATAGGTCTTCCACCCCAAAAAATCAATTTTAGGTATTGGATTCTCACCAGTTGCTTTCTTAAGGGTTTCATATCTTTCAATCTTTGTATTTGATATCTTTAAACTTTGTGTTGTCTTCTTACCATCAGCCTCCCTTGTGTGAGCGTAGTTACTGCAAACTACTGTCTCATTCCTTATGAGGTAGTACCTTGCACATCTGTGAGTAGTAGCACTGTATTAACGCAGAAACACAGCCCTAGTTGTCACACTTCTAAAGAAGCGAACAAATACCCCTTTTTGTCTACTATTGTGAATTACATATTTTATCAACAAGGGTAGTCGCATTTTATTATGCTGACTGCTTAGCTGTATGAGGTGCTCATTGCATCTCTCTGTTTTCCCATAGAAGCTTTCAGTGTGAAAGTAGCTTCGCACTCTTGCTTCCTTGTGCTCTGGCTTGCTAGAGGCTGTATGCCTTCACTCTTTCATCTTTTCTCTTCTCTGTAGTAGAGCATGAAGTCTCTTTATGCACTTTCATATTTTTATTATCCTTCTTAAGATACTTGGAGAGCTGCAAGAATTAAAATGAGAGGTGTTATTTCTTTGGAAGGTACTAACAGTGTCTTATTTGTTCTGGAGACAGTATTGTTGGTTGTTGAAACTGGTTGCTCTGCCAGCTCTGGATGTCTGAGATAATTTCTCCTCTTCCTATACTTCCCCTAGAGGCTCTTCTAGTTCTTGTTTTCTTTTTGGTTTTTCTTCTTCTTGGGAAAAATTTCGACAAATCAGATGAAGTATTCTCTAGCTCTTATCCTGTGTCCCAGCAGAGATGCCATCATGTTAAGTCTAAGGCTTTGCAACCTCATCCAAATGTTTGAGCGTGTTGAGGAGAAACAAGGAAATTTCTGACATGGTATATGTGTGTGGTGTTTCCATTTAAAATATTGCCAATGATTCTCTTAAAAGGAGAGAAAGGAAAAAGTAATTGAATTTCTTTTTAGAGTACTACACAAAACTTTGTCATTTTTGGTATCCCATCTACAATAATATTCTCCTGTGTTAAAGACAGCCAACTGAAATCTAGAATTAAATAACTTGTTAAGATCCAGAGGAAGGAATATTCTCATTTTGGATGATAATAGGAGTTCAAGACTTTTTATTCTGCCCCAACAAGTAAAGCTATCTGTCTGCAAATCACTGTATTTCATAGAATAGTTTGGGCTGGAAGGGACCTTAAAAGGTCATCTAGTCCAACCCACTGCAATGAGCAGGGACATCTTCAACCAGATCAGGGTGCTCAGAGCCCCGTCCAACCTGACCGGGAATGTTTCCAGGGGTGGGGCATCTACCACCTCTCTGGGCAACCTGTGCCAGTGTTTCACCACCCTCATCGTAAAAAAATTTCTTCCTTATACCTGGTCTGAATCTACCCTCTTTTAGTTTCCTTGTCCTATCGCTACAGGACACTTCAACATACAGTTATTATTGAACTATAGTGTGATGGTCTTCACGCTGTTTCTAGAAATGCTCCTAACTCCATCCCTGTCCCGTGTATAGTACAAAATACTGCCTGTAAAGTAAACAGAAATGTTGGTAGGCAAATAAATAAATATAAAACAATATATTTATAAAAAATAAATATAACAAAAAAAGATCCATAGGATTTGAAGCTGGTCTCTCAAAATGAAGCTGGTAACATGTGGTTCCCCACATGACTAGAAATATCTAATGCTTCTCATGCTACCTTTCACACCTCTTTCTGATGCTGTTAGTAAAGTGAAGGAGTTCTCTGGTAATGCATAGGAGCTGGGATGCTGTGTGTTTTGTGTGTCTTGGGATATTTGCGTGTGGAGTTACCCTAAAAGAAAATTAAGCTTATGGAACTAAGAGCATATCAGCTCCTTAACATTTAATTCAGTTGAAAAGGAAGGAATTGATAAATTTGATTTTGAAACAGTAATTGCCTGACATAAGCAGAAGATACACCAAAGTGAATACAGGGATTCTCTGAAACTGCCACTTTGAAGACACTTTCCATAAACCATTCTGTTGTAATTTTGTTTTTTCTTGGAACTAGAGTTAAATAATTACAGTTACAGGTAGCTGTTCTTGTTTTGTACTTGGGGACTGTTTGTATTCAGAGTTACATGCAGAGCAAAAAAAAAAGTAGCACTTTTTCTCATTAAAGCATAAATTGAAGAAATTTAAATTACATGATTCCTGTACGCTACGCCCCACTTCCTATATCTTTCTTTGGCCTCTAAAGTGCTCCCAACACGATCTTGTCCTGTCTTGAGGAGAACGTTGATAGTAACAGGATGGCCTGGGCGTACTGACACCAGCTTAATTCAGAGATGGGCAGAAATGCTACCCTAATGAATTACCTTCATTAACATCTTCAGTACTCTGTTTTTCTTCAGAAATACACAGTTATAAATGGAGGGGAAAGGAACGTGGGCAGAAGTCTGTCATTGAGTTAAGGAAATGTAATGCTTTTTAACATGAAGGAGGAAATAATCTTGGGACATTCTTCTCCGCTCAGCCTACAGACACTGCATAGACCATCATCTAGTATGGTATTCGGAAAATCAGTGTAGACCCAAAAAATTCAGACATGATTATTAAGACGCAAATTAACTTTTTAATTCTAATTGTACTAAAATTGTTATGATGCAAGGGTTTCTTTGATCTCTCTTTGGGCTGTGGAGTTTTTGGTTTTGTAGGGGTTTGGTTTTGCTTTTTACTTCTGGTGCAGCATTTTTCATCATTCTAAATGCAGTTGTGTTCACATTTTTTACTTTAGTAGTGGTGTTCGCTTAGTTTTGCATTGTGATCATATTTTGTCAGTTTTCTTTATGATGGGCTGAATAGAATAAAAGCATTTATGAATACTCTAAAATGTGTCACTGCTTATTGTCAAACCAAAACTGACTATGGGCCTTTTTTTATCTTTATCCTTTTGTTTTTGAGAATAAAGACCAGTTTCTTCATGATGAAGTTTCATCTTCAGTGTCACAACTTGCAACAAAGGTAAATACCTGTTCTTTGGTGGTGTAACATGTTTTATATAATATATATCTCAGTCAGTTTATGTTAGGAAGTTACCTGGTTTTCATGTACAGCCTGATTAAGGTGTATAGTTATGTACTTCATTGATGATTTTCTAATTGCTTACGATATTTGGTCATGGGACTGTCACTGAAGTAATATTAGTAGTGCAGTATTAGTTAGAAAGCTGCCTTACTTCCTTTCATTATAGGGAGGAAACAAGTATTTATTTTTTTTTCTTCCACATGATAGATATTAAAAGACAAAATAAAAATAAGCAGCCACAGGAATAACTGAAGTCTAAGGAAGCACTAAATATTAGCTGTAACAGGCAATGAAAACATGAAAAGTAGACGGGATTTGGGTTATTTATTTGATTATAGGTATCTCAGCTGTCTCTCTGACCACAAGAGATTAAGGACTTTTATCTCATATCTCTTTCAGAAAAGAAAAGGAGGCATACAAGTTACTTTTTTTTTTACCTTGATATGTGTCCAAGAATTTTTTTTAATGTTCTTAAAATACATTAGTAGAAGATGAAAGAACTGGAAGTTGTTATGATACGCTAGAGCTTGTTTTGAAATTCCATAGGTATAGAGAAAAGCATTTTAAAATAGTTTCATTAGTGTAATAGAATACTTTACATTAATATGTATGTATACACAGAACATCTGCCTCTTCTTTTTGTTCTACTTCAGATGCAGCCTGATTTTCACTGAAAAGTGAGATAGTACTATACCTTTTTCTACGTTTTAGAAGAAATGCATTCCTTTTTAAGAAAATATAAACTACTGTTCATTTTATGCCAGATGATGAATGCTTAGGGAAAGAATTTATTTTATAGTGAAGCTTTTTTTTTTTTTGACCCATAGTCACTCAGGAAGGCAAACAACTGAGCTGCGGTATTTTTGTGTTTTAAAGTAAACCCCTCTTGTCTTAAAAATGTATTCACAAAAAAACACCTTACCCTTCTCATTTTCTCTTTCTTGTTGTTTCTGAAAGCACTTTCTGTATTTTATTTGGTTCTTCTGTCGTCATAGAAGCTGTCGGTACATTGATGTTCCAGAAGTTCCGAAATCTTTAATATATTAATAAAAGGCTGATGAATTGTACATGTGGCCTTTTCAGCATGCACGTGTCATGAATAAAGCAGTCTCCGTGTTGAAGCAGTATGGTGAAGAACAATGAAGTTCTCGAAGAAAAGGGCAGCGGGTGAAGGGTATGTCTGCCCTTTAGGGAGACAGCCTTCCTGCTCTCTTAAAGCCTGAGTTTTAAGAGAGTCCTGATGCCCATTTTCAGAGGAAAGCCTTTGGCCTAGGTTTGGAGGTGCAAAAGTAGGAGCTGGTCCTGATGGCTGGAGGTGGAGGTTGGAAAATGGTCTTAGTTTCTGCTCCTGCAGGAAGCTGCCCACTCAGCATGACAACAGGCTAACTGCAATGCTGAATTTTCTAGTTCCCTTCTCACGGCTCTCCTGAAAGGCAGGTATAGCTGGTTAAAACTCCTCGTGACATCTCAAAGTGAGGAACTGTGAACCCTCTAGTGGTGCTCCGTGAAATGCAGAAATCTGGAACCGGTGTTCACGCTGTGCCTGGCCCTTTGGCGTCTGCAAAGCTAATCTTGGGAGTTTCACCTACATGCTGAGCTTCTGAGTTAAAAGCACGGTGAAGGCTTTGTCTACAGTTGTTACTAGGCCAGCTTTTGAAAAGAGACAAAAAGTTTTGAGAAACAAATCATTTTAATAATGAAATTGGAGATGTTGGGATAGGACAAGGGGCAATAGTTTTAAACTAAAAGTGGGTAGATTTAGTCTACATAGAAGGAAGAAATTCTTTACTCTTAGAGTGGTGAAATGCAGGTTGCCCGGACAGGTGGTAGATGCCCCATCCCTGGAAACATTCCAGGTCAGGTTGGACGGGGCTCTGAGCAACCTGATCCTAGTTGAAGATGTCCCGGGTCATTGCCGGGGAGTCGGACTAGATGACCTTTAAAGGTCCCTTCCAACCCAAACCATTCTATGATTCAGGTAGGGCCAAATCCTGGAGCTCACGTGCACCACAGAATAGACTAAGTATTGATCTGCACACCGGCAGGTGGTTGAGTTGAGAAAGTTCCCCTTCAAATGCTTTGATATCTGGAAGATAAATTTAGAAGGGGATTGCTTTTTCACTTTCTGTTATTTGAGTTCTTGCATGTTATGAAGAACATGTTATGTTTCCTATAATGTGGGAACAATTCTTCTTTAATTAAAGCTGACTGGCATTTTTTTTATTATAAAACAGTTGTAATTTTATTGAACTGTAAGGTACTTACATGGGAAATTCCATCTCTAGCTTTTTATTTTAGGTTCATTTTTTTCAGGGGAGGAGGGAGGGAAGCCGTAGGACAAACAATTGTTTCTTCTCAGTCAAGGTTGAGAGGAAAATCCGTTCGTTTTGTTTACATTTATAAAAAATGTCTGCAAGTGTTTTGTGGAGTGCCTCTACTTTTCTGGAGGGTTTTGATTCACCAGTTGTCAATCCTCTGTGAAAATACTTGTGAAGTTCTGCTAAAACTTGGCCAGAATATAAATTTCTGAAAACCTCATTTCATACATGCCGAGCAGTGACTTTTTAGGGATTAGCTGCTTAACTGCACAAAGGCATTGAACACGTTGATTCTCACTGCAGGTATATAGCAAGAATCCACTGTAATTGCTATTTTTGGTTGCTAAGACTCTTGTTATGTGGCTTCTTGTAGCTGGCAGAGAGGGACTTCGGTGCTCCAGAGCACTGCTGGCCAGGCAGTCGGGAAGTAGAAAAGTCTAACTGGAATATATTGAAAGTACTGTTACCCACGCATAAAGCACTACCATTTCAGAGTCAGAGTAATATTTTTTTTTTTTTTTCTCCCATAATAAGGTGTTCATGTATATTAACCACATCCATCTGATGGATGGATTTAACTGTTTTCAGTTAAATTTACACAGTCTTCCTCTTTAATATACGTTCATCTGTACCTACATACTCTTTTTGTGCAATGTACTTTTAAAATTTGCTTTTAGGACTGATCTAGTTCTTTAGTTTGTACCCAACTGTTAGTATTCCTGGTTTGTTGCCTTTTAGCCTAATTTTTCATGAACCCTCTTGCCCCTAGTAGAGCTCTAATGATTAACTGTGTACCTTTGACAGTAAAATTAACTGAAGTCGTCTTAGTGATGCTTTACTGTTTCCCAGTAGACTCTTCGATTGTTCATTTATTATGCATTGGCTGTTTACCTAGTATGGGAAACTGAGAGTCATGTAAATCATCAGAATTTGTTGATGTGGTGAAAAATGGTATACCTAAAGTCATTTCTGGTAGTAGTATCTTTCAATTTTGTTGGAGACTTCCAATTTAAGAGTTGTCCCTTTCTGGGGCACTTTATAAAGCTAACTGTCAGTAGACATTTGTTTCCTGTTTTATCTATAGAAAGAAAAATGGTAGTCAACATATGCAGTTTATATGCAGTTGATTCCCTTGAGTCAATACAGGTAACAAAGCAGAAAACCCTTACTACACTTACAGAGTGGAGCTTAGGGGGCGAGTTTGGGGAAGTCATCCTGTATGTACAAAGCTGTATGTGTGGAATGAAGTCAGTAGATGACTGCAACTTGCAAAGGGTGCTTGAGCTGATATAGTAGATTATGCTTAACTTCCACATTTTTTTGGTGTCCCTCTGACTCTGGCATCTTTCAATGAGCTGATTTTTATCATTAACCCAAAAGAATGCAAAAAATGAATGAGTTAGATTTCTGCTGGCTTTGTGACTTGAGGTGGTTTTCCACAGTATCACACAGGTACAAAACCATAGCATAAGGGAGGCAGTATTAATGTGAGCAGGTAACGGACTGGGTTGACCGTTTTCAGCAGCAGTGTCTGATAAACCAGTTCTGCCACCTTGTGAGATTTCTTTCTGGGAGTCTGTCTGACAGATGGGCACGGACATGAAGCATCAGCAAAGCAGAAGGAAACAGAGCAAGAAAGAGCAGACAGTTTGACTAGGGATACAGACTGCATCCTTTACATGATGTTCTAGAAGCGACTACTTGTACTCACAGTTTCAGAAACGCTAATTAAATGGCATCCTTGTCATGGTGGAGAAAGAGTACTTCATAAGCTGGAATTTCCTCTACTGAAGTGGAAGAATCTGTGCTCTGGGCTTGAGCTCTTTAGATGCTGTTGGGACAGACAATGATAATGGTTTTTCAGTAGTCTGCCAGTTGGTGGATTAATATGCATGTGTAATTTCACTTCTGCTGATCCTTTTAGGTGATTGCACAGGGCATTGTGCTGCACAGATTTTCATAATCTAAAATGGAAGATACGGAAGAAGCTTTACTAATGGTTGTTCTGGTAAGCATACTCCATGTTCCCATAGGCAAATGGGTATGAGACCGGTCTGTAATCTTGAGAAATTTCTGCTTTGTTTCTCATTGTCATTTTTTAAAAATACTAGCCTGCAGCATCCAACCTGGTCCTCTAATGGTTTTGACTTTCTAACATCTGATGTTAACAATTCTAGTCCTTCTTAATAGTGCTCTCTTTTCTTAGCAGTCCCTTATGGGCATTTAACTTGATTTTAATTTATTTTTTTTTAACGTGGAGTTTTGAGTGTATACCTGGTGGTATCAATCAGCTTTGATTTTCAAAGATTGCTTCCTCCAAGCTCAAGAATAGCCCATCCCATCAAGCAGAGAAAGAAGCAAAGGTGGCAGGAGGCCTGTCTGCATGAACAAAATGTTCCTGAAAAACTTCAAACACAAAAGGGAAGAATACAGAGGGTGGAAACCAGGTCAAGTGACCTGGGGGGAATGTAGACACTCCTTGAGCGTGCGGGGATGGGATTAAAGATGAAGCCCACTGAGAGTCAAATCTGGTGAGGAAAATGAAGAGCAAAAAGAAAGGTTTCTGCGTGTACACGAGCAGCAGGGAGGGTGTAAAGAAGATGGAGTCTGACTCTTTTGGTGGTGCTCAGTGAATGGACAAGATGCAATGGGCACAAACTGAAATAGAAGAAATATCATTTAAACATAAGAAAAAATGTTTTCAACATGAGGGCAGTCAATCCCTGGAACAGGTTGCCCAGAGAGGTTGTGGATCCTCAAGCTGTGGAGATACTCAGAGCCCGGCTGTGCATGATCCTTGGCAATCTGCTCAAGCTCACCCTGCTTTGAGCAGTGTGGTCGGACTGGATGGTCTCCAGAGGTCCCTTCCAGCTGTAAGGCTGTGTTGGTTCTGTGAACTTTGGATGTTGAGTTATTTCTTTTACCACTGACACATGGAAAAATACTTTAAAGGTTTGAGAATACAAGCTAGTCAGTTATGTGTATAAACTTTTTTGAAAATTTTAGGGGGTTGTACTTTTGAGTTTTGTGTAGACAGTTACATCATAAAAATGAAATACAGAACTTCTGCAAGTGGAGTGATGCTTTAAGACCATATCAGTACAGTATTTTCATACTTTGCGTAACAAATATTTTACATAAAATAAATCTCTGGTGGGTTGAGGAGTCAGCTTACCAAAGTGTCACCTCTTTTTTTACTTATTGACCTTCCTTTGACATCCATTGCAAGGAAGCTAATTGTTCTGAGGCCTGGGTCTTTCTCCACGTGCTCTCTAAGAATGTAAGAAATTCCCAGCCGATTCAGAGACTGGCCCAGCCAGTCTGGCAGTCTGTCTTTGACTGTGGCAATGGGAGATGCTGTTCAGGGAGAGCAGCACTTGCCCAGTTTCTAGGGCCTCTTCCCCTAACATCAGGAATCATTGTTCTAAGATATTAGTGGGTGCATCCCTCTAAATAGATCGTTTATGGATCTGCTGTCTGAATTTTTCTAATCCTTTTTGTGATGGTTCCCAGCATTTCTTGGCTTTGCAGCTACCGTGTGTCAAACTGATGGTTTCAGAGAATGGTGGTTTCAAGAGCTTCTTCCTGAGCTGTAGCTACCAGCAGATACAGCTGTAACTGTTCAGCTGCATTGGTGGTGGCGCTTGTCTGTAGGTTAAAAGTCTTTAAAGAACAATGAAAAGAAATACAGAAATGCAGCAGGCTGGTTTGAGGGATTTTAGTACGTGACAGAGTTACATGAGAGCCATAGTGAAAAAAAAAAAAAAAAAAAAAAAAAGATTGTTGTCTTAAACAGTTCAGTAGTTAAAAAAAAGCTTCTGAAAGTGCGAAATAAGTATTTGACCTCCTCCTCTGCTAAGGTTTGTATTCTTAAGTATGGTACTACTGAGAAGACTGTCAAGAGCGAGCTGTTCGCTCCTTTTCAGCTGAGTGAAAAGATGCTTCAGGAGATCAGCACTGGTGCAGGCACGTGTGGAAGAGGAGGCTTAAGTGTGGTGAGCAGAGGTTCTGGTTTTACTCTTTCACTTAGGAGGATTCTTTCAGCCTAGTCCATTTAATATGCAGTAGGCTTTGTGCAATGAGTTTTATCACATATTAGCAAAATATGGTCTACTTGGACATTGATGCCCTTATGTAGGCTATCCTGGCAGTGTTTTATTCGGAAACCACAAATAAATAAGTGGTGTAAGCGTGGCTTAAAGGTTTAGTGTACATTTCCTCTAAGGACTAGTTGAAAGAAGAATAAATCAGAATCTGCTACACGGTTATTACCCTTGTATGTACCTACCAAATGCCATGGATCCATTGTGGGTGTATTTGTTTATGAAAATATCAAAGGAATGGTACAATTTGTATGTAGGTACTTATTTACCTACAGTTAGAAAGAGTGCAGAGTTTGTAAATTTTTATCTGGGGACCTGCACATGCTATCTGCTTGACATTGAATAGAGCTTTTCTAATAATTGTTCTTGAAGATACCTGTAAATCAGAATTAGGCTTAATTTAAAAATGTCCAAAGTTAAAAATACAGAAAGCTTGAGGCTAGATATTAACAGGACTTTATTATGAAAATGTTTTGGTGGTGTTTGGTTTTGGGTTTTGTTTTGGGATGGTTTTTTTGTTTGGTTGGTTTTTTTGTTTGGTTGGTTTGTTGGTTTTTTGCTTTGTGGGGCGTGTGTGTGTGTTTGGCTGGAGGATTGCTTGGGTATCCAAAACTATGCAGCAAAGGTTGAAGTTGCTTTGTTGAAGTATGTATGGTGTTCTAGATTAAAAGAAGGTGTATGGGTAGGTATATCCTTTTTTACGTTGAACGTAAGTGTGTGTATAAATGCCTATCTCCAGGTAGTCTTTCACCAATGCTGTTCTTTAAAGGCACATATTATTTAAGTTAATCTAGTTCTCTGTATTAAATTGCTATTTGAAAACCAGTAAGAAGGTGTGGGGGGGTTGCTGTTGTTTTTGTCTTTTTTATCTTCAGATTTAGTATGTGGCAATGGCTTGATGAAACATCATTAGTGAAGAAAGACAAGCTTATATATAAGTTAGATCACTGAGGTATATTTGGGTCTTTTTTCAGTTTCAAGGCCTAAAGGCAGTAAGAGGCAATAAGAGTTGTTACGTGCGGCTTTTAACTGTGGGTTTGACTATGGTAGCAAAGGTTCCTTCCCAAAAAGGCCTGAAAAAATAGAATTTGAGAAGATGAAGGATTTTTTTAACATATGAAAAGCTAAGCACTTTCTAGAGTTTTTCTTTGTCTTTCTTCCCTTTTTTTTTCCCTTTTGCACAGACTGCTTCTTTCAGCAGCTAACTTCTTGGAGATTCTTCCATTTTTTGGAAGTTTGTTGTGGATGAAGTACTTCACAGTGAGAGGAAGCCAAATCAGAGTAACAAATTAAACTTGTTACAGAATTTAACTGAACAACAGAAACAGATAACAGGATTAGGCCTTCATGGACTGAAATTGAGGTTTTAGACCATTATTTACACCACAGAAGCATTAAATGTTGTGTACAGCTTGGAGACACTGATTGTTTGAACACAAGGATTTTGTATAGCAAGGTATCTGTTTGAAGGTATCATCTGCAGCTTGTCTGGCTTTGTTTTATACTATCAACGGGACCAGTCTTCTGTGAGTTGGAGCAGGTCCAGAGGAGGGCCATGAAGATGATCAGAGAGCTGGAGCACCTCTGCTATGAGGACAGGCTGGGAGAGTTGGAGGGGTTCAGCCTGGAGAAGAGAAGGCTCCAGGGAGACCTTATTGCGGCCTTTCAGTACTTGAAGGGGACCAACACGGAAGCTGGGGACAAACTTTTAGCAGGGAGTGTAGTGATAGGACAAGGGGCAATGGCTTTAAACTAAAAGAGGGTAGATTTAGACTACATAGAAGGAAGAAATTCTTTACTGTGAGGGTGGTGGAACACTGGCACAGGTTGCCCAGAGAGATGGTAGATGCCCCATCCCTGGAAACATTCCAGGTCAGGTTGGATGGGGCTCTGAGCAACCTGATCTAGTTGAAGATGTCCCGGCTCATGGCAGTGGGGTTGAACTCAATGACCTTTAAAGGTCCTTTCCAACCCAAACTATTCTATCATTCTATGGTGAGTCTGCCACAGGGATGCAAAGTTGAAGTTAGCTGTCTCCATATTTTTAACATAATTAAAAATAGCGTATGTTTAAATTAAACATGAAAGTTTGCTTCTTATAATCTGTACTCACTTTATTCTCATAGTAGAAAAAAATATATAGAGAAGCTGTTGTTTTCCTTGTGAAGCCATGAGGAATGCTGTGGTTTATGGTAAGATTAGGCATGGGTTTAGGAAGAGGTGAGCAGAGCAGTTGTGGAGGCCTGGGTTGTGGTGAACCTACCTCTCCCGTACCTGATCTGTCCATATCCCCTTGCGAGAGCTGGAAATTGCACTGGCCTTGCTCAGACTTCCCTCTTCAGAGTTCCCCAGAGCTTTGCCCAAAGCTGGATCCATGTTTGTATCTAACCAAAGTGAAACTGAGTCTGGGTTAGACCTTCCTTCTGATCCTAAAATGGACCTGCTCTGTCTCCTGAGTCAGAGTAGTTGAGGCGGTTCAGATGTGAGGAGGGGAAGGTGGGTGAGAAGTGAAGGTGTAGGACACAGTGGAACAGGAGAGCAAGAGATGGAAATAATCCGTGACTAATATGCGATAACAAGGGCACTCCTGCAAATGGTAGAGGTTATGGGTTTCTTAAGGTGAGGTGGTGGTGGTAGCAGTATTTTCCTGTCTGCTGTTTGTACTCAAATCGTAGGTGATGTTTCATATGTTTTAAAGCCTGGATGTATCAGTTATAAACTGTAATCAATTCAAACCTAAATATCAAATTGATACTAATTTGCACCAATGAGTTCTGCAGAAATAACAACAGGTGATGAATTAGCCTTCACTCATATTGACAACTACAACTTTGTTTTGATTGTTTATTATACTTCATAATGTATTGTTGAATTTTTTAAATGTAATCAAGTAACACTGTTAGACTGTCACTTTGCCATTCTTACTGGACCCTGCAAGGAGGAACAGCAGCTTTCATATTCTGTGCTGAGTGCACGTGTGTGCACTGCTGTTAGAGTCCCTCAGCATGCTATCAAAATAAAAATAACCGATACCTATTTGTTTTGCTTTGGGGGAGAGGGACTCAAACACTTAATGTTGAAAAAATCATTTATCCTACATGTTTAACGGTCACAGTAAATTTAGAGAGCACACTGTAATGTACAAGTGACATGTGTTGCATTTCAGTGGTGAGCCAATGCTCCTAACCTTTTTGCTTGCAGGGCCATAAGAAATAGTTTTGGTGAGTTAAAAATAGGAACAATGAGTTCAAAGCAGGTTAAATCTTAAGAGTTTCATAATTCAGCTGGTTGTCCTGTCTGTTGTGGTCCTTTTCTGCATCAAAAGAAGTGTGGCCAGCAGGGCAAGGGAGGTGATTCTGCCCCTCTACTCTGCTCTGGTGAGACCCCACCTGGAGTACTGCATTCAGCTCTGGAGCCCTCAGCACAGGGAAGACATGGACCTGTTGGAGCAGGTCCAGAGCAGGGCCACAAAGAGTATCAGAAGGCTGGAGCGCTTCTCCTATGAGGACAGGTTGAGAGAGTTGGGATTGTTCAGCCTGGAGAAGAGAAGGCTCCAGGGAGACCTTGTAGACCCTCTCAGTACTTAAAGGGGGCAAACAGGAAAGCTGGGGAGGGACTCTTTATCAGGGAGTGTAGTGGTAGGACGAGGGGTAATGGTTTTAAATGGAAAAAGGACAGATTTAGATTAGATATTAGGAAGAAATTCTTCACTGTCAAGGTGATGAGACACTGGAACAGGTTGCCCAGAGAAGTTGTGGATGCCCCATCCCTGGAAGTGTTCAAGGCCAGCTTGGCTGGGGCTTTAAGTAACCTGATCTAGTGGGAGGTGCTCCTGCCCATGGCAGGGAGGTTGGAAGGGACCTTAAAGATCATCTAGTTCCAAACTGTTCTATGATTCCTGCAATGACTGTTCATTTCATTTCTGTCTACTGAGGCCCCTTAGACTGTTTCCTAAGCTGCACAGATTCCCTTCTTACTGTGATATGCTAAAATGGAGCCAGCAGCTCCTGCCTGCAGAAGAGCATCCAGGAGCCCAGCTGTCCTCACTGACATGTCTTGCCAGCCTCTGCAAACTGGCAAGGTTTTGGACTCTGCTCAGCAGGAAAGAGCTCTTGCTGCAGTAACCCAGCCTGCTTGTTTCAAAACGCATCCATCCTCTGCAGGCAGCAACAACCCTACCTGTCCGCCACCCAGAGACAGCACTGGCAGCCGTATTCTGTGCTTGTAAGTCCTTAATTCATATTTATGAGGATCCTTGCTTCTCTGTATAGGTTCAAGGTGCAAGTTTCCGGGGATGGAAGGAGGTGACGTCAATGTTCAATAAAGATGACGAACAGCAATTGCTAGCAGGATGCAAGTCTCCCAAATCCAAAGGGTGAGTAAAACCAATTGGTCTGTTTGGTATCAAAATACACAAACGGGAACAGAAAATAGCTGTGCTAAGTAGTGAAGGTAGGCACTGAGAAGCAGTAGTGTTGAATTCCTGGAAGTTAAATCACAGACAAAAGTTTATGGGCGTTTCAGAATTATGTATAGGTTCAGCTTACAATGGATAAGGCATGCCGTATTAGGAAAGGACGGATATTTTTAGTTCTGTCAAGAAGCAAAGAGAATTTAGCTGCATAATAATTTTTTACCGTAGAAAAGGAGTAAAGGTTTCTGAGTAAAAGTGTCATTCCCACCCTCCCCCTTAAGGATTAATTATAGTTGAATTTACAAATTCCCTTTTTTACATGCTTTACTTTCTCTTTTGAAGTCTTGTCTACACCTAAAAAGGTTAAGTGGAGTAGCTGTACCCAGGATCTGCAAATCTTCCCTGTCAGAGCTGAGGTGCTTACTTGGAACAGTTCCGCTGCCGGCTCGGTTAGAGCTGTTCTCTGAACAGAATAGACCTTTTCCCAGAACAGACTATTTTGCTGTTACAAGTATACGTAGGCTTTACCTACATGTGCTGCCTACCTTGGTTACAAACAGGAAAAAATGTGCCACCTTTCAATATAGCTATTCCAGCTAAATATTAGATTTAGAAGACTTGCTGTAGTATGTCTTGTTTCCAGTTTACTTTGAAATACATATATTACAGTATGCAACTCTATATATGTACTTGCAGGGGGGGGTGTGTGTGTATAAACAACTTAGAATATAAATACATGTATTGCCATTTCCATTTGAGCCTGTTCAATAACACTTCCCAAAAGTTCCCAGCTACTGTCCCTGTACAATTTTACGGGTATTAGCTTGCTTCAGGGATTCTTTGCAATTGATGCTGAATATAATAATCAAGAAACCCTGTGAAGAGAGCAGAAGGATGAAATCAGAGTTACCGCAAATGTAGAAAGCTACTTTAGCATTACTATGAAAACTGCCTGTATTTCAAGTTTGGGGGTATTTCCCTGTAACTCTATACCACGATTTTTATTTTACTTTTAAAGAAAAATACAACTTTTGAAGTGCCTACTCATGAAATATGAGAAAAATATTCTGAGTCTGTGACTGGCTTTAGCAAGATGAAAATTCTGAATAGTCTAATGGTAAATACAAAATTCAGGAAAAGTAATTTTAAGGGTATTGGTTCAGTTGCTTCTAGTTAAATACGATAGTGTCAAGCTTTAATTAATGGAAAAAAGCTCTTCTAAATAGAAATACTAAAAAAAAAATTCAATGGTGGTTGTATTTGTGGCTAAGGACTTTGTATGCTCCTAACGTTTAGCTCATTGAACCCTGAAGGTTGTGTGTTTCATCACTGGTATTCAGCCTTTCCTTGTGGTCCGTTATTTTATTATAAACTTAACCCTGCATATAAACTTATGCATAAACATTTGACATTCTGTATTTTAAATACTCCACATTGCAAATATGAAATAATTAATATTGAAGGTTCTTAACAGGATAAAAAATGTAATAATATGAGTAGCCTTTCAAATATCTTTTTGAGAGAGAAAATGCAACAAAGGTTGTTTTTTCTTAGTTTTGGGAGGGGAATTTTGGGAGTTCTTACCAGAAATACAAAATAGCTGTTTTCAAAATATTGTGCAGATCTTTATAAAAAAAATGCTGGTGTCTTTAAAGTCTTAATACTGAGTACATCAACTATTTTTGGGTATAAGGTTTAACTGGCAAGGTGATAACAGGTATATGAAAGTGAGGAAGATAGTAAGTGATCGTTAAAGCTGGTGGTTGACAAGACATTTTCCTATTCCTTCAACTACCCTAGCTCTGGGTTTGCTTTTTGGGTTTTTTTGGTTAAAGTCCTAAATTTTTCTAATGCATGCTAAAATACTTCATACCTTTCCAAAGGCAGTTCAGTGTAATTCACCGGTGCGGGGTGAGGAGTCTAAGTTCTTTTGTAGTAGGAAATGGCCGTACTCAGTCCACTTCGGATTTATCAGAGCAAGATTCGACTGCGTTTAGGTTTACATGTATATGAGGGTGTTTTTCCTGAAGTTGACAATAAGGGATGTGCTGTCATAGGCTGACAACTGATTAGCGTTCCTTACTATAAAACATAATAAAATAATTGAATGCTTATTAGTAACTATTACATGCATTGTTAAATGAAGAAATTAATCACCTCATCGTTGTTATTTTCTAGAACAAACCTGAAGTTAAAGGAAGAGATGAAGTCCGAAAAGAAGCCAGGTTTTTGGGACAGTTTGGTGATAAAGCAGAATGTCCCATCTAGGAAACCAGATGAGATTGAGGGATGGGAACCACCGCAGATTACCACTGCTGACTCTACCAGCGACGCAGCAGCTACTTTAAGTGACTATACAGCCTGGTCAGGCTGGGAAGATGAAACCAAAGGCTCCACAAAATACACAAACCTGGCCAGCTCAGGAAACAGCTCCAGGTGGAGCATCAAATCAGCTGGAAAGCTGGTTAGTATTAGACGTCAAAGCAAAGGTAACCTTACTGACAACTGGGAAGAACTAGAATGATGCTGGTAATGTGGAATACTTTATAGATGATAAGAGAAAGGTTCCATGATTTACTCGTGTGTTTAAACCAAAATCAAATCTGCTCAATATTGCACCTTTATACAGTACTTTGTTTTATTCAGATTGTTACAAATTTTTGCTCACCTGATATAAATTTTCTTATTACATTGTTAAATAGCTATGTTTTCCACACTGAAAAAGGTAGAGAATCTATTTTGTGCCTATATTTCACATTCAGACTCTGCAGTATGTTGGATTGTTGGTTTTACCAAAAAAAAAGTAATTCCTTAGTGAATGTATACACTGGTTGTAAATTTGACTGCCTTATGTAGGAACTTCCACTAGCCTGAGGTCCTGTTTTTATTCTGGTATTTGAGGGCCACTCAAAATTTTAGTTTTGATGCTGTCCCTTTTTAACTAAGAATAGCGATCTGTTGCCTGCAGGGAGAATGCTTATACTTAGTAGACTGTTTTCCAAATCTTCAGCCTCAGCGTATGCTTCAGCTTGTGCACACAAGATGCTCGACTGTCACAATGTGCTATACTGTGTATGAAATGGGAAAATACTATCCTAAGGTAATTCCTTCCATCACAGGATCTTCACCAATAGTCAGGTCAAATGGGTCTTCCAGGGGTTTGGTTTTGGTTTTTATTTTGAACTTTGTTTGACAAAGCTAAGCTTCTCAGTTTTTGAGATGCTTGTTAAGCCAAAATTAAAAATGATTGAAAATTTGGAAAGCAGCAGTGAGTAGAGTATAAAAAGATCTCGATATTCAATATCTGTAGCCCTGAATCTAGGGGTAAGTTGCTTCTTACGGAAGGGCATGTGTTTTCATTTTTACAATAGCTGATACTTGTTCTACAAACAACTTTTTTGTTTTGTACTGTATTGTTCTCGCCCCCAACCCCATAAGCAGTGATTGCCAGAGTGATACTCTGGCATTTTCAGGATAACTGAGTAACTGAGCCATTGCAAGTATGTGCATGCACACAACTTCTGAAGCATTTTTGTTATAAAGCTCAGTCTTATTAGCTACTGATATTTTAATTTTTGGTAAAAGAAGGTGAAGTGTTAAACTTGAGATTTGAAATGTATATAAGAATACTAAAAGTGCCTCTTTCTAGCATATTGTCTCTCATTAGCAGTGCGGCTGATGTCAGGTCCAAAGTTGGTTTCTGTTTTGTTTGTATGACCTACATAAATACTACTTTAACATTCATGGAAAAAAATCAAACCAAAAGTTTCATAAACAGCCTGAACAGTAGGCCTTTTCTCTCTCCTGATTGTTAAACTGGTATAACAGAACTGAAAACTTGTTGACTGCCTAGCAATATGGCCAGTACAGTCAGAAGATCAAGTTAGCATTTTAGAGAAAATCAGCGTTTTCACAAGAAAGCATATACCTTTATATAATGGATATCTCGTAAACCTATTTTTGCAAGAAGCTTGTGCTGGTGAAAAGGGATGCATGCCATTTTCTTCTAAGCTTGTACCTTGTTTCTGTTACTGCCACGTGACTCCTTTGTTAGCTGTCTCTTTCTCCTCTCTTTTCCAATTCATGTATAGTTTTCTGGCTTACGGTTCCTGCGTAGCTTTTTTTTTTTTTTCCTTTTTTTATTGAGATTCCTGTTGAGATGTGCCTGGAGGGAAACTGTAGCAAAATGGGTGGGGTTTTTTTTTGTTTGTTTGTTTGTTTTTGGGTTTTTTTTTCTGGTTTTAATAGGATGTTAAAAGACATTGTTCTTAAGTTTACATAAAAGAACATCAGTGTTTTGTGCTACAAAACGGAATCTTGTAATGGCAAATATATTTGTAAAATTGGCATTATATATTTAAAAAAATACTAATAGAGGAGAAGGGGTTAGCATTTATATCACGTCATTTAGTCTGTGAGTAAACCCCGTATTTGCCTTTGGCAGGTACGTATGCTGAGGTTAATTATAGGAAAGAGGATTCTTGGGTAAAGTATGCTGCCTTTTATAGTTTATGGAGTACCCTCTAAGGCATGAGCTAGTATTTCGTTTGGTTGTTGGTGCTGACCTAAAAGAACAGAAAAAGATCTGCTGGCAGCCCTCAATATTTTGCTGGGAAAGATGGGCTGAGAACTTCTAATTTCCCTCCTGAAGAATCTATTTATACTGTGACCAGTAAAGGTTTTGCCTTGCACATTTTACTGTCAAGTGCCTGTTTCTCACCTTGATGATGCGTTTGATGCGCAGCTTAACTGCAACATTTTTCAATTTGTTTTTGATTGTATGATAAAGAAGATGCTCACAAAGCTGAAGCCTATTATAAAACAAAATTACATCTGAGTGGGAAATCGAGATATGTAAACTTAAGGTTCAACTCCTAGTGATGAAAGTTTTTGTGTGCTTTTTAGGTGATATTTCCTCAGAAATAATCGTTCTAAGGATGAACATTATTAAATTTAATATAATTTATTGTTATGCTTTAATAATGTATTTGTCTTTTGAGAACTCACTGGTGTGAGCTTTTCTTCTTTTATGTTTATAAACTTGTCTGAATTTTCAGAATGGGGTCCTCTTTTCTTTTACCTTCTTTATGCTTAACTACATTATACATTTATGGGCTTAAGCTATACACAGCTCCGTATGTGGAATAAGTGTAGAATATGTCCCTAAATATTTGTTTTGAAACTGCATTTCAATCTATGTGAAATGGTTTAGAAGAAGGTAGCATTAAGATTGTATGATAAGATTGCACAAAATAAAGTATAGTTTATATTGCTTTCTCGTAGCCAATCTGCATGATTGTTGGCGTGGTTTTAACGGGAATTAAAAGCTTCATGTGGCTGTAACTGGTCACTTAACTCTAAGCAAAGTTCTTTCTGAGTATTTTTATTTATTAGCATCATTTGAAAAGAAAAATAGTATTTTCCATATGAATAAAGATTTAGTTTGAACTGAAATGCCGCTGCCTTTGATATTTTTTTGGTGGGGTCCCATTTTATTTGTCTCATCAGTCTATTCCCATCTGCGTGGACGTTACTTGCATCATCACAGAATATGGCCGAGGGAGTAATAACTGTGTTTGTCCAAACTCAGTGAATCGTGCTGCCTCAGGAGCTGCAGCATCCTAGACTTAAAGCATCACCCATTACTTTCACAGTGGGAAGAATTCATTAGTTTTGACAAACGGCAAATACTTTGCTTTACTGGTATTTATGGGTTTAAACACTTTTTTTTTTTCTTAATTTATTGGCTGTTATGAAAGCTTGGGCAGCACAACGTTCTTTCCCTGAAGATTTCGCCAGCTCCATGTAAACTGGAGGACCTGGAATGCTTTTGCATACACGGGCCCCGTAAGGAGGTGAGACCTGCACGTCCTGGGCTGTGCCAGAGTGAGAGCAGCCGCTGTTACCGGTAGATCGGCTACAGAAAGAAGCCTGTTGCCACCTTCTCATTCTTCTGCTCTGGTCTGCTGGCTTTGTTGCTGTCTAAATAGACTTAGCAGGGAACATTTAGGCAAAATGCTTCTTATCAGAGCTTGTGAACTAGCTGAAACAGAAAAATTTATTCAAACAAGTGACATTCTTAGGGAAAAAAACCCCTATATCGTGATGCCTCTGCCTGTACCCAGGTGGGTCAGAGGCACACATCTGGGCAGGTGAAAGGGAGGGGAGGGACCTGCATCTCCAGGCCCTGGGGAGACAAGGACCCTGCCCAGGTGAATTTGGAATTCAGCCTGGCATCTGTCTCCATTTCCAAAACTTTTTGAAATGCTTGTTAGTGTATATGAATATCAGATGACAACACCGTATGTCCTACTGTACAGTCTGAAAAGACCATGAATGCACGTGTTATTTAGCTGTTTCTTGCAGATCTAAACTGTTCTTCTTTTCCCTGAGTGCCTGCTCTTTTTTTTTTTTTTTTTTTTTTCTTTCTGATGTGCAAGTAAATGAAACCAGTGCTATGAAGAAGAAAAACAGTTTCCTAAAAGGCTTAGTCACTGGTGATAGTTCGCAAAGGTGTGCATCGTTAGATGTCTGTCTCCCAAAAATTTCCTGTAGCATGAGGCTGCTTTGTGCCATACAAGACAGAGAACCTGACAGATAGGCAAGGAATCCAGTTTAGAAACTGAAAGGAGAGAGCTGCATTTCTTTTAAGTGCAACCAGCATAATAGCAGAAAAAAAAATGCTTCTTATAGTTACAAAGTAATAAAGACTATGAAAACAACCAGAAAATAGGGATATAAATAATAGAAAATAATATGAAATATATAATAGTAATCAAAGTATAAGGAGAAGATGATTTTTCATATGATATTTACCAACTCCTATCGCTGATACTGAATAAAGAAATACTTGCTCTCTTTGGGAAGAAAATTTTCCTGTTCTGTGTCTAGTACTTTAAAAAAAAAAAAATGCAAGAAAGCGACTGTATTATTGTCAAGCCTGTAATAATCTGGTGAAAGCTTGGTGGCACTTAAATTTTTGTGCTCTTGAGACCCAAGTAACACACGTGAAATCTTAATAACACGGTTTGAGCTGTGAGCTTGCTATTGGGAAAGAAAAAGTGTTACTGTCTGCAGAGAAAAAACGCACAGCTGTATTTTGTAAGACTGGTTCGTCTGCTACTGAACATAATGGTGTGATATTTTGCTGTCTAGTTGCTCTAATCCTTTGTACTGAGAAGAGTAATTGAGCGGTTGAGTTTAAATAATTTTTCAGAGGATTGGCTAGTTTAGTTATTTGAGGTTGTATACTAAAACAGCTCAGACTTGATACACAACCATTCCTTTAAAGTTAGCAATGTCTTCTGGCCCTTCTTCTCTTGTACCTCATTCCTTGAAGCCCACAAATGCTGTTTCCTTGAAGACCTTGTTTATCCAGCAGCCTTGCGATTCTCCACAAGCGGACACTGATAAATGCTGCTGGGATTGGAGGGACGTTAAAATACTGTGGTGCAAGTGTTTGTGCTGGAGAAAGGAAGGGAGACTCGCATATCCAGAGCCCAAGTATTGTACTTGGTATATTATTATTTATTTGCTGCTAAAGCTTTCTTATGTGCAAGATAATTAATATTAATTATTCTTTGCTTTGTTTTATTTTTATACTTGTGCCCTGTTAGCTTTTATTTTGGTCACATATGCAAAGACCTCCTCTCTGATGACATAAAGACCTAATCTTTGCTGGTTCTCTCATGACAGGTACCTGCTTTCAGGCAGACTTGCCTGCGGTTTATTGCCTGTAAACAGTTTATCTTTTGAACCTTTGGACAGAAACTTGGCAAGCAACATTTGACAGGACAAACAAAGGAAAACAAGCATCATTTCCCATTAGGAAGTAAACTATTGTTTGATAGGATGGAGCACAAGATTCTCAGAAGTCATACGACAGATACAGTAACGCTGCACATAGGGTTATTTTGAAAATTAAGAGAATGAAATATATACTTGCTTTTTTTGTTTGTTTGTTTTATAAAATCACGCGTCTCCTGAAGCGCGTTAACCTGTCTGCGTAGCATGGCTGTTGTGCAGCTGCCGGCCAGAGAGCACGTGCGTGGTGAGCCAAGCCGTTGTGGCCAAGGTGGATGGGATGCCAGCAGCTCCAGCCGTGGTGGAGGATCCGAGCTCCTGAGCTGCGCGGTGAGAACTGTCTGCACTGCGGACAGGAGGAAGGTCTTCAAGACAAGGGAAGGAGCAGATCTACTCTGCTCTGGTGAGACCCCACCTGGAGTATTGCATCCAGCTCTGGAGTCCTCAGCACAAGAAGGACATGGACTTGTTGGAATGGGTCCACCAGAGGGCCATGAAGATGATCAAAGGGCTGGAGCACCTCTCCTGTGAGGACAGGCTGAGAAAGTTGGGGCTGTTCACCCTGGAGAAGAGAAGGCTCCGGGGAGACCTTATAGCCCTTTCCAGTACCTAAAGGGGGCCTACAGGAAAGCTGGGGAGGGACTCTTTAGCAGGGAGTGGAGCGATAGGACGAGGGGGAATGGTTTCAAACTGAAGGAGGGGAGGTTTAGATTGGATATTAGGAAGAAATTCTTTACTGTGAGGGCGGTGAGGCACTGGAACAGGTTGCCCAGGGAAGCTGTGGATGCCCCATCCCTGGAAGTGTTCAAGGCCAGGCTGGATGGGGCTTTGAGCAGCCTGGTCTAGTGGGAGGTGTCCCTGCCCATGGCAGGGGGGGTTGGAACTAGATGATCTTTAAGGTCCCTTCCAACCCAAACCATTCTGTGATTCTATGTTCTAGCATTGAGGAATGAAGCACAGTAAAAAGAGAAGTAAGAAGTCCAGAATATCTGAGACTGTTCCTAGGGGTCTTAGTATTGATTTTTATTATAGGCCAGGGATTTAGTGTTAGAGAATCAGAACTAACACACACTCGTCCTTTTTTGTAGTGTTTTTTTCTCAGTTACCCTAGTCAAGAATGGGATTTTTGGCTGTGATGAGCAATTGGAAAGAATATCCCCTGTGCACAGGTACAAAATATAGGTTTTGGATGCCTTTAAGACTGGTGGTGTGTAACTCACGGCAAGCACTTCTACAGATCTATTCCATACTACTATGCCTATAAATTAGACTTAATTGATCAAAAAATGTAGAAGGTAAGTGCGGGTAGTAGAAGCTTGAAACGTAGGCTCAGAAGGTGGCATGTGGTCGGCTTGCAGCAAGAACTCAAGCGGTGGTGGGATGAAAGTATTGAACTTTTGGTTGAACTAAACAGCTGCCTCCAGTATCCTGCTTCATCAGATGCTGCACTGTCAGCCTCTTCCCCCTCTCTGCTCTCCTACCAGATTCTCCGAGATGTCTAAGAGTGAGAGCTTTTTCCACCCTTCCCTCTTCCCTGAGATCCCTGGTTTCAGGTGCTACTTGCAGCCGCTTTCTTCATCTCAGGACTTTCTTCTATCCTTACATTCCCTCATACCCACGTATTGATCATGTGAGCTGGCTTTCCATTTATTCTTCTGGTTCCCATTTTCCTCTCAGGTATGACCTAAGCTTTCTAATCCTCCAAGGAAGGCACAGGCCAAATTTGCGTCCTCTTGTTTTAATTCTCAACTCTTCATCATCAGTAAGTGTGGGCTGCTCTCTGATTTGATCTGGTTTTATTTTTATTACTGACAAAGTGAACTACCTAACAGTTCATTCCTCATTAATTTAAGTTCTGTTGTCACAGCCTTTTATGCTATTGGTGAGACTTGTTCTCAGCATTCGTCATTGACTTCTGCTTTTTTGGCATCTCAGATGATTTTGATGATTCTCCATTAGTGTCAGGATATTTTTTCCCTCTTAGTGGATTAATTACATGCTAGAAGTTGATTTTTTTTATTGTTGTTTTATTGCCTCTAAGCCTGTGAATCTGTTAATATATAAAGCATTATTTGGAACTTGCCCGTTCTATAGAACCATGGAATCGTGGTTGGAAGGGACCTTTGAGATCAAGTCCAACCATTAACCTATCACTGCCAAGTCCACCACTAAACCATGTCCCTCAGCACCATGTCTACATGTCTTTTAAATACCTCCTGGGATGGTGCCTCAACCACTTCCCTGGGCAGCTTCTTCCAATGCTTAATAACCTTTTCAGTGTAAAATTTTTCCTACTATCTAGTCTAAACCCCCCCTGGTGCAACTTGAGGCTGTTTCCTCTTGTCCTATCGCCTGTTACTTGGGAGCAGAGACCGACCCCCACCTCACTACACCCTCCTTTCAGGTAGTTGTGGAGAGCGATAAGGTCTCCCCTCAGCCTCCTCTTCTCCAGGCTAAACACCCCCAGCTGCCTCAGCTGCTCCTCATAAGACTTGTTCTCCAGACCCCTCACCAGCTTCGTTGCCCTTCTCTGGACTCGCTCCAGCACCTCAATGTCTTTTTTTGTGGTGAGGGGCCCAAAACGGGACACAGCACTCGAGGCGGGGCCTCACCAGTGCCGAGTACAGGGGGACGATCACTTCCCCGGTCCTGCTCACCACACTACTGCTGATACAGGCCAGGTGGTGGGTGAGACCGTAGTTCTAGTGCTCTGTGCCTGGCCCACGGCCACACTGTTTCAAGCAATCAATCAGAAGCTGCGCAAAGGGTCATTGCAGACTTACTGGTGGGGCCAGATCCTCAAAACACGTGCGCGTGAGCCTCCTTGGCAGAAGTGTGAGGTGGGTGGCCTGGTGTCAGTGGCTACGACGCGAGTACCTGCAGTGGGCTGAAGGCCTCACACAGCCTTAGTCGGGGCAGGGACTTGTTCATGGCTCTGTTGGGAGTGCACCAGCGGCTGGTGTCTTGGGTTGGAGTGCTCTCCACCTCCCTTAAAGTTGTTGTGTTTGATGTAAGAAGGGTAACTAGGCAGTGGAGCAACACCGTCCTGGTTTGTGGTGGTCCCACTTTGCCCAGCAACTGTTTAAACGTGGTTCTGCTTCAGCGTCAGAGGAGGGGAAGGGCCGCAGGTGAAGGCTCATGATCCGGCCACGCACTGCGCAGCCCAGTAATGAGAAATAGCGGAGTTACAGGCTGGGACACACTGCTGCAGGACCAGATCTAGGTTTCACGACTTAGGAAAATACTGCCAAAGCACTGGTTTGATAAATAGCCAAGTTCTAAAGGGTTCAACTGAGTTCACTGGGGTTGAGTTTTCAATGGGGCCAGGCTCTTTTCAGTGGTGCCCGGGGACAGGACAAGAGGTAATGGGCACAAACTTGAGCATAGGAAGTTCCACCTAAACATGAGGAGGAACTTCTTTCCTTTGAGGGTGGCAGAGCACTGGAACAGGCTGCCCAGAGAGGTGGTGGAGTCTCCGTCTCTGGAGACATTCAAAACCCGCCTGGACGCGTTCCTGTGCAACCTGCTCTAGGTGACCCTGCTCTGGCAGGGGGGGTTGGACTAGATGATCTCCAGAGGTCCCTTCCAACCCCTACCATTCTTTGATTCTGTGGGTTAAGAAGGGGACTACAGGTTTACAGCTTTAAAAGTCTCCAGTAGGAAGAAGTCTAAAAATAACTGCTGTGTCTGAGAGAATAGTGGGGACCGAGCCATGGGGCAGAGGTGCTCCGAGCACACAGAACTTCGTTCTGTAGTCTAAGCATTGTGTGGGAATGACAACTGACTTCAGCAAATGAACTGTTCTTCCATTATTATTTTGTTATAAATACTATAGAAAAACAGAGTGTTCAAATGGAAAGAGTGTATAAAAAAAAAATAAGTAAATTTAGAATTAAGTGGCGGCTGTTTGTGTATGCCTTGAAAATTGTTAGAAAGGCTTTCAGCTGAAGGCGCAATGACTAACTACTCATGAAGTGCAACAAATATAAAGCTGAACATGTTTTATTTGTAATGATGGAAGAACGTACACATAAATCTGTGGGAAATAAGCATCACCAGCATGTCTGAAAGGCAGTGGCACGGGTCTGGGCGTTGCACAGAGACCAGCCCAAGGGAATGGAAAGAAAAGAAACCCAGTTTCAGTGGCCCCCTCACCTCAGCCAGCTTCTGAATCCGCTTACCTGTCACATCCTTGGGTACAGACTTTCTAAGTGTTAAAGGTAACCTTCATCCCCCTGAACCTTGCAGGAGCTGGGAATTATGTTCCAGCGTCTTTTAAGGGGTTGAACCTCAGCCTTGCAGCTGAAAGTGTAGAAAGGGGGCAAAGGAACAGCATAATTAGCTAATACTTCGATATTCTGAACCAAAATTTAACAACTATTTCCAAACACTTGGATAGCGTTTGCTTTATCTGATGGGGGACTCTGTAGTGCCCTCTCCCAGCGCCACGTGCCGGGGTACGTACGCTTGGCCGAGGGCTGCCACGCGGGGAGGCAGCTGCTGCCCGCCTTTGGCCGGTGCCGCTTCGACTCTGTGTCGTAGGCGAGTGCCTGAACGTCTAGCCCCGTGATTAAATATGGACTGAGGGCTAGAGAGGATTAATTATTCTATGCAAGTGGAGTAGGGTAGCTGAAAAGACTGAGGAAGAATGGTTCCATGAAAATTATCCCTAGGAATACGAATTTCTGATTTTGGTCAGATCAGCAGCTTGCACTGACTGGCTGACGCTGCAACTGCATCGGTGCTGGCCGCGGCACAGGGGCGAGGAGGGTGAATGTGACACGGGATGCAACACAATCTCAAATGTAGCTTTTGGGACGGGGAGTCCCCAGAATTCATGCTCTAACTCTGAAGGGTTAGGGTGAAAGGGGACCTCTCATGGACGTTGGAAGAGGTGCGCTCTCCTCAGCTTTTTAAAGTAAGAGAGCGAGTGACAGGCTCCCAGAAGAAGAGTCCTGTGTTTGACCTTGCTGGAGATGAGTCTTGTTTGCTCACTCTCTCTCTAGTCAAAAGTTAAGCACGTGACACCATGTCCTGGTTTGAGGTAGAACAGACCCAATTTTCTGTCGAGTAATTTTACTTTTTAGCTAAGCCTCTTCTAACCATGACACAGCGTTTCCGGTTTGCTGCCTGACTTCATGCCCTGTTTCTCTCCAGCCATGGCAGAGTGACTCCTTAGGCACCTTCCCCATGGCTTCTGTAAGAAGCTATGAAGTACTTTGTTGGTTAAATTTGGGTTATGGGACTTCTAAGTACCAAATGCTAAAGTATCTATGACCGATTTGGTAGAGTTTGAAGGGTTTTGATGAAATCAGCTTCTGGTGCAGTTCTCTGATTTGAAGTGATGAGGCTTAAGGAGTTAGGTACACTCTGTCTTGTTCTCTTTCTATATGTGCATATATATGCCAAAACTTAAGAGGTTGAGAGCAACAGCAAAAATGCAAAATTAATACATTTTTCCTCTTACTCATTGCCTTCTTTCTCTACAAGTGTGTGAATTTAATGATTATTGGCTCAAAAATACACTCATATATAAGAGTTTAGCTAATACAATTCTTTGCTGGCCAGTGCTGGAGCTGTAAATATGGTAATTTGTGCACCAGGCAAATCCCAAATGTTCTGCTGCTGTTCTCTGTTCCCTTCTCGCTTTTCTTCTGGCCTGCATTGCTTCTGCCTTCTACACCACAAAATGCCACTAGTCTTTCAGTCCTATGCCTAGTGGGTATCTCTCTGTTTAAGTTAGATTTTTTTCCCTCACATTTCAGCTGCTTCCTTCTCCAAAAGCCAGTTTATGCATTTCCCAGGGCCAGGGGAAAGGGAAAGAGCAGGTTCTGCTCCTCTGCTTTTTCCAGATAAGAACCTCAGTCCTCTCTGATGTCCGAATAGAAGGGCTCAGTCCATGCTCTCTGAACAGGTCCCTGTCTCCCAAAGCAGGAGAACAGAACCGTTGGGACTTACAGGACTGTAATCCAACAGGTCTGGAGTCTCTCAGGGACAGGTTTTGGAGTTAATGATGGAAGTTGGGTAGGTGGATAGAAGATCCTATTTTTCAAAATTGTAATTTCAGGCTCCTTGTGGACTGTGGCGGAGAATGCCTTGAGTGCCTTTGAATCACTGTTGTTTTTCAGGACTAGAGTACAATAAAGCCCAAATCACCTGAGACTGTAAAGCAATGGCGTAGGGGCCACAGTTAGAACGTGGTTTCCTATCATTGCCACTGAAAAAATCTATATGTAAACAGATCCAGGTCTTGGATGAAAGCTGTGGAGCAAAAGAACCCTGTAGAGCTTTGATGCACCTTTCAAGGCGTGCTTTCCCCTGCAGGCGAGAGCAGCTGCCTGCCTTCGCACAGGCCAGGCAGCACGCAGGAGGCCAAGGACAGGAGGTTTGCTTTAAGGCATGACCCTTCTCATGGGTTACAGAACTTCAGGTTACATGCTGTAACCTGGTGTAAAGGGCAATAAGATTAATTCAGGTTGTCAAAATAGGTTCTTTATTACAGGCAAGGTATTTATTAACACGATCATTATCATGAAGGTGAAATCCTCTCCCCTTTCCATCTCATGAAGAGATTAAAAAAAAAAAAGACAACACAAATCCTATTGCTCAAAATCAAAACCCTACTGATCAAAACCACTGCCTTAGCTTTTTGCTTAAGTGACACAATTAAAATCTATCTTCTTATGCATTGATGACTTCACACCATGTAGTCACTTTTAATCAAGCTCTGTTACTTGCCTAATCTAAGACATATATTCATTAAATATTTAACTAGCTTGTGGAAGTACTCCCAAAGTGCAGTTTTTCTGAGTGTTAAAGGCTTATAACACTACTCATGACAGTGTGATTCTGCACTCAAAGTCTTTAAGATTTAAAAAAAAAAATAATATTCCAATAGCCCTGCACTGAAATGCTCCTCAGTACAAGAGAGACATGGATGTGCTGGAGGGAGTCCAGTGAAGGGCCGTGGGGATAATGAAGGGATTGGAACATCTCTCCTGGGAGGAAAGGCTGTTCAGCCAAGGGAAGAGAAGGCTCAGGGGGATCTCCTCCATGTATACCTGAAGGGAGGGTGGAACTGGCCTCTACAGGAACTGTACAGGAACTGACCAGGCACTGGCACAGGTCGCAGAGAGAGGCTGTGAAGTCTCTGTCCTTGGAGATATTCAAAAGCTGGCTGGTTCCTTGGCAAATCCATTGGCTACAGCAGTGCTTGGGGCTAGGAAAGTGAGGCTTGCAGCAATGTTCTGAATGAACAGGAATAAGAATGGATGTCATTGGCTATGGTAATGATCAGGTGTGGAGCCGGAGCAGATACCTTATTTGAAAGAAAGAAGCAGCCCACAAAACCCTGTATTGAAAAAAATACACCTATCAGCAAATTCCATGGATGAGGTTAATATAGCACTGAAATTAAAGTTAAAGCAAATATAAAGCTAGCTCCTGAGGAAATAAAATGTTCTCTTCTTCTTGTATTAAGAGTCCAGTTATCCTGTTTAAAAAAGTGCTAACACAACCAATTACTGAAAAGCAACATCACTTGGACTCCTTGTATGCTTCTCATTCCATTACCAATTACTACAGAGAACAGGCAATAGAAAGATCTTATAAAATTCAAATGGATTCATCTCTATGCACAAGAAGCTTCTAGGAGTAATAGATAAAAACATGATTTATTACACTGTACAAAACTAGATTCAGAACAAGCAAGGGCAGAATATAGTACATGATTTATTTTTCTGTACATTACATATTTGTTAAATTTCATTGACAAACCCAAAACTTCCCTAATTTTTCCTTTACCTGCCTAAGCCAAGCAATTAATTTTGTTCTACAGGATAGAAGAAAATAGTTTCTTGGAGAATTTATCATCCCATTAACTGGGCAGAAGGTGCTTCAGCTCTGACTGACTTTCAGCATTTCCCATAGCTTGTAAAGACTTGGCAGGTTAGAACCTCCGTTGGTAGTATAGTGTCCTGCCACTGTACCAGTCTAGAAACAAGCAACTCCATTCCCATTAAAATTTCAATAATGTCTTCTTCTTAGAAGATGAATTAATGGAGTTGCATTTGTAGACATACCAAACAGTATAAACAAAGGCTGTAGCTACCATCAAAAAAAAAAGTTTACTTTCCAGTAGCCCCAGATCTGTCTCTTGAGTTAAGCAGGATGTGTTGAGATAGGTTATATGTTTAATAAAGTCCTTAAGAAAAATAAATATTTTTGCATAATGTATGTACAAAGATTGGTTGATTTCCTTCACTCATAGGTTCAACGACAGATACAACCACAGCTATGTTTTATTCACTAGCTCACCACGATTAATGCCACCTCGGTAACTGATGTATTAAGAGTCCAAGAGAATATTGGCCTATTCTTTATAATAGTGCAAATTACATGGAGGTGTTTTGAAAACAGTGGCTTAAGCAAAGAAGGATTAACAAAGAACCCCTCCTCTGGTCCCTATAAGAGTAGTTCAACTCCTCTGTGAAATCTTCAAAACCCCCCCCACATAATTTTAGCCAACTATTAAGGCGTCAAAAGATTGTATTTAAAGTTGAGATTAAAATGGTCTTTCCTGGACTTGAAAAGAAGTCCACTGAAGATTTCCTGAAATTTTCTTAGTGTATCTCCTTCTCCTCAGCTCTTTTCTGCACAAAGCCAGTACGCCAAATAAGCCTGTCTGATAATCTCCCCCATACCTGGTTTTTTATAAACTACAACAAGACATTACACTTAAATATATTGCACAAAAAGCATAACGTATCCTGCCTGACTCTTCACAAAAATGGCCACAAAACACAGGAGAACAGCTACTGAACATCTCAAAATTTGAAGAGATCAATGAAATGCTGAGGAGATACTGGCATGAGACAGGTGTTTGGATCACTGGCTGTGCAGGGGTGTCCTGTATCCTGCAAAACGAGGGAGGAAAAAAAAAGTACACATGAATTCTCTTCCCAAACCACAATCTCCCTCCACCCCCTATTAAAAAATAAAAAAGGCAGAAGTTCACATGCAACTATTTCCACTGTAAACAAACTGATAGGAACTTGCTCTTTTTCGTAATTCACCATATTTCTTTAACTGTTTTAGACTTAAGAAAATAGCCCTTTCCAGTCTGACTGTGGTAGTGCAGGGTAGCTTCAGACTTCAGAAAAAAACCCCAAACCAAGCCCAAAACCCAACCAAACCACTCCCCTTCTCCTCCTACCAAAACCAGAACCTGAGTCAGACCTCTTGAAAAAGTTTCATATTCCTTATCCGTTTTTTGATGAGAGTAATTAAAAAAAAAAAGCAACTGTTTTGTTGAACCTGAATTAGCTGTTTAATGAAAGTCTGAAATCAATCACAACTTCGGGGGAAATTTAATTGCTTTCGAAGTGAAGGGCAGCAGACACTTCCCAAAAAGAGCCTGAAGAGCATGTCTGAAGTCCCAGTCATAAAAGTTTTTCTAACTTGCTTGATTTTCTTTTTTTCCCCCCAACATCTTTTTCTCCTCTTTCACCCCTACCTCTTCCCCACCTGAGAGCATTGCCTTAAAACAGAAGTTAGCACTCCGGCAAGTCAGGAACATAGAAGATGGACAGGATGGAAAGGCTTTGTCATTACAAATTCACTAAGCCTGCAGTGCTTTCTTTAATGTTACAGAAACTTGAACTTCACACAATTGTCTGATTATTTAAGATTCAAATTCCTTTTCAAATGAAAAGTTCAGGTTTTGCACCTTATTAGAGCCCTCTAAAGGAAGGAAATGCAAGAGGTGTAATGAGAAGAAGGTCCCAGGCAATTCAATGGAGAGGTTAAATACCTCCATCAATAATGTTGAGAGGCTCAGAAACTCCTCTCCAGGTTTTAAGGGGGTTCTCTCCCTTTTCTACCAGAGTTGATGAATTCATCATGTGGGGCAAGAAAACTAGAGTAAATACGCAGTAAGTAGATCACAGACCACTGCAGTCTTCATTTCTTTCGTTTCCATAGAAAATGAAGTTACATACAGTGCAGTTAATAGAAGAAAAGAACTTGTAAGTGAATTTTTTTTCTCACTTGGAAACTTAAGTAGGAAAGTGCTGTCAAAGATGCCACATTCCCTTCCGAAGTCTTTACAACACCAAAGTGCACTAGGTGAAATACATTATATATACTCAGCTTTTCCAATGAAAATTGTTATTCTATAGAATACTATCTGTATTTTTTGATTAAGTCTATAAATGACTACATGAAAATATCATGTGGTATCACCTCCTCACCTTCCCACTTTTTTTTTTTAATGATTTGCTTTAACATCACCTGAGAACCAGTTATTACATGGATGACACACAGGGGGAAAAACAAACAAAAAAAGGAGAACAGACAAATAGATTAGACCTCAGGTAGAACTGCCTGTTTGGGGAAGTGGCAGATGAGAAAGAACAGAAGACCAGAAGCGTTAAACCTAATGCTTTCATCTTGAGGTGACATCTGCAAGGAAGAGATCCACCACAGCAGAAAACACTCTCAAAGGTAGTTGCTAATGAACTATCACCTTCTCTACCCATTGCCATGTCAGGTGTCATGTCATTACTTTCCTGGTTTCCAGGAAAAAAACATAATCAGAATTAGGATTCCGGGAAAGAAGCTAGGGTTTATACCCTTTGAGTGCTTATTTATACTCCTAGATATTTTAGTCAGAATTTGTAACATCCTGTTTTGCTCTGCACATCATCATAAAAATGCTTTTGAAAGCTCTGCTCAGTCAGGAATTACAGGTCCAAACCTCAGCAAGATCAGTTCTTGGTGCTTTTTGTTATTAACAACAGAAACAGCAATTTTACAGTGAAAAAAGTGATGAGGACTGAAGAGTAATAGATTTCCTGTAATTATGAGTATTCCTCCTTCCAAGAAAAATGTATTTCCCTTAAAATGACATTTAATAGTGTTCAAATCATACTGATTTTCAATGTATCTACTTAAAGCTAAAACAGAACTCCTTTCAATTAACGGGAAACTTCACCAGGAGGAGTGTTTACTGGCAAATGTAGTTGTCTTCCTCCTCAAATTTTATCATAACTGGACATTAAGAAGCTCCCATAACAACTTTAGAGCTACAGTCCTTTTCTGTATAATTATTTCCACCATTTCTTCAGTCAGAAAGCAACGTTGTAATTGTCCCCTGCACTCTCCCAAGTCACACACAGCCCATTTTGAAAGCTTCCTTTCAGAAAGACTCTTTCATAGAAGTATGCATGACTACAGCATTCCAAGTGAAGTAAAATCAATTTTAGTACCTTTGCATTAAAGAAAGTTATCTGACATTCATTTAACTCTTTTCAGATTTAAGTACTGAATTAAATACATCAGGGAGTGTAGAAACAGTTTATAACACTGAGTGCAGAGAAACTTATTTCTTAGCAAAATCTGGCTCATCTCACTGACACCATGCATCTATATATTCATTAGAAGTTGAATTATGGTCCCTAGTTTAAATGGCATTAGCAGGGAATATGGCAATAATAAAACCCAAATCTGGTGAAAAACTGAGATGGAAAGTCATCACTACTTTAACTAATAGGGAAGCAAGAAACAGAAGTATTCCTGCTGCTAAACTGATGTGGGAAAACAAAAATCAAAACAAAGAGTATCAAAACAATTAGAAATGAACATGTTATTCACTTTGACATTACAGAACAGCAACGAAAACAGATGAGACACACAGGAAATACCTTGAGTAACAAAGCAAGGTGGTAGTCCTTTGAGATCGTGAAGAAGGAAGCAGGAAGGAGAGCCGTAAAGTAAAAGAAGCAGAGTTAAGGTTTACTGAAGCTAAGGTTCATGTGCCATTTAGAAAAATACTCTTTTATTCTTGGCAGAATCAAGCAGCTGGAGGAAAAAAAGCCAGCACAAGCCCCAAGACGACTAAAACCAAGTGTGCAGCATATCACAAAGCAGTTACACTAATTTACATAAAGCCTGGATATTGAAAGAAGATAAGGTATTTCAACTTCTATGGCCACCTCTGGGATAACTGAAACGTGCTGCTGAGCGAGCCAAGAAAATAAAAGAGCTGCCCACAATTGCTGTGTGGCCTAGTGGAACAGGAGAAATAGCATACATAAAAGCATTCACAGAGGCATCAGTCAACAATTAGTTTGCCGTTATTTTGCACTACTGAAATTACACATTTTTCCACACTTTCATCATGGACAAATCCTTTACTAATAAGTCACTTCTGAAAGACAGTCATTTGATATGAAGAGTTTCTTATAATCATTCGCTCCTTTAATACAGAAGAGTACAAGACATTCTATTGTATCACTGTACTTCCCACGGTGGATTTAGGAGTCAGATGGACTCTACCCTTGACTCTTTCTTATTGTATTTAACATTACTATGGTCACAAGTTTTAAACAAATACAGGATACAAATGCTGCTTCCTGAAAAGCTCTTAAGGAATTGTTAAAAGTAGTACTAAGATTATTACAGCATACTGAAAAGTGAGAAGCCATTTCCCTTCTTGAACTGTTTACTAATTCAATTCAGTAGCCATCAGTCCCTTCTTTAAAAGGGCACAAAATGCAGGACTGGAAGAGCTTCCTGCTCTTTCAGTGCAGCCCTCTCACATTGCCAGCAATCACATTATATTTTCAATTTCATAAATCGATGAAAATTCTCATCACTAGTTAGCCCTCTCCTTTGTGGCTATTTCAAAACCTCACTGCTTTGGTTCTTAGAAACTCTTAACTCTCAGCATAAGTTTACCCACAACTAGTCTCTACAACTTATTTGCATCAAGGCTGTCCCTTAGCTTAAATAATTTCCCTAAGTAGTCTCCTGTTTATTCATCCCTTCTCTATCTCTGAGAGGACTTTAAGGAGGGCAGTCACATTCCTTGTTAGCTTTAACACAGCCAAGTTAAAAGAAATTAACATCTGCTAGTCTTCTTCATGCCCTGATCACTTCAGTACTTTTTCCTCTGCAACTCCTCCAATGTTTGGCTTTGTTCGTGAATGAGGGGAAAGGGAAAAAAATCCTAACAAGAAAAAACCACATATGTAATATTAAGACATGTTCGGCACATTACCTGAAGTTCTTCTGAATCCCTTTGAAGGGAAGAGCTGCCTGATTTTTGAAGTGTACCATTAAAAGAAGAAACTAAATTCTTACATATTAACTGAAGAATCCAGTGCTTCCATTTGTTTCAAGATTCAAACACTTGCTACTTTTTCCTCTGTAAAGTAACTGTGATTTCTCTTTTAAAGTTTGCTTTTGGTGGCTTGCTCGTTTTTTCATTCAACGTAAAATGCATTTTTACGTTGCATACGTTTCAATCATTCCTCCAAGTTTCACATGGGACAGAAACAAGACTATAAAAATGCAGAGTTTTACACTGATGTGGTAGGAATACTATAGTAATAAGTTCTCATTAGAGACTTACTGATTACTGTGCTGTCATTGGAAGAGGGATGTCATAAAAGGATTATCTTTATGCAAGTTCCTAACAACTTTGCATAAGATAAAACAGACACAAGACGACAGAGTGCAACTCTCCACATGGCACTTTTCCTTGCAATTCTAAGTATTGAAGTTATTGGATATCAAAAATGCTAGATAAAGAAAAACTTTGGACTTTAATACTGATTTTATATAGAAGTTTAATATATTATTTAAAAGTTAGATATTAATCGTCCAATCACATTTCACATGAGAAAGCTGACAAGATGACCTTAATATTTTTCCTTTCAGATGATCACCAGTAGCTGTTTGAACTTATTTCTGATTATTTATTTCAAAGCTCTTACCTTCCAAAATAGAATACTACAATGTCGACAGAAATGCAAGGTGTCCCCATACTGTTCCTTTATTGGGTAATATTTCTGAAGTGCAAAGTACATCAGCTTCCAGTCAATGTGACCTTTCTCTGATGGAATCAAATGCCTACAAAACTGGACATAAAATATCTTTCTTTAAAATTGTTAAAGAACTAGTCAAACCAGGTAAGAGACTGGGAAAAAAAAAGAGGTAGTTTTGCAACTGGAGTTCTTCGAAGTCAATAAGCTGACATTGTACATCTCTATGAAGCAGTGAGAGAGATCTAGCCACAAAAAAATGGAAGGTAAAACACTAAAAATAGGAGGGTGCATATTTGCCAAGAAAAAGTAGGCCGTACAAAGCTGATCTAACTCCACTGTCTTGAAATTATTCTAATTATAGTCAAGCCACATAACAAAAGCAATATTTAGACCCATAAGTAATTAATTTTATATTTAAAAAAACACTCAGGAATAATATTTTAAAAAATGATTGTGCATTACGAATAGTGGTCTTCTGTTAAGACAGTAACTATGGATTTAAATAATGCTTTTTTTTTCATTTTAAGAGTATATACATGATTATTTTTCACATTTACTTATGATCTTTCTAGAAGGATAGCAATAATGAGTGACTGATGTACTTCTTGAGGACATAATCTGCATGTAAAGATTAGCTGATGCACAATGGCTATTTCTCCCCGGCTTAATACACAGCCAAGGTTTATTAAGTATTTATTTATAAAAGACTTCTGTTCCACTCAGTGTGGATTAATGCTAATACATTAAGGGCTTTCTTCACTCAGAAGACAATTCCTAGATAGGGAGAATAGCACTGCCTTTGTGATTTCAGCTACACTTCATTTCATAATAACTTCCCTGTGTAGAGTCTTGTTTTTTCCAAAAGTGCTCTTCAGATATTGAGTATGTTTTTGTGGTCTTTTCATGGTTCAACAAATATACTGCAGAGGACAGGAAAAACAACCTAGCGTAATTCTGTAGCTTATTAAGGTAGTACACTTTTAAACAGAAAAAGCAGAATTTGACATTGGAAAATAAACAAAATCATTGGATTCCTATCATTAATAACCTATTAAGAAACTGAATTTGAACATTTAGGAAGGCATTGGAAACAGTGTGTACAAGGGTCCTTTATAAGGCACAGGGCTGGTTAATTCTACTGAAATGCTTGAGTGATCTTTTTCCCAGGCATTACCTCAGTCTAATAGCTTCCTCTCCAACCAGTTTTGTCGCTGTTGACTAGAGCTTACCTCATCTGGCTTCATAATCCATTCAACTGCTACATTAAGCTTAAACTTCCTGTCCTCATAACTTCACCCTGCGTTCTTCTGAGCTGCATCTGAACGAGGGTTTTTCAGTTTGCCTTTGTCTGTCTATATGCCCCCTGATGTTCATTCTAAAGCCTTTCATCTCACAAAAATTCTTATTTGGTTCAACCGCACATGAGTTAGTTGATCTTCACTTCTACCTTTCCAGTTACAATAATACTTAATCTAGTAGTCACCGACCACATGGTACCACTTAAACCTGTCAGATTTAAGAATGTATTTTCCAGGCTGGAATGTACTAGGTTTTTAAAAGTTCCTGCTCCAAGTCTGATGAGGTATCTTCTATTTTCATAGCTTTATTTTCACCTAGTCTGATTTTGTCCCAGCATATATTACTGTCAGAAAATGAAGACGGTTATGGAGGCATTCCTACATTACTTAAATGCTTTTTATGAGGACGTGACAGAATAGTACCATTTCTCTTTTTGTTCTCAATTTCAAGATCTCAAGCATTTGTTTTATTCTTTTTTGCAAAAATACAATTTTGGCTTCATCAAACTGTTCATGTAGCCTAAAAGTTTGAACAGTCTGCCTGCCTGCCTCTGTTAGTAAAACAAATTCTACTTTAGGTACTAAAATTAGGAGCAGCTAGAGGTATCCTCCACCACACTTTTTGGCGATTGTGTAGTTTAAAAGAAAATCTTAGGGTAGACATTTTTTAAAATAATGCAAGGGAACAGCCTGATAGTTACCCTAAACTCACAGACATGCTAATACAATTTTTAGTATGAACTAAGCCCCAAAAGAGAGAGTATTTTCACTATTCCTGCACACTGTCACATTTTTATCTCAAAAAAAAAAAAAAGATGAGTTCACACTTCATTAGTATACCATATTGCAAAGACAAGGGCCACATTTATGCAATTGATGAGAGTTTATTACCTGCTTTTCTGCAAAATGGTACTGGCAGAGTTTTTTCCACAACTGTCTGTCTTCACTGAGCATGTACAAAGTTGGGGTCACTTGACCCAGAGTAATAATGTCCCAGCCATCAGAGAACCTGTATAAGATGTTATTCAGCATATGCAGAGGGAGATCACTAAGCGTAAGACCATTGTTGACTTGCTGGAAATAAGAATCAAAGACTTGTAACTACAAAAACTTGACAGTTTAAGGTACAAATAAGATTCTTACTTTAGAGGTATCTCAGTTCTTAGATTAGTTTGCATAAAACCATTGAGTAACATCTATGGTTACTTCTATGATACTTTGATTACTTGGCTACCATTATTCTCCAACTGTTGTTGTTGAAAACTCAAATGACTACAGGTACAGAAGGAGCTACAGACTGCGGGTTTATAACTTATAGCTTTCCTACTGTTAAAACAAACGTATCTTAAATTCTTTATTTAAATTTCAAGTAATTTTAAAACACTTTTGTTCTCAGAAAGTAATTCAAAAGTACACCATCTTGAAAACTACAATATGTTCAATTCCACCTTTGAGAGAAGTGTGCTAAAACTCTAATAAAGGTATGAACTATAATAAAGCTATGAACGAATTATTTATAATTTATAGGATACTACAGTTTCTCAATTTTTATATAAGAAACAGAGCACATATGAATTTGCCTTAAAACAACGAGAGTACAGAATATAAGTACAGAGTATAGGACTGAAGAGCAGAAACACAGAATGAAAACATGAAATTCAGAGGCAGAAGAAAGTAGGTTTGTTTCTTAAGTCTGGAGATAGTTTCCCTCGTATGGAAATAACTCTGCAGGGGGTGACAGATCAGAGCACTGACAAAGTCTTCTTTAAGAGTGTACACCTCTGTTGAACTTTCTCTTTAACAGGGTAACCTACAGCACAACCCATAGATGACTGAATCTGGATCCCATGCTGCCAGGTGGCACAAAGCCTGACACAGCCGGAGATGGTGGCCCAGCTGGCGAGGGAGGGAGTGTGGGCAGCTGCTGGCCCCCCCTAGCAGAGCTGCCCAGTCGCAAGGCAGATGTATTCCAGCAGGCTCTCACTTACATCAGTTTATTTCACAACCATCCATCTCACTTATAGACTAGACTTTCCATAGTGTCACTTGTTATAAACATCTCTGGGACTATCATTCTGTTCAGGAATATGTGAGCATTACAGACGAAAGATTTCTCATCAGTTATTTCAACCAATGTGACACAGCTCAGATGGATGTGGCATGCTGGAAAGAAACAAACACAGCAACTGCAGTGTCTCAAAACTGTCTACACTGTGGTTGCCTGGCATATGAAAATTGCTGAGATTGGGTTTCCCATTTCTCCTTTCTGTTCCAAAATTAGCTGGTTTATACAGATACCCGGCACACACAGCAAGGACAATTTCAAAATTTCATAGGTAAAAGCAAACAGATGGAACAGTTGCAGTTGTATGACTTTACTGCAAGCAGTATCTTGCAGCGTTTCTTCCCCCGGGAGTAACCCGGACAGGTTAAAAAAATTGCCTGCTTCTCATCAGAAGTTTCCACTATAAAAACCTGGGACAGTGCATAGCGCATGCTTTGAACAGTTTTATGATCAGAATCCAGATGCCGAAGTCATTATCCTTTTTTGACAAAAAGTCAACTATGCTAATGAATAAGGCTGTAAAATTGTTACATGAGTATTTTATTTCTGTTTTCTTGATCCACCTCTAAAATTCCTCATAGATTTTTATTTCTTCAGTAGTAGAACATTTACTTTGAAATTAAAAATTGGTATTTTTTCCATCTTTATCTGATGATCTAGAGACATTTTGAAATTTATTTGGGCAAGAAAAACAATTACACCTATACATCTCTGCCACAAACCAGCAGTACAGGCACTGTATCAGACCTTATTAGATAAGAGCTATTAAAACATTAGAAAATTAAGTTGATTACATTTCATTAATTTCATATTACTTCTCTAAAAACTAAAGACAAGTAAAACTGTTTAAGATGTACTTGAAACCTTGTTTACTTAAAAATTATAAGCCAATGTTCAATATAATTCCCCTCCACCAATTACTTTTTTAGCATGATTTAATAATATACCTTGTTCATCTGAAGGTTTTTCAGTTGTTGTTGCCACAGAAGGATAGTTTCTAATCGGCAAATCCAAATATTGATGTTGCCTACCAACACAGATTTTCCTACTCCCCTAATCAGTATACAGAGAGTAGAACTTAGATCCTGTAGAAGATCTTTGATTAATCGTGGATTATATTGGTCTTCCATGACTGGAAAACAAAACAAACCAAATACAATTTTGGTTAACTGAGTTAACAAAACTAATACAGTTAGCTCAAGCTAAACAACACTTCTTTAGATGAGCTAATTACAACTCAATTGTTTGTGTGCAAATAGCTGCCTTAATTCCCACCATGACATTCATTAATGCTGTTCTGTAAGAGCTAGATAAATAATTAACAATTTCAAAGGCAAATTTGATGTAACTTTTCATGCTAAGCATTTAATAAACTTAATGCTGAACAGCTAATTCTAAACCAGATTTCTTCTGTTCAAAGTAGACAGTATTACATCTCCATTTAGTGGGGTTAGCAGAAAATTTTCAATATTATGTAATAGATTTTTTTTAAAATAAACAATAAAGAAAAGCAATAAATCTCAGTACGTCGTGCAAACTGAAAAACAAACATGTTACTAATCTAAAAGCTTTCACATTTCATAAAGAGTATTATTTAATAGTAACCAATAGTTTCTGCACAGAATCTAATTGTCATTTAACTTCACCAATCTGTTTCAACAGACATGATTCAATAATCAGGAGAAAACAACTTATTGCAACTGCGGGATGGGAAGTATGAAATCTTTCACTAATTAAAGATGCTATTACTTTAGCTTTATTACCTTTTTTACAGTGTAAGACAACAACAACAAACCCAACTGATAACTTAGTCACAGTGATTAAATCTGAACAAGCAGATTACAAAACCTTAGGTCTTACCCTTCCGTACAATTTTGTCCAAAATGTTAAAGTAGTTCTTCTGTGCTGCACCACTAAGTGAAGTTAACTGGGATTTTGCAATTAACTGCAAAAGCTAGGACAAAGAATTAAAACTCTTAAGAATGACAGAAGTAAAGGGTGGTTTCAAATACACACTTTCATTACATACATTCACCTACAACAGCCTAGAACACTGCAACAGTATTTTGTGAAAACATAACTAAAGAGCTCAGAATACAAAACAAGACAAACACAGAAAGCTTTAGGCATTCCCACTGGCATCCCATGAACAACTCATGAAGAGATGTACATTTTCAAAATACTATACAAATACTAGCATTCATCTCTGTGATAGAGCACATGACATATGGTCTTTATAAGCTGTAATGAAACAATGGGGGGAGTCTGTTTTGGAAGCTCAAATAGACATGTGGTCTTCGATGTGCCTGGGTCTTGAACCCCCTAACAGATTTAGTGGCCAGAAACATCACTGTGAACTGATACCAACTACCAGACTTCCAATTTCTGAGTGAAAGTATCAAACTGGTCAAATCAAGGTGTGATGGACTTAGTGCAACTACTTTCTGCTCATGGAGAAGCAGTGACTTATTTTACCTAAATTGAGGGGAAAAAAAATAAATCTCTATTACTCCATGTTCGGGTCCCTGGTAGAAGAAACCACAGTAACCTAATAATGAGCAGTATACATACTGTATTAGTAACTTTCCCTTAACTATATAGTAAGGATCTCCTAACTGTCCTTTCTGGAACCACTGCAAACAGAAGAGTGTCAACAACAGTGGGAGTGGTGTAGGGGAAAGTAACCACAATAGCTTAAGTTCTTGCACACGAATGCAAAGCTTTAGCTACCAGAGGCAGCCTTTGTTCCATTCTGACACCTTTGCTTTTACATTTTAGATTCAGTTTTGTAGCTGATAAGGACCCATTGCCTCTTCAACAAAAAGTGGTCTCTTCGTATGAAATATAACGGAGACTTTGATGTTGTGACAGTATTGCAATGTTTAGAAGCGTGGCACTGAGCTTTACAATTGCTATTGACAATGCTGAGTTCAGAACAAGTGTTCTCAACACATCAGAAAGGGAAAGCAGTGAGCAGAAACCAGCATCCCCTACAGGGCGCTCAAAACACTGACCTGCAGAGCTGCGCTTTGTAGGATGGCATCAATTATTGGCACACAGGGTGAACAAAGACTAAGTCTGTCAAAAATTATTTTGTATCTTCATTTCTAAAACACTGATTTGACACCACACTCAACATTAATCTTCCCTTGGAGGAAGAGAGACTACACCTGTTCTCTCCCTGATTTAATAATGTTCCTTCTGGCTTCTCGGCATGATCCCTGACAAAACATTATGTGCTATGAAAGGAGGAAACAATTCTCCTGATGTATTTAAATACAAGCAATCTATTTATACAGTTTTAGAGACTAGATATCAGGACCTCCTTCTTGGCATTTTCAAAGCCTTTTAGTTTGATTAATAATTTAGAGCACACCTAGAGGTAGTTTGCCAATTTTGCCAAGTTTGCCAATTGGCAGTTCGCCAGTTCAAGCAGTTATGTACATTTCTCTTGATTAATTTAAAAAAAAATCAGTTCTATCACTCAGACGAAAGATCAAATCAAAGAAACAAATTCCACCTGGCTGATTTTAATGAAGATTCTAATTCAATGAAGGTTAATACACAAGGCTTAAGACAATTTTAGCAGGTTCATGAGTACAAGGATCTCACATATGAGTTCAGTCTTACTGATATGTGCAAAGCCATGGCTTGTGTTGCCTACTAGAGATTATAGTTTTGAATGAATCAACTGTTTATTCAAATGGAAACATTTTGAAAAAAGACCATCCATATAAAACTCAATGCATTAGACATTTAACAGCTAAGAAAACTAAGAAATGATCATTATACTACAGCACAAACAAGTGCAGGAAAACAGCTGATCCTACCCTCCTCCTCCCACTGCCCGCCCTGAAAGGGCCCGGCCCTGAGCAGACACCTATATTCACTTTTAATAATGAATGGGAGGTTTTTAGTTAGCTGGAGAATCAAAATGGATCATCTTGGTGGTCTGGGATCAAAGAAAAGCCATCCAATAGGGCTTGGTATTTAAAAAAAGTCATCCTGATTTGTATCTTACTATGTTAAACACAAGAAGTAGGACACCACACATAAAAGTAATCATCGTTGTGTTCATTCATAACTAGGATTAATTCTTAGAGGAGAAGAAACAGGAACTGCTGCACTGCATTAGATGAGATCTACACAAAACATCACCACCACTAGAAACTTCAGGGAAGTAAATGAGAACTTGTATAAAGCAGATGGGCATGGGATGACCCGCTCCTTACATTACGTTTCAGTTGCAGACTGGTGTAAAACCTGACAGAGCAGATTAAACGTCCTTTTTAAAAGTCTGTTGCAACTTCACATATTACTGACATCTACAGATGTTTTAATTTATTAGATACAAAACCAGAAACGTTTCTCAAGTCAAGTTCTACAGCTACAGAATGAGCAGCAGCTGTCATTCAGTACTGATCATGTTCATTAGCCGATCAGTAACTTTTAAGGTCTTAGATGTACAGTTTTTATACTTGTTGATAAAAGTCAGTTTGCCTCCATCACCTCAGAGGAACCAATGCATATATTAATTATTTTTTTGTAATTGTAAAACAATTCTAAAATTTAAAAATTTCAAATAAATTCTAAAATGCTAAAAGGATTTTGGAAGCCTGCCTGCTATTCCAAACCCACCCTAATTTCTTAGGGTCTACCATTACTCTAGTAAAGGTTTGAATCGCAAAGCCAAGTTTCTGAATTTTAAAGTATTGCTTCTTTTTCAACACTCTTAAGCCTGGCTAACTAAACCAGCCATTTTATGGGTTTTTTTGGCAAGTAGAAGGGAAACTGGTCAATACGCTTACGTTAGACTTTGCACTTTGTTCTGATCAACTGCTTCGAGCAACCCAGCTTAAGCACTGTAGCATCTAAAAAAAATATGTAAGATTCTGGTTCTGGATTCATTCTACCCATTTACCATTCAAGTGAGGTGCTCAAAGTTGACCCCATTTATAATATGATTCATCATTTTTTGGATCATCATTTTTTTCTTCCTGCTGTTTGAGGCTGAAAGGTCTTGGGAAAGATCAAAGTTATTGTTTCTGCTCCCAAAACAGCATTAAAAAGCAATGTTCTAAATGACAATGCACACATATACCAAAAAATCTGCATGGTGAATAAAACATGTAAGTACCCTAACCACTAGCCTGGAAGCAAATCCTTTTTGCTTTGTTTGCTTTGGTCCCATATCTCATTTTTCTGGAAGTATAACACACTGTCTCAGCTTCACAAGGATGGGTAGAATGTGTTTTCTCTCCAAATACTCCACAGCCTAGTGGAAAGGGTGTTCTCCTGATACGTTTATTTAATTTCAATTTGTGTCTTTTCAAGCTCTGGATACATTCCAACCACTACATTATTCGTGAACAACTTCACCACTGAACTGAACTCTAGTCCTAATACGTCCCACATTTTGAGTTGAGACAAGCACTTTACTATCTCTCACATTAGATGACAAAAACACCTTGGGGGTCTAGAGAAATATCAGTATCTCCCAGAACAGGTATTTCCAAGTGGGAAGCCGGTTAGGCAGCAAGGAAATTAAAGCACGACATTATGTGGCTCTTTAAAAGTACAAGTTTTATAGTTTTGGGAAAGAGGCAGATAGCACTGTTGTCCAGAACTTACAGGTTCCAAGCACTTAATTCTCAATTTAAGACTAGACGTGACCCAGAAGCCAACATAGTGAGAATGGGACTTTCCAAGGAATAATGAGATTAGTATACCATAATTATTCCTATAAACTTCATGTCACTACATTATTTGTAAAAGACAACTTGCAATAAAACTCATTTCTGAAAGACAAAAAAAAAAAAGGAAGACTGAAAAAGCTGAAGTCTCAAGTTTTAAGGGATAACAAAGGTAAATGCATGTTCACCTTGTAGACAAAAAAATGCAATGAATCACAGGACTGTTAAGCTGCTGAAGAAATATAAACTGCAGAATATTTACATGTCAAATATTCTCCCGGAAATTGCTGTTTTAAGCATATTTAAGACATACTAAAGTATATTTAAGATGTACTACACTTTACTAGTTTTGGTTGTATACGAATTATTTTGCCTGTAAAGAGAGTTCGGAACCCAGACTAATGAACAACAATGGAAATTACCATCAGTGTTTCCCTGTAAATACACAGCATGCTGACCATCCCCATTCTCCTGAAGCTATAGGCTTTCATAGAGCAATATAACGAGTTTTCGCCAAACAAAAATTACTCAGTTGCTTCATGCAGTATAAATTACATATGAACAGGATATTTATACAGTCACAAATCATCAGCTGTTCAGTGCAAAATTATTTCTTTTGTACACATAGGCATATCAGCAGATGGATTTTAAAAATATGTATATAAAATAAGGAGCTTACTTTGACCACGTAATTGAACCTTCTGATATCCTGGATTGCACTTGAAAAGTCTAAGCGATTAAAAGCTTCTCCCAAAGTACAATAGCCATGTCTCTGAGAATAAGAATAAACATACTTTAAATGGAAAGAAACAAAATTGAGGAAAATGCTCAGAAGAGCACTCTGCCATGCAACTGATGCTTATGTATACCGTGCTCCCTGGAGATACAATGTATCTGGACTGAAGATTTATTTAATTTCTTGTAGAACAAATGAAGCCGGATATGCTATTTGGAATTAGCAGGTACACAGGCAATATTACTTGACAGCAAGGCCTTTAGATTCATAATAATCATGCAATCTGTAATCACTGGTATCTGAGTGTCCTGGGAACCTACTCCACTTCTGCACTGCCACAATGCTGGCACTCTCACAGGTATCAGCTCCTCATTTGCCTCAGCACAAGGCAGAGCTTGTTTGTGTAGCAGTCTGAGCTTACAACCATAAACGTTAACTGACTGAGTTGATGTTCACATTTGAAAGTAAGAACATGGCTACTCGCTGCTAGGATTGAAAGGACAAATGGTCTCAACATCTAGAATTTATTTTCTGGGTGCTAGAAGTTCAGGCACAATTCTTCTTAGGTACCAAGAGCAAGAGAAGTTGCATTTGCTTTTGGTGCTTCTGCACAGGTTTCTTAAGCTGAAAATGGAAGTTTCAGAGGCTGTTGTGGAACTACTTAAGGTGGTAGTGGCAGCCTGAAACAACATGGGATCACATAAGCCAAGTAAATCTAGAGCCACAAGGCCACACAGGAGCCTTGGAGCAAATACAATGAGGCTAGAAAACCCTAACACTGGTGAAAGAGATACTTGCAGACAGCAGTGTGCTAGTATGGCTTATCAGCCCAGGGAAGGAGGGGGATAAATAATTATCTGAAGTCCATTCCTAGACAGACTTCCTTGGTGAATTATGTGATGGTGAAAAGATGACAGTACAACTTAATGTTCCTTTTTGCAACCCAATGAAAGCTTACCCTGGATGTACCACAGTAGAGAGTTATCTATTCACTGCAGAGTGATGGTAATTACTGCCTATCTGACTAAATTCAGGATCATACTGCTTGCCCATCCAGTTAATATACTCCTACTCTTGTCATTTTGCCCTAAAGTTCAGTATCCAGTTTGGAAAGTAAGTTTCCTAGCTGCGCAACAGCCATTTCAAGTATCAAATAAGTTTACAGCCTGTAAGGAAAACTTGAGCCTCTGTAAATTATATTTTAGGTTAGCTTAAATTGTCGCTCTGAATTTTTTTGGTTCAAGCATACTCATTCCTTGCTACTGTTTCATTCTGCTACTTAACTTTTAACTTTTCACTCTAAAGTTTTGAATTTATACAAGGAATTACTTGAAAAAGATTAGTGATTAATTCTAACCATCCCTGTTTTGTTGTGGTGTTTTCTTAAAAAAAAAAAAAGACAACAGGAAAAGCAAATAGTCAATTATTAGAAGACAACAGCAATTACAAGAATAAGCTAGTTTGTATACCAAAATATCTTGTCCACTCTCTGAATGGACAAGAAACCCATGCAAATAATCGCACACCATTAGTACACCAACTTCTGCACAAGTCGGGGAGGAAATAATCACGACATACAGGTTATGAAGGACAGCAATGAGTGATTTTAGGCAATTTGTGTTTTGGCCTGATTGTAGTTTGAAAACTCAGCTTAAAAACCTTGTCATTCTAAACACCGTAATGACTGGTGACAGTCCATCACATCCCCTTTGTTCTCACCCTGAATTACCTTCTTACCCTAAATTTGAGATGGCACAAAGAGCATGCTTGAGACTTTTGCAGAGCAATGTAAATAACTACATCTATCACAGATAAAGATAAAACTAGGAAAGAGGGCTACGAATTTGGTGAAAGGCTTTGTAATACCCTTCAGATGTAGAAGGGCAGCCTCCAGGTCACTGGCCTGCACCTGAAGTCTTCCAGTGTCTCCTCTATGTAAGCCCTCTCCACAACACCATGTTCTTCCCGAGTACAGAGCCCTTTACAGTCCCTCTCAGCTCTAAAATGCAAAGCCAACTTTTGCCTGCGTGGCTAGGGCTCACAACACTCACCTCCTTCCCTCTCTCCTGCCTGGAATTACTGTGGACAAAAGACATCCTTATGGTGTCCAAGTTCCACCCATTCCACATAATCACAGGAATCAACACAGGAATGAAACCTCAAGCTTCAAGGCAGTTTATTTCTACATACAATGGATGTATTTTAACTCTTGGCTTTCCAAGATCTTTCATGTTTCCTTTACAGTTGCATGATACAGTTTGGATCCCAAACTGAAAGCATCTGGACTTTGTGGAATACAAAGGTCCTCTTTGTAAAGTTTGAAACTGAAGTTTTACTTATATTCAAATTTACACCAAAGTTCCAAAATATCAGGTAGCTGCCGGCAGACACCTTCTTTGGAGACATTATTCTGGTTTTCCAAATATTTTCAATTTTATTTCAAAGACATACCATACAGAAAAGAGACAGATGGGCTTGGAGAAGTAGTGGAGAACTGTTATGTCCATCCTTGTAAGTTCCCACATCTCTGCCACAATGACCCATGTAAAAGTTACTTTGCTAGCCACTTTTGCCTCACCATGTATAGGTGTACTATGTTGCCAATGAAGAGAGCACTGAATATAATTGCTGAGACAACCCTGCACAAATGCTTTTTTTTTTAATATACTATTTATCAATTAAGCAGCACAAAGATTGTAGGAATTGACCCACAGCATGCAAGACTTACTTCCCTGGTGCTTTCTTTATGAACATAAATCCACTTTTCACGATAAAAACCTAAAATAAAATCAAAATACAAGCATTTTTAGGCTTCCACTTTAAGTAACGCTTTCTAGAAAGAAATGGAACAAAACAGACCATCCTCAACAAAATGCTTCATAAGACAGGAGAGATGGTAGATGGTTCTAATGAAGGAAGTTTATAAAGGCTGAAAAGGATGACTACAAATTTTCAGATGTTATGCACTTCAAAAAATAAAGGCAAAGTTAAATAATTTTATAAATCAAACAAGAGTTAGCACACCATTGGCAGACATAGCACAGCTTTTTGCAGCTGTGTAACCAACAGTCAATTCCTCCTACAAAACTTCTGATCTTTAACCCAACAGCCTCCTTAGCATTTAACACAGGGAAATACAGAAATGAGCAACCTTCTTGATCCTGAACAGGGCACCTCTGTAATCTATTTTCTTCTGTAAAGGTGCTTGCTCTGCATCCACTTGGTTCAACCAGTTGCAGAATACTGCAGGGAAGTCAACTATACAATACTAACGAAGGCAACTAGGCAGACCTTCAGCTTTCAGAGGTCTGGGATGTTGTCAAATGAAAGGATGCTCTTACATACAGCAACTTGAATCTTTTGAAATACTTTACACTCACACAAGCCTGGGGAAGCTCACAGCTTTCTGCAAGACCACCTCTGTTACAATTTTGTGAATGTACAAATAATGGAGATCGTTTCAAGATCAAAGCAATAGAAACACCAAAAAGTTGCTTATCAACTTACCTTTTTTTACCTACTCTATCAAATTCTCTACTTCAGGAAGTTAACTTGCTGTCATACACATATTTGCAGTTTAAAATACAGGTGATCTTTTAAAAGGAGATACAACAAAAATGGCTTTGACATTTTCAAAAAACTCAATATTGATCGAGTCTTTACCAAGAGCTATAGGTATTATGACAAAATATATTTTTTTAATGAACTGATTCTAGCGTTGTAACACTAATCATAATTTGAATTAAGCAAAAATAAAACAGCTCCTTTGGTAAGCAGAAGCTTCCATAAGCATCCAGAAAAACCGAATCTAAAACTAGTCAACAAAACAACACAGTGGTTAGTATCAGAAGGCATTTATTATTCAGGAATTACTATACTTAAATTAATTACCTTCGGCTCTTTGAAAAATCACATATCAGATGATCAATGCCACAGTACAATTAAGATGCATCACTTCTGACACCAGAATTTGTTGCCAATACAAGAGTAAACATAACTCAGAAGGCTACTCTATAGATAAATATAAATTAATGGCTACTATAAAATTTTGCTGAACCTACAAGAGTCTTCCAAAATAAACAAAAAAACCCAAAACAACCCAGTCTTACATTGTGAATCTGTGTTATTCCTGAAGTGATCTTTTTTCCTTTTCTTGGCTGCAAACTCACAATCTTCAGTACTGTATATTTCTTCATCTTCATCATCACCAGTTAAAATGCTGAAATAAACACATCTAATTAGAACAGCAGTGACTAAATATTTAAGATATATCTTATAATTCTCTGCATTAAAGTCTACCAGATGGAAAAAAATATTTTAATGATATTCCTCTACCTGATGCTCTATAGTAACACATATCTTAAGAGATAAGTGTCTTGATCTTTTCTTCCCAGTGGAGGTTGAATTTTTATGTATTTAATCACTTTGACACAAAGTATCTTCCTAATAGGTATCTTGTAAGTTATTACTGACATTTAGGAAGGACTACTGAGGAGACAGTACTAACGGGACAGTCAGCTGTCTGCAAAGTTCTAATGTATAAAAATTCATTATTTGAAATGGACCAAGCCTTGAAAAACTGTGCACACAGGAAAAAGTCAGTGCAGAATTACTGCACATCTTCAAATAGGCAGAAAGCCAACAAAGACAGACATCTCTCTTACTACTGTCAGCTTTGGGGCAAAGAGAGTCTTTCCTTTAATAAATGCCTGAATCACAACACTGTACATAATTTAGGTGTCACAATAACATTTTACCAGTGATTTGTATGGCATCAAGAACCATGTGGTCTACCCTCCTCTCTCCCAGAGACAATCAGCTCTACCTATGTCACTTCTGACAGTTAACTATGTAACCTAACACTGAGAACTATACTGAATAATTATATATAGCATATACATAGATAGTGCAAGTATATATATGAAAATATATACAAAGAAATTATTTTAAAAGTTCTGTTGTATAAACCAACCTTTCTAAAATTAATATACATTTAAAAACTGCCTGTGCTACATGAAGTCCACAGTTTCATAAATTTTTACAGAATGGTTTGGGGTGGAAGAAGGGACCCTAAAGATCACCTAGTTCCAACTCCCCTGCCACAGGCAGGGACACCTCCCACTAGACCAGGCTGCTCAAAGCACTGTCCAGCCTGGCCTTGAACACTTCCAGGGATGGGGCATCCACAGCTTCCCTGGGCAACCTGTTCCAGCATCTCACCACCCGCAACAATAAAGAATTTCTTCCTGATATCTAACCTAAATCTACCCTCTTTCCATTTAAAACCATTACAAACCATTACCCCTCATCCTATCACTATACTCCCTCCCCATCTTTCCTGTAGGCCCCCTTTAGGTACTGGAAGGCTGCTATAAGGTCTCCCTGGAGCCTTCTCTTCTCCAGGCTGAAGAACTCCAACTCTCTCAGCCTGTCTTCATAGGAGAGGTGCTCCAGCCCTCTGATCATCTTTGCAGCCCTCTGGTCCCACTCCAGAGGATTTTGCTTTCCATTTTTACATATTATTATAAGGAACAGCAATACGAATTAGAATAGGTGTTTATTTTTCTAGCAGAGAAGGAAGATACTTTATGTGAAGGCCACAGCCTTGCACAGATAAGCAGACTAACTAAGGATACATGGTAGTGAAGCTTAACTGTAGGACTGTTATTTTCCCGCTATTATTCTTTGGCAATAAAGTTGTATACAAAACTCTTCCCATTCAGTACTATTTTTAAATCCAGATTTGCCAGGTGAATCTATCAATGTCAGTTTGAACTTTCATCAAACTGCACCAGCAACAGCTGAACACTGAAAAACCGAAGGACGCCAGTTTATTCAAACATAACCTGTACTGGGGCATTAAGTTGCAAAAATAAACTTTTATTCCTTTACTTTATTGCTACTAGTTTATACAGTTAATATTTTCAGGCTTGAACCATCTGTTAAGGAGGATGACTAAACACCACTGTAGAAAAGCTTTGGGTTTTTAATTGCTCTAATCAGCAAATGCTAGCTCAGCTTAAAGATACACAAGTTGAGAAAACTCAGAAATAGAAAGTTGTTCTCGTCTTCGGCTTAAATCCTGAAAAAAGATAATGTACCTTTGCATTCGAATAGAGCTCTATCAAAGGGGAGGCCCTTAGTTCATGTCTTACCATTTTCAAAGCAGATAAAAGACTCAACTTCAATATTCTGTGCAACATTGCCAGATATGCTATCTGGTGAAATAGCAAAAGTTTGGAGAAAAGGAACTGGCAACTGTCAAAAGCAGAACATCAAATTGGCAAGTTACTTTGGTTATGTAACATTCCAATCTATCCGTTTTTTTTTTCCTCCCCCAAAAGCTATCATGAAGGAAATCTCTTTTTAAGCTCACTAAAATCATTAATTTAATTATGTTTTAGCATATTGAGTGCATCACCACAACACATGAGAAGTTATTGCAGAATCAGAAAAATTGATGCAGAATCAGAAACAGAGACCAAAGGTCCAGACCTGGATTTACCATCCTAACAACAGAGACAAGACTAGAAAGACATGGCCTGACGCTCTGCAATATAATTCAGGCAGAACAGAAACAACACCCATTCCCATTGACCCAGTGCAATGGGGAGAGGAGGGGAGGTGACATTCCTGGAGGCCAGCTTTAGAACAGGAAGGTTAATCTGGCAGGATTCCTTCTTTTGTTCCTGGAGAGGAAGTGTCCCTAGAAAGCAGTTTAGGCCAGTAACATACCTAAAGTGATTTAAAGCCCACCCCGCACCCCAGTAACATACACCTCCTCAAGCATCAGATAAACAATTAAGGCAGCTTAAGGACAGTCAATTAAGACAAGGAATTGTGAAGATGAAAAGGGCTATTTCAAACACCTTTGTCTGACATTCAAGTTTGCCTGTGACATTCCTGGAATTCTTCACTTTAATTTTAGAGAAAAGAAGAATTTGACTTTTTCTCTGAGGATCTTCTTGTATGAGGCTTTATCTCCTCATGTTCTGTCCCACTTCACAAGGAGAGTCTTTCCCTATTTACGTGTAACCATCACCATTCTTTTTGGCAAACTCTCTCTTACCAAGAATGAATGCAAAGGTTCCACAGACATCAGAAGAATGGGATAGAAATACAGGCACTTCCCCAGCGACTGTTAGCCTTCCTTCCAGAAATCCGGAAAGCTGCTTGGTAAGTAACAAAGCTGCTACACCATTTCCAAAGCAACCCCTGTCCCCCAAACACCAAGCTAAGATACAAGAAACCAAATCAAGTGCTGCACATGCCATATGGTGTAACAGAAGTCTTAATTTAATGTTTTTACCATAATACTGCATGTGACATCTGAGTGCACCTGGAAGGATTTAAATACATACATAATACTGCCAATTTACAGCTATTCTTACTTTCTTGTCTTGATGATGCACTTCATAAAAAATATTCTAAAGCTTCTAAAAGCAAAGTACCTCGTGTCCTTAGGACTACAATATTCTACGTAAAGCATGCAAGAATTTAATCTCTTTCAAAAAAGTAATTTCCTAGCTGTATTTAAATAACCTCTTGAGTACAACACTTAAAATGCTGGAAAACTTTACAGGGTTATCTGAACTCCAACTATTCTTCCTCAGCTCCTTGCATCTTTTCTCATGGAGGAAGGAATGCCCTCAAGTCATGCATTGAGCCACACTAAGTGTTTTGTAAAAGAGACTCAGAGCCATTTACAGCTTGAGCACGCATGAAAAATCTTGAGGTAAGAGCCCACACCAAATAACATTACAATATATTTGTCAAATGCCAAAATGATCTAAGACCCGATTCAAATCTAAGGACTTCTATGCAGTGGGGAAAACACTTTTGTGAACACCGTCTCTCACTCACAGAATTAAGAAAAGAGACACAGCAGACTCAAATTACTACCCTGCCAGGTCAAGTAGTTCATATGAGCCCAGCACGCACGCAAGAGACTATCACCATCACAAAAGTCTTATTAGATTAGTCCAATTCTTTCTTTTACCTCAAAAGGAAAACATAAGGCAGCTTTACTCCTGAATTGCAGGCTACTGAGGGGTATTTCCATACAATTCTGTAAGGCAGTGCCATTCTCTCTCCACCATCCAGATTCAAGGACAGTGCCATGGCACTGGCTATATGTATCTGTGCTAGAATTTATAGGTAGAAGTTGCAGGCAGTCACGGCCAGCATTCAGCCCGCAGGGCTTGAATGACCACTACCACAACCACATTTTCAGCTACTGTATATCTTGAATACAAGGCACTCTTTGCTTATATAATAATATCTATTATCCACATAAGAAAGAGCTACAGAACTGAGAGTCTCGTTTTTTCCCATAAGTGGAAATAATTTAAAGTGCAACTGTTGAAACATTATTTCAAATCATTTAAATTGTTCCTGCACAAGTGATTATGTTTGTTCAAGGATGGCTATCATTAGGTTCACTATTTTTGACTAATTCGTCAACTGGATTCACTAAGGAACTGGATGACTAATTGAATAAGGTAAAAAAGTTCTATTTTAATAAAAACATGCTCTTCAATTTATGTAAGTAATTTACATGTCTTGAAGATTTATTTCTGAGTCTGTTTGTGAGTAGATCTTTTTCATTTATTAATTAAAAATACTTTCCCTTCAGAAAAGGCAAAGTTTGGCATTAACTATTCATAATTTCTCTCACAGAAGAGAATACAATAAACAGGGTTTCAGCCAACTGCATAGCTTGAATTTATTTCTTTTTAAATGAAAACTGCCATACCTGCTCCCCAAAATACAATACTCAAGTATTACCTTTATCTTAGATTACTACAGAATATTTTGCTGAAAAATATTATTTCATTTAATGAGTGAAAATAAATAAAACCCTGTTGGGACAGACAGACTAGTATACACCATCATCCCTATTCAAAGGGCAGTTTAAAAAGACAAATATGTACTTATGTGTTGCTTACTATACACTTCTTTCACAAGGAAGGAAGCATTTTGTGAAGCCTCACCCTTACCCAGTGCTGTATCATGTTAACAGATACCCTAAACCGAGCTGTCTATTCAACATACACAGGTAATAATTTCCAAATAGCTTAAGATTCTTTACTGCGAGGGTGGTGAGGCAGTAGAACAGGTTGCCCAGGGAAGCTGTGGATGCCCCATCCCTGGAAGCGTTCAAGGCCAGGCTGGATGGGGCTTTGAGCAGCCTGGTCTAGTGGGAGGTGTCCCTGCCCCTGGCAGGGGGGTTGGAACTAGATGATCTTTAAGGTCGCTTCCAACCCAAACCACTCTATGATTCTAAGATGGTACAGAGAACCAGCCAGCAAGACACAATACACTGCTGTACTTCAACACACAACCCTGCACATGGGATAGAAGAACCCCATGCCCAGGTATATGCTGGGTACAGACTGGATGGGAAGCAGTTTTGCTGAAAAGGAGCCAGAGGTGTTGTGGATAACAGGCTGAACACGGGTCAGCAGTATGCCCTTGTGTTATAAAAAGCCAACTGCGCCCTGGTCTGAGTTAACAAAAGTGTATCCTGCAGACTTAAAGAAATAATCATTCCCCTTTATTTGGCATAAGAAACAGTAACTGGAGTACCGGTACTTCGTCTAGTTTGGGGCTACCCAATACAATAAAAACACTGGCATACTGGAACAAGTCCAGTGGGGAGTTACCAAGGTTGATTAGGTACTAGAGCATATGATGCATGAGGGTAAGAGAACTGAGCTTATTCAGCGTTAAGAGGTGACTGTGGAAGGAAATCTGATTACTGTTGATATGTAATATGAGGGTACAAAGTAGATAGAGCTAGACTGTAAGGTTAGAGAAGGTGGGCAGTAATAAGTCAAGTAGTAATGGACACAATCTGTGATAAGAGAAATTCTTATTAGATGGGGGGTAGGGAAGACAGACACACCAAAAAAAAATATCACAGTAAGGGTAATGAAACTTGGAACAGGAGCCCAGAGAGGAATCGCTATTCTTGGAAATGCACAGAGCTCAACTAGGCAAGGTCCTATACAATCTGACAATAGATGGCCCTGCTTTGAGCATGCATTTGGACTAGATGACCCTCAGAGGTACATTCCACAGTAAATTGTTCTATAATATTGTGCAAATAGACATTAATTGCTTTGTAGCAAAGGTTAAGTCATAGATCCTAAGTTCAAATTGTAGTGAAATTATTCCCACATAGTGCTGCTTTGCTAAGAAGTACTAACTTGAATTCTGCAGTCTAAGTTTGGACAATATACATTTAACTAAATAGACAGGAGCATTATTAAAAATAAAAATAGGGATACAGAAATGTGGTTTGGCTTCGCTAAGCAGATGTGTGAGATGAAGATGAGGAACTGGGGAATCACTACAGATGAGGGCAGCTGCTGCAGGTTGGTTCCCAAGTTTGAGATTCTGACAAAGTGGCAAACTAGCCTAAGAAGCCCAAATCATGAAACACCTCAGATTTAATGAAAACCTTTTTCCCTCCAGAGCATTTCATGCCCAGTCCCTTCAAATTAATGTACCTATTTTAGTCCTGAACTTTAATATTCATATCTTTCCAAAACTGTTGATTTAAATCTGTTTCTAGCAAGACTACTCCAGAGGAGTTCAATACTAAATTCTCTCAAGACTAAGGAAAAAAAATAATCTAGCATTTTTGCTTGAAGAAGCAATAAAAATACTTCACCTTGCTCTCTGGAGAAAAGATAAATATATCTCTACATATAATTAGGATCAGAAGAACAAAAGTTGTAATGATAGTCACAAAACCAATGATCATTTGTGTCACACTTGACAAACAATATTAATTAAAGCAAGCTACAAAATATAATTTAGTATCTGTGCAAATAGCTATCAAAATTAAATGAGATTTACTTTCATTTGCCAACTGTATTATTGAACATATATGAAAGCGGGAAGAAAAGATTTTTTTTCCAAAGGTATTTAAGACAAGTTATACATTGGAGGCTTACTGAACACTCTTCCAGACAAGCATAGCTTTTTATATCCACATTGGTCAGACTGTGTGGAAAAATAAGTCCAAATAATATCAGTGACAGATGAACACAGAAAGAAAAAAGGCATGAAGAAAACAGTAGGTCAAGATAAACTTAATTCTTCACTACTTGATAACTCTCTTGAGGTTTATTTTACATATTCAGAAAACACAGGTATATGAGTACAGCAAGTGCTAGCTTGCCAGTAAATTTCCTTTAAATCAGATCAGTTACTGTATCGTTTACCAGAATAACAAAACACTGAATGTTCCCTTTTCTCGTTATGAGCACATTATGCTGGAATTTATGACCAAGAACGATATCCCTGAGAATTACTTCTTCCTGGAGAAATCAAGTAAAAATTTGTTTGGACAAAGCTATTTATATCACACCAGTCTGTGGGCATCTGCCCCAAGTATTACTTTATTTAACTAATATCTTTCTCACCTGTTCTAGAGCAGCACATACAGTCATGTATTGTGTTAGGGAACTACCATGAAACTACCATTAATTGCGTATGTGGAGCAAAGGCATTATATGACTGTCATAAGCAGTTCAAACCCAACATCCCATCACCAGAAAGTCTTCATTCACTTCCAGATAGCATTTCAATATGCCTCTTGCACTTGCAATTTATAAACATCACTTTTATCTTTAAATAGTACTTAAAAAAATAAACAAAAAATGTTACTTTTTTATTTTTAAAGACATACAACATAAAATGGGATCTGTCTGCCTAAAATATGCAACTTGTGAAGAAGTGACAAAAACCAGAGTCCCCATAGGGGTCTCCTGTCTGTCTAACTAAACAAAACACACAGTTGCATTTGTATACTTCTAGCATATGCAGATGATATCATCTACCACAAACACTTGCAGTCTGAATGGAAATTAAGTCACTCTTTGTCTTCTCACCTGTTATTAACTCATGCAGAATCACTTTTAAAAAAAAAACTTACACAGTGTGACTGATATCATTCAGCTGATTACTCCCATCCTCTAGTGCAGGACTGAAGGGTTCACATCGTTTCCATCCATCTTCTGTTTTAACCCATCTCCATCCAGGGGATCTCCAGTCTTGTCCCAGAAATGGCATGGTTTCTCTACAAGCAGTAAGAAGATCATTTGTGTATTATTTAATTATTAAGAAAAGTTGCAAAACTTCTTGTCATTATTTCACTTTTCCCTTTAACCTTAAAAAACCATAATGATTCCCTTGAAGAAGGAAAGTTCTCTGTAGAGCATCCTGAAATAGATTCAGTGGTTTAAGTACATTTTTGATTCAATAACCTCACTCTTCTTGTCTTTCAGCATTTATTAGATCAAGGTAGGTTTCCTATTTTTTTAGGGAACAAGGAAAAGAATCATGGTCATCCAGGAAAGGGATGATACCAAAGGAGCAAAACTGTATCCTGTGTAATCTGCTCTGCCATGATCAGATTACTGACTTAAAGACATGACTAATAAAAGGTTGTTAAAGAGTTCGACAGGCCACAAAAATCAGTGTTGTTCCTTTTATTTTTCCTAAGGCTTATAAATACTGAGTTTGTGCTACACTGTATAGCAATGTTTCAGTAAAGGAATTTTGATTTTCCCAAATATTTTTTCAGTTGTCCTTGAGGGTCACCTCTGACAGTAGGCTATTAACTGGATACCAGGACAAACAGAGACTGCAACATAAAGTCAGTTGTGAAACGTCTCTTGAAATTCCTACAAATATCTATTTGCAAGTCACCACAGGTATATCATTCAAACAGTGTTCTGCTACTCTTTTTCAAAAGGAAGCTTCACTTCTGACACATTAAGTAAGAATTTGAACAGAACAGTTTTCTGAACTTTGAAGATTCTGACCTTGCTAGCTTTTGCCCTCTTTTTCCCATTCATCATGTATATGTGTTGCTCTTTATTTGAACTAGAGATTTCACATGCAAGCTACACAGGGAAGATAGCATTATCATATTTGAAACATACATTAATATATAACACCAACAACCTTTTTCCTAACAAGTATGCATTTTCTAATATTTTTCAACTTGAAAAAATATTAAGCCACGTAAGTGCAAATGGATAAATAAATTCATAGTGATCTTTGACTCTTGACCAGCATCTGCCCGACATACTAGTTAGAATAGGAGAAGGCGCAAGCAGATAAAAATATGAGTGAGCCAGTACATTTTTTTTTTAATTAAAAAACCACACACCACACAAAACTCAGTGTATTGTCTAGCTTCAGCATTGACTAAAGTCTCCTTCCTACTCATAACAGCCTTCCTCTGCATCTAACAGGAATCTTTTCCAAAATATACCACATCCTTTCCTCCAGCCACCACAAACTCTGTTGATGCCTATCTGCTTTTCCAATCTTTTCAGTGCTTCCTAGGATTAATATGAACCATAGCATATTCTCTCCCCCCACCCCCAATTTGTTCAGAACTCCTCTCATTTTGACTGAAATTGAGGCTTCTTGGCTTTCTGATAAAACTGTTTAAATAGTTGGTGGTCATGAGTACATTTCAGAGTAACATAGGTTAAAGTATTTTTACTCCTGCTAAGATAAGCAGAGTTTACCTGAAAATCTGTTAAATCATTGAAAGACACTCAGAAAACAGCAGACAGCGAGTCAAAAACATCATCTTAGACAAATATAAAACAAAAGTTTTTGAACCACGTCTAGAGATACAGAGCTCACAACCAGCAGCTCTGATATAAAAATAAAACACTATTGTAGGTGCCTGTCATTACTCAAAAATTAAAATTCAGAGAGAATTCAGAACCACAGAGATCATTATAGGCTGAATGGGATAACTTGAAAAAAAGATTTTAAATACTTCAAGAATACTTACATTGATGAAGAATTCTTGGGAAAAGGAAGTGAAAAAAAAACAAGATCACATACTTGCAGCAAGGTGGGAACATGTATGGTTAGCAGTTAACAGAATAATTTACAAAAAATATGAGGATGAAGAAATAAAAAACTTCCTGAAAACAATACAAGAAAACATGGGAGTATTTTGTTCAAGTAGATGGAAGTAGATGAAGTCCAAGGCTAATCATAATTTACAGAATAGGATGCTTTGTGTACTTTATAAGTTCTTAAACATTGGAAAAAACCAACCTTGTAGTTTCAAGGTATCAGGCCACCAGTTTAAGTGCCATGTATAATCTCCTCCTCGGAGGCTGCACTGGTGTTTAAAACGACACGCTTCAACAGCTACATGCTCCAAACCAGACTACTTTGCAGATCGCTACACCTTGAGAGGTGAGGGTCTTTCATTGCAAGGTTTCAACACAGAATAAGTTTTCTGTCATCCGTCCTCAAAAAAAATTACATTAAGTGTTTTCAAAATAATAACAGTAACAGGAAGCGCACACACACTCCCACCAAAGACTACTAATATCTGCTCCAGAAATCCTGGAAAACCATACTTAAGACAGAAAGCTCTTAGAGACATGAGTCACTGCTGTATATGCATGATATATTTAGCAAATTATCTTTCTAAGAGGAAAGAAAATAAAAAGCTATTAGGAAAAAACCCACAGATGACTAACTTCTTTAAAATTACTTAAACATTTGTGGAAGATTACAAGAAGTCAGTAATTTTGTGAGGTTGGTACATGTTGACCTAATTTTTTTCCACAGAAACAGATATTCTTAGTCCAAGACATAGTTTCGCTATTGTACCAGCTAAGAGTGCATCCATCAGTAGCAATTCCACAAAATGACCAGTGCTCATCCTCAAAAGTCAGAGTCACGGAGTCAGAAATGTAAAAGCATTCTTTTTAGCAACAGCACATATGCAACTAGGAAAAAAAAAAATCCCATTGCTTCTCAGTTCCTGTAGGATTGAAGTGTAGATTTGATTGTTGTTCAGAAGTAAGTGACCAAATTTTAAGAAGCTGCAGTGTATCATAAACATCTCTCCTATGCATCTCTTTCATAAGAGAAGTGATCATAGAGTATGACTGACTGCCCAGACAGGTAAGAAAATTCATGCTTTTCCTCTGCCTCCACTCAGACTTTGCTTCTGAGTACAGCACTGCACTAAAGCATCCCTATGGCTTCCAGACCAGAGCTTGCTTTCAAGAGTTCCAGCATACTCTATGTAGTATACCTTCAGTAATAGCAAGCAGCTGTTCACTTGTTAAAACTTTCACCACAAGAGGTAAGCTCCCTAGACTTGGATTTTGTGGGAGAAAACAGTGGGACAGGGTTCTTTAAAGCAAAAAAGGACTGGGAAAGGAATGTGGTCATTAGCTAACAACAGGGTTTAAGGCAAGACATTGATTGCATTTAACTTCTTCCTAAAAACAAACAAGAACAAAAGATCTTCACTTTGCAACATATACCTTGTCTGGAGAAGAGGAGGGAAAAAAGGACTGAGGAAGCAAGAACCACCAGAAAAAAACACAGAAGAGTGGTTGTGTATGCCAGATTAGTATAGTTTGAGATTACAGCAACTGCTCCAGCCATCCTTGCACTTGGTAAGGGAGTCCTGCTTTCTCTGAGGTTGATAACTCACTACATGAGCAAAAATCACTACAAAGCCTTCAGAATTGCAGCAAGTCACCCTATTACTCTGCCACTGTACTGGAGATGTCTTCTCTATATATATTCATATACTTAAGAACATGTCACAACGACCCAAACCATTCTTATTATTCAGTAGCAAGACTGTTGCCAACATGATGGAAACAGGCAAGGTTCTCCTGTTTCCTAACAGTCCAACAGCACACCCATCTCTTCTTTAGTGTGCTAACAAAATCTCTTCATCAGCTCAACTTTCAATAGGAACTGCTCCTTTACACTGTCACTACTGGCAGACAACTTCTAGACTACCTTCTTCTAGGAGCTAGCCCAGTCAACCTCTGTGACTTGGAGGTCTGAGTCTGCTTACAGACTTCATCAGGTCCCATGTTTTTTCATATCAAATGACTGTCTCAAATCAATTCTCAAACTTCTGCAAGACCACGATTCACCACCTCCTCAGCTTTTCTCTTGTCCACCCTCATTCTGATTGTTATTTCCCCATACAACAATTTTAGCGCATCCAGGTCATATAATTCTCAGTTCCCAAGAGGTACAAAAGCTCCTCCTCTCCAACTGAGCTGCCTACCCTAGGCTTCTTCCCTCTGGCCTGCTGCTGTCACAGCCCTTGCTTCTCCCAATTCCCCCATCCTCATGCCGCCTATTGACATCCCAACACCCCACTCCTCCAGGGAGGCTCCAGACACCTCTTCCCCAGCCCCCTCCATGCCACCTCTCATTCCTAACCCCAGACCCATCTGCCCATCCCCACCGTAACACCTTATCCCAAACTACGCCAGCGCCACACAGCCCTAAAACAGCCCCAAGCCCCTCAAGTCATGCCTGCCCATTCTCTCCACACTCGGCCCCAAGCCCCCGGGGGCCTCATATACACAATCCCAATACCCCTCCCCACCTCATTTGTACACTCGGCCTCTCACAACTGGGCCCTCATCGCCGCCCTCCTCCCCCACCGCCCGGGGTTTCCACCTCACCGGCAGGAGTCCCGCACACCCTCACAGCCCAGGGACTCGCCCCCCACCCTCACAGCCCAGGGACTCGCCCCCCACCCTCACAGCCCAGGGACTCGCCCCCCACCCTCACAGCCCAGGGACTCGCCCCCCACCCTCACAGCCCAGGGACTCGCCCCCCACCCTCACAGCCCAGGGACTCGCCCCCCACCCTCACAGCCCAGGGACTCGCCCCCCACCCTCACAGCCCAGGGACTCGCCCCCCACCCTCACAGCCCAGGGACTCGCCCCCTCACCTGACGGCAGCGCCCGACCCGCCCGGCAGCCCCCGCCGCGCTGGGCCCGGGCCGCGGGGCTGTTGGCGGAAGTAACACCGAGCTGCGGCTGCCCACGCCCCTCCGCCTCGCTCATTGGCCGCCGCCCTTGTTGCTACCCGGCGGCGCCCTTCTCCATTGGCGGAAGGGGGGCAGTGGCGTCAGCGCTCAGGGGCGGGCCGGGCGGGTCACGTGAGGGGGGACCGAGGCGCACGTGTCAATGTTTTGGTCGGCGGGGGGCGGGGCGTGTGAGAAGCGGCCGGCGGTGAGGCGGTGCGTCCCTCCGCGCCTCCGTGGCGGTGAGGCGATTGGTCCCTCCGCGCTGCCGCGGGCCTGGCGCTGACAGGATTTACTTACCGCAAGGGCCGAAATCCGTGTGCCCTGGGCCGAGTGTTTTAGCCACGGTAGGAGCCACAGGGAAGAGCAGATTGTGCTGGCTGTGCATCCTGTGCTTTGGTGCTTAAACCCATTGGCTGGTTTCAGTTGGGTTTGAAGCCAAAGTGTCTGTCTCGGGGCTAATCGAGTTCCTGTGGGTTGTATGAAGACAGGCTCAGAGAGTTGGGGTTGTTCAGCCTCCAGGGAGACCTTATTGTGGCCTTTCAGTACTCAAAGGGGGCCTACAGGAAAGATGGGGACAGACTTTTTAGCAGGGCCTGTTGTGATCGGGCAAGGGGTAATGGCTTTAAAATAAAGAGATTCAGACTAGGTAGAAGGAAGAAACATTTTACAATGAGGGTGATGAAACACTGGCACAGGTTGCCCAGAGAGGTGGTAGACGCCCTGTCACTGGAAACATTCCAGGTCAGGTTGGACGGGGCTCTGAGCAACCTGATCTAGTTGAAGATGTCCCTGCTCGTTGCAGGGGGTATGGACTCGATGACCTTTAAAAGTCCCTTCCAGCTCAAACCATTCTATGAATTTGGGGCTGCCTTGGGGAGAGCAGGAGGGATTCAGGTGCCTGGGAGCAGCTGTTAAGTGTGGGTCAGTCAATACCTTGGCTAGCTGTAGTCCCTGCGTATATTGTCCCTGGGCAGGGCATGTGTTCTTTTGGTGGCTTAGAGGTGTTACATGAGGGATGGAGCTACACTAGGGTTATTTTTGTAAAGGAATAATTTGTCTCTAGGTTCCTTCTATATTTTCTCTCCACCTCTTGAGATATCCTGTGGCGTGTGGACATAAAACGAATACACGGTTACCTCACAGCTCAGGTGGGGTTGATCTTTTAGGGCAGGTGGGATTTCACTAGTAGACCATCATGCGCAAAACATCTAGTCCAAAAGTGATGCAGTTCAGAAAGCATGATGTATTACTCTTGTGTTTCCCTGAGGACTGGGCAGCACTAAAACACTGAAAGGGAGTAAGCTGGAGCTTACTTCTTGAAGAAGCGCAGCCTTGTTAGAAGAAGTCACTTTAGAGCAGTTTGTGAAGGACTGTATCCTGTGAGAGGGACTCCATGCTGGAGCAGGGGAACAGCGTGAGGAGGAAGGAGTGGTAGAGACAGCATGTTATGAACTTATCCCAACTCCTCTTCCCTATCCCCTTGCCTCACTCGTGGAGGGGAAGAGGTGGCAGAAGACTAGGGAACGAAAGTGTGGAGTTGAGTCTGGGAAGAAGAGGGGGTTGGGAGGTGGTGTTTTTAATTTTGTTTTTGTTTCTCACTATCCTATTTTAATAGTCCACTATTTTTAATCAACAAGAAATTAAGTTAATCTTCCCCAGGTTGAGTCTGTTTTACCTGTGATGGTAATTGGTGAGCGATTTCCCTGTCGTTATCTGAACCCACGAGCTTTTTCTTCTTAATTTTCTCCCCTTGTCATGCTGAGGAGGGGGAGTGAGAGTTAGTTGGAGAGAGTGGGTGGGCACCTAACAACCAGCAAAGGTCAACTCACCACACACCCATAATTATGAAGCCCATCTGGTGGATGGTATCCTGAGTGGATACCTCACTCCTTAGGAAGGATGCAATATGGAAGGAGAAGAAGTGATGTGTTTCTTGCACCTTTTTTTCTCTAGAAAGGCAAGGCTCTAGAAGGGCAAGGACAACTGCGCTTTCCCAGCTTGGGCAGTCATATTTTTTGACTTGTGCTGCAAATTTAATAAAGTCATTAATAGCTGAGGTGCAGAAGTAATTGGGTTTTCCGTGACAACTCTCCTGAATATTCACTGCTACTCATATCCAGCTATTACAGTATTTTACCTGCTGGCTTCAGCATATTTATATTAATTATACATTAGAGGGAGCTGCAACAATGTGATTCTTTATTTTTTTTAGTACAGAACCACTTGATATGAGACTTTGTGTATACGTGGTTTAATTACAAATGTATAAAAATCTTCTACTAATTCAACAAGCAGATGTAAAGTGATTATTGCCCATAGTTAGTGTTGAGCCATCATCTCTATTGCAAGTGTAATTTTAGCTCTGTGCTCCCTAACAGATGCCTTTTTACTAATTACTATTTATGATTTCTGTCCATCTGCCTTTTTTTTTTAACTAAAGCTGATAAATTTAAAAAAACCCTAAATTTCGAGGTAGTTCGTATGGGAAGAATAGTTGTTGTCTTGAGAGTCCAAGTTCCTACTTATGAAAAATTCATCTATGGGATTCAGGTTCTAAGACTCAGAAATTTATTTTAAAATATTTTTATGTGTAATGCATTTCTGTGTTAAAAGTGTACAAAAGAAAATATGTTTTTCATTTTTGGGGGATTTGAAACATAAAAATAGCATAATGGAATGTGGAAACTTTTAAGGCAGTTTTAATCAACGTTGAGCAACTCACACAATTCTTGAGAATTTTAATAATATTTGACACTATTCTGTTTCAGACATTCTTTGTAAAGTTCCATGTGAATTTTTCTATTCTGTTGTCACAGGCTTCATCTGGACCTTCTCTTTTATGTTTTATTTAATACTGAAACAGTTTAAACCTTCACAGTGGAAATTGAACAAACTAGTCTGCAGTGTGACTGTTACTGGTTTTGATTATTTCAGAGGATATAAAGTGAAGATTGCACTAAACGCAGATCATCTCCTGTTTGCAAATGGGATGGTTACCCTTCTTGATAGTAGGTCCATGTGAACAGTACAGATGAGACACTGTAGATAACATGAAATTAGGAGAGCTAAATAAAATGGCAAATTCGATCTTTCCCATTTCTTTCCTATAAAATTACTTAAATTATGATTTCTGTTTAATAAGCCATAGCAGAGGTGAATTCTCTAAATGAGCTTGCGCTGATGGAAAGCCAAGCTATTTTGCTTTTATTTTCCTTGTAATAGCTGAGACACGTGATTAAAAACAAAATAAATGGTGTTACTTAGGGTGGCCCAATACCCATGAGGGATAACCTCATGGAGAAGGTGAAACAATTTTTCATCAATATTCTTATTTACTGAACTACCTGGTTTGGAAATACGCATCACTTTTTAGGATTCCCTTTCAATTTTTCTTAGAAACCATCTGAAAATGAGAGTTGTGGTAGATGCAAATGGCCTTCTTTCCCTTGGGAGAGACATTTTTATTTTGCTGAGCAATCTCCATGCATATTTCAAAGAACAGAATAGTTAACGCCAAATAATACCACAGCCTGATTCAGTTACTTAGCAACATTTAATGCTAACAAAATGAAACAGGAAAGTGATGCAGCAGCAATAAAATCACTAGATGCAGAAGGGAGCTCATGACAATAATGAAGACAGAAGTCATAGTATTTTACAGGTAAAACAAAACTGGAAATGAACACGTAACCCAAGCAGTTGTCATTTTTCCAAGGAGTCTGTTGCTTATAGTTTCATTTTGCAGGAAAGCTTCCAACCTGTAAAAAAAAGCAAAGCTTGGACAAAAGCATAATTTTCCTAAATATTACTTAATGTGTGATTTCCAGTGCATTACACAGTTCTTCAATTTCTTTTGTGGTTGGCATTATTTTTTTCTAAATCTTTATCATCAGTACTGACAAAACATGAGGTAATGCTGCTGCTCTTCCTTCATTACGTTTATTACTCTCCCCAAATTATGAGAAGATAAATATTTAAGTGCGTTAGGATAAATAGATGGATAAGAGAGCATCCCCCTTGCTGGAGGCTTGGCTGCTGGGGCTCAGGACCAGCTCAGTGGTGGTGCAGCCCAGGGCAGCCCCCTTCCCTCTGGGGGCAGTGGTGAGAGGCTCCCAACAGCACTGTGGGGAACGAGCCTGGCCATGGAAAGCTGCTGAGCTGTGCCCTGAATTAGACCTGCTGGCTGACTTGTCAGCTTGACCTTGGACCTGCCTCAGCACTTGTGATGATCTGGACCCGTAGCTGAACATGGCCACCATCGGTGAGCCTGCCGTTATCTGCTTGCCTGATGCAGACAGGCCGTGGCTGGCGAAGCCCCTGCCTTGCCAGCGCTGGGCTCTGTCTCGGATCCCCACTCCACAGGGATGTAACGTAATCACAGAATCGCAGAATTGTAGGGTTTGGAAGGGACCTTCGGGGATCATCTAGTCCAACCCCCCTGCCAAAGCAGGGTCACCTAGAGCAGGTTGCACAGGAATGCATCCAGGCGGGTTTTGAATGTCTCCAGAGAAGGAGACTCCACAGCCTCTCCGGGCAGCCTGTTCCAGTGCTCTGCCACCCTCAAAGTAAAGAAGTTCCTCCTCATGTTGAGAGGGAATTTCCTTTGTTAACGGCTTGTGCCCATCACCTCTTGTCCTGTCACCAGGCACCACTGAGAAGAGTCAGACAAATTGCTCTCCAAAAAGCATGGGAAATGGAAAGCCTTTATGAAAATAAATACATGAGCTTCGTGAAAAAATACATTCACAGATATATAGTGGTTATTAACAATTACATTCAAAGATGTAGTTATTTTCAGCAACGATTCACAAATCAGTGTTGGATGTAGAATTTTGATATGAAAGTTGTATTATTTTATAATAATTTGCTATTGAATGTAAACCCAAGTTTATTTTGGTTGAAATAAACACTATATAGTGTACAGCGAAGACTTTTGAAAGCTAATAACTATTCTAGGAAAAAAAATGGTAACAGTTTGCTGGGAAAAAATATTAAGGGAGAAATAAAAGAAGTTGCAGTCTTGCAGTGAAAAACATGACTTTAGTTAAACTCCAGAGAAACAATCTGAAAAACAGCATGTACCGTATCTTGAGACAAATCTTTAATTGAAAGCACTGGGGCACCAGCAGAAATTACACTGTTTGATCAATGACAGGTTGGAAACTGCAACTAACTCATTCGCACTGAGGGAAATGTGAGGTCAAAACTAAGTTTTGGAAAAGAAATATTCATTTTTCAAAAAGGATGAGCTTTGACTGTATAAGATAGAGATAACTAAGAAAGGAAATGAACTATTTTAGGGATTTGCTGTATGGGGTGGAATTCCATGGGAGTTCAAGCTATATAAATTGGTAAGAAAGTACTTAGACTAAGGTTCATTGCTTTTATGCTAACGAGGGATGGTGAGAGATTTTCTAAGCTCCTTGGAACCTTTAATCAGAAAACAACAATTTTTAGAAGCAGACTTCCTGTATTGGTACGTTATCAGCTGGTTTCACCATATTTGTATGCATCCATACAACCAATAAATTTGGATCAGTGGTTTCAAATATGTTCATAAGAGAAAGTGATTGCTGCAGCAAAAGCTAGGCACATTACAGCCCAAGGAGAAAATGGATTGAAAATGAAGACAATATTGTAGTAATTAAAATAGATATAAAATTAATCTATAAATGAGAAGGTACCTAACTATTATAGGAGAGACATTCTCGCTCCTTTTCCTCTCTTCTTTCTCTCAGCTTTTCCCATAGGAAGAGTTGGAACAAAGAAATCTAATTAATTTTAAAGAGATGCTTAATCAGTGTACGAAGGGGGCTATATGATGTAGTTGAATCTGACTGCAGGGAACCGAACGAAAACTACTGGAGGTACCGGGAAGGCTCAGGAAAGTATTAAACTATTTGTCTTCTCTTCTACAAAGTGATATGCATTGGTGTTTACTAAAATGCTCAGCTAAAGGCTGACAGAACTACTAGCCACAAACAGTAGGTTTCCGGAGGAAGACAGACTGAGAAAAGTAGGGGTTTTCAGAGAAAGATAGCTAGAATGTATTTAGATAAATTAGATATTCATCAGTTTGGCTGGCTGTGATAAATTTGGTTATTTAGACAGTAAGCAATCTTAAAGATACTAGCAGTTATGTAGAAAACGTACGGAGGATTGGAGAAGTACGGCAGAACTGCAAAAGGGCAAATACAGGGTCAAAAAAAGAAAAAATAGAAACAAGAAATTATAATCTGTAAATTTAACTTCTGGTGGAAAAATCTGGAACTAACATGATCTCTTTAGTGAGCTGGAATATGGTATACAGTGTATGCATGGTAAATTGGTAGACGGCAGGAAAGTGGCAGGACCTCTAAGAATGTGGAAAGATGCTACGAATTTAAAATGACCTTGGAGAAGTGGTCTGAAAAACATAATGAAATTCCCTACAGACTTTCATTTGTATATCTACTCCTAATTAAAATGTCTGTCCATAGTGTGCTTCTATCCCATCTAGCTATGTCTGTGATATAATGGCTGTTCAATGGAATTGCATAAAACCAAACTAAATTACTAGTGCTATTGGTAACTGTCTTTATCTCAACAGCAGAAGCTGTATCTGATATAACAGTAACATTATTTGGATAAACCCAACCATTCAGGAAATGAAAAAAAAAGCATTTTGAAGGAAAAAAAACCCTGAACTTCGCCTAGCTTTTGCCTATGCAGGTGAAACACACTGAAATAATAGTTGTGTTAGTCAGCTTATGTTGTCTTGCTTATGGTAGTGTGAGAACAGAATCAGGCTCTCTGATTTATTAAAAATGTAATGGAAGCCAGTAAGCGTATTTTAATCTAAATGTTTCATCTACATGAGATGCAGAATGGCTTAATTTCTTGAGGTTTTGGTAGTTTTCAGTTTCCATGTCTTATGTTTTTGCAATTTTGACAATGTAAAGGAAGGGAAGAGCTGGAATGAGTTAGGGGCACAAGGAAGAAGGGGAGATGCTGAAATAAAACAAATTATTTCTATGGAGATAGAAAACAGAATTAGGGTTTTGGGATAATCACATAAAGAACACTGGAGCATTGTAAGTTCTGCTGGCATGTGCGTCTGATTCTGTGGGATGCAGGCTTCGCCCTGATACTCATTTTTTATTACAAACGTATTTAGTACCATGGGTTATATTTTTAGCTCATTCTAAGATTTAAAACAAGAACAAAATTGTGTGACTTTTTGACAAGAAGTGATGTTTTAGCAGCTTTGGGGCATTGAGTCACCGTAGGCATTTGTGTATCAGATTGGGTTTTAATGGCTACTTTCTTTGAGATGTGTTATGGCTGCCATTAATAGTGACAGATAGATGGATAGATACAGTTTATGCTTTCATCCCTTTCAGGTGTCCTGTAACGACTTTGAAACGTCGCATTTTCACTCTCCCGTTTCTCAGGAGGTTATGTTGTTTTTCTCTTCAAAGCCATGGTTCATTCTTAAGCTCAGGCTGTTCATGGCTTTGGCCAGAGGGAGTCACTGTCATATTTAAAATGCACCACCTCCTCACAGCAGCTGGAAATTAGTGGTTTTATCTAATCTTTGTGCACATGTAAGCCTGCCTATTAGGCTTTTTTTTTTTTTGAGAAATGAGTTGTGGTTATAAATAACATAACGCTGTTTGTTTTTTATAATTTGCAGTGTTGCTGAAGGAGAGTGGCACCAATGGGTTATCAATCTGACCCACAGATGAAAGAGCAAGCAAGCTGACGAAGCCTTTGGTTGGTAAGGTATTAGAGTGATGTGGTTAGAATAATTTTATCCTTTCCTGGAAGGATGCAAAGTTAAGTGATTGTAATGAGTGAAACCAAAAACTGAAGATTGATTATTCTAGAGGTTGCTCTGTAATATATGCTCTATATATTGTATATTTAGAGCTAACTTTACTACTCAAAAGTCTATGAGAGGTTAGTACATGATCAGTAATTCTATACCTCATCTTTGGTCGGCCTCATGATTAGTAATCCTATGTGATCTGTGGTTGTAAAGATTTCCCTTTGGAAGCACTAAACAGAGGAAGTCTTGAAAAGTAATATATTTTGTGAAATAGTAGCACAATATACTTTTATGATCCGTATTCATAGTATTGCTCACCGTGTGATTACAATCCCAAAATTCACTTTTCCTCCCAAAGAATCTGAAATGCTAGCTTTTTATTGTTATTGTGAGTTTGTCCAGTAAAGTTTTATGGGTTGAACTTCCTGCATTTGGTTATTTGTTCTTTGCTGACTGTGTTAATATGAACACCACTTTGTGTGACAGCCTTCCTTAAGTGTCATCCAAGCCCCAAGGGAGTCAAAGAGGATTTTGACCTTTATTTCAAAGAAAATGAATCAGGCTTGTTTATACAGAAGGAAAGCAACTGCATATATACCACTACAGTTCTAAACTTTATAGTTAAATTCAGTGCCAGTCTAGTACTAAAAACAGTCATCAACAATCTGTGCAAATTTCAGGTTTGTTTTCTTGGTGGTTTTATTTATCTTCTTTTCTTGTTTTGCCTTGTAACAAGGAAGAAACAAAAGCAGCATTTTCTTCAGTCACAAATAGATTTCTGCATAGCTCTTGGGACTATTCTGCTACACGGAGCAGGACTTCTTGGCAATCTGTTTATCCAGTTCTTAGCAAGGTTTAGAACTATTAATTCTGAATGTGCATTTCTTCACATGTTTATTGAAAACTTTGATTTTATGATTATAACTTTGATATTATGATTTTATAAATAAATATCAAATCTGTGGAAAGGGATAGGAATTTTTAGGAAATAGTTGAACGCCTTGTGCGTAGCAAAATTCTTCTTCCTGGTGCATTTTGATATAAAAAGGATGATTATAATTAAACCAGCCATAGTCATTTTCAGAAGCACATAGGGCTGGAAGAGACGTAGATTTCATTCATTCATTATTTGAACACAAGCAATATGCAAAAAATTAAATCATTTTTAAAACCTATTAAGATAAAACTGACTCATTAACACCCATAGAAGAGTAGAGAAACAGCAGGAATTGAGCAATGTGCCTTTCAAGTTGGAAATTTATGCTAGCAAATACCAATAAACAATGTGAATAGTCTTGCCAATAGCTAGGGATAGCTAGGTGTACAGTTATCCCACCATCTAGAGGCAAGAATCACTTACATATTTTTCTCCTGCAAGTACCCTAGTTAAATGGACATTTACTGCAGCAATGATCACCTATCCGTACCCAAAGGATAAATAAAGGTCTTTAAAACTGTGAGAATGGAACAGGAACCACATTTCCTTGTTTCTCTTTTTTTTTTCCCCTTCCCTTTCTCCTGCTTCTTCTTCCTACCTTAACTTTCCAGATTTCAGACAGTGTATGTCCCTCACTGTTCCTTAATAAAAAACCAAAGGACTTGCACACACACAGCAGACAGCTGTGGGCTAGTGGCCAGTCTGCTTTCAGTTGGTTTCTGGCTTCTGTGGAGGTTTTTGTTCTTTCCAGTTCTGACCTAAGAAAAAGGCTGTCCTGGACCAGTAATGTCTCCCCAGACTGTGGTGATTCTCTGCTCTTTTGAAGGTACCGTGTTTAGCATCTAGGTCATTCTGTGGACCCTTTGAGAAAACAAAATAGTACCCAATGACTGCATCCACACTGTCATATTAAACATCTGGAAAATGAATTTTAGGGCAAAATGGCATTCTTTTACATCTGCCGTGATGTAACAGGCATCTCAGATCTCTCTGGTATATGTCACCAGTATCCCCCAAAGGAAACTTTGGGTGTGTACAGTGCTTAAAACATCCCACAGAGCGCATCACCTGCTGGATCTGGCACTCTGCAGGCTCTGGCTGTTCCAGCTGCTCTTGCAAAAAAATGACAAAGTAGAACTCCTAAGGATCCTTAATAGAAAACAACCAGAATGTAGGCTGCGTGTGAGGGCAGAATGTAAATCGGGAAGATGTGCTATCTCTAATGGTCTATAGGTAATTGTTTCCCCTTCCCAAAGCTGAAGAGTTGATATAATGGTGGAGGTTAACAGTCACTCCTAATCGCTAGCAGTAGGTCTTTGGGATGAACTGGAATTTGAAGCACTCTATGAAGTACAGTAAAGATGTAGCCAGTTTGTTTAAGGATATAATTAACTTGTTTAAAGGTGGCCCAGTCAGATCCTTTATATTCTATGATTGTTACAAAGGTCCAGTTCTGTGACGCCAGCAGTTGTGAAAACTACTGAAACAAAGGAATTTTTCCCAGGTAAGGGCAGCAGGATTGCACCCTATAGAATGCTGTTCTATGGGATCTTCATCACATTTAAATCAATATGCTTAGAAGAACTTATTTATGATTGTACTAATAATTAATTGTTGCTATTAACATCTACCCTTATGTTAATTCTTCAGCTTTGGGAGGATGCAGCAGTTACCTATTGATCATCAGAGTTAGCACATCATTCTGATTTACCTGTCTGAAAGATACTACAATTTGTTGTTGCTAAATTAAAAACAGTTAATCGCTTTCCTGTATTCATTTATATGAAGGAGATGATTTCCTGATTAAATTTGCTGACAGTTCTAAACAGTAAATGCATGCAATGTACTATTTTTGTGTCTCTATTTTATAGCACAGTTATATTTTACTCATTTAATTAAATAAAAAATATGAGGGAAGAAGTAATTTATAACTTAGATAATAGATCTTTCAGCTCCAGAGCTGGGATCTGTACAAAATGTATTTGGCATAGTAGAGGGGAAGAGGGTCAGGGGAAAAGCCGTTTTTCAACCGTTAAAGCTGGAGTAGGCTGAATTTCTGTAGCAACAGATGAAGTTTCATCTGAATGTAACAACCATTTTGGATGCTTCTTCCTTTGGTAGTCACTTCCTTGCTTGTTATGGAAACTACCTGTTTTAGGGAGTGTTAATCTCATGACAGTAACTGGAATGAAGTGGTGCTGCAGCAATTACATCTGTGAGATTAACTGGGCTCAGTAACTTCAGTCAGAATTTGGCAGGGTGAAGACTGGCCCCAAGATGCTGTTGTTGTGTAAGAAGTTAAGTAGGAGCTGCATCATCTCTTGAATACAGGCTATGTTATTCCATAACATTATGGTTCTGTCACACTGGAAAAGCAATGTGCCAAAATATCTGCACCCAGAATCAGTGGAACCCCCAGGTTGTGGAGACCAATGCTTGGGGATATGGGTACAAGATTTAGGCTATATACTTTTAAAATAGCTCCCATCTCTTTCTCAATGCAGCCTCAATCACATCCCATGGCTCCTGAAGTTAGCTGCACTTCTGCAGCAGCTCTTAGTACTTTTCATGGGATCACAGAAGGTAAATTATCACTGACAATGATGTGTTAAGTCCAGTGCCTTTCCCGTGAGGATGCTGAGGGCAGTTTTCACCCATAATTATGGTCTAAGTTATTAGTCAACATGGCTAGCAATGTGCATGATTTTCCTAGGACGTGGTTCAAAGCCTTGTACCTGGAATGCTCTGGTCTAGCAGTGTTCTTCAGTGCTAAGGGAGCTGAACCACCTGCACATTTGCTTGTAACACAAATCCAGAATTTGGCAGAACCTTCTTGTGGGTGAAGAAGGAGGAACGAGGCAGGTAACGGAGTGCTCCCTATGGTTTTTATCCTCACCTAAGACCAGCGCATCCTTATCCTCACCTTTTATTGTATCCTAGCTGATATAAGCATGGTAGAAAGAGAGGCAGCAGGTTAATTATAGACATAAAGAGATAAAGACAGGATTTTTCAAATAAGTCTGTGCCAGTCTGGAGAATTTATTTTATTTTCATGTCAGAAAAGTTACTGAATTAAAACCAATTTGAAATTATTTACCCTTACTGCAGGCCGTCCATTTAATTTAATGCAGTACCAGCCATTGATATGATTTATTATTTTTATATATATATATATAAAATTTTATGTATTATGTACACACTTTGAGCGTGAAGTCTATTGGGAGATAGATGTTAGCAAAACCTTCACAGCTTCCAACACTGCAAGAATGTAATGGGCCCCACAAACTGGCAGTCCTGGTGGTGGGAGGAATAGTCTGATGAATTCTAGTGGCAGCAGCAATTCAGTGGCTGTAAAGCACTGAGTTCAGAGGATGAAAATGCATTAGGCAAGTGCTGTATACTTCCACTAATACATCACAGCATGATCTATCATGCATCTCCTTTTCCTTGGATGAATTCGCCTTCTAGCAACATCAGCACAAATATTTGGAAGAAGATAAAGAAACATATGGCTTGCAGTACTTCACTGACAAATTGCTTCAGCAGAAAGCATGCCTTTTCATTTACCTTCTCAACCAATGCTTAGAGTTAATCACAGCAACTAAGTGCCACTGCTGTGCCATATGGAAGTGGAGCTAACTGTGTTAACAGAAATTTAAACACATGTGGGGAGAGTCACAGGAATTATGAGACCTGGGATTGTGCATTTAATAGTCAGACAGGAACACTAGACAAAAAAGAGAGGAAAAAGTTGCACATTTCTTGAATCCTACTCTTTCCAAGACACTCTCTCTTTTGGCTTAAGCTTTCACCTCATATGCTCCTTCATGTATCATTGTCCACCATAAGTTTTAGCTACTTGGTAGATTAGGCAGCAGTAACACTGAGAATGTAGTCCAGGTCTCACTGAAATCAGTGGCAAGACTCCAGTGGACTAGGGAGAGCCAAAATTTCTCTTTTAATGTAGATTCAATTCTGTGAAAAATGTTGGCTTTAAAAAAAACCCCAAAAACCAAACAACAAAAAAACCCCAACAAACCTTTCTGCTGGCTGTCTAAATACTACAGGAAAGTGCCACAATTGGATCCCTGTTCTCCAGTTACTTGCCATTGTGATGAATTACTGGGTTGTATGGTGCTTTGGGCTTCCAGGTCTAAAGGGATTGTCTTGGCAGCTTTGCTGTAGCTTCACTTTAATCAATTATGGAATCAAATTGTCCTTCTTCCAGTGTTCTGTAGACCTCTCTTGAAATGATTAGAAAAGATTTAGGGGATACTAGATGCCCTCAGTGAGCACGTAACTTCAAAATCTCATTACCACTCATGAGGAATATTCTGAACAGGGCTATTTAAATCACAGGTTCAAGTCCAAATTTGGACAGTTACTGAATTCTTTCCAGACCTCATGAGAGTGAGTTAAAGTAGGATTAATCTCATCTGACTTCAGCCATCTCTAGTTTAGATATCTCCACCTGAGCTTGCTACCTGATACTGGCTATGTACTCGGGGGCAAAAAGGCAATTTTAAGGCACATCAGTAATTTGACCTGTTTTACGCTTCTTAGGATGAGATTGTTTCCTGACAGTGCCTGTGTCTTTACAATGACTGGAGAGGGAGCCCAAAAATGTAGATTGTAAATATGTCTAGTTAGGTGAAATTCGCTCCCTTTGTGATCACCTTTCATTTCCCTACAGGACGTCCCATGTTCCTCCCAGCTTTTGGGGAGCAATTTCAGTTCCCACCATAATTCCCAACTGCTGTACCAGCACTAGGCGGCCCAACAGAATTGAAACCAAAGCACTGATTACCACTAGCTGACCTTGGAGAACTTGGGCAGCAGGCATGGTAGAAGCTGCGTGGCCTTTATCAAAAATGGTTGATGAGGTGAAGAGAATGGAGAGAGAAGAGAATCAAACTAATTTAAAGATTAGTAGAGACATGCAAGTATGTGCTTAACCTCATAAAAATGGAAAACAGAACTTTAAATACGCCGCTGTTTTTTTGACACTAGATGGCAACAGTATACATTAGAAGTAGTGGTTTCTCAACCAGTAAAAATAAACATTACTCAAGGAATTGAATGACGGAGAATCACAGGGATTATTTTTTAGAACAGATTTTGCATGAAATTAGAAGAAAAAATAAAGCATATTTAGAATACCATATGTTTCTGCTATCAAAATATAGAACCTAGAGAAACTGATCTAAATGTAATAGAAAAGCTTATAATTGCTCTGAGTTAAAATCTGCCCTCCCATGAAAGAGTATTTATTAGAGTTTGATCAATCTGAACAAAGGCTAAATGTAGCTTTTACTGACTGGATGATTACAGAGGGTCTGGAGGTCAAAGGCTCCACTGCTTTGCTCCTCAACTTCCTGAACAAACCAGTGTGTGCATGGAGCTTGAGAGCTGTTTTGTTTTATGATGAAATAAGTTTGTAGAATTTACAAATCAAATTTTCATTTCCAGCTCTCCCACAGAGAGTAGTAGATACTATGCTGTATGACTCATTTAATTTAAAAAAAACAAAAGACTGAAAGACTGCAGAGAGATGAAATTGTGCTGTTAGTTTGGGATGAGAGATCGCAGCTGCAGTTCTCCTTTCACTATGGTCTAAACCTTTTGGTTTGGTCAATGTCATTAGCCAGTGCAGAGGAACAGAAGGATGTGAATTTTTGATGCTCACAGTTCCTTTTCTCTTCCTGATGCACTTGAGATACCATGTTGGGGCAGTAGCGTGGATATATCTGTACAGGACTTCCCAGCTGCTGGGGGAAACTTCCCTAATCCTCACTGCTCATTGGTTTAGGATAATTTTTCTGAATATATCTTTCTCACTGTGGTGATTTTTAGGATAAATGTCTCCATCCCGGACAGATGCAGTACACTCTCATTCGAACTTCCCAGATTCATTTATGGTGTCATTTATAGAATCATAGAATGTGTTGAGTTGGAAGGGACCTTTAAAGGTCATCTAGTCCAACCCCCCTGCAGTAAGCAGGGACATCTTCAACTAGATCAGGTTGCTCAGAGCCTCATCAAGCATGGCCTTGAATGTCTCCAGGGATGGGGCCTTCACCCTATGGAGCATCCCATATCTGTCAACATCCCATGAGTGCTGATGAGTCATTAGTTCTGTGATACCATAACACAATTTCTACAGTAAATGGGAAATTTGGATCTTTAAGGACAAGAAGAATTGAGTATTTAAGGATTAACAAAACGTGGAGTAAAATTCCTAGACTATTCACAAATATATCCTTTTAGTATTGCTACTATTTTGGGAAAAAAAAAATCCTGTTTCTTTTGTAGAATATTATTCTGGGCTATGGATGAGCTTTCTGTAAAATAAAGTGGGCATTGGCTGAATTAGCATGTTGCAGACTTTTCTGTGGGTCTAAAACCACAGCAGTGCTCATGGCTGAGGTAGAGGCGCTTGCCTTTTTTTTTTTTAATGTAAAATCATAGAGTGGAGTAGAGATCTGGGCACTGAGGCCCACTTCCCAACTGTGTCCATATTGTCTTTTAAGTGTACTCTTCCTTCGATCTTCAAGCAGAAGCTCGCTAAGCATCAGCATTATCTATATTCAGGTCTGTGCTATGGTCAGGTAGTGTGCGTTCAGGTTCTGAGATTGCCAGTAAGTATTTCTGTGGAGAAGAATTCTGTAGCATCAAGCACAGGCCACCTTTTAACCCAGTCTCAAAGGTTCAAAATCCACAGGATAACTTTCAGTTCTCATGTGACTTTGAGGTGAGGCATGTCCTAAGGGAAATATTTTTGTAGGAGAGAAACAATGACCTTTCTTTACTGTTAGCTGAATATGGTAACTTCATATTTCACAGATGTGGAGTATGAGGCAGAAAGATTAAATGAACTGCTCAAGGCTATAAAGAAAATTTTGTATCAGAGCCCAGATCAGAAGGGAGGAACTGCTGACTCCCAATGCTATGTAAGATACCTCTCTCTGTTAAAATAGGCCTATGAATCATCCTGAAAGCCAACAGTAATGCTTTATGAGTCTCAGCACTGCAGATGCTATTAGTACTGTTGAGGAGGAAGGGACTTCTTTATGAATGTGCAGCAATAATCATTCTTAACTCTTATAAGCATTTATTCATATTCAAAGCATTCACAATCTGAATCCAGCAAAACACGTGGTGTGTCAACCCTGCTTTCCCAGGACTGTCCTTGGCTTTACTTTTACCTTTAAAAATCCTGTTATTATTATTATTGGTTTTCAAAATGAAGTCTCCAAAGATGGTAAAAATGACTTTGCAGTCATGTCTCCTTCCTGCCAATGCTTTATTTTCCATCCTTAGGAGGTATTTATAAGATATTGTAAGCTTCTTGGTGGCAACAGTCCACAGAGAGAAAAAAATATCATAATGTGAGCCTTTGTATTTCAGGACATATCTCCATTTGATTCTGAATGATAATACCTGCTTATTTTCTGTCTTTTCAGATATGAACAATTTTATGGTCCCTGTCTGGTGAATAACGTGTCTGCATATGAGACACATTCTGCTCACTCGCCTTTACTGACACAGACAGCGAGAGCAGAAGACTCAGGGTAAAGCTCAAATGATCCTTTCACTCAGGGAAAGAAGAGAATCTAGGATGTCTGGGAATAGCAGGAAGACTTTCCTGGGCACTGCAAAGCTACGTTCCAGAAACTATTCTGTGTCTGTACGGGAGGAGATTTTCAGGTTGAACAAGAGCAGACCTGTTGAATACATGTCTACATGAGCTACCCTCTTCTATGATGTAGGCAGTACATTAACTCTTAGGCTAGTACGTCTCAAAGGACAATGATTCAACAAAAAACAAGCTTGAAATAAAATGCATGCAAATTCCTCAGAAGTCAGTGGGATTTTAGTTTATACTAACTAATGTACCTGCCTTACTTGAAGCCTGTAGTTGCATAGCAGTATGAGGGATTTTATTGTTTCTCTACAACTTGCAGAGAATATTCCAGTTCCCAGACCTTGCAGAGTATAACTGGTTTCCCAAGGTTACATGTTGGGACCTAAGGACTTGGACTATAATATTTATGGTGAAACGAGGAAAATATTTTGGCAGTATCATAGGTATTTTTTTATGCATCTGACTAAAGCTTACAATATGATGATTTGAAAGTGAAACAGAAGTAAAACCAAATACCTCATGCTTGAACTGTTGAAGCATGTTAAGGCACAAGAAGATTAAGACGCTCTCTTAATGTCAAATTGTCTAACTAGGTAGGACATGGAACCAACTATACTGCAGTGCATCAGGGAACCAATCCTGGGGGTTAAGTTCCAAACTGAGGAGGTAGGAGATAAAGAGCATTTGTGTTGTGGAAGTTTTGCTGATGTTCCTCAAAGGGCTGTTTCTATGCACAGACTCAACTGGTTCAGAATAGAGGGTTTGCTGTTGAGAGGACAGGTCCATGCAGAGGAGACAAAATGTAACGTCTGCGCTCGAGCTGTGCCCCTGTTGCCCCTTGCAGGATAAAAACTGCTGAAGAGCATCTGGTTTGACTGTAGATCTGAAACAGAATGATTTCGCTTACACTCCCTCCTAGCACTCTAATTGCTTGTGAGGAGTGACTATGAAGTCATTCTCAGCTGGACTGCCCGTGAAACTCCTTTGGCTCCAGTTACTTTTTCATCAGTTAAGATCATTTGGATCACCTTGGTTGATATTTTCTAAACCAGGTGAATTTGGAATCAAAAGGCACACTTTTCTAGGCCACCACTGGAGTAAATCAGGAGTAACTCTACTTAATGGTGCCACATTGGTGTGTGAGGAGGGAGGCCAGAAATGTCATGGAGGAGGTTCCCTTGGCAATCAAAGTCACTTAGCAGGCTGAGGTGATGATTTTAGTTGCATTTCAGAAAATAATGTCTCTTATTCTACTGAATAACTTGGTCTTCTGTCTCCCTCTGAACATGATAAACTTCTTGGCAATTCTAGATTAGAAGGCAAATTTCCAATGTATATGGGACATGATGGGAGCCCCTTGCATTCTAGTAATCCCCAAGAAATTAGTCATCCCCAGAAGTCAAGATCAGATAGCATATGTTGGCTTGGAGAGGTATCAGTGTCTGGCCTCACACAGAAAAAGCTCCAAGGCTGTGGTGTCATCTGTTATTTTCTGTCATCCATGAAGTGGATTATTGCTATAAAGGTGCAAGGCCTTGAAGAATCAGGCCTGAAGCTTTATAGATTATGGAGGACATTTGCATACTTGAGTGTGAAATGAACTCAAGTAACTTGAAGAGAGAAACAGTATAACATGTTGCACGTAGCCTCACTCACAAGTAAGCATTAAGCATAAAAGAGATTTAGTAAGATGCCATCCAGATTCAGTGAGCTCTGAAATGACACTGGTAATTGTTGTGGTGTCTGATGTCTCAGGCTAACGTCCCACCATGCTCTCTCATCTGGAAACAAAAATGAGTTTTCTGTATTGTTAGTAGGTTTTCACTTGACTTGCAGGCATGAGCTCATGCAGATACTTAGGAAGAAAATCTGCACAGCTTGTTTGCATACAAATACCGTAACTCATTAGCTTGATGTCCTCAGAAAATAACTTTTACTTAAGTGGGATTTTTTTAAAATCATAAATGTCGTCACAGATTTTTCATTAAAATTAAATGCTGTATCCCAGGTCCACTTTCACAATGGAGAGATGTGTCATACTGTTTTTCCTTAACCAATTATTTGTGTTTAGCCTCCTGCATAACTATCCTCTTTGAAGCTATCACTGCTCGCATTTATATATATGCAATGTTACATCTTCTTTTTCATTTAGCCATTATCTCATTGATTGTCCTTGGTTAAGTTACTTAAACTTCTGGGGGCCACCATGACATAGCTTGATTTAACACGGGTATTCTGCTTTAAAGCTGCCTTTTCTCTGGAATAACTTTCATATGTGCTTTCATAGTAATGTCACTTCCCATATGCATTGTGAAGTATGCCGATAAACATGTTAGCATAAGGGAATTTAAGTGTCAAGCATGTTATAACCTTTCGGAATTTTCATTAAAAGTTTTAAATTCTAATTAAAAAAAAAATCTTGAAAGTAATATTAGCTATCTTTTTCAGTAACTTTGTTTTGTAGCTGCCACAAGTCACTTCAGACTGTGTTATTAACAGCTCCTAGCAACCAAGTTGTTTACATTCATCCAGCACACTGAGAAGAAAGCAGAGTCTTGTAGATAGTGCTGGTGATTGTGCAAGTCTGATCCTGCTGTCATCCAGATGAATCAGAGAGCAGTGCAGCTCCAGTAGCCAGTTGTTCAGGTATTAGGTGTAAGTACTATCCAACCCAGAAGTGATAATGTAGCTCAGGAATTAACAATTAATGAGACCAACAAAATGAGAGGAAGGCTATTGTGCCAGTGAAGAGGAATAGCTGATAAAAAGTGTCGTCCTAAATAATTTTACTTGTGAAGTAATCCATGCCCTATTCTGAAAGTGCTGAAATACTAGTTCAAGAGACTGCCTTGGACTCTAATTCAGGTAACTTCATCCTGCATATGTAAACTGTTGCCCATTTTAAGTAGTATGAAATTATTTCCTGACTCAGACTGACTCGAGCTGTTACCATTAATCACGTGCCAGAGGCAATTCCAGAAAGCCTTTGTATCTGTAGTGAAGAATGATGGATAGTTTGTAAAATGTTTAGGCATCCTTCACAGAGAAAAGTGCTGTTTAGGTGTGTGGTATTTTTATTATGGTGAGTTAGTACAGTTTGTGCATTAAAAACAGCAACAGGGGAATGCTTAAACAATGTTAAAATCTCCTATCCTGTTATTACCATGTCTAAACACCAAATGTTTCAGAAGGAGATTTAATCAAGTACTTAATACAAATATAGCTTTACTGTCATTTCATAGAATAAATCCTAATTATACTGGTAATTAACTATAAATGTGGAATCAATGTAAATCATCCACAGCACTTTAGATTATATTGTCATAGGAAGGCAGACTTCAAACTATTTTACTCACACAAATTCATATATGTTTTCCTTTTTTTAATACCTGAATGAAATAGAAATAATGAATGACCTGATCCCAGAGTGCTTCAATTAGAAGAAATAACTCAGGGCAGGATGATCAGTACTTGCATCTCTGCCTGTTATTATGGATGTATCATACTTCCATGATCAGATGCTGTTCTCAGTTGTTCATAATGTTAGTACTTACACCCATCAGAGGTGAAACTTGGAGACTATGTTTACACAATGACGCTAAATACAGCCGGGGCACTTGACTGCCAGTACTGCTAATTGTTAGCCTGCATCCTGGCAAAATATTGTCCCATGCAAACCAGCAGTCTCCCAGGTAGTGCCTGGGCATAGCTGGGTCAGCACAAGCCAGGGAGACAGTCAGGCTGTGGCAGTTCTGTTTTGGGGTGTAAGAAAACTTAGCAGTATGCCTGCAAGCCTTACTGTGATAGTTGGCTACTCAGTGCTAGAGAACTGTCTCTGGAGTATTTTATTTACTAATACAGTCATAGCATAAGTGACAGATGTCAGCCTTCTAATTTTTGTTTGTTTGGAAATTTTCAGTGAAAACAATTTTTTTACTAAGAATAAAGTAAAAGAAAAACACAGTTGTCTTCTTAAAGTAAAACAGCCTTTTTTTCTATTCAGGTATAAAGTTCTCATGCCTTTGAGGCAGTTCTTCCAAATTGGTTGGCTTGGGGTGGGACAAAGGGGATTTTAGCACTTCTGTCAATCCTCCAGCTCTTACGAAAGAAAGAAAACAAGAACATAGTGATCATCTGTAAAATACTTAGGTAAGAGGGAGCCTGGCATCACACAGGAACTCTGTGGAAGAAACAAAGACAGAAAACAATTGCTGGGAGGCTGGAAGCAAACAGGATGAGCAAAAGATTCAGTTGCCTTAAGCTTGAGATCAGCTTTTTTGTTCCAGAAGTACCCTGCCTTATTCACTAGAGACCTTCTTATTCCCTCAGGAAATTAGACTGCTACAGATAAGAGCCTCCTTCAGCATCCTGCCTTGATTTGATCCTCAGCACAGCTTGGGAAGAACTGTATGTGGTATGTAATTAAGCAACGTACTAAAGCAGACATACAAGAGAGCTCAATAATGTTATCCACATGATGTGGAAACAGATACATCACTCTGTTGATAGTTCTTGTTACTCTAGGCAACATTTGCTGTGACTAGCACTCTTTTCCGTGAGAGTCCCAGCACTAAAGTAGCTTGTTTATTGCAGGATTTTTATCATATGCTCTGATAAACAGGATTGCTCTGATGCTCAATCTATGGCTTCATCTTGGTGCACCCAAGCTCTTCCATTAGGGAAAAATCCTAAATCTCCCTTAAAAGAAGCTTTAATCCCTTCCTTGCTCTCGCAGCCTCAGATATGTCACAAAAACATGGTGGCGTGTTGTTTTCTTCATGCTGTTTGCACTGTTGAACTATTGCTTACTGTAACTGTCAGCAGGTAGTATTTTCAGAGCATTTTTCTAAATCTCCTTGAGATTTGATTCAAACAGAGAAGCCAAAAGAGATTAGACACAACCACAGTGAGATTGCCTTTGGAGCAGACAGCAAAACCCACCTGTTTGCTAAAGGCTTCCTACCATTATGAGTAAAGATGAGGAAAGCAAAAACCAAGCAGTATTTCTTGAGAGATGGCTCAAGAGCCAAACCTGGTGACTTTCATTTGTAGAACTCACAGTGAAAATCTGTCAGCTTGTACTTTAGAGAAAAGCGTAGAAAAATATAGGATAACAGAAATAACATTGACTATGGAATATATCAATTACCACTCTTAAATTTTACAATGTCTATCGTCATAGTCTTGATTCCATTTCCTTGTATAAACTCTGGGTTTTTCTCGTGACTTTAAAGTGAAAGTTCAAATTAATGAAGAATTTTGCTTTTGTTAGCATATCTGTGAGGGGTCGAGACCTGCATTTTTTTTACCCAGTTTGGAGACATCTGAACAGAGGATAGTACAAGTCCTGCATTATTAGTTACAACTTCCATATTTTGCTGTTTTGTTTCATTTTTTTAATGTGACAGTGGTAGATGAAAATGAGAAGTAAATTCACACCATGTGGATATTTTATATAGTTGTGAAGCCCATTATCAACCAAACGTTTCACCATTATGCATTAAACCATTAAACATCACCCATTGAATTTCTGAAGTCAGAAGTCCAAGAGAAGGATCCCATGTGAACATGGCCGTATAAAAATTCAGGATCTGTGAAATACAAGTTCTGGTCAATACCTTCTACTTTTTTCAAATGTTAAAAAAAAAAGACAAAACCAAGTAATCTTCAATGCAGAACCTTCTACAAATGCTGGCAGCCAGATTAGGACAGAGAGGAGGGGAAGAGTGCATTTCTGGAATAAAAGACATGTTCTCACAACATACACAGCTACATTGCATCTTATCTACTGAAGGCTGCAAAATCAGGGAATCATTAGATTCAGCATCTTTTGGATGCTCTGATGGATGTTAAGAACTGCATTCATTACAGAATAGTTCAGACCTAGCTAAAGATAAAGGCATCTTTACACAATCTTTCATCTTTACCTTCGCTTTTCTGTACTTTGTCTTCCCAAGGGGTGTCACTGAGTTCCAGCTGAGGAGTATCCCTTAGCAATGGGGTTATGGGTTTACATTTTTCATCTTCTTGCTGGTGGCTTTATACGTCTGCTTCCTGCGCTGCAACTTCTATTACAGCCTTTGACAAGTAGAGCGCGGTTACACTTGACTCAGGTGCAGCAGCACAAGCACTGTAGGAAGCCAAACATATCTTAACTGCCTGCCGGTTGTTAACTCAGGCAAATAAATTCCATGTCAGGTCTGTGTTCCCTGCAAATTCAATGTTCAGAAAAGGTAATGCTTTCCTCAGAAACAGAAAAGAACTTCAATAAAAACACCCTTTTCACTTGTTCATATCAGTCACTTTTTCTTGTCAGAGCTGCTATAGAGTATGCAAATGCAGAGACAGAACATGGAATTTAAACTGTTCCTCTAGGTCTCTGGTTGCTAGGTCGTTTTCTTACTTGTTGACAAATATTCTGTTGCTGCCAACTGAGCTATTAAACATTACTTGAAAAGAAGAAAATAAATGCAAATTCTCTTTTAATTACTTGAAATATTTTTCACGTCACTCAGTACCATAATAGCCTTCTTCACCAACATGCATATGCTCATTAATACTCCTATAAAGGAAGGAAATGCTATTATTCCCGTTTTACCAATGAAACATAACTAGAAAAGATAAAGTGATTTGCTGAAAGCTACATCAAGATAGTAGCAGAAACAAGTTCAGAATTCTTAATTCTTGAGTCTCAGTCCACTTCCTTAACAATAAATATCCTTTCCTGTAACCAATTTTTATTCCTCTAACCTGTACTCTTTTCTCACAATTTCGGTATTTTAGCTAGTTACTTAAGTTGTAGCTCTTATTTCTGGTGATGGCACATTGGTTTATAATTTATTTTTCAAACAGGAAATCTTAAAAAATATAAGAATTTTATAACAGAAAATCACAATTAAAATGGAAAATAATATTGTAATGGATATGCTGTTACTTTTACCTGACATAAGTTTTTTCTTGAAAATAGGCAGGGGCAGACAGATGTATATCAGAACATATTTTGCATTCCAGTTACAATAGTTTAAGAGAAACTATCTTCTCATAATTCTAAAAAAAGTATATCCAGTACTGATATTTTCACAGAGAGAGACAGATAAAATGTCAACAAATGATCATCAAACTTCAATATACTAGTAAAAAAAAACCCACAGCAGTTGATTAGTGAAAGATGTCTCTCTGTGAAGGGCATGCAGTGGTTCTTTCAAAGCCACCTTTCACTCAGTGCTCTGTGAGAAAAATAGCAGTTCCATTTTCCTACATAGCAGGAAATAGAGGACTTTCCCCCATTGCTCAGCTTTAAGTCTAAATCAGAGTTCCACCAATTCTGTTTTGGGTTTGGTATTTTGAATGTTTTAATGAGGAACATTTGGGGATGACAATTAGCTGCAAGGTCTACAGAGGAGTGGAAAGATACCAGGTAGCTGTGTACATCATGATAATCTCCGTTGATTCCAGCATACAAAAAGACACGTCCTCCACCTTTGATGAAGAGTCAGTATGACATGGAAAACTCTTGAATTAACTTTTGGGACGGTTTGTGTTGAGACACATAGGCTCGAGCTACATAAAATTAATGCTTTTGGGTGAAGCTAACTAAAATTACGTATTTTTTTAAATTTTTGTCTGTCGAGAGTAGCTTGCTCCCCAGAACTGGAAATGGCTTTCTTAGCCATGGACATGTTCTTTATTCAGTGGTTAAGGCACTTGCAATAAGGTAGTGTGAATCCTGGGTTTAAGTCCTTCCTGCTAGCGCGAGTTCTCCACTGCATGTAGGAATATCACTGGATGAACTCTGCTTGCTCTCTTGGAAGTTGGACTCCAAGGAGGCTTTTAGATCTAAGTACATTAATCACTAGGCTGTATACCTTGCTAGAAATATTACATTATGTATTGTATGCATTGTATATCTTCCTGCTTATGTTTCTGCCTACTCAAGTGTATAAGTATGCATGAGCTATGTTCCTGCTGTCTTGGGTTTTTTTATTCTGTGATTTCATCAGTGTTCTCTTTGCTGAATAATGGCACAACTTCAACAGGGAATGGAAGGCAGTGCAGGATCCTTCCTGCAGCACTCTACCAGGAAGGAACTGAATTCAGGTTTCCTGCTTTCTGGACCCTTCCTACTTTTGCCATGTTTTGAAAGAAAAGAGTGACTCCTGCCTAGTATTTGAAAAATTACGCATGTGCTTAGGAGATGGTTCTGAGCTGTGGATCCCTGGTACTACTGCATTCCTGTGGCCCCCAATCAAGGGTCCAACTCCAGAAAAAGAGGGACTTTCGTAAAAATGTACCCTGATGGAGTCCTACTGATGAGCTATAGGCAATTGTATTTAACTTTTAACAACCTTTCTAAACATTTAGCTGTCTGCATAGAGATTATAAATTTAAAATGTGGGTTCCCGTTTCCAGAACCTGCTATCAAATGTTTAGGTTCTAGTCTTCTTTAACAGGTCCAGCCCATGGGCCTTAAACCAACGCGTGAAAGTCCATGAACTTTTCAGATAACGGGTCTCTTTTCCTGTTCACTAAATCCAGTGAGTCAGTAAAATTAGGAAGCACATTTACATGAAGTATGACTCACTTCTGTAATTAAAAAATTGGCAAAAATAATAGAGGACGTGTCTTCTTCTAGCATTCATTTTGCAAATTGTAGTCAAGCGCTGCCAAAATTTCTGTTATTACTGTTGGTTATTTAGTCCCATTAGCAATATTTCTTTTGGTCTACCGGATCCTAAGGGTTTATTTTTCTAGTCACATGGGAATGATGTGTTCAGGTAACTCCATTTCTTATGAACTGGAATAAAGGGCCTAAGCCAGCTGTGGATTCCACTACATTTTGTTTGGAGCTGTAGTGATTGTGGCCAGATGGATGAGGGAGGTGGTTCTGCCCCTCTGCTCCTCTCGCGTGAGACCCCACCTGGAGTACTGCATGCAGCTCTGGGGCCCTCAACACAGGAAAAACGTGGACCTGTTGGAATGAGTCCAGAGGAGGGCCACAAAAATGATCAGAGGTCTGGAGCGCTTCTGCTATGAAGAAGGCTGAGAGAGTTGGCGTTATTCAGCCTGGAGAAGAGAAGGCTCCAGGGAGACCTTGTTGTAGCCTTTCAATACTTAAAGGGAGCTGTAGTGGCAGGAGGAGAGGTAATGGTTTTAAACCGAAAGAAGGGAGATTGGACATAAGGAAGAAATTTTTCATTATGAGGGTGGTGAGGCAGTGGAACAGGTTGCCCAGAGAAGTTGTGGATGCCCCGTCCCTGGAAGTGTTCAAGACCAGGCTGGATGGGGCTTTGAGCAACCTGCTCTAGTGGGAGGTGTCCCTGCCCATGACAGGGGGGTTGGAACTAGATGATCTTGGAAGGTCCTTTCCAACCCAAAGCATTCTATGATTTAGCACTTTCCCAGCAGAACTGCCTGCATGTAGTTCTCTCATAGCCAGAAGAAAACAGGTATCTTTAAAATTCAAGTTACGTACGTTTTTTAACGAAAAATTCCAATTATGGATGTGTCTTTGTAACTCAGACCTCTCTGTGCCGCCTCAGTATTGGCTTTAGAATAGCCTCTGACAATTGTATTAATAGAGTGCTACGATTTGTCTCATCTTTACTGGACTTTGTCCAGGGCTTCACTCTGTGTTTTTCTTTCATAATTCAAGTGATGGAATGCTAGACAAACCTGAAGCTAAGAAAGAGATAATGAAAGAAAACCAACAGAAGCGACTTGTTACTCTGCTGCTTGCTTGCACACACCGATGATACCTACATACTTAATACACCTCATTTAGATGAAGATACCCAGATGAAGCGAAATACAGCTTGCAAGACATATGAAGTAATCCTTAGTTTTCACACAGCATTAGTGAGGTTTCTGCAGAAGTAGAGGCTTCCAGTTTGTGGAAGAAGAAAAGGAGAAATTCAGGCCAAGATCAACAAAAAAGGATCAGAGGTCTGGAAAACACAACCTACAAGGAAAGACTGAACAAACAAGGGTTATTCAGATGAAAGAAGAGAGGATTATCAGGGGAAAAAGATAGGGAAAAGAGTGTCAAACTTCAAATAGGTAAAGGTCTTCAGTGAAGATCAAGGAAATAATTTGTTCTTTATGATATATGTACGCAACGAGATGTGAGGGCTTAAATTGCATCAGAAAATTCAGGTTACGCACCATGGAAGTTTTCTAACGGTATGAACAGTAAAGGGATGAAAAAGCTGCCTGCAGAAGGTCATGGCATCTCTGTCTTTGAAGAACTTTAACAACAGGTTAGAGAGATGTCTACCAGGAATAACCCAGGTACAGGTGATCCTGCTTTGGTATATGATGGTGGAATAGAGGAGCTAAAGGTCTTTTGTAGTTGTTGTGATTCTATGAGACTAGTAGCAGTAATAATGTATTTTCTTCATTTTTGTAGACTTCAGTTGTGCTTTCCAGACAGTCCCTGATGCTAAAAGCACAAAATTCTCTAAAGGGTAAGAACAGATTTTTACGGTACTGGCAAAAAATTAAACTTGATGGAGTAATTGCTAAGGAACCAGGAGAGAAACTCAGCAAGCCGAGTGACATGGGCATTGAGATAACTGTGTTTCTTTTGGAGTGAAGGAAGTCAAAGAATAACTCCAACCTTTGGCTGCAGGGGAAAGTGGCTGGATACAGGAAAGGCAGCTGTCCCGAATGGAGAAGAGCAAATGTCCAATTGAAAAGGGACTTGTTGAAAGGAGGTTAGAGTGAAGAGTGAGTCATTCACTGGGTACTGGCTATTTGCTTTGGGTTCCGATCTTAGGAAGCTGCAAGTGCTCTTGGAAATAAATGTAGGTATCAGGATTCCCGCATACCAGTACCACAGAATGGTAACATGCTAGCACTGAGAAAAAACAGTGGCCCGAAGGAAGCATGAGTGAAAAATGGTTTTGTACAAAAGATGTTGATTTCAGCTGACGAGAAACTTAACAATTAAAAGCTAACTTTTAATTGCACTGCTGTGAACTTTCTTTTAATGAATGAATGTCATGTTTATGTATCGGAAGCCCAGAAGGAAAAGCAGCAGCAGCAGCACCAATGTTCCCAGAGGAGGGAGGGCTTCTGGCGCAGTTTCAGGTGACTGCCGAGATCCATAGTGGGGTTGGAAACCCTGCCACACTGGCTTGTTATCAGCACACTCCTGCCTGACACAGAGGCAAGGTAGGTCAGACAGATGAGGAATGGTCTTGTACAATAGTGACAGGCAGGGACTCTAGAACCAGTGTGCCCTCTGGTACCAGAAGAAACTCAGTGGGAGCACTGGTGCCCACTGTGAATGGAGACTTCTCCCCACCCCAGATCAGCACTGAACCTACCTTCAAGATGAAGAATGGCGGTATGCCATACAGCTCTGTGGGGCAGTAAAAACAACAATAACAGTAATCAGTGGAGTGGAGCTCTAAGTAGCTCGGAAGTGACAAACTAGTTTTCCTGTTTGCTAAAACATAGAAAACTTGGTTCAGTTTGTGAGCTTTGCTAAAAGCAAATGATACAAAAGCTGTTGCTAAAATGCCAGCAGAGACTTCAAGCAGTTCTTAGCTCATTATCCATATGCTCACCCTTACTGGCAATAACTTTACTCATGGCGGAAAACATTGCTTTATTTTCATGGTGGGAGTTCTGCATAGGCTCAAACTAACACATTTTAATTTTTCGGGATGTCTTGGGAGGACACTGTCACTGATTTCGTAACATCTAGGAGCCATCCCTAAAGATGGTTTGAGCCTGTTTCATGGAAATCCATAGCATGCACAAATTTCGGGGAAAGTGAAGGTACTTTAAAGGTTGGAAAACCAGATTCAGGTACCAGATGGTTACGAAAATCTATATATAGTATAGAGGGCAGAAGGAACTTCCTACCATTAGGAATGATGCTGCTATCATATCTGAAATGTCCTTTGACATGTGTAGGTGATACACTAAGGGTCAAATTTCCAACCAGTGCCAAAGCTGGTGCTCAGCATTTAATCTATTGGTATTAAGTATAGCAATTGATGGAGCATTTCCAATTTCTAGGGAGGCTTATTTAACATTGTCGCAGTTATTCTGAAATAAGTTGAGAGATCTGTGACAGCTGGTCAAATTTATCCTATGTGTACTTCACTGAAATGAATCTTACCCAGGTAGCATTTTCAATTTCTCTTGAAGTGTGACCACAATGCACAAGCTGGAAGAGAGAAAAAAAGTCAAGATGTCAATCAGTTTCTAATATTACAGTGAATAGGTCTGACCTGTGAGATACCACTATAAAAGTAGAAGGCGTGATACTTTTCCTAAAAGAAATCTAGGAATCTTGTCAAAATTAGATGTAATGGCTTGATTTATTACTACACAGTAGGAAAGTTTGTTTAATCGAATCACGCTTTGTTGTTCTTTTTCTGTTGATAAGACACGTATTTCACCTTGTGCTGCATAGTGGAAAATCGTCTTTAGAGTCACCAAGCATTTTTTTTTTCTTAACGTGATTTGATAATTACAGGCTGAGGCCATGTCATTTTAGACAGGATGTACCTTTAAAGGATGAATTTTTCAGGACTCTGAGAGCTCTAATAGGCTTTAATGGCCCTGACCAGCCTTACCTGGAGTCTCTGCCTCCACCACTCCTGCGGGCTCCATTTCAGCTCAGGTCTGGGCTTCCAGTTCTGGCCCCAGATGTGCAGTGGATGGGCCTGTGCCCAGCCATCTCTCTGGTCCTGCCTCCTGGAAGGATCTTGGACCTTTGCTACAGCCTTGTCTCCTGTACTGTCTTTGTCCTTAATCTTCTGATGGTCCCTGGATGGACCATGAACTTGATTCTTGTCCTCACTGTGTCTGGGACTGCCCTTGCACCCTGTTACCAGCACTGCTGCACAGGTCAGTGAGGGCACGGGTGGACGGACAGTCACCCTCGGCTCCCAGCTTGCCTTCCCTTAGGGAATGGCCCCATCTCTTGCTGCTCCCTGACCATAAATTTCTCTGCCTGTAAGACCTGAGTTTGGTCTTCAGTCCTGTCGTAGTTAATTTTAAGGGCCTCTGCTGTTACTTCAGCCATTTTGCATAGTAGCTCAGTTAACATTAAGTTATAATTATGACTGACTTGTAGAGTTTTAGTATCTATCAAGGCCTAGCACTTTTTTCCTGAGCCACATGCAGGATCTTGCCTCTGAAGTTCTGCTCCCTCTGCTTGCATTGACATTCATGCTCTACTATAGTAGTTGCATTGCAAGTAAATGGACAAATGGATCTAATTTGTGTGTAGGTGAGGTTGCAACTTGCCGTCCTATCCATCCATCTGCCATTTCTTTTTTGTTTAAGAAATCAGGAGTATATAAGTCAGCCTCTGCTTATTACTTTGAAACTCTGCCCTTCCCATTCATCATTCAGCAGAATGTGCAAATGATGGCCATTCCATGTACTTGCAAGATCAATGGATTATCATCTTGCTGTGAAAAGCCCTACAAATTGCTAGGGATTTTAATGACAAGTGTTTAGTAACAATTTCCTCTGACTCCAATGAGAGCAGTTTACATAAGACAGTGGTGAGGGTCTGGCCAATATCAGTGGGAACATTCAGGTTGTTGCACTGCCAGATATGTCAGGATCTTGTGAGCAGGAAAGTACTTGGTCCAAAGTATCCCAGAGCTTTAGCCTCCATGCTTGGCATCCTGCCAAGGCCATCCTTTTGAAAAGCCGTATAGGAGCAGAGTGGCTTTGGAGAATTTTAGGGCAGAATTCGGTTTTGTTTTGGATGCGTTTGGCTGGAGATGGTTACGTGTAAAAGAGATATGGAGAGAAAAGAATTACTATGGTGGCTGTATAAGTGCTAATGTATTAGCACAAGTGCTGCAGTGCAATGAGAGTCTGTCCTTTCGGTATGCTGATTTGAGAGGAAGGGAAAATGAGTACACATGAATTTCATTCAGTTACAGTCTGCCATTACAGAGGTCACTGATTCCATTGTATGCAATATTCAGCTGCAAAGCAGAGAAGATGTGTGCATGGTGCTGAACTGTATTTACAATTTTCATGCTATTACTGGACAAAAACTTGAAAAATGCTAAGCATCTATAAACTCCCAGGAGAGAGACAGCAGCTGAGGGAAATAATCTTCCTCTTCACCTGAAGAGAACTTAACACTTCTCTGTATTTACTTCTCAAACACACAGTGAATGTGTGTTTCCTTTTCAGTACTTAAGTTGGCCTTTATTGAAGTACTTGGCTGTTGTTCAGTAAAATTTATGACATTACTGAAGGTGTGAAGCCAGAAATATTTGTGCCTGTATAACAACATAAGTGTGGTTCTGTCCTTCGTACAACCCGGTGCACTGCAGCACGGGGAACTGAAATGGCTCCTTCAAGACAGTACAATGGAGAGAGATGCTCAGTGCAGTGACACATGCTTTTCATTGGAACTGCCTCTCTCTGCAGGCTGTCAAGGGTCTACACAACAAAAAGTAAGAATGTGGAGTCTCTTATCACTGCCCCAGGGATCAAGAGTGCTTCAGAGCCCTGAACAAAGAAAAATCCATCAGAAAGCTGCTCATTTGGCAAGCAGAATGATAAATCTGTGTAGCATTGGAAGTAGGATTCAAAGGAACCTCATTATTTCTTTATTTATTGCTATTTTTAATATAAATACCAATGAAAAATAATATTAAGGGGAAGGGTGAGTTCAGCTGAGGAGAAGAACTTTCAACTTAATTAATACTGACTTTTCTAACAGAGTTTTTTTGAGGGTTTGGGGTTTCTGAGCTAATGAAAGCAATTTTGGGGTCTGCTTCATTTTTAGCTCTAGCCTTATCTGGTTGAAGGCATGCTCAGTTCAAGTCTGAAGAAGTGCTTAAGACAGGGAGCAGTATTTATATGTTTATACAATTTATCTCAATAATAAAAAGCAGTGGCCAGAAGATGTTACTGACGCAGTGAGTGTTCTTCACATCCTCTCACCTTCCATGCAAACATCTCAGAAACTAAGGTCATAAAAATAGTTAAATGTCACACTCAAAAAGGCATCCCAGTGGAGCAACTGTAGTGGGTGGCTTTTATACTGTATGCTTTTGTTATGCTTTGACTGTAATGCTGGCACCCAAATTGGGCGCAGTTGTCCAACTGAAGTCTTACCAAAGCAGAGTAAAACAGAAATATTACTTCCTTATGTCCTTAGAGGCATATTTCTTTTTATATATGCCACTATGGCTTTCCTCGGCTGGCATGGCACTTCTGATTTTTCACCTTAATATTGGCTTCAGTGCCAAACCCTTTTTTTGAAGGAGTATGTACTCTGTTATCCCTATACCTGTATTTTTGCAAATACTCCTGAAAAGTAATATTCTGCACTCGTACCTACTTTTTGAGACCAATTCTCCAATTTGCCAAATTGGTTTTGGATTATAGCTCTGGCATGCTATAAAATTCTTCAGCTTTATGAAGTTGGCACATCTAGGAAGCATATTCCGTCCCTTGAAGAGAGCTAGAGCCAGGAAAGACTGCGTCAAAGTTTTACTCAATATATCTCCTTATTTTGAAAGTGGACTACTGATTACTGCCCCCTTAGTAAACACTTAGTAAACACACAGTAAAGTTCAAAATAATAGTCTGTAGTATATTATAATCTCGTTTATGGTAGATTATAGGAGTGACCTTTACAATGCTGCAATTATGCAATACAGTTTTGTCTCTTAATTTTGTAAATTCTCACCTCTTTTACTCTGCTGGCCAGATGATCCAATTACTCTTTCAGGACCCTTTATCAGTCTGCAATGTTTATTACAGAAAATTTGTAAATGTGCCAATCAGAAACTGTAGTTTATATCTTTACTTTTTTTCCTCTTGTCTGATAAGATAGGATGTATATAAAAGGCTTGGCCTAAAACCTCTGTGTTTTTAGTATTAAAATTATTAAGAAACTCAAGACAAAATTCGATATGCCAAAACCAGAGACAATGTATATTGCTCTAATACTCAGAGTATATAATATTTTTTAAAAATGTCAATAATCATGGTGGGAAATTCCTGTATCTTGATTCTTTTCATGCCAGGTATTTTGGCATGATAATAAAAATAGTTTTAAAAATACTTTGGACTCAATTTGGCTCTCAGACACATTTCTACAAACCTGGAGGAATTCCCACTTAGCTAAGAGAGTTACTGGAAATTTAACATTGCTGAAACTGTGAACTAGCACCTACTTTTACTGAAGCATGTAGGAATCTTCCCACGGATTTTGTTAGACTTTGATTTGCAACCTCCAAGTCTTAAAGATGTTCTTTTTATGTATTCAAAATATTTTCTTGTGATAGATGTCACGTATACCATCCCTGTTTTTAATGTCCAAGCAAATATTTAGCTTTAAAAAAAGACAAACTATGTCATTTTGTTGTTGCTAATACAAAGTCCTGGGTAGAGGAAGTTCCGTGTGTAGAAAAAGGTGATGTTCTCTGTTTTTATTGAATATAAATGATTCTTGAATGGAGTTGTGTAGAAATTGAACATAGGGACCAAGATCACTGAAGGAGGGCCTGCCTTGTGTAGTGTTCGACTGCCTGTACTGACATGTATGTGTGGATAAAAGCAGTCTCTCTGGCTACATCCATATTCATAAATTAAGCCACACCAGAGTATATCCCTGGGTATGGGGATTCAGTCCTCTCCGTGGTTAAATTCAAGATTTGACCCAGGCCAAGTAGTACATGTCAATTCCTGGGCACAATTTTGGAGTTAGCGCAGGCCATCCCAGATGAGAAATTTGTATGAGGATGTTGCTTTTTGCAGGGTAAGAGAGTTTGGTAATACAGGCACAGACTGGAGGTACTGATGGCCATAGAACAGTCTTGGACACATGTTTCTCAGCATGAAATATGTTAAATCGCAAAGCCCTGAACACGTCGTGCTCTGCAGAAGCACTATCAACAGATGGATTCCATTGAAAATATAGCTTCCCAAAGTTAGATACATAAACTATATCTATGTTAGTAAACTATACAAAGACTGGACACAGTCCCATGGTGACACATACTCTTTAGCTCTCAGTATGTCTCTGGTGTGGGTTTGGCCTGGGTCATCTAACACTTTCCAAACAGCATTTGGGTATAGTTCAGGGAACATCACAGGCCACCCCATCGCATCCCAGCAGCTAAGATCTTATTTTGGACTAGAAGAGAAGTTCTCCATGTGGGTTTGGGGCTCGCTGTATGGTTTCGTCTCCAGACTCATTTTGTTTACTAGCGCAAATATCTTCTTTTGTTTCAGACATGTTAATTCGTGTTTAAGTATCTAACAAGCTTGTAGCTACTTTGCAACAGAAACTGGCATCGAGCTTTAGGTCATATTAAAATACAAGGCTCATTAAACCTGTTTAATTATTGTAGTGCAGTATTTGGTGCACTTCCCCAATACACAGCAGGCTTCTGCCTCTCACCGAACAGTTTGATCACTCTTCAGGGAAGCAGCCTGACAAACCTGGGGAATGACTTCATTTTGAGCAGGTTTATCTGTATGTCTGGGATTAATTAAAATCTTCTCTGTATGTAGAAATGGAAATTATTCTAGTAAGAGAAGTACTGCATTAAAACATCACACAGAGGTGATGTAACTGCTAAAAGAAATTCATACAGTCACAGTAAGATTTGCAGAAGGACTTGGTTATCATTTCCCTGGTGCTCAGCTTTGGGGACTTGTTCTCTGCAGTCTTTATCTGGAGACAAAGTGCCTTCCACACTGTATTTATGAGTGTTCATGTTGATAAGGAATTTACACAAAAATCTAAGTGTTTGTGGACTGCATTTTTGTTGTTTTGGCACCTTGGGAGTATTGGGTCCCGCATTCCTTTTCCATGTTCCACTGTAGCTCAAGTATTAGCCACAGATGCAACCAGGTATCAGAGGGAGGAAAGGAGACGTCACCTCTCATGAGAAATACTGTGAGCACAGATTAACTCCCGGCATTTCAGCAAGCATTCCTGAACCTTATTTCTATTTTTAACTCAGTTTTGTGAGGGTGTACGCTTACCAAGGCAGGAGACATTGGGCAAGAAAGCTAATTGTGAATACAGAGATAAGAAACCTTCCCTTTATGCGTCCCTTTCTGAGGCACTGGATTAGCTACACAAGAACACTTAGCTAGAAGAATGTTGTAGATACTGATGTGAGCAGTTGCATGAAATATTTCTGCCCTCATGCTGAATTCCCTTACCTGTACTGTTACCGTTGCCATTCCTTCAAAAATGCAACAGGATTTGACCTAGGCTAGTCTGCAAAATACGTTCCAAATCTAAGGCTTCTGGAGACTTTTTCAAACCATTGCACCATTTTATAAAGGTAGAAAACTTCCGTGAGGGTCACTGCAGGTAATACACTTTCATTGTTAAAAAAAAGAGCTGTTTTCGTACCAAGCAAGCCCCTGAAGGAACAGCGTGGAAGTTCTGAACCCCTCTGGTCAACTAAATTTATTTTGGGGTGATTTTCCTGATTTAATGAAATGGAAGTGGTATATTTTGTCTTAATTCTTTTTTAACTTGCAGAAATAGTCACAGGTGGGCTGGTAGGGATTCAAAGAAAGTCTGGAGGTGTTTAATTTCCTACCTTAGGTGCTTCCTGTTGCAGACAGGTGTGGTTTGCTATCACTGGTGCATAGTTATATGTTTTAGAGAGTGTCATACAAAGCACATAGGAAACCAACCTGGCATTTGCCATCACTAAGTAATATCTACACTTGGAACAGGGAACTTAGAGGCAAGGATCATAATTTTTGTTCTGTATTTGTACAAAAAGGGCCTTGATTTATGACTGTGATGTGTGTGCCAGCACTTTAAAGGCAAATAGAATGGACTTGCCTGTTACTGTTACCAAAGGCTTACAGCTGAAGTTGAAATGATTATTTTATTGGTCATGGTCAGTGATCACACTGATTTCAGCTGTGGGAGATTAATATCCCTTTTACCCTGAAAACTTCTGTGATAATTTCAGGCTAGTGCTATTTCCACTGCAACATCGAGGCTGAGTTATGTGGCTAATAGTGATACAACCTGATGTGAGGGCAACTGCAAGGAGCAGCTGTAATATTACCAATTTTCTAAGTTACTTGTTTGTAGCATTTTATGATGGTAAGAAAGAACCATTATGATAACATGGTCACTGATCGGGAAACTGCAGCACAGTGCTACTTTTCTTGCTGAGCAGAAAAGAAAATGGGGAGTTTGGCAAAGAACAGGGAGCATATCTTTTCTGCAAGCTCGCTTTCTTATATTAATAGGATTTTTCCATTGTTTTGTTTAACACAAACCCAGTTTGCTTATTTGCTTTTAATTTCGGAGAGTTTTTGGTGCATTGCAGTCACAGCACACCCCACTGAGATAACGTAGAAGGGCATTATGTTTTCCTGCACAAGAAACAAATCATGCTCTTGCAGTCTATAGCTTCTTTAATTTCAATTAAGGGAAGTGACAAGAAAGAAAAGAAAATAAAAACTCCATGAGAGAATACAGGAAGAGTGTCTATTCTATTACATATTACAGAAAGCAAAACTTGGCATGAAAAAAACCCCGGCAATTTGGAGGTGGAAACATAGATGTGTTTAAACTGTACATAAGCACCCCCATTAAAAGGAAGGGTTAGGAGTCCACAGAACTCTCAGGATGTTTCGTAGCACCATTGAACAACACTGATTTTAGGTGGGCATTCATTCAGGGATAGGATTTGGAGCAGTGAGAACATTTATCGCTAAGAATCTGCTAAAAGCTTTCAAAACAAAACAAAAAACCACTTCACTACATCTATTTTAATGGCAGATCCTTAAATGCACCAACTCAAAACTTTTGTTCACATGATTACATGACCTTAAAGAAAGCTCCTTCAGGGAAAAATTTTCAGTTATATGTCCCAAGTCTCAAAATTCGGATAGCAAATAGAAAAAAAGGCAAGAAACAAAGTACTATTTTGAAAATACTGTGATTTTAAGCTACTCACCAAAGCACTTGATCATACTTCTTATGACTTCAAGTAGCTGGGAATAAACAGCTGAATCAGGATTTTATGCTTTTAAAATTTAAAGGAGATCTATAGGGTTCTTCCTAAAATTCTTACCCATGTGAAGGGTGCACTGGTCAGCAAATGTCACGTGGCAAAGGTCGCTCCCGTCTGACAGTCTCTGTTGTTAACTCCAGAAGCTCTCTGCCTTGTCCAGAGTACCCTGAGCTTGTCCTGGCACCCTGCACACTGCGGAGGTGAACCAGTCACCCTGTTTGGGGCCACCGCCCCTCTGTGAATACAATCTCTGTGGCCTGTCAGCTGCTTGGATACTGCTTTGAAGAATGGGAAGACTGTAAGTGAAAGCAAAATGAACCTATTATCATGCTAAAATGTAAGAGTTGACAAGTAGTGTATCTGTAGCAAGTATACAGAAGAAAACCCCAGGTGTTTCTAGCTACTGATGCTTTGCTTGGTAATGTCAAGGTGTTCTCCAGTCCATGGGACAAAGAGCTATTTACAGTCATGCACCTCTGCCACCTGTGACCCAGACGTTTTAAAGCATATACCTTCATGATTGCATTCACTAGATCGATATGTCATCTGAAATGATGCCTTTTCTTTTCGGCCCTTTGCTCTGGGGACTCCATTCAAAACGAAATGTATTCTCCTGGTTGTCTTCTAATAAGCAAATCAACAGTTTTAAGCCATGTTCCAAAGAGCTGTGGATTTCAAGATGGTTTAGGAATGCTGATGTCCCCAGGGCGTATGAGACAGAGTTATCACTTGGCCAGACAGTAAACAAAACATTCATTAGAGGCAACATCTAATGAGTAGCTTGATACTTGACAATAAACAGATCATTTACCTGTTGAGAATTAAGTGTTATTTGCAGACTGTTAAGGAGAGGTATAAACCTCGGTGCACAGCCCCTATATCACGTACATCTGAAATATGTTTTATATAAACATGGAAAGAAGAATTATGAAAGCACCTTATTACTAGTTATTGACAGAGTCTGGAAGTGATGACAATCAAGCAGGTTTGGACTGATGGTATGTTTGGGATGAGAGCCCTCCCCCAGATTTGGCGTTCGGGGAGTAGGCATACCATGGAAACATCACATAATTTGGTGAGATTCAGACACATAATATTTTTTTCCCCCTTGTCAGAGTGAATTAATTATCCACTGCCACAGGTGCCTATTTAAATTGGCTGGTAGCTGTCATCATTGTCAAGAACAAATTTGTGTTTATAAGGTTTGTTTTAGTAACACTAAAAAAAATCATTTCAGATCTGAAGATGATGATATACTAGACAGAATGGGAAAAGAGGATCAACAAATTCTGGACGTGTTCAAATCCAAAAGCTTCAACTATGTGCTTTAAAGTGTTGATTAAAAAACACCATGCCAATTTTCAATGTTACTCTGAAGCAGTAGTCTATGTACTATCTTTCTTCATTATCCTTTTTCATACCTGCCTCCTGTTGACATCCAGCTGTCTGGAATTTCTCAAGAGTTCTAAGATTTATTAAAAAAAATAACATCAGAAAGATTAAGACTTCTTTAGAAAAACCTTCCAGATTTTTAGGTAGGAGTCACGAAGTTTGCTGATTTTAATGTTTGTCCCTCATAGGTACCCCGTAGTAACTAAAAGGGGAGGAAGTTCTTCCATTCCTCATGTGTAAACCATCCTGCTTCTTCCTAAATCCATCCATTAATCCTGGCTTTGAAATAACTCAAGATTTTCTTTTAAAACATTCCTTTTGCATCAGCTTTGGTCGTGATGAAGGAATGAGTTGAATTACTTGTCGGAGTGGTCCCTCAACGTGCCAAATTCCAATCTGTATTTTCTTTTTATTTGTTACAAGGAGCTCTTTACCAAAGTTACTTGACGTCCTGTAAAATTCCTCTGGGGGATGGGAAATTGCAATTTATAATTTTAGGAACTACACTTACATTTGCTAACTGGCCCTATGAGATCTCCTTGTACGTGTCTGTCAGACTTGCACGCTTCTGAAAACTTTATCCTATATTTGCTTAAAACGCAATGTGATACGTCCCTGCTGTTCTTGTTGGTACACTAAATGCTTTACTTAATTGTGTCTTTTTAATAAATTAGTACATTGGCTAATTCTGATGTTGCTGATTTCTAATTAGTAATGACAAAATCTAAAGGAAAATGAGGATGGAAACTGTATTACTCAGTGCCTCTTTTGAGCTTATTCCCCAAACATTTTAAATTGCAGTGCATTGATTCTTTTACTGTTGTCCACAGTGTTATCTTTAGGTTGACAGTTGCTTCCAAAATCGAGCGTGCCTCACCAGAACATAGTTTATCTGTTCAGCCACAGGGTTTTTGCACGACTTGGGGCAGCTCTGCTGTGCACATCTGACACGAGCTGCCCCGCTGCTCCTGCATGATGTGCAGAGATGGCAGCAGCAGGAGCCCTGGCTGCAGGGTGCGGAGCTGAAGCCTCTTGCCCTGGGAGTTTTCTGCTTCACACCTTCTCTTCTGAGACTGAAATTCAAGGTCCGCTTACAAATCAGTCCCAGTTATGGAATGCTGAAGTGCTAAAAGTTTTCCTTGTATCTTGTTTGTTTGGATACTCGGCTGTAAAACTATCCCTTAAGATGAAAAAGGAGAAATGTTTACTTATGTGATACAGTAGTACGTAAAGTGCTTGAATGTGAAATGAGAGCATGCCTGCACCAGCTGTCAACAGTTATACAACCACACACCCATTTTTCCACTTATTAGACCTACATCTTACACAAATTTGAGCTGATCCTTTGATACCTTGTAAGCCTACCAGAAAATCTTGTGTACCATGCAGGTCACGTTCCAACACTTTAATTTCCAGAAACCTTGTGGTAATGCAAAGATATATGAGTCAGATAATGCATTAAACAGCAAAAGTGGGAGCCTTTTATAATACTCAGTTGTTGCTTACTATGTATTTTTTTCTATAGATCAGCAGGATAGTGTTAGACACATGGAATGGTAATAAATGAATCTTGGACTAGTTGCAAAAAGCCAGAAGGGACTGGAGTTACAGCCTACACACTGCTAAGTAGCACATGTAAAGTGTTTGTGGTTAAGGCTTTGGTTTTATTCACAGTGGAACAAATCTTAAGTGAATCATGGTTCCTTTGATCAACTTACATAAGGAAAAGAGATGCAAATTCCCAGAAGAGAACGGTCCTGGCATGGGAAGCTTTCTGCCAGACTGGTCAGATCTGAACACATATTGTCTGGGCTCTGCTTCCCTAGGCGTATGTGGTGGGCAAGGGCCGGCTCCACTGGCGTCACCCTCTGGGCTTCACACATAAACATAAATGGCACCAGGGCTAAAGGCTGGTCCTCTTGGCCAACCCACAGCAGCTGCAGCTCCTGCCCAAATAGAGTCAAACCTTTTATTTTGGGTTTCACTGACAAGCTGGGACTTGGTCTTCACCAGGAAAGAACGAAGGCAGAGAGTATGAGGTGTGCAGTCTGACTTGCTGGTGCTATCCCAGGCGGCATTTGGAAGGGAGGGCCAGAGGAGGTTACAAATCATTCACATTTTAGCCTCCTGAAAGTACCTTGATCATCTTCAGCGAGGACAAGGAACAATAGCACCCTTCAGGGGAGGTGCTCATGTGTTCACAGCTGACCTCCTACAACTTGTACCAGGGACGATGGGAAATCTGGCAATTTTCTGCTATCTGTTCTTTGCCGCAAAACATATTGTGGTTTATTTTCTTAGCACATCTGCCTTACAAAGGTAGGGTGAACCCTTTACTGTTGGCCTGGATTTTAATTTCTTTTCTTAGTTTTGCAGATTGTTTCCTAACAAGATCAAGAAGTATTCTGTCTTCAAAATACTGAAAAACACATTACAAAAACAGAGTAATTAAAGCTGAATTCTGCTTTTGTCAGTGGCCTCAATGGTATAAGTTGAGTTAATGATGGCACTACTTTGTCTCAAAGCTTTACACCTGAGTGTACACAGACAGTGGGTGCTTGCCTGGGAAATACCAGCTGTACGCTTCCCTTTGGTGAGGCGTTATGAAATATCAGGTTCAGAAGGGGATGTTCCCTTTTCAGGGAGGTATTATGAAGTTAAAGTGTTTCATGACTTTTGCTCAAAGCTGTAGAAGAAAACAATGTATTAGGTCCATTCCCATCTGTTGTTAGAGCGGGTTTTTCTTTCTATTATTTTTACCACTTGTTCTCATTCTTAAGTGATAGGATATTTATGCTCCCTTTGGCAGGATCAAGCAGGCTTATATCTGGATAGATGGAGATACATTTTGTCCTGGCACATTGACTAATGAAAACCCTCACAGCATGAAAAAAATGTAATTAGATCGGTGTTTTTTGTAGAGCTAAACCCACTGAAATAGTTTTGGTGTAATGACCTAGTACTCCAAGGGTTTTTGTACGCTTCAGGAAAAATACTGTCCTGAAAGATAAAAGGTGTCTGTTTAACATTTTGATTTTTTTTCTCTGTGCATGAATAGCTAAATTCTATTGTTAAATAAGCGGAAACCAAAGAGATCTGATTTCTTTGAGTAGAGCATGGCACCATAAATAAACCAGAAATTCTGCTGGAATATCCCCTTTTACATAATGACTGTCACTAATTGGCTTGCTAGAGAGGGCTGCAGATTTGCACTTTGGTTTGCAGCTCGATGTTGTAAACAGATCATTGATTATGACCAAGCTTCCCCAAAAGATATGTCAAGAAACTATATTCTAAACTCCAGGGAAGATCCAGAGCATATTCCCCATGCTATAGATACATTTGACCTGTTTATCTGTAGAGATGTGATGCAACTGAAAGCTTTAGTATCAGCGCCGTGGTCTACAAAGTCAATATTCTTAAAAGAATTCCAGTTTGCCAGTCAGGGAGGCAAGTAATGTTATATTATGAGTTGTGGAAATGATCTTCCAATATGAATAATATCTAATAAATAGCCTAAGTACCTTGCTAGTGAATGGCCAATAGACTAGAAGTTCTTTTAATTTTTTGGTTTTTTTTAAGGCAAATGATTGTGGACAGGAAGCATTTTTTTAAACTGATATGAGCTTATGAACAGATTGTTAAAAATCAGTGAGATTAACAAAAATATAATTATATTATTAGCTATGTCTATATCTTACATTAATTATAAAATATATATAATTATTACGTGTTGGGGTGACTCACATAGCTATAGTGCTGCCACGGATGCCTATAGGCTCTTCAGGAAGGACAGGCAAGCAAGGAGAGGTGGGGGTGTGGCCCTGTATGTGTTATGAATGCTTTGAACTAAATGATGGTGATAATGAGACTGAGTGTTTATGGGTAAGAATCAGGGGCAGGGCTAACAAGGCAGATATCTTAGTAGGAGTCTGTTACAGACCGCCCAATCAGGATGAGGAGGCAGACGAAATATTCTATAAACGGCTGGGAGAAGTCTCAAGATCGCGAGCTCTTGTCCTCGTGGGGGACTTCAATTTGCCGGACATCTGCTGGGAATACAATACAGCAGGGAGGGAACAGTCTAGAAGGTTCCTGGAATGTGCTGGGGATAACTTCCTGACACAGCTAGTGAGAGAGCCAACTAGGGAAGGTGCCCTGCTGGATCTGTTGTTTGTAAACAGGGAAGGTCTTGTGGGGGATGTGACAGTTAGAGGCTGTCTTGGGAACAGTGACCATGAAATGATAGAGTTTTCGATTCTGCGAGAAGCAAGGAGAGGGGTCAGCAGAACTGCTACCTTGGACTTCCGGACAGCGGACTTTGGGCTTTTCAGGAGCCTGGTTGGCAAAGTCCCCTGGGAGGCAGTCCTCCAGGGCAAAGGAGCCCAGGAAGCCTGGATGATTTTCAAGAAGGAAGTCTTAAAGACGCAGGAGCAGGCTGTCCCCATGTGCCGGAAGAAAAGCCGTCAGGGAAAAAGACCAGCCTGGCTAAACCGGGACCTAGTGTTGCAACTTAGGGAAAAAAAGAGGATCTATGGCCTCTGGAAGGAAGGGCAGGCCACTCAAGGCGACTACAAAGAGGTAGTGAAGCTATGTAGGGAAAAAATCAGGAGGGCCAAAGCCCAGCTAGAACTAAACCTGGCTTCTGTTGTCAAGGGCAACAAAAAAAGTTTCTATAAATATATTAGCAATAAGAAGAGGACTAAGGATTATCTCTGTCCTCTAGTAGATGGGGCCGGCAACATAGTGACCAAGGATGAGGAAAAGGCTGAGGTACTTAATGCAGTCTTTGCCTCAGTCTTCAGCAGCAGGACCAGTTGTTCCCTGAGCACCCAGACCCCTGAACTAGAAGACAGGGATGGGGAGCAGAATGAAGCCCCCGTAATCCAAAGGGAAACGGTGAGGGACCTGCTTCAGCACCTGGAGGTGCACAAATCTATGGGGCCGGATGGGATCCACCCAAGGGTATTGAAAGAGCTGGTGGAAGTGCTCGCCAGGCCACTTTGCATCATTTACGAGCAGTCCTGGACAACCAGGGAGGTCCCAGCTGACTGGAGGTTAGCAAATGTGACACCCATCCACAAGAAGGGCCGGAAGGAGGATCGGGGAACTACAGGCCAGTCAGTCTGACCTCGGTGCCTGGGAAGGTCATGGAACAGATCCTCCTCAGTGCCATTACACGGCACATGCAGGAGAACAGGGTGATCAGGCCCAGTCAGCATGGGTTTGTGAAGGGCAGGTCATGCCTATCAAACCTAATATCCTTCTATGATAAGGTGACCCACTTAGTGGATGAGGGAAAAGCTGTGGATGTTATCTACTTGGATTTTTGCAAAGCTTTTGACACTGTTTCCCACAGCATTCTCCTGGAGAAACTGGCTGCTCATGGCCTGGACAGGTGTACTCTTCGCTGGGTAAAAAACTGTCTGGATGGCCGTGCCCAGAGAGTGGTGGTAAATGGAGTTAAATCCAGTTGGTGTCCAGTCACAAGTGGTGTCCCCCAGGGTTCGGTGCTGGGGCCGGTTCTCTTTAATATCTTTATCAATGATCTGGATGAAGGGATCGAATGCACCCTCCGTAAGTTCGCAGATGACACTAAACTGAGTGGGCGTGTTGATCTGCTTGAGGGTAGGTTGGCTCTGCAGAGGGATCTGGACAGGCTGGACCGATGGGCTGAGGCCAACTGTATGAGGTTCAACAAGGCCACGTGCCGGGTCCTGCACTTGGGTTACAACAACCCAATGCAGCGCTACAGGATTGGGGCGGAGTGGCTCGAAAGCTGCCCGGCAGAAAAGGACCTGGGGGTGTTGGTGGACAGCCGGCTGAATATGAGCCAGCAGTGTGCCCAGGTGGCCAAGAAGGCCAACAGCATCCTAGCCTGTATCAGGAATAGTGTGGTGAGCCGGACTAGGGAAGTGATCATCCCCCTGTACTCGGCACTGGTGAGGCCCCACCTCGAGTACTGCGTTCAGTTTTGGGCCCCTCGTTACAAGAGGGACATTGAGGTGCTGGAGCGTGTCCAGAGAAGGGCTACAAAGCTGGTGAGGGGTCTGGAGGACAAACCTTATGAAGAATGACTGACGGAGCTGGGGGTGTTTAGCCTGGAGAAGAGGAGGCTGAGGGGAGACCTTATCACCCTCTACAACTACCTGAAAGGAGGTTGTAGAGAGATGGGGGCTGACCTCTTCTCCCTGGTGACAAGTGATAGGACAAGAGGAAACGGGTTCAAGTTATGTCAGGGGAGGTTTAGATTAGATATTAGGAAACATTTTTTCACTGAAAGGGTTATTAAACATTGGAATAGGCTGCCTAGGGAGGTGGTGGATTCACCATCCCTGGAGGTGTTTAAAAAAAGGGTAGATGGGGCACTTAGGGACATGGTTTAGAAGTGGCTTTTGTCAGGGTAGGTTAAAGGTTGGACTTGATGATCTTAAAGGTCCCTTCCAACCTCAGCAATTCTATGATTCTATGATTCTATGATTCTGTTATATCATATGATGGTCTGTATTACATATGCTATATAATGTATAATTTTAGCTTATATATTATAGACCATCATATGATATAATATAATAACTACTATATAACTTCCAATAACTAATTTAAGACAACTTTAAGAGTCGTGATTTCTTATATGATATAGAATTGGCTGAGTGAAGCTAAATGAAGTGGTGACACAGAAGCTGAGATATGAAGCAAGAGGCCAAGAAATTTATTGGCTTTGATAAGAAAGAAGATGTGTTCATTTGATTTTATTATGGGGAATTTGAGCAACAAGCAAAAATAATAACTAGAAAGGAACAAAATGTGGGACTAAAGACCAAAGATTTGGAATGTTTTGTGTGACAGCTGTTCACAAAACATATAACTAATGTCAGCTCTTGAAGGTCTGGATTTATTTCAGCTTGTCACTCATGCTGGAATCTTTTGGATTTTTTTGGTGTTTCTGGGCAGTATGTGTTGTAGACTTGGCAGTTCAGGACAGAGTTCAAATGCACTCTGTGAACCATAAAAATATCATTTTTCTCATGAAATAGTTGTGTGAATGAACAGTAGTTTAAACAATGTTCCAGTGAACTGATTTTGATTAAGCATACGAAATCCATCAGCGGGATTTTGTACAAATAAGCAAACTTCAGAATCACGTGTTTGGTGGTCAACAGATGGCTCTGCACGTCCAAGCTGGACTTTCATTAAGTGGTCTTTCTTAACATTGGAGATGGGAAGACAAAATGATTCCTCCTATCTCATTTGCTTTATCTAAAGTATCTGCTAACTAGCACTCACCAGGAGATGGCTGAGCATAGAGTACGCTGACCTTTTAAAGACATTTTGAAAAACATTCTTGAAAGAGAAGCTTGCCTTGCTGGTGGAAAGGTACAATTGTTGGTGACACAGAAAATTGCATTGTACCTTTTCTGAACCAGTGATCCCTTTAAATCCCCTGTGAACCACTGGGGCCTGATTTCTCTCTCTCATGATGCTCAGCATTATTGATGTCAGTAGTTTCTCCAGGTTCATACTACAATAAATGGGAGAAAAATAGTTCTCTTGCCACTCTAAAAACAAGTTTTCTTTCTCAACAATAAAAGGGCAGTCAGTAAAGAGAAACAGGACAGTGGTGGTTTAGTCAAAGTGGTAAGAAAATCGTTTTGGATGAGATTTGACCTCTCCTGTGCACAGTGGATAGCACACGACTCTTAAAGTCACAGAATTCATAGAAATGGCAATTATGGGGTAAGCTGACATTCGGGGTTGGGCAGAAACAGTACACGCTTAACTACACATTAACAGTGCTGCTTTGTGCTGGTGTGGCTAGCTGCTGGCGAGTTCACAGAGCAGCAGTCTCCTACTCTTGTACTTAGTCTTGATGGAGACAGCTAGCACTGCATTTCCCAGTGATTCTGGTGCCAGCCAGCACAGGGACAGAATGAAGACTGAAATTACTAGGTGTCCTTACAGAGTACCAGGACCTGCAGCTGCTTTGCTCTTCATCTCTAACCTTTCCACATGTGCTCATCCCAAACCTGGAAAGAGAAGCGTCCCAGGAGGTGTAGACCACCAAGCTCTCCCTTGCTCGGGCAGGTGCTCCCCTGGCTGCGGTTTGGTGCATGGATGAACATCCCAGTAGTCTCTGGATGGTATCTCTGCTCTCCACAAGCACTATCAGCATGTGCATCCAATTCATGGTATCCTTATTCCTGAAAGGGGCAAGTGAACTCAGTGTGTGGATTTTGCCATCCTGTGCGTGTGATCACCAAAGGGTGTGCAGGGAATACTAAGCAGAAGTGGATCTAATCTTAGAAAGCAACTGGTTTCCTTTCTATGGAGACAAGTCTCAAAGAGCCAAGCAGCTGAAATGCTGTCTTCTGCTGTTTCTGTCACATTCTCCTGAAAGGGCTGCTGCTGCTCTCTGCCCGTCTGCTTGATGTTACTGAGCTGTCCCATCTTCTAGCAAAGATGTTTTTGTGCGGACAAAACCCGCTGTTCGCAGGCGGCAGAGCTGCTAGCTTGGATCAAGGGTCTTCTGACCACAAGAAAGAGGCTGACCTAAGAGCAGTCATTATTCAGGAATTGACTCTCAACCCACCTACCAAGGCTGTGATTTCTGCATCCCTCGTCTCATTCTCTGCTATGTTTGATTTCAGTTCTCAGTGATCACACTACAGGCTTTCCAGTCATGCTGCTCTTTGCAATGCAGGGAAATAATGAAAACAGAAATTTTCCTTTTAAAACTACAAGAAAATAAAAGGGACTTCCCAAACTGTCATCCTCAAGAAGTCTGCAAGACGTCAGTTGGAGACCTACGGATAATCCTCAGAACAGCATTACCTTAATGCATTTTCCATTAAATTTCAGCTAAAGGTGGCAAAAATGTTGGCAAGTCATGGCAGTACAAGTGCTTTACAAACCCTGAACGACGTAGCAGTCAAAAATGTCACTCGTCATGGGCAAGGGATAGAGAAATCACTAGAAAGGGCTATTCTGGAATATGAATGGGGTATACATTTTTAGTGCTAGAAAATCTGATCAGGAAACACTTCTGCTCTGGAAAGTCTACAGATCATGGCTTTTTTTTTTTTTTTTTTAATTTTTTCTCAGTGAACAGTCTTCAGCCAAAAGTAGACTTGAACTTTAAAATGATCAGCATGTAACTAGTTTTTGGCAGCCACCAAAAACCACCTCCCCGGGTCTGCATGAGCAGTGGGATCCTCAAAGTATTCCTGGGTAGAGGAATCAGTCTGTGATCTCTGGACTATTTGAATCAATGGATTCAAATGGATTCTGTTTTCAAATGGATTCTATTTTTCACAAACTGCCAAGCACTTTTATCATGCTTATGGAGCTGCGTACCAGCTGTAGACCACGTTCTGTGGTCTCACAGGTCTCTCATGGTCTTCAGATCATAATCCATGAACCATAAATGCCTATGTGCAACAGAGATAGGGAACGGAAGTGCACCCAATTTTTGGCATCCTTGTCTTTGAAAAGGGACGAGTGAATTCAGTAGATGGAGCTGAAACACTTGTTCCAGAATGGATCTCTTACATTTGTTTAGCTCTTGAGTTGATATTTAAAAATGATGAGTTGAATATAATAGTTTAATACTTCATCAAATACTTATATATTCTTTATTAATCACGATATTACTAATGATCAGTGTTTAACATTAAATGAATTTGGCGGATGGCTTCTCAAAAGGACTTACAGGGCAGTACTTGAGTCTAAAACATAACAGATGGCAACCCTACACCATCGCTACACTTGTTATCCCACGCACATTGCTGTACACTGTGGAAAAGGTCCTCATCCCTTACTGATGAGCACCCAATATGATCTGCGTCAGCATGGGAAAAGTGCAATCCCAGCCTTCATCTGGGCCCTGTGTGTTCGATGCCTCACCTGCCTGTGTGATCGACATAGAGAGAGGAGCTCCTTTGGGGAAGCAGCTCTGGGCAGCTGCTGTGGCCAGCACAAAACCAGCAGAAAGCATGAGCCCAGCGGTGCCACTGCTCTGCTGCTATGGAGAGCCTGAGTGCTGGATACATGTGTGGCTTCTGCCGGGACAAGAGCTAGACCCTGAAGGCCTCTCGGAGGAGGTACGTGCCTACAGGATTGAGCCTCCCTCTTGTTGAAAAGTAGCTGCTGAGAGAGGTGTTGAGCTTTGCACTGTGCTCAGGCACTGAGACATCTGCTTCTGCGGCATTTTTGAGCTGTGGTTCCTCTTCCCAAGACAGTCTCTAACTTCCAGCCTAGGAGTATTCAAAGGAGATGATGCTGGGAGGTGTAGCCAGGTGGGAGAGGAGATCAAGGAAGGATAGCCTCCATCCATGCGATGAAGGTAGTACACAGGCAGGAGCACTGTGTACAGATCAGCAAAGAGAAAGCAAGAATCTGAAGCCTTGTGATTTGGGCACGTACGGAGACCCTGCAGGAGCAGAGCTTTTGTTCCTAGTTTCTGCTCGTGTGCGTGGACTATTGCCTGCTGCTGTCTTGGTGGGAATTGTGTGCACATCCCATTCCTGCTGGTATTAGCAACCAGGCAGTACTAAAAAGCATATATTCTGGTTTGTGCTCTTGGACACTGGGACATTTGACCCGAATTTTGCAGAGTTTTATTTCTTTCCAGCTAATCTTTTTCTTTTGTGTCCCAAAATAGAGTGCTGTGTGCCTTTCACAGTTCTGATATGATCTTTGATGGCATTTCCCACCATATTTATATTATTTCTTTTACTCCAAAACGTGAGAAACACATTACTCATAAAATATTCCCTGCCTCCCCCTTTCAGTTTTCAGTGAAATAATAAAAGGCCTGCCACAACTCGTGTGCTTTAGTCCTCGTTATTTCTGCCCTGTTTTCAACAGCCACTTCTATCAGGGAGTATAAAACCTCCAGATTCAGCTTGCATGCCAAAGAAAACAACTGCAGTTCACAGAAATCACTTAATAATTTCAGCAGAATGCTGAAGGAGGAATTTTGTAATTAAAGATTTCATATTTTCTTACTTGATGTTCCATACTGGGCTGGAAGGATTTTTTCTATTGATTCCATGACACCACACTGGGGGGAAAAATGGTTGCACAATTGGCAAGTATTTTATTGGAATAATTTTGTCATATTTTTATCTCTTAGATTCATGGAATAAATATTTACATGTATCCTTTTTCCAGGCAACTTTCAAATCAACATTTTCCTCATTAAACTGTTGCAGCATTTAGATTAAGTGCTTTGGCAGAAGAAATTCTATCCCAAGCTTGTGGGTTAGTGTTTGGCAAACCTTAATACATAACAAATCAATGTGATTTTATCAGGATTCTGTGCCATGCATCCTGCGAGCTAATATGCTGAGTCTGGAGGATGGAAAGAAGCAAAACTTTTGTCATAGTGGAAGCTCATATGAATCTGATACCTCAAGGACAACTGCTCTTGCTCCGTCTATGATGTGCGTGGTTGTCTTTTTCACAAAACCTCTGGGGCTCAGCCAGGAGGAATTTCCCGATGTCTATACCCCCATTCCTGTGTTTCAGGGACATAATTGTGTTTTCACTCACAGCAATTAAAATGGGACTGAAATTTATCCAATACCAAGTTCAGCAAATGATCTTTTGAAATTATGCAAAATATTAAATTTCTTCCTGGCTGACACTTAGGTATGGCCGAACAACATGCAGCTAGCTTCTAGTGAGGCACACTCGGGTGTCTCCTGTTCCGTGTCTTATGGGACATCATTCCCTTTCCTCTTCTTGATGAAGAAAATGCGTTCAGCAGTCTGAGCTGGAGCACCTGCAAACTCCTCCTTTGTGAGTTTTACACAATAATTCATTCTTGTGCACTCGACTAACCTGTTTTGCCCACAGAAGTTGGTCTGACGTTAAAAGATAACTCAGTCCCTCATTTTCTGAGCCTTTTCTGATAGGAACGCTTACTGCTGAAAGTTATGAAAGCTCAGTCTTTGGAAAATTGAGACGTCTACAAGCCTTAAGAAGTCAAACTGAAAAAAAGAGAAAATTTCTTCCTCTCTGTTCATTTGTATGCACATGTATAATGATAGCCAATAACCGCTGTCATAGATAAAGTACAAGAATTAATAACAGCAAAGGTTCAATATATTATTGCAGCAGATTAATGAATGGCTGGGCATATGATTAAACAGTAAATTTAAAGATAACTTCTATATATTATAATTTTGTCCTCTTGTCTCTCTCTTCTTTTTATTAGAACCTTGGTTTATTAGCCTATTTCTAAAACCCTTATTAAAACGTTGCTGTGAAGTGATATATTCTGTTGCATAATATTGAATTTTAGGACTTGTAGCCTAGCCATGCAGAAATCTCTGCTGAGTCAGCAGAATGGCAAGCGCAGAGGTTCTGCAGCGACAGGCATCGCCTCCCCTGCCTCGCTCTGCCGTAGGCTTGGAGTTCAGGCTCAGCCCCAGGCCAGGGAGAGGGAAAGCTTTGAGGCAGACTTAACTAACGGGGAGAAAAAGGGGAAAGCATAGGAAGAGGACATTAAAGCTGAATTGAATTTGCTTCATTATTATTTGAGGGGGCATAAAAATTTGATACGATGTGGACAATTTTTTTTGGAGAGCGAGGTTAGAATGTTTGTGGTTATAAATACTGAACTTTTGAAAAAGAAAAGCGTAGCAGAAAACTGTGATGTAAACTCTACTTGAAAAAAACAGAGTAATTCAGTAAGAATACATGGATGTACATTGTTTGCACCCATATGGATTACAAGAACAAAATTATAGCAGAAAAAGCGCCCAAGATGTAAAGCAGACTTTACTCCATCAGGCTGGATTTCTACATCTATCTCCTTCCATCTTTTAAATTATTTTTTCACTTGTAACTCTGCACTTCCGTGACATCCTCTGTCACCAGATTATGCTCATTGATTTGGATTTACGTAATTTCTAATCAAGGTTATGTGTCTATTCATTGCCCATATATAGCTGAATATACCGATATCACAGTCGCAAATGTATACACACATGTGTTCATACAGAATATTGTAATCCTAAAACCAAAAGTACACAGCTTTATTTCTTATTTGGCCAAGGGAGGAATTTAGGCAGTTAGTCTATGAGAAATAATATATTATACTTCCTTGGCTTTTTTTTTTCTCTTGCTATTTTTTCAGACTAAAAGAGAGAAACCCACTCTGTTCCACAGCACAACTTCTAAATGCTTCAAAAGGAACGCAGCAAAAATAAATGTTTTGGTTGAGTGCACTCTCGTCCTTTTAAAATAATTCATGGCTGTCTCACTGTGGGAGCAGTAATTATTGATCAAATTCTTTTTTTTTTTTCATTCCTTCTTTAAAGTGTTGAAGTACTGCAACCAGCTGCATTTGTAGAGGGCTTTGTGAACTTGGCTTATTCACTGCAGCTCAGCCACCACAAAGCTAATGAGGCTGCTGACCTTGACAGCAGGAAGGCTACAGGCCTCACAAAGTGAATGTGGGACACTGAAAGATGTTTTCTGCCGTTTTGTTAAAATGCATTTTTAAGGTTTAATTGCTGGTACAAATAACAAAGAGATCAGAGGAAGGAGTCAAGAGAAGAAGCTGCGTTCTGTGGCTAATCGGGATTAATGAGCCTTTCATGGCAGAGCTGTACTGCTGCCTTGTCATTGAAGGTGCATTCTGCTAGTGTTGAGAAATTCCTTCAGTTTTCATGAAACGTAACTCTCATTCTCCTTCGACTATCCAGTCCTTTGTCTTGGGATCAGTTATGGGACACGTCAGAAATCCTGCCTTGGAAAAGAAACAGAAAATTCCCATCTGTGCCTGCCATAATCTAAATCAAACGCTGTATTCAAATCACACTACACTTAACATTTAGACATTAGATACCATATTCATATAGAACATCTTCGGTTTTAATACATAAATCTTTGGCCCTTCACCATAAGGTTTGTTTAAGTGTTTGTCTTGGCAATGTAAATTTCCTAATATTTCTTATCTGTCTCTCTTCTGCAGCAGTGAGGGGACCAGGCAGTATTTCCTTTCTTCTTTTTCAGCCCATATGAAATGTACTCCAGCATGACTTTTTTAATTTTATTATACTTTGAATGGAAATTACACCCCCCCCACAGGGATACTCATTTGTCCTAGTATTTAATTTTTCAGGGTTCTTTCAAATCTTTGCCTCCTTGCTGAGACAACCAGTCGGGGTGATAAGGAAATCTATCTGTTCAGAATATAAATACATAATCAGTAGGAATTATGCACAGTGTTTCAATTCATAAAGACGAAATATTCTCAACATGACAGTGACCACTTGTCACCTGCATTTTATCTAGTGGTGCTAAAATTAAAGACTCTCTTGCCATCATCATGATTATATTTAATTATAATGGAGAAGTTCTGCAATAAGCACATTTCTGGACACTGTTTTGAAGAAGTTACAGGATGGCATAGGCTTCCTGCTCATTACTGGCATCCTATGAAGCATTTCTCATGCTTCCTCTGAAAAATGTCATCGCTGCTCTTCAGTCCTAATAGATGTCTCCCACCCTGCTGTTCCTCTTCAATTCTATAATCCATGTTGGAATGAAGCCTGCAAGAAACTGATGAAAAATGCCAAAGTCTAGAGCTGTCTTGCACTCTAGCTGTGCAGAAAGTGCAGAATTGAGTGTGTGTTTGCTAACAATATATCAGTGCTTTTCTTAGAAAATCTATGGGCAATCCTTTTTCCCCTCTCGATAGTGAGAAAGGGGAGTCTCACATAATTATTCTGCTTTTAACTAGAATTTTGTCTGTCCCTGTGGTGTGTGCCTCATGCTTATCAGGGTGAAGATTCACCAGTAGGGGCAATTCACCCTGGCTGACATGGCTTCTAACTCCTGCGTGGCTGCTTGAGGTGCCTGTGGGTCATCTCAACCACTGCTGCAGTGGATTTCTTGCAGCTGTCCACAGCACATTGTCAGATGCAATGGACACGCTTACTTCATCCAGGCTGAGGGGGCTTGTTCTGATACTATTCCTCATAGTAAGTTATAGAGCAGAGTATCATACAAAAATAAAGCTGGAGGTGACATCAAGTGTTCATCTAGTTCAACTGGCAGCCCCAAGATGGGATCAGCTATAATTGTAGTTTTTCTCTTTTTCAAAGATCTGTGGGGATGGATATTCAACAATGTCCTTGGGCAATCCATCCAGTGCTTCACTATCCCCGTGTCGTGGTTTAACCCCAGCCAGCAACCAAACACCACACAGCCACTTGCTTAGTTTCCCCATGGTGGGATGGGGGAGAGAATTGAAAGGACAAAAGTGAGAAAACTTGTGGGTTGAGATGAAGACAGTTTAATAAGTAAAGCAAACAAAACAAAACAAAACAAGGAATTGATTCATCACTTCCCATCAGCAGGCAGGTGTTCAGCCATCCCCAGGACAGCAGGGCTCCAGCTCGTGTAATGGTTACTTGGGAAGACAAAAGCCATCACTCCCAGCGTCCCCCCCTTCCTTCTTTTTCTCACAGCTTTATATACTGAGTATGACGTCATATGGCATGGAATAGTCCTTTGGTCTGTTGCGGTCAGCTGTCCCGGCTGTGTCTCCTCACAACTTTTTGTGCACCCCCAGCCTACTCACTGGTGGGGTGGTGTGAGGAGCAGAAGAGGCCCTGACTGCTTAGCAACAACTAAAAACACTAGTGCGCTATCAACACCATTCTCATCCCAAATCCAAAACATACAGCAGCATATAACTAGCAGCACTATACCAGCTGCTAGTAAAAAAAGTCTGGTTGTAGTAGTAAAAAAGCTGCTGGTAAAAAACTCTATTCCAGCTGAAACCGTGACACCCTGTCATTAAAAAAATTGCCCTAATGCCTAGCCTGAATCTTTCTCACTGCCATTTAAGTTGATCAGAGTGGGGTTGGCCTTGCTCAGTAGGTGTCCCAATAAAAATTACAGCTATTTCCCCCGGGGAAATGTTGCATGTGAAAGGTTAATGCATTTTGCAAGGCCGCCTGTGTGTTCTGCATTTCTGAAGCACTTTAAAGTATGTGTAAAAAGTCAAGAGAAGTTGCATTTCTGCATTTAGTGTCAAAAGGGCTCTGTATCTTTTAAGTATAATGGGTAGCTTGTAATCAGGTTGTGCATCACCATCCCTCAGTTCACTGGGATGAATCAGGCATTCCAGCGTCTTCTTGTACCTGTCGGGCTGGGTAGTACCGGGAGTTATTTAACTTTTTGCAAAAGGGGAAACAAGGAGGGTTGTATCACCATTGTCAGCAAGGGAATCGGGAAAGCTGCCTACACACTACACACTCTCCCTTGAAAAATTGTCCATGACCAAGACCAACACCATGGGATGTTCTTTTTTAGAGGTGAAAAATAGGAATTACCTGGTTTTAGTAGAGTTGGTCAAACTGCCTGTCAAAATTTCCCCATAAATTCTTTGCTAGAAAAGGAACTGGAAAAGCAGAACTGACCAACAGGACAATAGTGCAGTGTTAACCGCTGTGCAGATACAACTCACTGATAAGGAACTGATAATGTCCGTCAGCTTCTGGTCAGCATGTTGAGGTTCTACTCAGCATGTTGGTTAACATAGTTAATTTTCATTTGGACCTGTGAGCATAACTATGATGACAAGGATAAAATGATAAAATATATAAGGGTTACAATACATCTAATCTTTTAAAAGTGGATTTTGTTCTCTTTGTTGTCTCATATCCAAACAGTTCTGAAGCCAAGTCAGCATAAACTATTTGGAGATAAAATGCCAGATTCTGTCATTGGTTATATATGGCTTATATTTGTTTCAACAGCAGATAATGCACATAACTGACCTAAAAACACGTTTGCGTGGTACACAGAATTTTGCCCCTACTTAACAAAAGAATATTGCTGCCTAGATTGCAAAAACAGAGCAAAACTCTACAGATAGGCACCACGCTGTGAGCTTTTATTGTCTGACTGCGTCTAACGGTCGAACTGCCAAAACTAGCAGCGGGACTAGAATAAATTATGAACAGATGAAGAACTCTCTCATTCTTGTGTGATAATCCAGAGTTCCCTTATCTATAAATAATGATCCCAGGGTTTGCAAATGAGAAGCACAAACGTTATGTGAACAAATGGTAGGAAGCCTTTACATCCTTGTTAGAACGATCTCTGACAAATCAAATGCCAGATGCCTAATCTAAACCCTGTAAGTTAAATGTCCAGAGTTAATATATAACATGCTTTACGTTCTGAAACTTGGTGCGCACTTCTGTCTCTGCTTCTGTGTAACATTAGTGTTTTGTATTCATGAACTCTCTTTCTTGTATCCAAATTTAACAGAAATACCCTCAGATATACTAGAGATATTTTCTTTAGTGGCAAGGAATTTGCCAGTACCTCCATTTTGGTTTGTTTCACGTACAGGGGCATTGGCCATGGTATTGGGTACCAGGAAATTTTTGTTGTCTTAAGCTACCATTTCTAATACGTCTGGAAATACAAATATTTCTTACAACAGCTGAAGTCCAGATAAATATGGATTTTTTTTTTCTTTTCCAAAGTAACTATTTTTACTCACTTTAATTACATAGTTTCTAAGTGAACTGTGCTGGCTTCTGCTAGGCACAGGAGAGCGTGTAGCTGTTATGCGGGATGCAACTCTGTTTAAATTTAGAATTGGAAGTGATAAGAGTGCAGCAGGAAAACATAATCAGACGTTTGTCCTGTTGTATTTTGCGAAGGAGCACTGGTGGATTTTCTTTTAAAAACTACATTATTTGTAAGGACAGTCCAGTAAGATCTTAAAAATTAGGGCAGATCACAAATATGATGTCTCTGGGACTCACAGTCAGCGTTCTCTTTTTAGTCAAGAGGAAGCAAGTTCATTTTGTGCAACAAATTGCTCAACCTAACAGCTTATTCATGTAAGCAATACCACTGAAATTAATAGCTTTCCTCACATTAGTTTTGTTTCCTTACAGTAATTTTGTCCATGTAAAGACTGGCATGCTTATTCAAAACTGCTTATACCAACATTGCTAATGCTAACTCTTCCTTACGTGGATTTGTACTGGTATAGTTGTTTCCAGGAGGAATTCACACTCCTAAATCAGACAGCTCTCCTCATGCAAATTAGGACTAATAAAGTGCACGTTCGCACTTTTCTGTATTTGATGAGCAGAAGTTGAAATGGGACCTATGCTTCAAGCTGAATATGATGGGGAAAGAAAGAGAAAAAGAATGTCAATGAAAAGAGGGGAATAACAGACAAGATGATAGGAAAGATAGGAGGACCTCTAAAAGGTCCATCTTCTCTTTAAGTTTTAAAATGTTCTAGCTAATCGAAATCTTTATTTGGAAGAACATATCAGCTGAGACTTATTTTGACCATCACCTCAGGTACCTGCCCTCCTCTCGTTACTATGGTCTTCTTTTTAGGTTGTTTAATCTTTTCTCTCTTTCTTCCCAACCTTGTTTAATCTTTTAAATTTAATCTAGCCCAGTTTTTTATCCAGTTCTACCCACAGGGAGGTTCTGCTGCTGTGGAGCCCCAGTGTGGCGTAGGGTAAACATCATGTCTTTTTAATGGGCAGGAAGTCCCCTAGCATGGCTGAATGCTGATTAATTATTCAAAGCAGAATAACTAAGGTATGCTACGATATGAATTATTCTTTATATACTTACATCCATTTGTTGCCTTTGCCCATCAACTGTACTGGAGCTAAAATATACAAGTAACATTAATGCTTCTGCATATATATGATGATAAAAAAAGGTAATCTAGACGTTTCATATAGGAAAGATTCTTAGGATCAATTAGGAAGATCAATAGATTTCCTAGTACAAAGTTGTTATGCCAGAAGATATCTTTAGTTTCAGGTCAAGCCTTGGATCTTGAATTTTGCAATTTTTTTTCTTTTACTTATTGTATTACTTTACTTTAGCTTGATCATATAGCTTGTGAACAATTTCCACAAGATGTTAGGTGTGCTAAGCATATAACTGCTAACATCCTGCATGAGGACAAGAATCCAAATTCAGTTCATGTATGGAGGGCTCTAGAAATGAGAGGAACATGTGATTTAAACCCTGTCTGAAATATAAAATTATTGTCTTTGCGTGGTTCTGAAAATAGGCCCAGAAATCATAATTTCCTAGACTCTCTCAGCATGGAAGCTAAATGAATCGATCTGTTTTAATAACTTTGCAATAATTTGGGGTCTTTCAAAAAATAATTTTGTTTTTACAAAATGAAAGCTAATTAAAGAAGTTGTATGAAAGATCTATTTGATATATAAAAAATACCAGGCCTGGAAGCTCATGCTGCTTTGAGACTAGTTTTGCATATGCTGTGGTCCTAGTAACCTTATAGTAAAGTGTAGGGAAGACATAAGTTGTAAAGAAGCTTGAATCAACTATTGTCTCTAGACCAATGTTACATCTCAGGCAAATTTCAGTTTTTGACTTCGTGAACAAGTTCCTCTGACTGTGTGTGTGTGCTGCCTGAAGTTTGTTACTCAAGTGAGAAATTGTTTTGGCTAACAAAATAAGTTTATTATTCTTAACCCTGTATATTTGCTGCTAAACTAAACATAGGTAAAATAATAAGATTAAAGAACACAGCAGAAAAAAACTGGTTAATTGTAATTAGCTATAATTGTAATTAACTATCTAGCTACATGAAGATCTTCCCTAGAAGTGCTTTCAATGCATATCCAAGACAAGTAGAGTCTTCAACTGGAAAAGAAATGCTTCTACGTGGCTTTGTAGGGCTCAATTTTGTTTGGACTGTGAATGGGTCTTTGGCATGACTTTAAGCTGTGTTTAAGATGGTTTACGTTACGGTGACCTCAGTAGTCACAGAATCTCTACCTCATGAGCTATGGGTCAGACTCACTATCCTAACCCCGACGTGGTCTGTGTCATTCTTTGAGCTGATGGGACGCTCTTTTGCCAGCTAGTGCCTTGGAACAAGCAGATTAACAGCACTGAATATAGGCAAATGTAACACCTCTGATGCTAATAAATGTGTGCAGATACTGAAATGAAAAGACTTTGGGGCTCATATGCAATTACTGCAGAGTTTCCTATAACCGGCATTGCAGGAAACTGCACTTTTTTCTCAAGATGGTTCTGTATTTTTTTCAGAATGTGTAGCAAAACCGGGATGAGCAGAGAGAAAGGAAGAACCGTTACTGGATGTACATTTCCTTTTGCATTATTAGAAAATTTAGAAGTGTAGCAAGTTTGGTAATATAAGTAAGAGTGATTGCTACCATAGTTTGTAGAGGGGGCTTGAAGGAGGCAAAACCTATAAAAAAGACCAAATTAATAAAGGATGCGTATGGAGTATTTGCAATTCTTACACACCCAAACCCAAGGTTTGGAAGAGATCTGCAATACAGATTCTGTGTGAGCTCCCAGATTTCCAGTGACTATAGGATCTTTAAATTTGTCAAATCAGCGCCTTTATTTCACAGCATGTACCCGTGGGATATTTCAGTTCCAGCCTAGCGAAAGAAAAAAGACAGCTGCCATGATCTCTGCTTTGATGTTGGCAAAAAAGTGGAGTGGTCAAGGATTTCTGAAAGGAGATTAGTAAAATCACATATACTCAAGTGAAGTCTTGCCAGGCTACATTTACTATGCAGGATAAATTTGATTTGCAAAAATGTGGAATATAGATTACTAGATTAATGAATTAAAAGAACAGAGCTTGATGTCTGTCTTTCGCTCGTTTTCTGCCTCTCGGGAAGCATAAATTATATTCTTTCTACTCACTGGAATAATTAAAATTTTGAAGAGCATGCAAGTATAGTATTGAATAGTTACTCATCAGTTTGCTATTTTGCTGAACTTTCCTTATCACAAAGTGAACATCAGTCTCTACACCTAGTCATTAAGAAGAAACAATGCCCCGCTCAAGACATAATTTTTGCTACCTTCCCCTCCGATTTAGAGACTGGATCCTAACTGGGAATGTTACGATTTGTTTTTCCATGTCTTGCTTCATCCCAATTATTTTTTTCACGGACTTTGGGTGCTGAGTCAGTTTTGCAGCTGTTAGTGAATATTTAGAATTTTGTGAAATCTGTGGGAGGGAGGACATCTCACACAAAGGAAGAATCTGGTTAGAGGTCTTCATCCAGGACACAGTGAAGCCCGTGAGACCCTTTCGTGTGATTTCTGTGGGCGCATAAACAGGGACAGAACAGCCACTGCTCCTTTCTGATAACAAGTGACTCTGCTTCGAAGGGAGATAATGCAGACAATCAGCCTCCAGAAAAAAGGTACATGCCAAGGCATATTTGGTTGTGTGAGAAAGAAGCAGGACAATCATCAAGAAAAGAGAAAAGACAAAGAAAGGTGTACACTGCATGATACTAAGAAAAGGAGAGACTTGTGGTTTATGGGCAGGCAGAAAAGGGGCTTAGTGCCAAGAAGAAGGAAACTTTATTGCACTGTTTGATGCCACATACGGGGCTCCAAAGCAGAAATAGTCTTGATGGAGGGGAAGGAGCAATTCCTCCTCTCCAGTCATAGGGAGGTCACATTTTACTGGATGGGCTCCTAGAAAGGGACTGCAGGTCTACTTGTTTCCCCGCTAAATCATTGTTCTGAAGGGAACATGAGTGCCTGCATTTTTGTTGTTGCTGTTGTGAATAAATGGGACCGCATACAAGAAATATCTGATTTTTTTTATCAATTTCTCTCTCTGGTGGTGTTGCGGGCGGAGTGAATAACTTCACTTGTAAGAGAGTAGTGAAATGTTTATTAACATAAAACAGTGATTTAACAAAGTTAGTAGTGAGTGCGACAGTGTTTTACGATATTTGATGCCAGGGTACACTTGATTATTTACTGCATAGAGGCCAGGGTCAGATAAGCTCTCAGGGAGACCCTCCCGTTGAGTCACGAGGTTCAGAAAGGACCCCCTTGCTTTCTAAACTCCTTCTCAGAGAGGAGTCGAGGAGCGGCTGGATCCAATCCTAGTCACAGACTTGGTCAACGGTTTATGTCTAAAGGATTATATATGTGCAATCAATCCTTATATCACTTAGCTAAGATTTCAAAGTTTAGCATGCTATTAGTTACTTACCGAGAATCTGTTGCGGCAAGGAATCTCTCAACCTCGAGGAGAAGAACCTTAAGCGAGTGTCCCCACTCAAGGGGAGATCCTGTCGTGCAGCCCGCTGCCGTGCAGGAGAGCTCAAAGGGCTCTTGGGCTGTCCGCTATTTATGGAGTAAGATAATTGACCTATAGTCATATTCTCATGGGAACAAGGTACCTAGGTTCCCACTCCAGACAGTGTTTTGGTTATGTTGCCAGCCATCTCCCACAGTTCAAGTGCAACTCATAACAACTCCCGCTGACGGCCATGGCTTGAGCAGGAGCCGGTGGGGGGGAAAAGGGGAAAAGGGGAGAGCACACCGCCACAGGTGGAAACAACCTGTAGGCTGATAGTCCAGGACAGGTAACAATCTCTCTCTTTACAGATTCAGTGTATATTCATATAAAATATTTCTCCTCTAAGATGCTCCCTCTGCAAAACTCCTATTTCTGTCAGTTTAGATTAGCCTTCTAAACTTTAGAGCCAGCAGCTAACAAGCTTAACAGCACAGCCTTGTAAATCATCTTGCCTTGCAAAGGCACTTATGTGGAGGAGCTGAGCATCTCTGAAAATCAGGCCATTTCATTTTACTGGCTATATATGGATGCAGCAACTTAAATTAGGCATACAGAAATGTTAGCAGTGGAATTTTCTAAAGACTGATTGCTGCTTGGTTGTTAGAGCGTGCTCCGAACGCTTGTTTTGTGCCAGAAAAGATATGATGGCAATACTTCACTAGCCAAATGGACAGAATGACCTTTTTGAAATGACTCCAGCACGGGATGGGGCTGACACATCAGTAACCGTGCATGGGGGTGGATACTCAGAAACTCTGGAGTTCAGCTGACAGAGGGGGTAATTTTCAGCGCAGAAGGTGAACTCGAGATTTGGTAAGTTTGTGTGGCCACCCCACAGCCCTGAAGGAGAAGTGTGGAGAGCTGGCTTAGGCAGGTCAGTGGTGATAAGGGTATATGGCTGAGGGTAGGGGTCAGGCAACACTAAGCGTGTCCTGAGCCAGCCATTGGCAACCTTTAAACGATAGACCATGTGTCTTTCCAACTCATGGATAATATGCTTGAGGGAGCTGGAATCTTTTGCCTTTCAAAAGTAGTTCTCTTGAGCTACTGCTTTGGAGCTTGCAGCCTGGTGCCAGCTTGGCTGTGTGGCAAGCGAAATCTGTTTGTCCTCTGTGCCGCGGACAGCTGGCTCTGCCACCAGGCCACTTGCCCAGGGATGAATATTTAAGCTCTGACCCTGAAGTTGGCATGGTTGCTGCCCACAGGCTCGGGCTTGCCTTGAGCAGCCAGTGAGACAATGCACAGCATTCAAAGATTCAGCTTCCCACAGAGGTCCGAAGATCTCTGAAATATCTTCTTTTTCAGTGGATGGGACAAGATCATATGGGCACAGGCTGGCACATGCTGAGGACTCTGGCTGCGTTTGCAGCCAGGAAAATAAAACCTATTGCACCTTTGCTGTGTGGCACGTAGGCTGCCCGGTGTGCTCTAACCAGGTCCCACGAACAGAGGGCAGCTGCTGGGCTTGTGGTTCTGCAGATGGGACCCACCTGCTCTGCTCCCTTCAGGCTTGTCTCTGGCTCTTGGTACGAGTCACCTTCCACCGAGCGGTTGTGCTGCACTAACTGCAGATGCTGCTAACCCGTGGGAACTCCCCAGGGCATAAGGAGGAACAGTGGCGGTCTTTTCGCAGTTCTAAACTAATTGCTGTGAGAAGCTCCCATGAGGAGAGAAGTGTGATACCCCTATTTAAGTAATTGCTGTCTGAAATAATTAAACTTTAATTAGTGAGTTGTTCTAACTTGCTCCGGCTCATGGTCTCGGGTGCTCAAGAAATACCAGCCAAACCATGGTTTGATTTGACAATTAACCGATCGCATATTTACCAAACAGTCATGCCTTGCTTGAGGGGTGGGATTCTGCTCTCAGTGAAAGTTTTGGGGTTTTTTTCTCTGAGAGGTTTGATTTTAAATAGTGATGGTTCAGTGGTAGGAGAATAGTTCTGTATGTTAGCATTCCTATAACAGCTACAAGCCCCCAGTAAGCCCACTGTATTGACTCCTTCACTGTCACTACTCTGCCTAAGTGTTTGCAGAAAATAAACATCTGAAGGGGAAGGTACTTTGAAATTACTTTCAGAAATTCTTGGTTGCCCTCATCTGACGAGAGGACTTGGAACCAGATGACTCAGCTCTGCACCTTGGTGGTTGTGTTACAGCTGAGGCCACAGATGCCTCATTCTGCTTTTGGAGATTGTGCCCCCCTGGCATTGACTTATGATCTGATATTAGTTTAATTTAGTCACAGCACTGGCATGGTATTCTGTGATCTCTGCCTTCCATCTGCTGAAGGGTTCATTCCATTTAGAGGAGAGAACAGCATCCGCAGCCATTGGGCTGGCAGTGAGAAACAGAGGCTAAGGCAGTAATAGTAAATAAAACAGGGCTAGAGCACAGGTTCCAGCACTGGCACACGATTGTCCAAACTGCTGTTGGCATAATCCCTGCTATGGGTTTTGGCATGCACCCACTACCTCTGTCCCGAGGGATGCCCAGGCACAGCCTGGCTGACAGCGTCTGTTGGGGACTGTTCCTAAAAAATCAGTGCGAGCAAGGGAGGAAGACATACGGATGCAAGATGTGCTCTGCCCCTGTTCCCTGGTCTGTTTTACTTGCTGATACAGAAAAAGCTGGAGATGCCAAATATCTGATCCCCTTTTCCTGAGTCTGAGAAGCAAGAGCATCTGTAGGATACCTTAGCCTTGGTGCTCTAACAACAGAGCTGCCCAGGAGCTTTCATAGCCTGAGATTTTAGAGATTTCTTTTGCAATAAATACTTAGGCTACATACAGTTTTGTGTTGGAACTGGATGATGCCCTTTCTTCCAGAGGCTCTGTAGAAAGTCTGCACCCTTTTAAAGAACTGTATGCCATGCTTTGTGTACCGCAGGTGCAGTACATCCTGGGTAAAGCAATAACGGCTGGCAAACATGTACAGCTCCTGAGAGCCATCCTTGCAATCAGAGTCAGTCCGCAGCTTTGCCATAAATTACGTAGCAACAAAAGCGATAAGGCATTGTTTTATTCTCTGGAAAGAAAAGTGCCTCTTAGGTGGGCTGGATTATCTTTAATGCCTTTGAAATTTAGCAGAGCAATTTTTTTCATGCTTTGGGAATTCACGGTGAAGGATGAGTACAGCTAATGAACCGCTTTCAAGGAGCCTAACCTTAGATAAACCCTGTTCATGAATTCCTTTGATAATCAAGAACATCAGCAGAAGAACAAGGTCGAAAAGATAAAACCCTACAGCTTGATTTTACACTGTGTACAAATTAGGGAACCGACTCTTACATTTGATCTTTTAAGTAAAAGGGTAGTGTGGTTGCATTTACACTTCCCTTTGCCTCTCATCACCTCACTTCTGTCAGTACGATTTGAACGGTGCTGATTTGTGATGCCACTGCTTTATACATCAGCGCGGCTGGATTTCAGCTACATTTCCACATGTTGCCGTTGCCATGTCCTGTCTTTGATCTGAAATGTTTGCAATTTGTCTGCTGCAGCTTCTCCCCTTGACGGCGAATGCACGACCTAGCAGATATTCTGCCATTCTTCCTGGTTACTGGAGAATGAAATATGTTTTAGCTCTTCTTAGCAGACCGAGCGCCTGTATTTGTTTGCAGTTAATGGGAACTTGAAGCCACGCTGCTCCATGAGCTCCATCCCAATTTCATTGAAAACTGGGGATGGGAAGCACTTCACAAAGCTGAGCCTTACAAGCTGGCAATGCCTACTTGCAATGAACAGACCGTCAAAAGGCTCTACTTAAGGGAAGCAACACTTCTGAGCAGATTGTCTTTAATGTGTCTTCTTTATAGAAAGAGTTACAACTGCTTTGTTGCTGTTGTTGCTTTTTTTCTTTTGAGGGATTGCTCCACTGCTATTGTACTGATTAAATTTGTCTATTTGTTAAGCAGCCTAAATTGCCTTCATTCCCAGCTGCTGCACGATGTAACTGTAGTAGTGCAGATTGTTTTACAGAGATGGCTTGATTTTTGTGGTAGGTTATATGGTAATGAATTGTTTGTCAGAGAAATTTAATTGTAAATGCAACAATATATGCACAGATTGAAGTAATGAAATTTGTGATCATGATAATACTGCTTCTCTATTTTATGATGTGGTCAATCTGTCCTTCTCTTAAAGATAAAAAGCCAGGTTTGATGACTACTAAACAAAAGAACAGATGTTCCCTGCTCGAAGTTGATCGTACAGACTGCTTTGTAGGACTTAGTGAGAGCCCTCTGGAAAGGATGTATTTATAAAATATTTTGTATCTGGAACAGCAGAAGACAAGTATAAGACTGATTATTTTAAGTTTCAGGACTTAGGCACAATCCAGTATTTGACTGTAAGCTGTTTGATCACCTCTCCGAAATTTTTCAGTCTCTCGCTAACAGGAAGACTGTCTCCTTAAGCAATTTTAGCAAGAGCAGGATAGCTGCCTTAAAATGGCTGCAAGCCTGGATGTGGTACTGATGAGAAACATAGAGGAAACATTTTTCCTAGAAGCTAGATATTACAGCAGAAAAGCTATCTGGGAATCATCACTGAAAATGACATCAAAAAGAACCATTTTGGCAAATATCAGTAAACTTTCCTATGGCGTTGGAACACTTTTCCAGTGAATGGCTTGTGCATTAGAGGAAGGATATCATCAGGTCATCCTCAGGTAGCTGCTGCTGGTCAGTCACACAGCTCTGGAGCGAGGCGTAGAGGACAGGGCTCACATGGAAAGGTGAAACTTCATGTGGTGCAGCCATCCCCACGTCAGCTTGTCGTTTGAGCTTGTTTTACAGTTGATGGAGAGAAATACACGCTCTGGAAAAGCAAGCATCCCTTAACATCATCAAGGAAGAATAAGGACCTCCAGAAAACGATGATCTCATCTCGGTTAATGTAGGTGGAGGATGAGTGTTTATCACTCCCACTACGGCAAGACTTTATCTCTCTGGTGACTAGAAGAGAAACCTCAGGTGGCTCAGGTAGATGACTCATGAGATAACTAAGACCAGGTGAAATAAATCCTATTCAAGCATTGGTGGAATTGTGTCGATGTACAGAGTACAGGACGTCTTATTTACGTTCCAAGCATTTAAGTGCTTTTAACCATTTATGCTACGTCCAAATGAAAGGGTGCCATGCCACACCATTGTTTTAGAAATATTAGCATTATTAAAGTTCTCCAGCATTTGAAACACTTTTAAAGCTTCCCTGCACCTGTTTTTCCAGCTTAATCTCTCAAGAGCAAGCAGTTTCCCCTTACACCCTTACCTTTTCTCTTCATCTCCACTCTTTTCTCTGATGGTAACTTTAGACTGTAGTTTAATTGCCGCCTGACCGGCATTGTATTCATGCCAGGTTTTGGAATTAAATGCTAATATTGTTTTATTTCATTGAGAATGGGTGACTAATCACAAGTTATTGTTTGTAACTTAGGGTGAATGCAGGTATTTTTTGGTCAAAAATGTCATTTTGGAAGCCCTTAGAACCCTTTATACATTTTCAAATCAGGCAAGGTTGCAGCTTTTGAAAAAATCTAAAGGAGACAAAAGCAAACCAAAATGAAACAAACCCCAAAGTGTCTTCTCCACGAAGGAGAAATTAAAGCAGCTTTTTTGCATCGCAGAACTCTATATGATTATTATTAACATAGCTAATGAAAGCAGTCCTGGCAAAAATTACATAAACAATGTAAAGTGAATTCTGATAAATGTTAAATGACACCCAAAAAATGCTTTTGTGATCTGTGAAGAAACTTGAGTTCATTTGTGTCCCTGATTTGCTGATTTCTAGTCCAGAAGATGTGGAGTGCAGCAGAGTGGGGCACAGGGGATGGGGGTGTCTAACCATGCAAAGTGGAAGCCATTCCGCGTGCACTGCTGATGTGTTCCCATTGGTGGTCTACGTATTTAAAAAGTACTCACCTGGGTTGGCGATACCTTGTAGATATAAACCTGATACCTGCGGTTGCAAGTTACATGAATCCTGTGTAGCAGCTTTCATCAGTGTGTTCCAGTACCTGCTTTGTCTCCCAGCTAAATTAAGTCCCACTAGTGCTTGGATTTGTCAAAACACAGTGACTTTGGATGAAAGTGAGGGAGTAGGGAAGAGAAATAGAACGACAAATGTTTCATTTTCTTGTGTCGCCAAAAACACTTAAGGCAATTTTTCATTTAAGTACTGAATTTGAAAAAAAGGCCACTTTTGGTTACCTTTGAAAAGGCATCTAATGCCCAATTCCTTTAGAAAGAGATATGGGAAAGAGAATGTATAATTGCATACTTGCCTACATGAGGCGTCTCCCTTGAGTAAAATGTCATTGTTGTCTGCCTCCTAGAGCAAGCCATGAACTCTTGTTTGCTTTAGGCATTGCCAGGTGTTTTCTTCTGCCTCTTGACTATTTGATCAATGCTGGATCTGAACTCTGGGAGTTAAGTGGAAGGTTTTGGTTTGCTTGCGGAGGCACAGAAAGCCGGATCCTAACTGCGGTAACAGGCACTGAAGTTCAGCCTTCTTCAGCAGTGGGCCCTGAGTTAGTTTCTGTAGAGGCTTGTTACAGAAAATCGTTCCACACTTTTGGCCTCCAGATCTGAAATCACCTTTGCCCCCATAATATGATATACTACAGGTTTCAGATGGCACAAAAAGTCTTCCCTTGCAGTTGGAACAACTTGGGTCCAGTGTCAAGTATACAGCTGTTTTCACTGTTACCTAGTGACTGAGAGAAAAGAAATATGTGCCCTTTACTGAGCTTACCTGAAAAGATAAATGCTTTTCAGCAGTCAGTGAACCTCAGACAGGCAAAGTAATAAGAAGCTGCACCTCTAATGGAAGAGAAAAAAGAATCACCGTTTCCATTTGGTGGTATCTGTTTCTTCTGAAGCTGACAAGGAGAGAAATTGGACTCTTGCATTGTTTGGTACTAACTGATGGATGGTGCTCATTCTTACCTTGCATTGGTTCCTGAGACAATAAGGTTAATTTTGATTTACACAGTTTACAGATTATTGGCGCTTTATGTTTTAATTGTTTATTCAACTGATGAGAATATCCAAAATAAACGTACCAAATGCATAAAATCAGGAGGAAAATTTCACATTTCATATCCATTTTATTTACAGGACCCTTTACACACCACCAACATTAAACAACAGACATAATTATGGATGTGTCATGTAGTCAGAAAAAATGGTGATGACTTTGGGAGGGGTACTAGCAAGTAACAGTTAAAAACATGTAGTCTATAGGCTGTAACTCAAAGTGCCTATCTACAAACATCATTCACTGAAAATTCAAGAGAGTTTGGCAATCTGTAGTTTACTTTTAACACAAATGTCCCAAACAATTTAATCACTTGGTGAATGGACTCCTGCAAAATATATGTGGTGAAGCCTATAGGTATTGTGTGTCGAGTTTTGTGTTTTCTTTGATTTTTCTTCTCTTCCCTAAGTCAACCTTTGAGTAATAGGCCAATGTATTTCTATTATCAGTCTCTAGTAGTAGCCTTGATGCTGTAAAATATGAGGATGTCAAAGTTCATAGGGAGAGACAGTATCTTCTATCTGACTGATTTAGTAGAGAAAACGAAACTGGTTTCAGTGGCACAGACTGGATTTGAACAGTCAGGTACCTGAATATTTGTCTGGTTTCCTTTCAGCAGTTGTTCCCCCCCACACCCCCAATTTCCCTGCGTTCTGTTAATTCTTGTTCCAGTTGCACAGTCATCCCAAACAAAGGTTTGTTTTCAACTTTTGCCTTTGTCTCAAAGATATTTACTGGAATAAGTAACCACAGGAAGGTTACTGTGGATGGGGTAGTACATGTTACACAACTTCTGGGCTGCAAATGATTTTTTGGAAAAGGGATATTCAATGTGTTCTCTTTTAAGAATGTGAATCCAATTTTCCAAATAAAATCCTGGCCATCCTGACGTCACTGTTGGCATTTGCTGCATTACAGCTAGGATTTCACCTTTCATCTGGGAGGCTTGTTTAGTTAATTACTAGTCCCTGAAGACCAGGATTGTACCAGGTTCAGAAGGAGAACCGCCTGCTGGTGTCATGGCCACTGTATCAATTAGTCATTTACACATACAGCTTTGAGAGTTTATGGAGGATACATGACTACAGCTCTAATTTTGAAGCGCTAACCCTATAGTTAATTACACATGGCGAGTCATATAACTGTTGTACTATTAGTATAATACCTGAGGCTGTGCTCTAGCACGTTCTAATCTGTAGAGATCCCCTTGACCTCACTCTGATTATAGATGTATATTACGGTATGAAGGATTAATGTGACCTGCAAACCTGCACTTTGAATTTGAAGTAATTGTACAAAGTGTTCATCTTAATGTGTGCTGATTTGGGGTGCTTAATGCTGATTTTGGAATTATTAATTAAAATAAGAATGAATGAGGGTTTTTGGAAGAGATGAGTATTCTGAGTTGTTGATAGAAGTTATGTTTTCTATGAAACGCTCACTTTTCTGCATCAAGTTGAATTCTTATCCGTCCACCCTGCATCTCAGCATTTTCGTCTGTACAAACAGGAGAATAAAATACCTAAAAGTGGGAAGAAAGTGGCAAGAAAGCATTCTGTCTCCAAACTGTAAGGCTGTTATCCTTTATAAGTTATCTTTCATCAATTTTTGAGCAAGTGGCACTGTAAAAGAAATCCTGGAAATAAGAAATAGCTTGATTGACTGACTGTGCAAACTATTTGCGTTATGGTGAATGATTAGAAGCCCTGGAACTATATGTAGGTATTTCTTGATCTATATCATATGTTAATCCACAGTGGAGGATAAGAAGTCTCCTTTACAGTACCTAAAGGTAACTCAAATCTTTTGCTGTGTTTCTCTAGACAGTAGTCATGAATTTCTGAAATTGTGTCTCTCTGCAGCAAACTTCCCAATGATTTCAAAGACAGGATTTTCAAACAAAAATCTCGATGTAGAGCAAAAATAGACAGACACTCGATTAGATAATCTAGTGGGTGCACAGCAAGTTACTTATGCAGGTGTGTTAATTCAGCAAAGACTTCAGCACATGCCTTAATCTCACATAGTTACTACATAGCAAAATGAAGGTGACAGTCTGGATTAAAATTTATCTACACTGAAGTTTATTTTACTAGCAGAAGAGAGTATACCTGTAAAAGAAGTGATATGGGCTAGCAAGCAGAATGTGAGCCATCTGTGGACTTTGAACATGGCATGTTTTCACCCTTAATTCCTCAGACGGCTGTGCTACTGTCATTCCCTGCTATACAGCTTAAAGGCAGCACAATTATGTCTACCCTTCACTGTGCTATACAGCCTGTCTTTCATGTGGTTTAGGTCAAACCTTATCGTTATGGACATAATCGCTTGGCTAAGCACGTCTTTATTTTCCATGGAAAAGAAACAGAGGCAGCAGAATCTGCTCCACGCTGGCTGTCAGCACACCCCAGCTCCACGCACGTATTTCAGAAAAGCGAACTACTTGTAAATTGTATGTTTGTACTCAAACTTCAACATTTCTGCTGATTTTAATGTGCGAAGTAAAACACTCTTTAAACATTTTGTATGAAAGAAAAAATAAACTCTTCCTAAGCTTGGGCCACGGACACATTTTTGGCTTGTGAATTTGTGTGCTGGACATCACAAATGAGTTTCTCTTGGCTTAACATTTCAAACACCCTGTGCTACCTGAACCTGATAAACAAAGATAAAGTGCTCAAAAAAGCTCAAAAAAATTAAAACATAAGCATGCACAGAAGCAAAATGAGAGGCAGATTGGTTTCTTAAAGGCTTAAAGAAAGTAGACAAATGACTTATATTTGTGGTTTCTTAAAAAAGAAAGTGTTTTATCTGCTTGTTCCACTTAAGTATTGTGGAAACAGATTACAAAACAAAGTAAAAGCCATAAAAGCTGTTTGTGACTGGGATTTATTACCCATTATTAACAATTTGTTCTTGGAGGATCCTTTTGAGAGGATAATAGTAAATTCTGGCCTTTTACAGTGTTGAGGGTGGGTGGCAGGGTTTGAGGATTTCTTCTTGACTTTTTTGTTTTGTTAGGGTTCTTTTGAAGATGTAAATTCTTAAAAAGAGATCTTAATTTCCATCTAACACAGGGCCAGCAACACAGTTACAACAGGGCGCTGTGGTTTATACTGTGCCTCAGGTCCGTAACCAAAGGTTTTTACAGTGCAGTGTGGCAGCCCGTACGTCTTTCTCCTTGCTCATCGATGTCTCTAGCTGCAGTATTGGCTTGTGTAGAGTTGATGTGGTTGTCTCTGGACCTGTGGCAGAAATTTGCCCAAGATGTCCCCAGGTAGTACCTGCACGCAAAGCATATTAGATGTGGTAGTGGCACAGCGTGCAGAGCTCCCATCCGTCAGCGGGAAGCTTGGCTGGGGGATTTGGCCACCCATGGATGGGGAGCGGTGGTGTCCTTCTGAAACAGACCCAGCACTTTGTTTGTATGAAAATCTAACTTAATGCCACACCGAAAAGTTTCCTAGTCCTTATGGGATAGGGCAGTGTTTTGGAGTATGGCTCTCTGGTGTTTAAAAGCCTGGTTCTATGTAGGTTCTGCTTTAGGCACTTTTGTAGATCTGGACCATGATTGTTTACCCATTTATGGCAGTCATACACCTTAAAGTGAAGCAAAGTTTTACCTACAAGTATTTGATTAGGAGCCATTGGTCCAATCTACTTTTCATATCTTAAAGACTAAATTTGACCCTCTTGTAAAGAAACACAAACGGATCGCTTGCAATTTACATTTGAGGAGGACCCGTATTTGCCATGACAGCAAGCTGTGACTGGAAAAAAATCAAGAGGTATGCAAATAGGTTTTAAAAAAGCAAGAAGGAAAACGTTACAGTTGTTTTGTGATGAGTGAAAGGGAGAAGACAGTTGGTATGTTATGTGAAGTAACAGCTGGATGGAAGGGCACTTTCTGCTGTTTACATCTAGGTATATAATGTTCGTGTGAAACCCTGGAGTAAAATTCGTCCTCCAAAAGCTGAGATTCATAAATTACTCATTGAAAGCTTGGATTTGCTTTCACTGCATCAGAGACAGGAAAATCTAAAGCCAGTCCCTGAAGAATTAAAGTGTTAAACCAGCCAAGTCCTTCAAATGCGCAGCATATCCATGTGCTGGTTTAAAATTTCACTCTTAGTAGCATAGATGAGAAACCTTCCTCTGAAGTCAGTGGATTTATTCTGTTATAGTGATGGAAGAGAAAGCACAATATAACTCACTGTCTGGGGAACAAAACCCTCAAAACTTGCTATGACTGAGGCAGAGAAAGTGTTTTATTATTTTGTCTGAGTAATATCTTGACATCGCATTGTTATTTGCTCCAAACTTGCTGTTTCTTGAGTCTGTGATAGCACCTGCAGGGCTGACATATGTGCAGTGAATGAGACATCTGGTCTGGAACAAAGCTGTCTTTTAGCCCAGAATAAACGTCACTTGTTCTTCAACCACAAACAGCAGACAGAGGCAGGGATGAAAGCCAGATGAATGTTTCATAGTGCATATCAGAAGTGATTATAATAATAAGAGCTTACAGGGCATGCGATTTAATCGCCTCTCCAGAATCCAGGGCATTTGTCTGCTTTTTGTTTTTACAGGGATCTCACTGTGGTTAACCAGGTTTGTTTTACTAGCTGAAGATGACGTTGCAGCCCATCTCATGAAACTATGCGGGGCAGTATCTGCGTAAAGCCTGGTTTTTTTTGCCCAGCTGCCCACGTTCAGCAGACAGGACTGGGAGAATGTGGTGTGGTCTCTGGAGGGCTCCTGCTCACCCCCCCGCAGCGTGCTAGTTTTACCTGTTGTGTTGAGTGTTGGCGATGAAGCCTGGTGAATCTCCCCCTGTGGAGGCAGCTCTCTTGGGTGACTTTGCCTCTGAACTGTGAGAAGGTGCTGGATGCCAGGGAGGGACTGTAGACCCAGGCTGGGAATGTGCCTTCTTTCAGGGATAGCTCAGTTCTGGTACCCAGCCAGCACCAGTGCATCCCTGTGATGCTCCTCTCCCGCTGGCATCCTGGCCAGGCTGGCCACCTCCGTCGAGCACGTGGGACTGCAGAGCAGGAGAGGTGCCACAGTGACAGGGGAGCTTTAGCCTTGTCTCTGTGAAGTGATGAGGAGGGAATGAACTGTGCGAGCCCCTCAGTTTGTTGGGTTTGACAGAGCTGTTGAGAGTTGAAGGGAATCAAATCAGACAACTCTTGATATTCTAGCCCTTGGCACCCTTTGCGAGGGCACAATATAAATAAACTGGGATGTGGCAAAGTCAGTATTCAGTCCTGAGCCTGCCAGATATTTTCATTGCCCCTTAAATCTATAAAAGTGACAGGGCTTGAGCATAAAAATTTGAAATAGGTCCAGTAGTTGAAACATTTTTGGATGCTTTGCAAATTAGAAACAATTGGCAACCTGCTGGGAAAAATGTGGTTACTGACTTTTGTGAACTGTGTCATTTCTGATAATATGAGCAAGAAATACTATTTTATATCTTGGAGGACTGTTCTTGAAAAAGAAAATAAAAGAACCCACCCTGCTTTTCTTCCAGCATGGCAACTTGATCACTATATGGCGGAGACGGATGTATGACAGGGAAGAGACCACATTTTGTGCTCCACCAGTTACTTGCTATAAACAAATAACCACTGGAAGAAAGACAGTGATGACTCATTTGGGACTGAATTTGAGTTCTGTAGGGTTTGGGCTTCTGGCTTCATACGACCTCTTAGAAAGGTAGTGAAAATTTGATTCATTTTTAGACACTGACTCTTGGGAAGGTCGTTTCAGGCCTGCTGTGATAGATGGATTTTCTTGACAGAAATATTTTTGCAGGCTTCAGTCCAGTATGTACCTAATGGGCTTAATACACCCGGGAAGTATCAAAACTACTGCGCATGCATTGAATCTGCGTTGTGAGAGAGACATCCTGAGCATGTCAAACAGACAGCAGAAACACAGATCATCTATGAAGTCCATGCACTAAAACCAAGCCCCCTCCTCCCAAAGAATCAGACTTTTGAATGTGTGCTGAAGAGCAACCTTCCTCCCTGACGAGCATCTCCATGGTTTCTGGATGCTGGGCAAGCCGGAAGTCATCGACAAAAGTGGAAAATCCTCCCGTTCTGCCCAGCTGACACTGAGTTGGAGAAGTGAGCGTGGCAAAAGAGACCCCCTTGTAAAGAATCACTGCAGGAGAGAGGCAGGAGGTGGGACCAAAGGGACGCCATGAGAGGGCTGCCTGAAGATCATAAGAGGAAGAAATTCTGTGGAAGAGGCCTTTTTTTCATGTTATTTCAAGCTGGTCATGATAATTGCTTGGACAAACTTACCTAGAGAAAATCTGTCTTTTTCAATGATGGCAAATCCAGGGAGAAGTTCCATGTTTCACTTTCAAAGAGCTCAGTAGGTATATTGTCCTGCTGCAGGGACAGTATATGCACAACTGAGCAGGACATAACAGGATTTCTGCTTGAATTTCCACTACAAACCACAGTAGGTTTTCGGCACAGATATTTCACTGATCTGCAAATATACTACCGTTCATTGTTAAAGCTGACTTCTCTGTTAAATTGTCTTAAGTGCTTTTTACATGGTTGCCACTAGCATCACCTAAGACACCCGTTAAAGGTAATTGAGACCTGCCTTGAATAAATGTCTTTATGTAAGACCACAGGGAACGGGGTGAAAAGAGCAGGAAATGCTTAGAACAGATTAGCATCGCTAGCTTGACTTTCTGTCTCAGAGGGTCAACTATGTTGACTTCATGTTATTTATGTTCAAATTTTACAGGACCTTAGGAGAGTGTGAAAGGTCCTGCCCAGACAACCATATGCCATTTTTCATTAGTCTTATTTTGAGCCTTGTGATACGGCTTTTGATCTCTGATGATCTTCTATTGTCACCTACTGTTGGAGGTGGCACGGCTGTAAGAAGACAAAACTCCTTGGTACGATGCCCATGTAGAATGAATTTAATAACTGCTCTTACCTTTGGAGTTCTTCTAAATATAGGTAATTTTCAAAGCAGCCCTGAAGGGCATTTTTCTGAAGGTACCAGTTGCAGAAGACAGCTGTCAATATGTATCTCAGACTTGTTAAACACAAATAACCTGCTAAGTTACTAACCAGCAGTTCAACACTGAGTGAAAGGTTTCTGCCTCCTGTTCCATATACCCCGGGTACCAGAAAATGAGAACTAAGGCTGTAACGTGAGTCACAGAGAAGCCAGTTTGGCCACAGTAAATTAAGCCTCATAATGGGCCCGTTGAACTGTGATGACAGCTACTGCTGGGTGATGTTAAACGTGTGAAAAGTGCTGCAGGAGGGGGCTGGAGGAAACAAAGGGAAAACATGTTAACATTTGCAGAGTCAAGTCAGGTAAGGACTGGAGAAAAATGTAGCGCAGAGGAAAAGGTTTGCAATAAATTCTGGTAAGACGTAGGTGATTTCTGCAGTCACACTTCTCCATGTGGATAAAGGATTTGAAATTGAAGGCGGAATCTCTACCAGGTAAACTGGCAAAAGGGTGCAGGAGCGAACAGCTGCCAAAAAAGCTGTACTCAGCCCAGATGTGTCCCTCCTGCCCCTCACTGCGGTTGTCCTCCCCTCATCCAGGCTTCCCTGTAAAAAGACACAAAGCTAGAAAGGCATCTGCGGAAGTGAAGTATCCATGCAGAGCAAGAATAAATGTTTTGCAAAAGTGGAAATAGTCTTAAATTGCAAAACACCTTTGCAGGATAAAAAAGGGATTTGGGCAGAGATTAAAGTGTCTGTGAATGTTTTGAGAACAAAGTCTAAATAAATCCAGAAACGAAACTGATTTTTTAAGAATGAAAAAGAAAATGAAACTTTAAACATTGTGGTGGATATTTGTTTTTCCGAAGTGCAACACCTCACCCCTTTATAAACAGTAGCAATACCAGTGTAAGAAACCATGCGACACTCTTACAAGTTTGCAGTTAAAAGAAAACAGTGTTTAATGGTTTTAGGCACAGGCACAAACGCCTTTTGAGAGGTGTCTTTAAAAAGGAAAGAACATACAAATGAAAACAGGGCATGCATTTTATGGCAGAAATTTGGGTCTCATCTTTCATATTTTTTAGGAAAGAACAAACTAGTCAGAATTATTTTTATATCATGATTTGTGAGTTTTGGGGTACTAATTTTCAAGCCTTCCTCCACAGCAGTGACGTCTGACAAAGCTAATATTTATTATTTTAATGAGCTGAGATTTCCACATGATCACTTAATTTGTGGATTAGGTTTTTAAGCACGTCATTAAATGTTATGATACAGCTCATGGTATCAGATAACACTGCTTCCTTCACAAAACTTACCGGAGAGCTATTGCATGCTCCAGCAAGTCAAGTGAAGTGGCCTTACATGAGAGGGTCTCAACTAGCAAAGAGAAAAAATAGCTAAAAATGACCCGGTTTCCCATGGTTTCACAGCAGCAACATATCGATACCTCAACAGGAAAGGCAAAGCCACTGACTTTAGAGTCACTTAGAGTGCAGCCTTGTGACTTAGAGAAAAAGATACAGTAACAGCTTTTTCCAAACAGGAAAACCTACCAATTTAATTGCCTGCTTGTTTGATTTGAGCGAAGACCATTCCCTTGCATGCTGGTGCAGCGGCTGAGTGATTTAGATAAAGAGCTGTTGCTTGTTCACTTCCTATCAGTCCAGCCCTGCTATGAGAGAAAACAGAAGCAGACTCTTGTCTGGAAACTCCTAAGGAACCGGGGATTAATTTCATGAGGAGCCTGGCACGGGACTTAATGTCTACCAGATCCTGATGACTACTTGATGAATCCTGCATTTACTTATAGAGGGCTTAATTGAGTTGACACAAGAATATTCCATTTGCAGCGCAAGCAAACAAGTTAAAAAAGGCTTAGTTAGACATTCTTAGTGGAGTCAGATTAAACCTTGATCCTAGCAAAATGCAGATGTTCCCCTTTTGGCTTCTGTGATGGATAGGCAGCCTGCTTTACTGAACAGTGTGCCTTTTCTTATGCTTAGCAACAAAAAGCTTTGCTATTCTTGCAGCAGAGCTCAGTATTATAGTAACGGGGAGAACAATTTCAACTCTGCACTCCAGTAATGTTAACATCCACCTTGTCCTGCACCCAAAGTGCTTTCCTCAGAGCTACGGGAGATACCTTAGTCATATCGTCTTACAGCAAAGCTTTAAAAATTGTAGACCCTTAAAATTAAGGAAAGAAGACGCCTTTAATAAATACTCAATTTTAAGACAATGATCAAATAGCTATTGTAATCAGTAATAAGCCTCAGAATTTAAGCTAGTTGTCTTTTCTTTTTCATCTTCTGACAGGCCATTACTTCTATGGATTAGCTCTTGAAAACAGAAACATCTCATCTGAGACAGCTGCCAGTTTTCAACTTTACAAATTTATCTAATGTAGCTTAATACTGAGACATTTTTCCAATGTACTTAACTAACAAATATCACCAGCATGAACCCTGGCACCCTGCTTATTCTGCAGACGCGAATCAACTGAGAGAGGGCTGAAGGACCTATTTTATGTTGTTTGCCCCAAATAACACCCTCCAGAAGGGTATTTATCCTCATCAGATGATTCAGTCTTTGTCATACACAGGTACAGTTTCCCTAGCCCCACCACGGTCTTCCGGGCTACCCCTGCCCCTGCCGGGTGACAACCGCATCCGAGCAGCCGGGTTGTCAGGTGATGCCCCGGAGGAGCTGGGTGATGCCAGTCGTAGTCACTGAGGAGCTTTGCAGAGCCCCAGCCCCAGCGTGCAGAGGTCACCGTGTCCTTGTATCACAGAATCACAGAATGACTACAGTTGGAAGGGATCTTAAAGATCACCTAGTTCCCACCCCCCTGCCATGGGCAGGGAATATATATCCCTTTGCAGGACCAAACCTTTCAGTGTAAGTCTACCCTTATCATCCTCCCTGCCTTTCAATTCTGTTTCATTTGTGGCTGATTTGTTCCTGCAATCTCTTTGAGGCATATTCCTCTGCACTCGCCAGGCTGCTGTTTTAGCAAAAAAAAAAAAAAAAAGCATCATTACACTACACTCAGACCACTGTCCAGATTTACGGTCATGGAAACTTCTTTTGACACTGTCGTTTCTGAGTGAGGCTGTGTTATCAATCTGCAGAGGGGAGAAGACAGTGTTTGCTATCTTACCTCGCTGTCAGCTCACTACTTCACATATCAATGTTATGACTGCAGTTCAGTTCATATTTGTGAAGTCCTGGAAAAAGGTTAAGCACTCTAGAAGTGCCGACGATTAATATTATTTTGCCCTGCAGAGCACACAGCTACTTCAATAGGATGGGGCAGTCCAAACAGGTCCTGATAGTGCCTGGATAAGCAAGCAACAAACATCAAGCAACCCGTCCTTGCATTTCTTCTGCAAGCAAATGACTGAGTGCTGTCTGGCTGAAGGTCATCCTTCTTTGTGCTTGTGTTTCTCTAAAATACCTTGGATCATGATATAACTTGCAGGAAGAAAGCTAAAGAAGCTGTCTTTATTCACATTTCTTTACATCCCTGGTAGCCTCCATGTTTATAGTAAGTGCAGAAAAGCTATACTTGCTGTGATTTTTTTTGATCTTGGCCTGGGACCTGCTGGTATGGGGAACTGGAGGCACGGAATGCGTGATGGTACGGCAGCAGTCAGCTACAGCAAGGTTAGAGATCATGGGGTTGATAGGCAAAGGCAGGTCCATACTCCCACTGCTCTTTCTTCAATCCCATCTCTTATAGTGTCTGATTTGAGAAGTAACAGCTGTGAAAGAAGAATAGCAGTTCCAGGATTGCTTTCTTGCCTGCCAGAAAGCCTTGTGCAAGTGCACTGCGACGAGCATTTCAAGAAATGCATGTATTTTTTTCATCGAGGAGTCTTGGACGTGCTTACACCTGGAATGCCCCACCTCATCTTGCTGCTAAAAGCGGGTTGTGCACTGTGTGCTTCCTAAACCGCATCTCTCCCGGCAAGCCACAGGCACTTAGCCTGGTTAGTGGTCTTTGAAATACAATCTAATGAGTAATGCAGTCAGAAAGGAAGAAAGTAATTTGGAAAATAACAGAGAGAAGGAGAACAGTACTTTTTAAACACTTTACTGCTGCATTTTCTTCCGCTTGGCCTTATTAATCAAGTTTAATAGCCAAAGACAGAAACAATCCACATTTTCTCAACAGTTTCAGAGTAAACCACAACACATGGAGGATTTTTTTCTGTTTGAGTGCTTACTTGAAAAAGCTACAAAAAATGGCTTACCACATCCTCACACCCACAGCAGCCTTTTTTTCGCACCCACTACAAGACATGCGTAGGCAGCGGAACTCATGGTGCCTGAGTGAGAAGTTTGCCCAGACTGCCAGGCCCCAGCTCCACGTGCAGTCACTGGAGACAAGTAATTAAGGTGTCTACTGTAAGATTGGATTCATTCGCCCTAACTAAAACATCTAGAATCCAGCCCATGTTTCAGGATTTTCAAGGCTGTGGTATATACACTGCTAACCTACAGCTGATTTGCCTTCCCAAGCAATCTTCTTCCCTACTTTGCCTGTGCCCAAAGCCAATTCTGAGTCATGGTGCGCATATTTCTTTGAGAAGGATAGTTCAAATTTCCCCCATCAGCTTGACATTTTTAATTGCATAGCATGGTACAGAATTACTAGACTGAGCATAATACACCAAGTCAATAAGCCATGTATTAAATTTTTAACCTGAGGCTTCAGAAATCCATATATTTTTGTAGGTGTGTTTCCTGGATGTGCTTTGAAGAGCAGGACACGTATAGCTTAAGGGAACTGTACAACCTTCTTTGTTTTAGACAGGCAGCCTTGTGAATGAACGGGACTTACAGCTTCGGTCCACACCTACAATAATTGTCCTGTGGTTGGGAAATGTTCCTTTTTTCAAGTATATGTGAGCATTAAATATCTCAGAGGAACAGAAATAATGACTCTACTTCATGGCTTGACTCCAAAGAGGAGACTTCTGACAACAGAGACTCTGCCCTGCATTTACAGCTGCAGAAGTGGTGCCCACATCTACTCGTTCTGTCTTAGGAGTTACCAGCAATTTGTGACACGGGGGCTGTATATAAAGATGAGATGTATTCCTCACACAAGAAATAGAGCAATCTGTGTTTTATTCCCTTGACTATCAAATTAAAAGAACGTTACTGTTTTACAGCTGGCCCCAGGCAAGGACGTGCCGCAGTAAGGACGTGTGCGGATGGGTGTGCGTGGTGTCCGCTGGAGCTGGAGCACAACTCTGCAGGCAGACTTTGCCCGGGAGGAGGATAAGGTGCATCATTTGTTCAGCCCTCTGGGGAATTAGCAAATAAAAGGGTCTGGGAGATCGCAGTCTAGCAAAGTATTCAAGTACCTGTTAAATTTTAATCAAATCAATAGCTTGTTGACTTTGGTGGCACTAATGATGTGCCTCAATTTAAGGCTGTGTTTAAGTGCTTGGCTGGATTCAGGTTTGAAATATTGCTGCCCAGTTTTGTGTATTCTAACACAGGAAAATGTGGAGAAAATGGAGAGTGATACCACCCCTAACATGAATGCTACTAAACTTGTTTTGGAAGACACAGGTAATTACCGTTCAAGGTGGAAAACTAACCATCTGTTTTGAGTAAAAACATGTTTTAAGGTTTCCTCTCCTTGCTCGCTTTAGGACATTCTGCCATTACTGTATTTTATTTGCCTTACCCACCTCCAAGTCTCTTCTGCTTGTTTTTCTTCCTTGTTTCACTGTTCTGGGAACTGCAGTTAAAAGAAAAGCAGAGCCCCTTTGAATCTGCAGCAGGCTGGATTAACTGGGACAAGCAGCCCCCCCTCCCCGGCCCTGCTGTTTGCAGCTGAGTGATAACATCAGCTGGCCCTTGTTCTTTGCCCTGTCCCATGTGTTTTCTCTTCTTCTTTTTTTTTTTTTTTAAGCTGTCACTGGCTTTGATGCCACATGCACCAGTGAACAGCAGCCACTGGTGCTTGATCTCACCACTGCACAAGAAAAGCTTTTACGCAGGCTGCAACCTGAGCTTCTGCAAACACATTTCAAAGCTCCGGCTGGTCAAGGTGCACCTCTGCTCACATTTCCTTTTATCAGAGGGCTGCAGGGGACCGTGCTGAGCGGGACTATTTACTCTCCTCTGCATGCAGCCCTGCTGGCCTGCATTATCAGGGGCAACATTTTATATTGGAGGTTGCCACCCAGTAACTAAACATGAGATAACATGAGTAGTCGTGGGTAAAAAATACTTACTCTCTGCAGAATATAGTAAGATGACACACTGTTCATTTACCCACGTGAGCAGGCAGGAGCCAAGGAGCGGAAGATTGTCTGCACCCTTGCTATCTCCCCATTTGTTTTTTAACCCTTTTTGGCAGCATAGCTGGGAATCCAACATGGATGAAAAATGAGAGTGCCAGGATCCAGGTCCCCAAAAGGATATCACAGGGTATGGTGGTAAGGCATAATAATTGATGTGGCTTGCTTACTGCCCGGTGTTATTTAAAAAGAATTTGAAAAGGAGTCTGATCTTCAGCAGAGGCTGGCACTGAATGTTACTTCTCTATCCAGAGCAGGAACGTAAGAAAGACCAAACACCATGAAAAGGCCAAAAGGAGTGGAGGAAAACCACATGTAAATATGCAGGAGGAACATGAAAGGGCTGTCAGGGCTGTTTCCTTCAGGGTTTCTTCACCGCTGTTATTGGCTGCCAAGGAGAAGTCGCTTTTGCAATGAGGTGGCTGGGACTTGGGCTGTCTCTCACGGGCAGGCTGGGGTGACGCTGCTCCTGCTTCCCCAGTGGCTGCAGAGGAGGGCAGTGAAGCTCCGTCTCAGCCTCCGCCGTAAGGCACGAGTCCAAGCCTCTGCCTCTTTTGTTGACACCCTTTATACTTAGCAAAGAAATAGAAATGTCCTTGCGACGTGTGGACATGACAGGCACTTGCTTGCTCTGGGTGTCCCTAGGGAGTTCTCATCTCGTATGCGTCCTTCTGCATTGCACCACTCTGGGGAAGATTATAGAGCTCCCTCTTGCATTGTAACCATGTTACGTAAAGCATCTGAATATGCCACCTCCTGAGAAAATGTGCCAGCTCCGACAACCTCATTCAGATATTTCAGCTATGATAATGACCCATTTAAAGTACTAATTAAAATTGGATGAGTTTCATATCTCCCCTAGCTTTAGAAAAGAAAAATCACAGGTCAAATATAAATTTCATAAATGCTTGATAAAACCTCTGCAGGAAGGAATTTGGCAGAGGGCATCGAGAGCAGGCACTTTTGAGCAAATGAAAGAACCTAAAGCAAGACTTTGAAGTCTGACCTTCAGAACGTATAATAATACACTGGATGACAAAGGTAATAAATACCACAGAGCGGGACAAAATGTATCTAATTAATCAGTTTTAGCCACGCTTTGGCATTCTTTTCAAATACGCTTAACAGAAGGATTTTCAAATTTACCATCACAGTTTTTCAGTGTTGTTAGTTCTGAAAATACTGCTTTATTTTTTCTCCATGCAAAGCAGCACATCATCAGTAATTTTATAGTCACATCCACTTCAGCAGTGTCATTTCCATGGACTCAGCAGTGGAAAGGCCTGAGAGAGCAGTGACTAGTGGTAGTCATCACTCCACTGAGAACTATGGGCCAAGCATGTTCTTCTGAACTTTATGTTAAAATCAATGGATAAGCTAATTGCACAGACACTGCCATATGAACTATAACCCCAATTTCTTCTTCTCTGTGTGGACAGACTAAAAGGTGTGCTTTCTTACTCTTGTCTTCCCAGAATCGCAGAACAGATGAGTTGGAAGGGACCTCTGGAGATGTCTAGTCTGACCCCCCCACTTCCTTACATCTCTGATGGTTATTTATACACAGCGATAAGTTCCCCCCTGAGCTTCCCCTTCTCCAGGCTGAACAGTCCCATCTGTCGTAGCCTCTTCTTGCAGGACACCTGCTTCAGTCTCTTCTTCATCCCCATGGCCCTTTGCTGGACTATCTCCAGTATGTCCCTGTCACTTTTGTACTGGGGAGCCCAGAATTGGACACAGCACTCAGATGCGGTGTCACCAGTGCTGACTAGAGGGCAGGGTCATCTCCTTTGACCTGCTGGTGACACTGCTCTTAATGCAGCTCAGGAGGTTCTTGACCTTCTTTGCTGCAATTGTGCACTGCTGGCTCATGCTCAGCTGCTTGTCCACCAGGATCCCCTGCTGTCCTTCTCTGCAGATCTGCTTTTCAGCTGGTTGGTTCCCAGAGTCTACTGGTGCATGGGGCTTTGCACTCCCCCTTATTGAACTTCATGAGATTCCTGTCAGCTCATTTCTTCAGCCCGTTCAGGTCAGGTCCCTCTGAATGGCAGCACAACCCCCTGGTGTATCAGCCACTCCTCCCAACTTCGTATTACAGAATCACTGAATCACAGAATTGTAGGGGTTGGAAGGGACCTCTGGAGATTATGTAGTCCAACCCCCTGCCAAAGCAGGGTGACCTAGAGCAGGTTGGACAGGAATGCGTCCAGGTGGGCTTTGAATGTCTCTGGAGAAGGAGACTCCACCACCTCTCTGGTTGGGCTGTTCCAGTGCTGCGCCACCCTCAGAGTAAAGAAGTTTTTCCTCATGTCGAGATGGAATTTCCTGTGTATTGTCTGCAGTCTTGTTGAGCCTTCACTCTGTCCCACAATCTAGGTCATTAGTGCAGCTAGGTCTAAGCAGCTCCATGAACAGTCTGCTCTCCTTGAAGTGCAGGCTTGTGATCTGCCGGTAAAGCCCAGGAGTGGCTGATGAGGCAAACCTTATAGGCACTGGTCACAGACTGGGAGGCATGGCTGAGGCAAGGTGAATTGCTCCATATTCCTCATTCCACGCCTGGGGTCCTGGTTCAAGGATCCAGCACAGCTGTGCAAAATGATCTTGCATAATGTGTGCCGCCAATGCGTGGCATTAAACCTTTTCCCAAAAGACACCCGTAGCAAGGCTGTTCTGGCACCCGGCCCCGTGCCCCAGGTGCTTATTTCACAAACTCTCACATGGAACAGGAACTTGCAAGGCTGGGAAAGGGTGAGACAAAGCACAGGTGGCTTCAGGAGCTTTAGATAAGGGAGTAGATGAATCTGATACCCCAAAGAGCATTACAGTGCTTATGTCAGGGACGAATACTAATATACGGAGAGCACATTTGAAATTCTGGAGGCTTTCCCTTGTGAGATGAATTCAGTCATTTTATGTAGATCTGTGTGTCCTCTGGATGAGCACCTGCTGGAGGAAAAGTGGAGGGCTGCCAAACTATGAGATGCAAAAGGCCACTTTCCACAAATAAAGTCTTGCTGGATGCTGGGATTGGCTGAGGAAGAGGATGCAGAGTGGCATCTGGTTCACTGCCCAGTCCAGAGTATATGCACCAGGCTCTGCGATTGAGAAAAGCTCTCTGAGGACACCAGAGAGCCTTTCCAAACTGAGCGCTGCAAGAGATGGACATTGAATGTTCCATTACAAGTTACAACCAACAATATCTGGATAGATGTCACAGAAGTTACTTCCCTTATACTCCCAAGTTAGAAGGTACCACGTCAAAACTTGTTAACACTAGTACTTCTGCCTGGTCTTGAGTCTCACTGCTTCTTTCTTTTCCCACTTCTTCCAAGCCACTTTCCCCAGCTGTGAAACAGTTCTTTTCTATCCTCTCTTCATATCTGAAGACAGTGAATTTCCTCCTCTAATGCCATAACAGCACACAGCAGAGTGGACACACCTTTCAGTGTTTGCCTAATGTTACTTCTTATTGAAAACACCTGCCTATGTGGAAATTAATTTCTGATTGTGTACAGTTTGCCTAAGCTGGGTTCCTGAACTGTACGTAAGCACCTGACGCTCGCTAAAGCAACCCTGCTGCAATGAGGACTTCACAGGGGCACTAGTTCTCACCAGTTTCTCACACTTCCCACAGAGGCTCTCAGAGACAGACCCGCGTGCCCTGCTGAATCACTTACCCTCTGGGGATGTCCTTGGCGCCCTGGCTGAAGTCCTCTTTGACTCCGTGTGCCATCACAACAAGATGACGTGCCTTCTACAGACCCATGTGTCACGGGGGCGGTAGTGGAAGGTGGTCTTTCCTGTCCTCAGGCTTTGAACTGTGTGGAGGAAAAAGCTTTTATTCCTTGCTGAGCTGGGTGACTTGTGCTTCTTGCAGACTCATAGAGGTACCTTTGGGGCAGGTGTGGTTTTCCTGCATGAGGAGGACCCAAGTGCAATGTGCACCTAACCTGGTGGCCCAGCAGTATGGAGTGCTGGGGTGGGGCACTCCAGTGCCATCCATGGGAGCTAAGCTGAGAGATCAGTACAGGTCATAATTTTTATGTATCTACCCATCTTTATCTAAGACATAATAGATGATGAACAGTGCAATTTGTGAATAGTCTTGCGCTCCACGTGTTGTTCAAGGCTCTGCTGTTGCTCCCAGACTTTGCAAAACTCCCCCCAAAATCACTGATCTCCTTGGAATGCCTTGTAATATATTGCTTAATTATTTTACATGCCTCCTATTAATTAGCCATGGCTGGTATGTACATGCTTGTACACTGCACTGTCTGCACCGTAACATGCACATACCTGAATATTAGATAGCGTGATTAATGGTGAGTTCTTCTTAAACATCAGCTTTGCTGGTAAAGACGTTGAGTGCAGTTATCTGGGTGACCTAAATTGCTTCAGGAGCTGGGGCTGCTACGAGAGAGTGAATAAGTGATGGCATTATGAAATCATGTTTTCTCTTGTGTAGCTAAAAATGGCTCCAGCCAAATAAGACAGGCTCTAAGTTTGCTTTGGGGTGTGGTGAACTTGTATATTTGCAGTTTCTCACAGGAAAGGATTAAAAAAATCCCTTTTCTGAAGGGTTCCTTCACTGCATTTTAGGAGGACTGGGCAAGAGCTCCATCCTCCTGCTGAAGGAAACATTTGCTGGTTGTGTTTGCCCTCTACCAATGGACGTTTTCTTAACTGTGCCATACTAAAGGGCTTACAACAACCATGACAGACCAGGTACATGCAGGCAGAGCTCATTGACTGTGCCATGAGCAATGCCTGGCAGCTCCCAACAGCCCCTGGCCAGCAGGAGCAGCACCACCACAGCGACTGCGTTGAAAGGCCAGCCTGGAAGGTGCTGGATGTTCGAAATTTTCACTGATAACAGGTGAGCACGTTTCAGGTTTACAGGAGAATTTTGTGCACCCGGGGGATAAAAAAAATAGTGACTGTTCTGGTAAGATCAGGATAAATCACCTCTTTGTTAGAAAGGAAAGGAAAACAAGATTGCTTCTAACACAGCAAGCAAGCACTGTATGGCTTTGCAGCTCGGTTTTGTACAGCTCTTGTTTTCCTTGTTTGCAGTGAATACACATACGAGGCCTTTGATTAGTTAAGCAAAGTACTGATGAGTAAAGGGAATGTTCAAAGCTTCATGTTGAGATCCTGTAGAGGGCATTCTCGAATATCCCAGCGAAGATCAAACCGAACTCCTCCAAGGCATTTAGATGCATTTCCTGTTGTGCCATGGAAATGATGATTTTTTTTTACTGTGATATGGGCACAGCAAGTCCTGCATTCCTTTAGTAAAGCAAATGGATCAGGGAAGTTGTCAGCTGAGTAACTGTGGAGTTAAAAGGCCATATTCCCATTTCACATTTCCTGCCCTAAGCAGGAAAGACTAAGGATTGGATAAACTCTCTATACTGGGAATATCATGGAGCAAATGGAGGGACAAACTGACAAGGTGCATTTATTAGTAACTATAAAAGATAAATTGTTTTTTTTGAGACAGCACCCGTTTGTGTTGCTGTGTGTTCTTAGGGTCACGGTAGCTCAATTGCAGCAAAACAGGTTGTCCTCAGAAGAGCTCTGTTAGGTAGGTCTATGGCTTATGTGACTCTAGAGAAGAGCTTTCAACATTATGTTTCCAGTATCTCAACTGATGAGTGCGTAAAGTTCATTTTGATTCATGGGACACTGAGGGAATCCCTACAATGCCAAATCCAGTATTCTGCCATCTAGTCCTAGTCATCGTTGTCCCTTACAGAGAACAAGTTTTACATTTGTTTCTATTTCTCTTGAAAAAAATCAAACTGCAGTCCTAATTCTCCTTTCACTGAAGTGATAGTGAAGTTAGAAGCCTCGGTGGCCATGGATTGTGCTGCTGCTTTTCAGAAAAAAGTTTGCCAAATTGTCAGTTTAAACCTTTCAAAATTGTTGAAACCAAATCTTTCAGTGGTTCCAGCATTTTGATCTTGTACAAAATTAAAATAAAACCCATTCATATTCAGGATCACCTGAATTTCCGTGGTAAAAATTTTCTTTTCCAAAGATGAAAATTTTATTTTCAGATAGTTCTGAGATAAAAGCTTTGATTGTCTTGCCAGTGTGATGTGTCCCATAACAATAATCCTGTGATTAGTTAGTATTTAAGGGGTATGTTAATGCTGTGAAGAGTTTATCAATTTGCCCTTTCTCTTTGGCTTATTGCCTAATTAGGAACATGACTTTGATCATCTTCCACTTCAGCAGGCTTTGGTGCTTCTGTTATGTAAACACGTGTGGAAGTGGCTATACATATCACAATGATTACTAAATCATTGTTGTCTGCAAACTCCAGGAACATTTGTGTTGTGATATTCATTTTAATTGCTAACCAGACAGTATTAATTAGGGGAAATCCATGATATTGTAATTGGTCTGTCATCTCTTCTTTCACACTGGTGAAACTCTCTTAGGAAAGTCACTGAGGAATTCTGAAAAGAAATTGCTCCTAATGGGAGAAGCACACAACTAGGTGGAAAGAGATATGATAAAGTCATGATAAAATCATCATTTAATGGTTTAGAACATTAGTCATGTTTTAAAATTATTTATGTGTCTGCCTCTCTTTCTGCCTATTCATCTATTCTTTCACAGATCCATATTGCTCTCCAAAAAGTGAATGGTATTTCTAATTCTGGAGAAGGCAAGAGTCTATATGTAACTCCGTTTTATGTTTCAGGCTATTGCTAGTATTTTTAGATTTTATTAACTTTTTATTGATTGGTAGATCAGAAATTGGATGAGGGATGCTTGTTTACAAACAGGTCCGCCACCCCCACCCCCACCAAAATAAAAGGCAATAAAAGAAGAGAGGAGAAATGTTGATGTATTTAGTAATTCTGTTGTATGCTTGTATCTCTTAGAAGAATGAATCTTTATCAAAAAGAGACTGGAAAGATTTGTCATTGTGAACTGTGCTCTTATTGATTTTTTTTTTTAAAAGCTGTGTTCAAATCCATACTGCCATTGGGTGATACATTGTACTTTCCCTCCAGCACTGCTAATACCAAAGCATTGAAAGAACAGTGAAAGCCTACCCTGAAATCTAAATATTGAGTGCATGTTGAGCCCGTATTTAAAAATATTATCTTTATAATCATGAATCCAAAACAAATTCTCAAAATTTTGAATTACCAACTACAGGAGACACATCGTCAAGAAGGCGGGGGTTCCTACCTGGCATTTCTGCAGGACTGGACTTTAGGACATGTCTGAAGTCAGCCTTTCTGAATCATATCTATTAAAAGTCCCTGCTCACTTTTGAAAAGCTCAGTTCTACACTTGTATTCAGGCAACAAAATGTAATGTCTCCTTTTTTTTTTTTTTTCAGAATTAGAGGACTTTCACAACCATCAATGCCTTTAATGAGGATTGTGGTTGAGTAATTAAGTTGCCCAACTATAGATTAAGATATCTAGCAGTATTTTGAAAACGTTGGCTGTGTTTTAACTTGTGCTTGTTTTTACTGTGGCTATCTGTCATTTCTTTCCGTCTCTTAGAATGTGAATGGCTTTTGCAGCAAATATATTTTTGGTTTGTGTTTGCGCCGCGTCAAGCAGCGTGGGCGCTTAGGGACACGGGGTTTGGGAGCACCATCCTACAGCCTTGGGTGGGATCCGAGCTGTGTGGATGCATTTCCCACAGCACAAAGCCTGGTGCAAAGTAGGCGGCTTCCCAGTTGATTCACACAGATACTGAAAGTTGTCCCAGTTAAGTGTTTTGCCCTTCACAGCTTTTAATCTTTCTCAATTTAGTCGATTTTTCTTCCTCAAAACGTGTGTGGATTTTCTAAAGCCAATAAAATAAAAATACTGATCCACTTAGTCCAGTATTTTATCTTCAAAAGTAACCAGTTCCAGAGACTTCAGAGAAAGAATTGCATTTACACCAAAGAGAAAAGAGCCCTTAGGTCTGAGGAGCTGAGGAAAGAAGCTGAAAAGCTATTAGAAAGCCACTGGTTGATTTTTATTAGACAACAATAAGAGCTATTAAAGTCGTCTAAAAAAACAAGCTATTATTATTACAAGCCTTTATTTTAGTAATAAATTAGACCATTATTCCCTCTCTGCCAATCTTCCCATGACATACCATCACGTATCTCCGGTCAAAATGTTTTTTCCACTCCTTTGATCAGCAATTCCCTTTTAAACTATCTCCTCGCAGCTCCTTCTTTGATCACCTTTGACAGATTGCTGCAGTACGGAGGACTAGTGGATTTAGAAGAGCAAGGAAAATCTCGGGATACAAAACATATTTATATGAAATACAACATAGGCCTGTCTCCAAAGCAGAAAGTCAGAATAAAAGATATATGTGCTAGTGCAAGGAAATGGCAGACGCAAGAAAAATTGGCTGGTTGTCTGTCTGGCGCTGCAATTCATCCTTTGCCTTGGGGTTTCAGCAAACAGCATCTGCGTGAACCTTGGTGGCTAGAAATCAATAATATAGATTTCATCTGCAAACAGATGCAATCTCTGCCCCTTCGTGGGAGGAGCAGCTAATACCTCCGGCAAATCCAGGGCATGACTCTCAGGTGTGCCTCGCGCAGGGCACGGGCAGCGCGCTCTGAGCTTGCACGCAGCCTTGTTTTCATCCTAAGCGCAGTGACAAGTCAAAGGGTCAGATACGAGGGGGGAAGACTGCTGGGCACGGGCGAATTTAGGAGCAAAGTGTAAAACGATGGGTTCATAAACGGTTTATGGAAATCATGTAAGACTTTAAGAAATACAAGCAGAAGAGTATAATTTCTTGGGGCGGACGGCTGGGTATATGACACCCTTGAGCTCCCAACAGGTCATAGGCTTTGTTTTAAACTATTTTCTGGATTTCTATTTCCTAGCCACTTTTATTCCAGCCTGTTGTTGTCTGCAAGTCCTTCCATTTTTTTTGTTTTGTTTATTTTTCCCTGCTTTTCCTTTACAGCACTCTTTCAGAGATGATAAATTTTCCCTTTAGCAACAGCACATGGTTTCTCCATTTTGATGGAATTTGCATTTCTCTTTGTTTCAGTTTTGCACCTGGAAATAAAGATAGCATTGCTTAATAGTCTGAGAAGATGTTACGAGAGTTCCTGGATCATTTAAGAGTGTTTCATGACAGACTTAGCTTTCATAAAAGTAGGAATAAAGTGATAGCTAGGGAGAGGACTTACACCTTTTAGAAAAAAACCATAGCTAAAAGTGAAATTGCCTTTACTTCCCTCTCTGCTGCAAACTGTACTTAAGATGTTTTATCCCAGCACATGTAAATGACAAGTTTTTGACTGTAGCACAACTGTGAAAACGGCAGACTCAAACTATTGTTCCAAAGTATCTTTCACTTAGTTACACATTAATAACTGCTGCAGTAGTTGTACATTCACATATTAAGATATTGACCAATTTTAGAGTTAAAATGAAAGCTTCCTTCTCCGTGCGTTACCACTGAAATAAACATATACAATTTTTCCGGAGAAAGTAGTGAATCTTTATATAGCACTCTAATGGCCTATAAAATATATGGCTGACTGGAATGCTAACAAATATTAAACTTTAATCTCAAGAAACTACAGAAAGTGTATGTATATATTGAAATTTTAAGATTAAGGGGGTACAGTGCCTACACTCAGTAGTGCTAGTACAGAATGTTTTGCATTAATGGTATCATAAGAGCTCTCTAAAACTCTTGTCACAGCAGTTCTGGCCCTTACCTATAACAACAACAAAAAGTTGTTACACATTGGATGCACTTTCAAACTATTTCTTCCTTCTTAAGGTTCATCTGAACAAGTAATAATTAATTATATTCAACTTTTCCGAGATTACCCATCTCCCCCCACCAAAAAAAAAACCCCACTCTGAAAATGAGCCTATTTTTGCATGTGCCAGATGCTCTGGGCATACTGCTTCCTCTGCTATGTGCTTCCTCTACTGTGTATGTGACGTTTTGCTTTGACCTGTTGTTGTTCTTCCTGGCAAAACCATATTGATTTTCATAGATTTGTAATCTTGCGGGAGAGTAAAAACATTTTTTTGGGGGGGAGGAGGGCTATTCAGTACTTTCACGAAAAACATGAACTCAACAAAATTCAAGTTTCATTATGAAATACTTTTGTTGGAAATATTTTTGTTGACCAGCCTTGCCATTTAGATACCTAGGTTTATGTACACTAATGACTCACGTGTCCTTCCCCCACTGATTCTCAACACCTTTGCTATTGTTTTCACAAACTGCTCTTTCCTCTTTCATTCTGAAAGAAATACAAAGGCGGTTGTAATCAATCCTTGCCGTGCTTTTCCTTGCCTTTCCAGCAATTGCTTCATTTTTTGGCTTGAGACACAGCTCTTTTCTGAGATAGGAGCACACCTCTTGATCTTTCAGATTTGTCTTCTGTGTTGTGCTCTACCAAAAGGATATACCAAATGTCACCACGGCTCAGTTAGCACTGCTTTAAATTGCGGGTTGAGAGTTTAAAATAACTTTAAGAAAAGAGACTGAAGGGAGCAGACAATGCAGAACTTGTTCTAGACAGCCGCACTCACGGAAGTTAATTAATATGCCAAATGTTAAGTTTATCTTTAACTAACTTGCTTATTCCTAAAGAAGTAAACACACATTTAACACTTCCTCTTGAAATTAGGGTATCACTGTGCTGCCACGTTTCCTGAGTCCCACCTAGCTTGGAGGCACCCCACCTCCTGGTCGGGTCCTGGGTCCTCCTGGTCCCAAGCCACGTTGGGACTTTCTGGCAATGCCCATGTTGGCTCTGCAGTGTTTTTGCTGGGGAACTTCAGTTTTGACAAATGTTGGGTTCACCAAACTGAAGCTTCTTCCAGTCACACCTTGGTGGGGGTTTTCAGAAAGTAGCCGCTCTGACCAAAACGTTTTATCTCAAAAAGGACTGAGAAAAATGACAGCTCCTCTCTGAAAATCCCAGTAGGCTTTATGGCTTCAGACAGATGCTGCATTTAAAACGTTACAAGTTATGAACATCAGTTGAGGGTGGGATTGCTTTTGTCTAAGCTTAACTGGGCAAAGGTTAGTAGTCTAGCCTAAACTAGTCATCTAGTCCCCCTCTGTAATCAAATATAAGTAGCTCCAGAAGTGATTCATGCCTCCTGCCCAAATCTATCTAAAGGCGGGATGAGTCACTGGCTGCAGAGGGAGCTGCGAGGGGGTTAAAGTTAGGTGAGCCGTGTTGTGCTGCTGGGTGCAGTGTGTGTTAGCCTGCCCTCCCAGGGGTGCAGTGTGTGTTAGCCTGCCCTCCCAGCGCAGCAACACGCCTCAGCTGTAAAGTACCGACTTGGGCTGCATCACCTCTCCTGCCGAGCCGCGAGGAGCACGCACCCGGACAGTCACGGCAGCTCGCAGGGCGAGTGCTGGCAGGTTCAGCTGCCGTAGCCCAGTCATGGGGCTGAACCCTGAGTACCAGCATCTGTTTGTAAAACTGGCTCTGAGATACGTCTGATAGAGAGGATTGCGACGCCGAAAGGCTGTAGTGCTTGCGAAACGTTGCACCATTTCAAATAGCTCAGGTTAATACCAAATATCTGAACACCCCTTGACTGCGGTATCACATGGTTCTTTCTGTCTGCAGGTACTACCAAGAATTAATTAATTACTTCATTATGCACACTGTGAGTCTTTGAGCCTGAAAAGCAAAGCATCATATAAAGCCAGTATCTAGTCCCTATGAATTTATTAAAATGATTCTCCTGTCAGCCATCCTGACTATTTATAATTAATCCAAACAGTCCATGTGACCTTTCACTTTATTCCTCATTAATTTTTCTTGCTTCCTCCACACAATTGTAAAACCCCATAGTCACAGCCACATCCTATTCTTTCCACAGTCTGGGAGCTTTCCAGTTCACCTCATTCCCGGTATTTTTTATTTTTTGAGAATCCTTCTTGAACTGATTTAATTTTCACCTCCTCATTCAGCTACTGGCTTTGTTCTTACTTCTGATGGATTTGTTGCTATGCAGCACAAATGCGGAATACGTACATTTATGTTTGGATATTTTGTGTTTCCGTTGCACCATCCCATTGGATTTTACTCATAACCACCCATGTTTACTTCCTGCTCTGATGGAATTTGTTTTCTTTGCTTTATGTTTCATCCTTGCTCATAGTGGCAAGGTGTAATCCTGACTGTGCAGACAGCATCAGTTTGTCACCAGCTGTGTCTCTGAGGTTAGTCACAACAAACAGAAGCACTAGGGGAGGCTGGGAAGGCCACAGGAAACAAATATCATGGGGTTTTTAATAATGGGAGTACTTGTACCGGGCAATGTTTATGTTTTGCAGTCATGCTCAGGGCCTTATCATTCTACATACTATATGCCTACAACAAAACACAGGACTTACCCATGACCAGACACGCCACATACCCTGAGCTCCTCACGGCACTCCTGCCTCCTCCACTGAACCATGAACTTGGATGAAGACCAGGGTTGAAGCAAAAGTAAAGTGGAAAACTGATGTCATTCTGCCTCTTGTCCAGATTCAATACCTGAGCAGTCCTAAATGTTTGGACTACCTGAAAAGAGGTTGTAGAGGCTAGGAGGTTGTAGGGGTCAGTCTCTTCTCCCAAGTAACAGGCGATAGGACAAAAGGAAATGGCCTCAAGTTGTGTCAGGGGAGGTTTAGACTGGATATTAGGAGAAATTTTTACACTGAAAGGGTGATCACGCATTGGAACAGGCTGCCCAGGGAAGTGGTTGAGTCACCATCCCTGGAGGTATTTAAAAGGCGGGTAGACATGGAGCTTAGAGATATGGTTTAGTGGTTAGGTTGATGGTTGGACTAGATGATCTGAAAGGTCCCTTCCAACCTAGGCAATTCTATGATTCTATGATTCTATGATCTGGATCATAACTTTGTTTATAGAACCATGAAATGGTTTTATTTGAAAAGATATATACCTAGATATACCTTGAAAAGCTATATACGTGGAAGAATGCTGAGTAAAATCAATAAAGAACAAGCACAGGAGTCCTTGGTCAGCGTTTGCTTTAATTTTGGAATGAGCTAAATCATTTTAAGCTGGACTCGAGATGGAAATCAAGAGGGACTTTTTATGAGGGAGTGTAGTAATTGGATGAGGGGTAACGGTTTTAAACTGAAGGAGGGTAGATTTAGATTAGATATTAGGAAGAAATTCTTTACTGCGAGGGTGGTGAGACACTGGAACAGGTTGCCCAGAGAAGCTGTGGATGCCCCATCCCTGGAAGTGTTCAAGGCCAGGCTGGATGGGGCTTTGAGCAGCCTGGTCTAGTGGGAGGTGTCCTGCCCATGGCAGGGGGCTTGAAAATAGGTGATCTTTAAGGTCCCTTCCAACCCAAACCACTCTATGATTCTATGAAATATATATTTGTGGTCTATTTAGAAGGACAAATACAGGACTGTTTGAAATGGCAGAGCATTCACTGAGATGAAAAGAAACCCTGTCCTGTTCCTTTAACTTACTGGTATGTATTTTACTTACTCAGTAGGCATTGGCCTTGAAGCTGATGCAGCTGCTGTTGAGAGGATGAGCTCTAGCGAGTGGTTTTAGAGTCCAGGTCAACTACCCCTCTTCCTAGCAGGCCTCTTTTCACGGCAGTCCTCACTCCATCAGCTCCTGCCGCGTGGACAATAACTTGAGAAGACGCCCAGGGAAGCACCAAATTGCTAAAGCAGGACCGGAGGTGGCCAGGGGTTTTTACCTCAGAGGCTGGATCTGCAGCTGACAGGTGGCCACTAGCTCACCTGCAAGGCCATCGCATTTGATAGCAGGGTTCTCATTCCTTGGCCACATCACAGCTAAATCAACGTTTCAGAGTTTCAAAGCTTTTCAGTTGTCTCTGTTTAGCTGAGACCTGTGACAAGTTGACTTGAACTGAACAGAGAGAGGATTGCTGAAGTACAATTGTGCACATGGAGGTTTGCCACGTTTCTGAATCAATTTCAATTTACAATTAAAGTAATATAGATTTAAATGAATACTTGAAATTAAAACAACAGTTTCCTGTGCCTCCCAATTGCAGGCAGAATCTGAGTTTTATTCTGTGAGGAATCACCCTTTTTGCCACGTACTATCCCAAATCTTGCCAGCTCTGCTAAACCATTTACAGTTAGATAAACTGTAAATGCATTTCTTAGGGTACTCTGAAGAGAGTGGGCTGGTAACTCTGGAAGCCCTTTTTCATGTTTGGTTTATTTGAATCTATGGGTAAGTATTCAGTGTGTGGGATTTACGTTACGGCCATGACAAAAGAAAGACAGAAAATACATCAAATTATCTGACTTTGGGCACTAAACATTCCCCCAAATTATTTTTCCTTGTTTCCTTGAATTTTGCAGGACGCATTTTTTTTTATTGCAGCAAACTAATTTTTTTCCATTAAAAATCTGCCACATTTTCTTATGCACTGTGGATTAATCAGCAGAGTTAGATTTTTATATACTCCAGCATTTGTACAAATGTTTTACATATGAGGATTGTTGCTAATAGTGGCCTCTGTCCTCAAGTAAGACAAGATGCTAACAGAATACAATCCACACTGATTTATTTTGTAAATATTTGAACATCAGGAGAAAGTATGTGTGATAGTTTGAGATCAGGCATGGGGAGCTGTAAATGGAGATTTTAGACAAAGTGGCCATGGTAGAAAACCATCCTGTTGGACAACACATGATGAGGCTTTGTATCAGCGGGCAGGAAAAGTCTTCTTACCATCCCATCACTATGTTTCCTCAATGGTTTTTGAGCAATATAAGGTGATCTATGAATGTCTCATGCTCTGGAGGAATGAGATGGTCCTTCTCCCCACAACTGTAGGGTAGTAAAGTTATATGATCTAAATAACTTAAAAGTCAAGAAAATTAGAGCCTCCAGATTATGAGTCTGTTTAGGAAGGTTACATCTCAGGCTCATTTTCATATATTACATGTTTTTCGGACTCTATAGTAATTGGCATCAAGAAATTGAATCCTTTTCTATAACAGGGAGAAAGAACGGAGACCTGTTCTTGCTGCCACCACAGCAGACGGAGGCAGCTCTGGGGGAGCTCTTCCTAAATCCAGTAGATGCCTGGAGAGGCACCTCAGCTTGTGTTTGCGGGTGAACACAATAGACTACATCACCATTTGATGTTGATTGACTTTTGTGTGTGATGAACTGATTTTTAAATTTACTTTCTTGCAGGAAATAAATGTTGAGTGAGAGCTGGTCCTCAAGAAATGAGGGGCGAGCTGCATCGTTCCAACAAGTTCAAGAGATACTTCGCTGTGCTGGGTCCCACACAGAACTGCTTCAGGTGTGTTTCGTTTTTCAGTTGTGTTCCTGCAAAGCTTACCCAATTTGCTTTGACTGGCCTGATGTTCTTTTCATTTGGCCACACTGAAGTTCCTAGAAGGTTTAAATAGTTCACCTTGAAAAGATTTGTGATTTGGAATTTGATTTTGTGGTAGCTGTGCTCAGAGCTCTTTGCAGACAAATAAAAGCATCATAGCACAATTCTGAGAAACTTACCATCTAGAAGAGCTAAAAACAAGCCAAGGATGACGTTACAAACAGGTATCAAAGAGGAAAACAATAAAAAATGATACGCCAACTTCATAGAATCATAGAATGGTTTGGATCGGAGGAGATCTTTAAAGGTCATGGAGTCCAACCCCCTGCAATGAGCAGGGACATCTTCAACTAGATCAGGTTGCTCAGAGCCGCGTCTGAGCTTGAATGCTTCCAGGGATGGTGCACCTCTCTGGGCAACCTGTGCCAGTGTTTCACCACCCTCAGCGTAAAAAATTTCTTCCTTATATCTAGTCTGAAGTTATGCAGGAAGAGTCTGAAGTTATACGTAAAAAAGAACCGGAGAGTTGATGTCTAATCTGGTAAGCCTCTGCTTAACTATGCAACTCATTCATTTCTTGACTGACTGCACGTTTAGATTTTAGTTTCCTTGGGGTAGGGACAGATAAAGATTGAGCAGGATGTTGAACCTAACTAGAAACATTACTCAGAAAGAAAAACTGTACAAAAATGAGGATAGAATAATGCCTTGTGTAACATGACTGGCACACGGATGAGGTCATTGGGAATGTAAACACAGAAAGGGACCGTCAGAGAGGGCGTAAGATGAGCAATTCAAACTGATGAATAACTGTGGAAGTGGCTAAGACTTCCTACTCGCAGTGATGTAAGAAGAGGTTGGGTTGACAGGAAGGAGTAAGAGCAGCATTCCCCTCAGCACTCTTTGTGCATGAGTCTGACTCTGGGCTCTGGCCGGTTCGGCACGCTGTCTTATGTTGATCACCACCTGGTGAATAATCACGTGTTTTTGTGGGTAACTGTCGATGATTGCTACCCTTGCTACAGCCTATGACAAAGAAGATAAAATTGGTGCTCCTGTGGGGCTCTTGAAACCCAAACAACCAAAGCTCTTAGATCTTTTCAATATGAATTGCCGAGGCAACCCAACTCCCCTACAAAGGTGCAAACTAGTTTTAGAGGATTTATTGTTGTTTCAGGAGCTAGACTGATTTCTGGAAATGGAGATATGTAACTCACTTTGATCTGGAGGTTGTTCTTCTCTGATAGCGTTTGTTTTTCTGGTATATCACCAGTCTTACTGGCAAGTGTAAACAATCAAAATTCTCAACGCCTTTTGTCACGGACGCCTCCCTGGACTAAACTGCCTGTTACATCGTTGCTTGCAAATGAGATGGTCCATTTTGCAGATTCCATTTTGCAATGTTCTACTTAAGTGAACTGATACAGTCCTCTTTAGTCCCGTAGGATGAAATCTAGGATAAATGCGGCCCAATTGCTAAACTTCCCCAAAATTTGGAGGCATCTCTTTGCAGGGTAAAGCTAAGCCCTGTATTTGATTATTTGTCTGTTGTTGACATAGAGTGTTCTTCGTCAAAAGCCCTTGGAGGTACTAAGTACTTTTGCAGTTCTGTGTTCAGAATGCACCATCATCTACAAAACACCTGAAACGGCCTTTTCCCAGTTGCTATATCTTTGCAGAGTTTCTTTTCCACACCTATATACTACCCAGAGATGAATTAAAAGAGAAGCAGTGAATCAGGAAGCTGTGGACTTTAAGAGGTCGCTTGCACCAGACAACCCAAGAACAGGAGCTTGCAAATCCTTATTCCTGGAATAAATCCACTGGACTTCATAAAATGTGGGACAAAGTTGCTATATGAAAAATGACTTAAGAACAACGTTCTTAAACGCTGTAGCCCAAGGTTATTCACAGGCTATGATGGCTCTTTCCTCTCTAAGGCAGCAATACCAGCAAAGGCTTGCTATGGGAGATTAACCTCCATAGAAAGGGGGACACACAAATTGTCACCCCTTTCCAGACTTGCTTTGTATCCTGCACTGGCACAGGTCCACCAGGGCTTGTGTGGGGAAGGCCACATGTCAGTGATGATAGAGTTGCTCTTGGGTTTTTGTGGAAAAGCCTAATCTGCACAGCAAGCATCAGTTAGCTCTACCTCCAGTTGTGTTCAAAGGCTGGTGAAACACTTGTGTCTGAGCAGCTCAGACCACACCAAAATGATAATTATGCAACTGGAGTGCATCGGTCTCTGGTAAAATCTCACTGTATGCAATCATTATTTCTGCTGCTTTCTTCACAAAATACATGCACAGGGAAATAGCATCATATACTGAATTCATAGAATCATAGAATGTGTTGGGTTGGAAGGGACCTTTAAAGGTCATCTAGTCCAACCCCCTGCAGTAAGCAGGGACATCTTCAACTAGATCAGAATTCTTCTTATGGAATCCAGACAAACAACAGCTTGTTAATATGATTCTGGAGATAATGTTTTTTCCAAGCAGAACTTCAAACTCCCCGCTGCTTTGGATACTGTCTGTGATGAATGTGGTATTGCCTGCAGCACACTGTAGCTTTTGACAGAAATAAACTACCTTTTCAGCCATATTCTGAAATGAAAAATATTAAAGTACTGTGGAACAGCCCTAGCCTCATAGATTTCAAATTTACTGATACCGAGAGCTAACAGTTACCTTGAGTGCCACCTCCTTACATGATTCCCTGCCTAAGCTCTCAGCCACGGGTCTGGGTACGGCCCAGGGAAGCATCGCGCTTTCAGACGTTCACAGCCTACTATCAGCCTCACTCATAAAGAAATTAATTCCCTAATGGGATTCTAGCTTTAAAATAATAATATCGTAAAGGAGACAGCAAAATAAAAGTACACTTTCTCAAAAAAAAACCATTAACTTTTCAGAGTCGTATTTTTATTTGTATGCATTCAACAGTATACAAGTTCCTTCACAGGAATATAAACATAGCAACTTAGAAACGTCCATACCAAATCTGACCCGTACTCCACTTCAGAGGATTCAAAAGCAGATGCAAGAAACTTCACAGGAGGCAATGACAGGACAACCTGCTCCCAGAAGAAAGTTTCTGCTTAATCCCAACCGATGTAATGTTTGACCGATTTCACAAAACATGAAGGCCTATATCCCTTACAAAAGTAATATATGTATTATAGAGCAATCTGTATTTCTTATAGATTTCTGTACAGTAATATTTACAATATATTGCAAGGGTTACAGTCTTTATCTGATGCCTTTATTGCAAATACTTGCTTACAGGCCATAAAAACCAGACTTTGTACCTTTTACCTGTTCCACTACAGCCGTGGACATTGCCCCTTGTCACAGCGCTGGAGCACCTTGAAACACATGGGCGTAAATAGCAGTTAGCACTGCACGCTTGCACTCCATTTGACTACTTTAGTTTACATAGTTTTAGTCAAACAAAATCATTCAATTTATGACTTGCCTTTGCCCTCAGCTCCAGTTTTAGGCTTCCCAAAGGACTGGAAACCCAACTCTGTTGCTAAAACTTCTGTTCATACCCCACTGGTCCCTCAATTTATCACTAAAGCTGAAAAATCCTATCCCTTCCAAAGCATGTCTTTTATAATGAAACAGTAAAAAAAAAATCTTGAGATTTTTCTTTGGAAAAAGATAGGTAGTGACTAACATTAGCAAGTTTTTCTCATTTTGAGGGATATGATGGAAAGGCCCAGCAGAAGGAAGGAAAAGCCTTTACATGTAACAGTAACAGGAGCTGAGTGAAGCCCTAGCTCCCAGTCTTTGGAAAAAGCACCAAATTACCCATTCCCAAGATGTATGGAAAAAGGGTTTTGTCATCCACTTTGTCATCCACTGTCGTTCCCGGCATACCGGGATAGGTAGGTTATTAGCTTACCCAGGAGGTGTTATTACATAAAGGGAATGTATAGCTTATCAGAGGAAGATCTTAGACAGGTCCACATCGTCTCTGAAGTAAATGACACCTCAGAGAGACTGGGGTTCCTATCAGAGTTTGAACAAAGCCAGGGAAATTTTGCCACATATCCATGTGGAAAGTCACCACAACCCTATTATACCATTCATAAAGATAAAAAGGGGCTTTAAAAAAACATTCCGAATGGGGCCAGTTCTGATTTCACCAACCTCTGCCATAAAGCCTTCACTGATTTTGAGAAAGGCTGATGTTCAGTACTTTCAAGCAAATTAAACGTATTTCTTCCTAACATTGAAAACTCACGAGCAAAGCATCTTCCATCTTAACTTTCGAGAGTTGCTCAACTAGAAAAGCAAAAACAAACAGAAGTTTGAAAATGAAACCAAAAATTTCCTTGGACACAAACCAAAATAATTCTCCTGTAGCGAGGCACTGATTTGGAAGCAGAAGATTTTTCCTGCACTCCAAGCTGTCTACAGTCATCCATATTTTCAAAGAAAAGCAGTCCTTAGCTCTGGCAAATGCATATAAATATGTGGTACAGCACCTTGCTAAGTGAGCATGAAAAGAACAGATACGGCAGGTTGTGTTCCTGACTAATAAACCCAGACCCTTAAAAACCTGCACCTTAAGTGCATAAATCTTATCATATTAGCAGCGTCTTGGGTTGGAGCTTTCTGAGAATCATCCTTTAATAATAATGTAACAAATACACATGGAAATTTCATTATTTAATGAAAAAATCCCCACGTACTAGCTTCCCTCTGAGTCTGCAGAAGCTCACTCACACAAACTATTCAGTTTTCTCCTAAGTGTAAAGCGGGTTCAACAATTATTTTATTATTAAAATTGTTATCTATCTATCTATCTCGGCAACTTCAGACATGTAGACCTTAGTATATAACACTAGAAAACGAAGACAAATGCCCTGCGTTCTCAAACTGTTGCTGTAATTGAAAACTAACCATCCAGGGACTGACGAGAACATTTAAAATGTATGGAAATGCCGCCCGGACGATCTTGGTGTGAATTTAACTGATGTCAACTAAACCTCTTGACGAATGCTTCAAGGGCAACTCTTCCAGCATGCAACATTTCTGTAGGTTAAAATAGGAAACCGTTCCTCCTACCACCAGTGTTTTATTGAATCGTTGCTGCTCACCCTCGCCCGTTCTGCTCCTCCAGATGCATTTACTGAGTAGCAAACACTTGAGAAACGCAGCTCGAGTGCTTGCTTGAGCTCTGCAAGCACCCGGCCGCGCCAGCAGCTGTTTTGGGCCAGGAGAAGCAGTGGGGCTCACTGCCACGGTGCGGGCAGGAGGAACGTGGAGAATGAAAGCTGATGTCTCTGGACAATTCACACTACAGGCCAGGTAAGCCGGACACCATATCCATGGTAACACAAAGTAAACTTTTCATCTCTGCAGGACCCTTGAGCCAAGTCACTGTTACACCAGCAGGGCAGCTCTTACAGATGGGCGCTGGTGCGACTGAAAGGGGAACTGTCTTTGGCTTTGATGGGGGCTTCCTTGCATTTTTTTGTGGTTTGCAATGTCCACAAAGAAATGCTTTGGTGCAAGACATTTTCTATCAAGCAATGACAGATTGGGGTAAGTGTCTGAGGCACGGCCAGCAAATTCCATGAATTGTTGTAGAGGCTCCATTCACTACACTGATCATCTAAAGTACTTTTTATCAGCTTTTAAAACACCTTTAGCTCAGCTAGTCCAAATGAAGCATTTTATTGATGATATTGAGTAAGGTGCTGTCAACCCTGGGTGTCTCACCCCATCAGGATATTTACCTGGCACAGCTGTGCCCTAAAATGCCATCTTGCCTTGCAGTGCAGGGACGCCATCCTGCACATCCCAGCACAGCCCTACTCCATACCCGCGCTAGGGAAGCGTGGCCTTACATAGCCTGGCATACCGTTTCCTAACATGATTTTGTCAGCCCACTGCTCACTCACAGTGCATAAAATTAAAGGTGTTAAACCACAAGCTGCCAAACCTTGCAACGTTTGGAATGTCAGAGTTGGAGACATATTGCAAACAAAGTGGAGGGGCCTGTGTACACGTGAATCGTACCATTCTGCAGACAGGCAGTAGCAATGGAAAACCCTCCCGCATTTTTGACTACCTGTTTCTTGGAACCGTGCTCCTGAAAATATTTTGGGCAGGGTTTTAAGGGCTATTCCTCCCCACTGCCTGAGCAAGCTGTGTGACAGAGCAAACTAGATGGATACAAGGTATTGCAATTTGGCTTGAATGCTCTCAGAGAAAGAGAGGCTTGGCGGGGATTTAGCTTACAACATGTTTGCCAAGTATCCCGGACAAAGCTGCCACAGTTAGTCCTCACCAGCCAAGCAAATAACATCTAATGATGTCAGGATGAGCCCTGGTCAAACAGCCCTGGTAAGGCAGAGCCTTTGAAGTCCGGGTGGAGCCTGTCTGCCTGCAAGGAAACGCCTGACCCAGAGGTCATTACCCCTTCATTCCCACTTTCTCCCCCCATCCCTGTTGGCGAATTCATTGCTGGAAAGGATGGCTGCACAACACAGACCTTCTGTCACAGCCCGGAATGGCATCCTGGGGCGGTAGACTGATGCTGAATGTTATTGTGGATGGCAGCTGCTGCCACGCTTTGCTTTTCCGGGAGCTTTCGTTTACTGCTGTCTCGCTGGGTGTCGTGGTCTGGGGCGCAGTTCACAGTGCTCTTGGACACCCCTGCGCTTGTGACAAGAGTGAGGCTGCCAGGGGACAGAAGCAAGGGTAGGAGGCAATAATAAAATACTGAACTTGTACAAAGTACTCATGAGCCAGATGAGGGACGAGTTTCTTCCTGTGTCTGATTTTGTTCAACTTCCAAGTCAAGGATTCTGAAGAAAGAGGAAAAAAAAGTGTCATTTATTGTTTATCACATCAGACAAGCATAAGGTGATATTCTAAAGCTTTTATTCAGCTGCTTATGGCTACTGCCAACATAGTAAATTCCCCCCTCAGGAGATTTCCACTTGGATAATGAACATCCATTTAAGCATGGTGCCGAAGCTGAAGGCTGAATAATCTTGGTTCAACCCAGGAAGGAGGACGCAGAGTGAGCCCCCTTCTTAGAGTCAAGCAGGATTGACAGCGAGAGGAGCTGAACTGCAGAGGTGAATCCAGGCGGCGTCCCACCGCGAAGCAGCAATGCCCATCTTGCTGAGCACCTTGGTTTTCTAAACCTCGCAACCCACGCTCAGGCTCTGCAGTCATCGCTCTCATGAAACACGTTAGGGAACCTGATCCTTCAAATAGCTGTTTTATTCACATGGTGCCCCACTAGGTCCTGGAGAGTTCATGAAAAATTAAAAGGAGAACATAAAATATGAATGGGATGATCACTGGCCCATAAAAGCCCTGCAGTTCCTGAACGGTGTCTTACTCATAATGAATGCTGGATTTTAGAAAACAGGTTTCTCCCTCTTTTCCCAAAGAAGGTGCAACAATTTTCAAGCCTCTGATGATGTTTGCCAATGACACAAAACTGGGGGGGGGTGGCTGACACACCAGAGGCTGTGCTGCCATAGAGACAGGTTGGAGAGTTGGGCAGAGAGGAACCTTATGAAATTCAATAAGGGCAAGTGTAGGGTGCTGCACCTGGGGAGGAACAACCCCATGCACCAGTACAGGTTGGGGGCTGACCTGATGGAGAGCGGCTCAGCTGAGAGAGACCTGGGAGTCCTGGTGGACAACAGGATGATCATGAGTCAGCAATGTGCCCTTGTGGCCAAGAAGGCCAATGGCATCCTGGGGTGCATCAAGAAGAGTGTGGCCAGCAGGTCGAGGGAGGTCATCCTCCCCCTCTACTCTGCCTTGGTGAGGCCACACCTGGAGTACTGTGTCCAGTTCTGGGCTCCCCAGTTCAAGAAGGACAGAGAACTGCTGGAGAGGGTGCAGCAAAGGGCTACCAAGGTGATTAGGCGACTGGAACACCTCTCTTATGAGGAAGGGCTGAGGGATTTGGGTCTCTTCAGTCTGGAAAAGAGACAGCTGAGGGGGGACCTTATCAACACTTACAAATACTTAAAGGGTGGGTGTCAGGAGGATGGGGCCAGGCTCTTTTCAGTGGTGCCCAGCAACAGGACAAGAGGTAATGGGCACAAACTTGAGCACAGGAAGTTCCACCTAAACATGAGGAGGAACTTCTTTCCTTTGAGGGTGGCAGAGCACTGGAACAGGCTGCCCAGAGAGGTGGTGGAGTCTCCTTCTCTGGAGATATTCAAAACCCGTCTGGATGCGTTCCTGTGCAACCTGCTCTAGGTGACCCTGCTGTGGCAGGGGGTTGGACTAGATGATCTCCAGAGGTCCTTTCCAACCCCTACCATTCTGTGATTCTGTGTAAAATGAGGTGCCTTCAAGGATGTGCCTGGGAGCACCAGGGAGAGCACATCACTTCCCTGCGCAGCACAGGAGTCCACTCCCCATTAATAACCAGTAAGCAAACTAAACAGAGCCAAATACGTGGATACAGGGAAAACATTTAGATAACTAACTTGATGCTACATTGTCAAAGAAAGCGTAGGACTGAAAGAAAAGATGTACATTTGGGTATAAGGAAACACCAATACCAGAACTACAAGACTCATCTTGTGATCACATGGTGATAGCTGCGTTCAGCTTAAATTCTGCCCAGTAAATGTAATATTTAACTTATGGCAGCTCTTGATGACTCTTGTCTCCTTTATTCTGGGTGCCGTGTACTGGTATGTTTAGCTGACCTTTCTGAACTTTCTGTTTCTGTGGTCTAAATGGTAAGTACATTCTCAGTTTTCAGGAGTTAGCCTGGAAGCAATCATACCCTCACTGCTGAGGTCTATCAGCTGAGAGTCAGCCCTAGTATGTTTAAAATTAGGTTTATAATATGGACCCTATGGATCAGTGTTTCCTAGGCTGCCAAAAATTTTGTTGCCAAAGGAAATTGTTGCCTGTATAAAGCACTCCCTTGTTCTAGGTATTAAAATTATTGCAAGATGACCGTATGCTTGAATAAACTTGCTATTTACTTCATGGAGGTGTTCTCCCCATCCTGGTAGGCTATGCGCTATGAACTGTCATTTTGTCTCAGATGTTAAAAAAACAAAGCCATTGACCAAGCCCGTGTGAGGTTACACCGGCTCAGCCTCTGGAAGAGAGCTTTCCCCCTCCTGCCCTTGCCTTTGCCCTGGTGAAGCATCTCCTGCCCTTCACGTCTGCAGATTTCATGCTCCTTGGGGTGCTCACCAGCATCTCCTGTCCCAGCTGTGGCACTGGACACACTTAGCACCATGCAAATGGATGGGGAAAGGGCCAACTGCTCTCTAGTGAGCAGGCTCCACGGTGACCACCATGGTTCAGGCCCTGGATCCTACCCCCGTCAAGGGCATTCATGAGCAAACAGGCTTTTATTTGGTTCTTCTTCATGGAAATGTCGTTGGTTTGTTACGTGGCTCCCGCTTGTGGTGAAATCTGCCTCCCATCCTCTGCATTACGCCAGCAGCTGCAACAAGCTTCACAAACGGCCACCTGCATCATTTTGGTCTGTGTATCTCCCTTGCCTTTTATCACAGAAGGATGAGCAAGGAGAAATGATTAGCTCAGGAGAGCCCTTCTAAGGTAATTTGGGAAAGGATCTGTCACAAAACAACACTTCTTTAAGTTGTCAGCTGGATACCTGACAGTCCTTCTTATCTACAAGGGCTTGAAATGTTTGTGTGAGAATGTCTCCCCATTCCTCCTCCCTCAACTTGCAGGAAGAAAATAAGCTTTGAGAAAAATTCAAATTTTAAAAGTGATCCAAATTTCATATATTTAAAACTGATTTCAAATATGTAATTTGATTTTTGCATTATATAAAGGAATTGGGAGTGACAGCCCCAGATCTAGGTAGGACAGAGGCTCAAGCACTACATTTCTCCACGTTCACAAGGCCCATACTCTCTATCAACCGCTGTATCTACACTGTACGATGTTCTTCTCACGCACCAATTACGAACTGTCAAAAAATATACACGTAATCCTCCATATCAAGATCTGCTCATGCAATTTTTAAATACCACACTGTAAGCTGCAGTACTTATCCTAAGGGCTTCATGTACTGAAAGGCGAAAAAACTGTTATCTACCAGATCATCAATACCAAAGGCCCCACGAATATAGCTCTTTTCAGGATGCAAAATAAATACAGGTTTTATTAAAACCAGGATATCGGCTTTTACCAGGGCTAAATCTGTTCCGCTTCTGTCTGTGAAGTAATTGATTTCCAAACCTAGATGCCACACATTTGTATTAATTATCTCTAGTTGAAAACAGTGAAGCGCCCCTCTAACCGAGGCAAACCGCACAACCCATTTCCAGCTACCGGTGCCAAACCGCATGGCAAAACCCACTTGAGAGGAGCCAAATCCACTACAGTCAAACAGGACAGAAAACTTAAAAGCTTGTAAAAGCTTGTGAAATGCCAGGGGGTCACCTGGAGCAAATTTTTATGGTCCCGACAGAGAGCTGGGGATGGAAATAAGAGTGCTAGCAGGAGGACTGACTCAGCTTTGCTTTCCTGATACTTGGGGGTGTCTGTGTATAAGGAAAAGGTGAACAGTGAGAGACTGAGTGAGAGTAAGGAAAGGGAAGCTGTAGCAGCATAGTATAAATACAGTGTACTCCTAATTAGTAATAGTTTCAGTTCACTCTGTTATCTAAGCAACTGTAATTAAAGGTTGAATACTTATAGAAGTTTTTTTTCTAACATTTAATGTAGCAGAAATGAGAGAAACCAAGCTATTTACAAAGCAGTAATCTGCAAAGGACAGACATCCCTCATAGGCACTGACTCTTTAATCTCATGGGGGGGGAATCTCATCTAAATCTGGCAAGCTTTACGCATTTATTTGTTTGTATTTTGGTTTTTGTAATGACCCGGGTTCCTGCTTTGCAAAAAGGCCATACTTGGAACACGTAGTACACAAAATACACTTTCCTTCTGCCCTTCATGAAAAGACTAAAATAAACTAAGAAGTCAACCGCTCACTAAAGAGGAAAGAGAAATACACAAATCGACAGGGTGAGGCTTTGCACACACCTTGAGTTCACCCGGCTGCAATGCACGCTGAAAGAAGCCATCATGCCAGTTCCTGGATCATCTTGTTAGTCTCCTTGGCTTTCTTACACGTGTACAGCCATTTGATTATCCGAGCATTGCGCTCGATCACGGAGGTGCTGCTCGGGACCTGCTCTGTGAGTTCATCCTCCAGCAGCCCCTCGTCCCCGCTGTGCCTCGTGAAGTCACTCTCGGACGTTGCCACACTGATGCTGCGGACCTTGAAGGAGACATTGTCGTACACCACAGAGAAGTTCTCTCTCCCAAGATCCTCGATGACCTCCTGCTCCAGGCCACAGTACTTGAAAAACGTATCAAACTCGGAGAAGGACTTGGAGTAGCGAGAGCTGATGTCTGACTGGGAGCGATGGAGACCTCTTCTCTTCACCTCCTTGACCTCCTCGGGAGGTGTGCTCAGTTTGGAGGGTCTCTCATGCTCTTTTGTACATACCCCTGGGGCTTCGCTGCTCACAGCAAGGTTTTGCTCTTTTCCGTGCTCGCTCGGCTCATGGTCACCGAGTTTTGCTGAGAGCGGCTCTTTGCTCTCGGTGGCTCCGCTGTCCTCCATGACTCTGGGCATCGCAGGGGAAGCCACCAGCTGCTTCTCCTTTACAGACCCTTGGAAGATCCTCCTCACCAAGCTCCCCCGTGAGCCGTCCTGGCTCTGACCTCTCCCAAACTCGCATTTCTGGCGGTAAATCACCAGGGAATCCGGCCGCATCTGCCTCCTGGGGGTGCTGCGCCGGGCGATGGGGGGGCCGTGCTGCAGGGGGGGCCGGCAGGAGTACACGGCCAGCTCCAGGGGCTTCCCTCCGCCCGGGTCCCTGCTGCTCCTCCTGCTCTCCACCGAGCAGGTCTCGCCGCTGCTCTCCGAGGCCGAGCTCAGCAGGATGGCGGGCTCCTGCCTGCTGCCGATCACCTGCTGGCTTTTCACGTACTTGGCCTTGTCGGCTGCCAGCCTCTCCACCGCGCTCCTCCTGCCGGGGCTGCGCACCTCCATCTGCCGGCGGAGGTACTCGGGCCCTTTGCTGCGGAGCCGCAGGCTGAGGGAGGAGTGGAGGTCGGAGATGGCGTGCATTCCCACGGCCCGGGAGAGTTCGGTTGGCATAGCAGGTTCAGGGGCGCGGGTCGCGCTTCCAGCCCTGGGAGGGAAGGAGGGGAAAAAGTAACAAAAAAAGTAAAAAAAAAAAAAAGGGCAAAAAAAAAAAAAAAAGGCAGAAGGCGGAGGAGAGCCCGGGCGCTGGCGGGGCGGCCGCTCTGCCCCGGCCCGTCCGCGCTGCTGCCGTCGGGGCGCCGCGAGTGCGCGCTGCCGGCCGCGGGGGCGCGCTTGTGCCCCGCGCGCCTCCCGCCCCGCCCGCCCGGAGCACAGCCAATCCCGCCGCCGCCCGGCCCGGGGCACAGCCAATCCCGCCGCCGCCCGGCCAGCCCGTCACAGCAGGCAGCGCGCGGGCCGGCGCGGGGCTGAGGTGGTGAGGGGCGGCGGGGCGCTGAGGGGATCAGGGGCGGCGGGGGGCGCCGTCCCCGGGGGGCTTCCGGCGTTACTTGCCCGCTGAGGCATCTTCTCCCGCGGCACAGGACGCTGATTTAGGGCCGGATCCATCAGACCGCGGCACATCTTTCGTAGAATCATATCATCACCTGGGTTGGAAGGACCTTCAAGATCACGGAGTGCAACCATCAGCCTAAAACCACCGCTAAACCATGTCGCTCAGCACCTCGTCTACCTGTTTTCGAAATACCTCAGTGATGGTGACTCAACCACTTCCCTGGGCAGCCTGTTCCGATGTTGACAACCCTTTCAGTGAAGAAACTTTTCTTAATATCCAATCTAAACTTCCCCTGGCACAACTTGAGGCCATCTCCTCTTGTCCTGTCACTTTCCCTAGTCGGGGGGGGGGCAACATCTTTCCCTTAGCAGCCTTTAGACGAGACAGTGCCTCACAGATTTCAGTACCTGGATGTATCAATCAGGTGTGGTGCTAAAAAACATTTCTGACGTTGTCTTTTTTAGGAAAGGAAGTGCCTCAGGCTTCACACAGTGGTGGAGCATGGCATGTGGCGGCCCAGGCTGGTCACCACTGCGAGCAGTGCGTAGACAGCAACTTCTGTGCTCCCAGCAGCTGCCAGCAGCATCCTACCCATCCCAGGGCATCGGCAACTCCAGGAAGACATTTGTCTGTGGAGGTGCTGCGGCCATGCACATGGAAAAGTATTGTGGAATGGCATCAATCTGAATTGCATGTTATAAATCTTTGCTCTTCAGAAACACCGGGCAGATTTCCAAAAGGGCAAAATTCCCGTCTGCGGCTGGCAATTCTGAACAGGCCAGAGAAAGCCATCAGCTGTAATTTAAACACCTGAAAATCAGACACATAAGTCATAGGTAATCACCTGGGGCAGTCTGAGCCCCACATGATCTTACATGTGATCTCAGGTGAGATGCACCTCCCCATGGTCACTAATTACTGAATTATAGATAACTTTTCTCCTTACATAGAAAACAAAAGCCAGGTTATATCTGCAAGGTTTTTCATGCGTAGTTGTTTTCTTTTCTTAATTTGTCTATTACTTCTGTGGCATTATAATATCAGAATGCTTTTGTGCTAATTGACTCATACCTGATCTTTACAATCACTAAATTGTGGCAAACAACTTCACAAAGGGAGAGGTGGACTATGGGCCTCCCTGTCCTCGTTACGAAGTTTTGGGGTACACCACTTTGCCACTGGGAACAATTTGCTCATATCTCTGTGGCTGGAGAAAAAACATACTAGGCATCGTTAGCATCAAGAAAGTGCAGGTCAAAGGTTGCACCCCTGGGAGCGGGCAGTGGGGGCCTGGGCACCTCTGCTGCGTGGAACTGCTTTGCTTTGGCGTGCGAAAGCAACAGCTTTTGTGCTTATACGTCCCACCAAGAATGGGGCTACCTGGACTGAGCCCTGCTATGATGGCTGCACCCAGATGGTGTGTCGTCACCAAAGGGTTGAGCCGTGCGAATAACAACAATGTTGTCCTCGTTCAGGCATAAGAGGGTACAAAGTGCTGAAGTGTGACCTGAGCAGCTGGGTTTTCGGAGCAGCTGCACTCCTCTGGGCACTTGCCTGCCTTTTGTGGGGATATTTCCACGGTTTCTGTGTGCTATCAGAACCGTGCTATGGTTCATAGAATCACAGAATGGTTTGGGTTGGAAGGGACCTTTAAAGGTCGTCTAGTCCAACCCCCCTGCAATGAGCAGGGATAACTTCAACTAGATCAGGTTGCCCAGAGCCCCGTCCAACCTGACCTGGAATGTTTCCAGGGATGGGGCATCTACCACCTCTCTGGGCAACCTGTGCCAGTGTTTCACCACCCTCATTGTAAAAAAATTATTCCTTATACCTAGTCTGAATCTACCCTCTTTTAGTTTAAAACCACTGGGTTTTAATATCCTTGGGTTGTTGCCCAAGGGAACATGGAAGTCATGGTCTAACTTCCCGAACACATTGCAGGGCACTGTATGCTCATTTTTGAGTGTTATGTGTGGAGTGATTTTGTCTTTGCTCTCAACACAAAGCGGAGTCTCCAGTCATGCTGAAAGTGTTTGCCACATTTTCGCTTCCTGCCCAGGACAAGCCCAGGAGCCTTGGGTGAGAGGTTCTCACTGTGACAAGGGAAGGGTTAAACTCTAACCCTGGGGTCAGAGTTTGAGCTAGCTCTTCAGTGGAGACCTGCTTAGAAAAACACAGAACAGAAACATTGTCTTGCCAACTTTTTTCCTAGACATGTAGGTCTGAACTCCAGAAGCCCCTTAACACATATTTCTGCCTGTTGACAGCAAGGATCCCAGATGGGATGCTTGCTTGAATCCGGACTGAAACTTGTGATATACTTTGAGATCCCTTAGAGTGAAATTCTTGTGGATATGTAGAATGGACACATTTTTTGAGACAGAACTTTTTTTTTTTTTCCCCTATAGGTATACAAGTGGAGCTGGTTCACATAACAACTTACCTAAAATTAATGTCTTCGGAAACTGAAAAACTATAAGCACAATTAATTACCAGAGAGCTCTTCTTTCCCTCTTAAAGCAGCTCATACCCAGATGTGTAAGCGTGTCGTTAATATTGTTACATATTTAAATGCTTCATGGAAGGCTGGGCTTATAGAGAAGGCTCATTTCTTCTGACAATGAATCATAGCAATAAGCCAACAGAAGCGATGAATTTAGTAATGAGATTAAGGTTTCATTCCCATCCCCCTATTGACAAATTTGTCTTAATTTTTTCCTTCCACTTACTCCTTGGAGTTCTATGACACTGTATAACGTAACAACACATATTCACATTCATCCATGCATCTTAATTCGTGTTTGTTCCAATTTCTTGTACCTTGTATCTCTGAGCTTTGAGAACTTGCAAAAAAATCTCAAGACGTGATTTGTTTGCATTCATTTGAAATAATAATAAGAATGAATATACATGACTATCAGTAAGAGTGGTCTTATTAAGCAACTCCAGCTGCTTATTCACTCTTTGCGACATGCAAAAGCCACTAGCAAGAGCAGATTTTATATAGTTTTGTCACTGGACAATAGCTTTGTGCTTAGAGTTGATATACAAAAACAATTGAAAAACATTGATTGTTTTGGGTGAAAGAAAGGTTTTTAAACATAAAAAAAATTGACACATTTTCCTTTCACTGTGAATTTCCTAGGTTTTGAAGGCATGCCTGAAAGACAAACCTGGACACTTTTGAGTGAACACTTTTCATTTTCAACCCATTTCCTCCCCCTCTCACTGACAAAGGAAAATGTGAGTTTTGATTTTCCACAAAGTGTATGTCACAAGAAATTTCTCACTGAAAATCGCAACATCTCTTTTCAGCTGACTTTCTTGATATGTGAGATACTTCTCCCTGCGAATCCTGCGTGATGACAATGACATTTAAAGCAGGAGAAGAGTCTTTCCAGAAAACAGAAAACATTACGAGCAACAAAGTTTTTAAAGTTTGGCTCCCCTTTGATAAGGTACATTAATATAGCAGCTGCACAGTTATGTGATACTTTAAATACATTTAGATCACGCATTTAGAAATGCATTTAAGTTTAAAATATGTTTATGTTATTTGAAATATTTATATTTGTATATTTTGGAATTAGCTCTTATATTTATGGATCCACTCTTACAATGTTCATAGAAGAGAGAGCCATTGCATTTCTTCTTTCTGGAAAGGAGGGTGAAATATAGTGTATTATGAGAGTCCCAAGCAAAGCAGCTTTGCCTCTGACCCAGCACAGGCTTGCAGACAATAAAATGGAAATAAAATCGGGCAGAGCACCACCCATCCCTCAGCCCGTCAGCCAGCATTGGTCTCTTTCTGGCTTTCATGCATTAGGTAAAGGTAAGAGAAGCAAATCCTGCACATGCTAAGCCTTAGCTGACACCAGGAGTTTTTCCACGGAAGGAGAGTTTTACGGAACACCTCTGAGTCAGCTGGCATTTAAAGTTATCGCTAAATACAAAGCAGTTGAATTTTATGTGGGGTAAGACAAACCACTTCTCGCTCTGTTTGTATTAATAAGAAATGCATCTGGGGCACCTTTTCCCTCTGCTGGAGACTGGGAAGCCAGTAAGTGGGAGCTGCTGCAACATGACTATGGGTGAAAGGTATAATGTGTGCAAAGCTGAGGTCATTGCTGCCTACTGCTCCCACCCCATTCCCAGTGCCAGTGACACTCCTTTGATTTATAGCGGTCAAAGGGCAAAAATGAAGCAGTGACAGCAGGAGGTAAAAGACAAGGAGAAGAGAGGAGAAGAAGGGGGAGCTCAAGCCCTGACAGAAATGGGACACTCCCATTTTGGGGACCCCCAAGACAGCTGTGTCCCAGGGCAGAGGTCTTTCCTCCACAGCAGCTCTCGGTCCTGGGCTCAGGTGTTGCCTGAAGAGCAGGAGCAGCCGTGATCAAAGGGTGCTTCGCTCCCGCTGTGACTTACTGAGTGGTGCCACTGGGTGTCCTGTTTGCTGCCTTCGGGTGGCACAAAGCAGCCACGAAGTGGAAACTAATAGTTTCAAACCAGCTGTCTCCAGTGGGGAAATTTCAGGCCCTTCGATGTAAAATCAGTGAGGGTCACGATTCACCCTCAGATTCATAAATGCAGACACGTATGCCTGCACATCTTCAGGCAGAATGTTAAGACTCAGAGCTTGAGTGCCGTACAGGGAAGATTTCAGTATAGGCAGACCTGCATCACTTCTGTGTCCTCTTTTAGCCTCTCCCACCACCGCCAGATTGCTTAGCATCTTTTCCCAACCCTGTAATGCCAGGTTGCTTGCTTCATTAAACAACTTAGCATCTCAATCAGAAAACATCTTCCTCTTGAAATCAATCCAGCTTGTTCACAATTGTCATTAGTGCCATTTATTTTTAGTAGGATTATTTTGGAAACCCCTCGTGTACGACTTTCTAGGTTGAAGAATCATCCTGGATCTAAACAGGACTGTGTAATTTACATCAGAGTAATTCATGTCAACACATGGGGAGCCTTATCAGAACAAAGAGCAGAAGAAAAGTGATGGAATAACACAATGAGAGCAGGAGATGAAAGGGAGGACAAATGAAACATGGATTACACCAGGCAGTGCCAACGGGGAGGCTGCAAGCCATGGCACGCTCCCTTCCCCTCTTATGCCCTTTTGTCCCTGCAGTACATCTGAGCTTACACTAGCTCCTTTTTTTCATATGCCTTTGACATGCCTAACACAAGTAAAAATAAAAAAAATCAACCCAAGTTTGGTACCTAATGTATTTAAGCGTGTATTAAAATGTTGAGATCGAATATTTAACCTGTTGTCTGAGGGATCAAGTTCATTGAATAATGTATAAAGGGATGGGGAAGACCCACAGCTTTCACAGGAAAATACAGCTACGACACTCCAGAGGAAATAAATGAGTGAGCTCCCAGAACAACTCTGCTTGATCCAGAAAGGGATCCTTTGAATTTTGAATTGAAATCCTTTATGAATGAATGTATGTTACATGTGTTAAAATAAGCTTTGCACCCAGTAAAAGGTTCTTCCTGTTGCTTCTGTCATGTATAAGTTGGATAAATGTTCCCACAGTCTTCCCCCGTAGCCACGGTCACAGTTTGCAGTTGTGAAACTGCATCCCTCGGTGGCTGCAAAACCCTTTACAAACCAACCAACCTCATACACAGTCACTTCACCCAACACAGGGACGGGTCGGGGCAATTCTGCAAGTACTTTCTGCATTTATAGGCAGCGTTACTGCAATCCCGCTCACTCACCAGCATATTTATCCACACAGTTTTCCTCTGAGGAAGTACTGCTAGCCTAGTCTCATATATAGCTAGCTTTGGTCATGGAAAAGCCCTTTCACCTAATCTAAAGCTAAAACCCATACAAGGTTTGAAGCTGTACAGATCCCTGTTGTTTTAGGGAGCTTCCAGCATCGATGTGTCGCTGGGATCCTCAAAATTCTCTCTGCTGTCTCCTTGCCCTGTAGATGCCTAAAATAATTCGTGCAAAGCCTTTTGCTGTTGCAGTGCCAAGGCATTACATGTCTACCCATGGGCACAAACACCACCATACTTCTACTGTGGTCAAGAAGCTGAGATGCTTTATGCAAGCTTTCGTCCCATGAACTCGTCTGCTTCTTCTCACACGTGGGCTCTCTCGCAGTGCATGTGCCAGATTAGGAAACATACAAAAGGTCGCTGATTCGTGGGCTTCTGACAGAGGATTGCCTGTTGTCTGTTATATATAATTTATATCCTGTTAGTTGAGGTATTCACCTGGCAAGTGCAAGAGGCTGTTTTCCCCTCCCAGATTTGGAGCAAAGGTTTGAAATCAAATTTCTTGCTTCCCAACACCATAGTCATAGTGTGGGTGCTGTAATTCGTTGTCACTCAGATTCTGCTGCTGAAAACCAGGGGAAGTTGTGGATGCCCCATCCCTGGAAGTGTTCAAGGCCAGGCTGGATGAGGCTTTGAGCAACTTGGTCTAGTGGGAGGTGTCCCTGCCCATGGCAGAGGGGTTGGAACTTTAAGGTCCCTTCCAACACAAACCATTCTATGATTCTATGATTATTTTGCTTACCTAATTAGAAATTTATTGAAGATAGTAGGCAGAAGATATTAATTCTATAACCTAGGAACCATGCACCTGGAAAGTAGGGGATACCCTGCGAATTTTTAGTTACCCTTGCAAAGGGGAAGGATTTAAACAAGGTTGAAAAAGTCTCACCTTCAATGCTGGTCAAGGTGTTCTCTGGAGACGTGGGTTCGAATCACAGTATGGTATCTAAAAACTTTGGCTTTTCTATTTCCATGATATAGACTCAAATTTAGAAATCAAGCAACAGGACAACATTTATATGTCAAAATCCTAGTGACACACAGGAACTGAACTACCTTCAGTTCAGTCCAGGCATTTGAAGGTCCTATCAGCTTATGCAGGTGTTGCCTCACTCAGATGCTGACTGCTAGAAATCACGTTCCCTATTTATCTCAGATATATCTCTATAATATTTATCTCTACATATCTATATAATATACCTATATAATATATAGATTAGCTGTACAATATATTAAATGTTTTATAGCAAGTGGTGATTCACTAAGCCCAAAATGTCAATATTAAGGCAAAAATTTTGACACATTTTCCTTGAGAGAATGGTCATGGGAGTCTTGGCACTGCAGCACTTCCCACCACAGCTGAGCACAGGTCTGCTTCCTTGTTCTGGTAGGAGAGACCCACAGAAGACCATAGTGATCTCTGAGAGGGCAGCAGACATGCTCTACATTTGCAGTGTCTGTTAAGCTCCAGCAGTGTCTTGAGCTGGGCAGCTTCTCAAAATCTGGCTGGATGCAAGGGAGATGGAAATGGAACTGAATAAATTTGTCCAACACTATCTATTGTGGACACAGCTCCTAATGTTATCAGTCAAACACCAAAACACTTCAGATACCACCTGCAGAGCACAGTGCCAGAACTTGTAATACATGGACATGTATAACGTACGAAGCCCATCGTCTTCTGTCTAAGGTTTTGATAATAAATTGGATGAGATCGCGATTGCTTCCTTCCTAAGGATTTCTTGTGTCTATGAAATACTCCATCTGAACATACAGCTAGCAATCGCTCAATCTTCCTTACCAATGACTGCAGATTTTAGCCTCTTTCCTTAGGTAACCTACAAAGAACTGACCGAGGACAACGTTTTTTCTGTATTTCCTGTATATTAATTTAGACCTGGAAGAGATCCTGTGTGGTCTCTCTTGCAGAGTTACTGGCGAGTGAAGCTTGCATGTTACTTTTCCACTGAAGGAGCCAGTGCTCCTCACTGCTGAGATGCCTGGTGGTTTTCTATATTTTGAGGAGCTTAAAGTCTTTCCCGTATCCCTTAGCATGCGGGTCTGCAGTTCAGGTCTTGAGGGACATGTGATAGTTCAAGCAGACTGCTGGAGTACAGGCTCCAAAGGGTGATTGCTTTTTACTGTTGTAGGCACAAGGAATACACAAATTTAGGAAAACTGATAAATATGTATTACTACAGCTTGTTTGCTTCCCCCTTCTAGGTATTTTGTGGTCTCCTTCAGTTCTGTGATGCAAGAGCTCCTTTTGGAGTTTAGATGGGGAAATGAACTAATTTACCAAGACAGTTCCCCTGCCAAGGGCAAACTTTTACATTAGATGGTCATCAGTCACTACATCTCTGAAGGTGTGGCGGATTGTCCTGTCACTTTCTAAAGGGCTTTTGTTCAGTTCAGATGTAAAAGGCAAATATCTTCCAAGCTAAAAAGGGAGCCTGCAGTCTGCTCAGTATGTCTATACAGAGGGGATATATTCGCTACATTTCCTTTGTCTGACTTCGGGAGTTAACACAGGCTATTGGCTGTTCCCAGCTATCTAATTTGGCTAACAAGAGAGTTAAATATTGTAGATGTGTCAAATCACCTGTTTGTTAGTCTCAGGGCCAAAAAATAAGTCTGAGCCCATAGATACAACCCCGAGTCCTCAGTATAAATTTAATTCGTTTTCTGTTTGACCTTATCTAGATATTCACTGTAACATGCAACAGTTTTATACATATACTGAGTTTGACTGAGTCTATTTAATAATTTTCAGCTTTGGTTTAGGGAGAGGAATAAGCTTCTCTTACACTACAGAGCTGTGTTTTGCCTAAGCTTGGGAACATCTGTGCTGTAAGTGGGTTCTCTGACACAGTTGTTTACATTGCGAAATCAGGCCATGTCCAACAAAAATCCCGAATGCCCTGCCCTTTGCATTTTAGAGTCCTTCTAAATGCGACCCAACACCACCTGAGCTCTGCATAACAACAGAAGAGCATTCACAATACTCTTGGGATGACCTGACTACAAATTCTTGATTTACAGGAATTTATCTTGAAAGTGATAACAGATTTCTCCTGATCTGATTGACTCTGAAGATTAAATAACATCTTGGATAATGAGAGTAAAATGGCTTAGCTGTTCTGTATAATTATATCAATTCCAAAGCTATACAAAACAAATAAACATAAGCCCCAGTATTCAAGCCTCGTTGGGTTTATGTTGCAACAGCTACATTAAACAAAATTACAGATTCAGTCAGATCTTATCATGCTGGTGTTGCGGCAGCTGCTCTGGACAGGATCACACAGTTATTTGTACTGCAGGGCTTTTCTGGGGATCAATGGTCCAGATTTCTTCAACAAACAGCTCCACCTCTGCCCTACAAACATTAACTCAGGTGCTAGCAAGATGTTCAACCCCAGCTTAAGCTGGGATGTGTCCACTTCTGGCTGCTGGACTGCAAGGATTCCCACGCCACTCCTGTTTTATTCCCCGAGAAAGAAGATTCAATAAGCAGAAAAGAGCTGTAACCATTGGAGATTTTAATCATTTATCCCATGTGACTATTCAGTGTCCAACCAGGAATTTACCTGTCAAAAAATATTCTACCTATTTCTTGTTATTGTCTATCTTAGCAAGTACAGCTGGTACAGGAGCCTTATTTATGTCACCCTCTCTATAAATCCACCTATTTTTTAAGACTTTCTAAGATATAATTTATAGAGAAAAAGAAAAAGGGAAAAACTTCTAAAGTAGATGCCCAAGGCCTTTGGGGTTTTACTAGAGTGGGAGTTGCATGGTGGTGAGCTAAACTAGGGGATGGGTTGTGACCTGATGGGTACGAGGGGGCCAGGGAGGGAAGGTGAGCACTCATCCCCTCATTCCCACACTGACTCTGCTTTGGGGGACTCCATCCACCCTTCTCCAGGACAGGCAAGTCCCCTGGGTGCTGCTTGGAGAGGCTTCGCCCCCAGAGCCCCTTTGGAGGGCTGCGTGGACAGGGCTGCCCCAGGTCTGTCTCCTTCTGCCCTCTGTCTCCTGCTGCCTATACCCTTGGGCAGGCAAGATGTGGTCAGCAGCACAGGTGGTTCCCCTTGGTGGACCAAGTATGACCCTTGCTTTTCAGATGTTTTGGACTAAATGACCCCTCTCCAGCTCACAGAAATGGTAATTATGTCTCAGGAATAGCACGAGAGTCTGGAGCAGAGGGGCGCGGGGTGGGTGTAGATTGCCTGTAGGTGTACTGTGGGTCGGGATGGTTTGCTTTCACTCACTGGTGCCCTGTCCGCCTTGGACGCTGGGGTCGGGCCAGGGACCTGAGGGATTCAACAGTGCAGACGTAGCCCATGAGCATACTTTGGCTCAGAGAGGGGGATAAGTGGCGTCTGCACAGATCATAGGATCACAGGGAAATTCAGGTTGGAAGCAACCTCAGGAGGGCTCTAGTCCAACCTCCTGCTCCAGGCAGGGTGAGCTGTGAGACCAGAGCAGGTTATGACCTAGAAATAAAAATAGCGTTGCGAAGAGAGACCAATTGGATTTTGCAGAACAAGAGGAACAAGGCAAAAAAAAAGTTAATAGCTGATAATTTGATATTCTTGAACACTTACTGAATTTCCATTTTTACCATCATCCATTTGTTTAATTTTTCTGTATAGATCTTAGGCTTCTGGTTCATGTATTAAATTGGTCTGTAAATTACCTAGAACATCTTTAGGCATAAAATAAAGAAATTATAACAATATTAACATCAACCAACATACAAAGAAATGTGATATGCTATTTGTTTACAGTCTAAAGTTATTAGACTGAAAGTCAGCCTTCACTGGAGAGAAAAATGACCTCAGTTTATTGTTCTTTGGCTTTGAATAGAAAGTCTCTATTATTTTAGTACCAGCTGAACATAGAGGGAGACCTGTAATGTAGGTCTAATAGAACTCATTTCTTGTTATTAAAAGTTAAAGAGTAACTGCAGATAATAATTACAAAATTACTTTAAATTTCTCCTTAGAAAATGGCCTCCATTACCACATTTGCTACCTCCCTCCCAAAATAAAATCAGCCCCTAACAAAACCACTTTTACAATATTTTAATGATTAAACTGTATTTTTTTCCTTTTATATCACAAGAAAACGTTTAATTATTCTATTGGCCTGTTCAGGATCTGTGTCCAACATTTTATGAAAGTGAAGAAAATAAGAATTAATACACAGAGTCAAGTCATGCAGTATGTTGTAGAAAAAGGGTTAGCTGAAATTCTTAATCCTTTGGTTTAAGACTGGTACAAAGTAATGAATGAACAGATAGTTTTCGTTATTAGCATTCTGGATTACCAGGAAAAAAATACTTCCCAAACCCCATGGTTCTTAGGTTTTTGAATCTGGGGGTTTGTGCACCTTGTGCGTGGTTCTACCAACAATCCCAATTCCAGAGCAAATTTGATCCTTCCAATTTTGTAGCAGTGAGCATCCTGCCCAGACTGAACCAAAGCACTTTCCCAGAAGGGGAAGATGGTGTGCCAATGGGCACTGACACACCCAATCATGCAAAATTTGGGTCTCCTCTTGAGTCTCCTGGTGTCTCTGTGCAGGGTGGGCTTTCAGCACCTTGCATGGTCAGCCCTGATGCATGGTCGGGGGGAGACGGGGTAGTGCTCGGATTAGCACTATCTCTTTTCCTGAGCTAAACCCCTCTGAGGCTGGAAGAGCAAAGTCCAGCCGCTGCAGAAGTTTGGCTGAGGGGGGGCAGCTCTGCCGGGGGGAGAGCGGGGCCCTGAGGATGAGCACCTGCCAGGGGCCCCCACAACTCCAGCACTGGCTCTGGCTTCATGGGCTTCTCTGTGGTGCTTGGAACTGCCCTTGATCTGATTTCTGCAGAGCCAACATTTGCTGAACCATTTGTGAATCACTTGACGCTTGCACAGACTTGTTGAGAACACCAGAGTCATCTGCCAGACCACAATGTTCCCGGCTTTTCTTTCTTTGCTTCCTTCTTGAGCCTGCTGCTTCAGCCAGCTTTAATTATATGAGCATGGCAGGGGTGAAGAGATCGGCTACACATGGTGAAAAATCACAGTGTGCTCTCCTCTTACGTTTTCATGCAAAAATGAAGACTTTCTTTGTGATGCATCGTTGAATGCTGTTCAGTTATAAACAGCTCCAGTCCCCGGTGGCTTCAGTCAGAGATAAGGACACAGCACCAGGCAAGTTTGTTTGCTCACAGATACAATCACTCAAGAAATAAAAATAACGCTCTTCCTGTCAAGCTAGCTAAAGACGTCAGTGCTCATTGAACCTTTACAAAGGCTTTTGGAAAGCTATGAATACTGTAAAGAGCTTAACTTATCACTTAACTAATTATAATTATTATATTTTAAAATAATTTAAACTGAGTTATTAAAGTGTACTTTAATCTTTATTTTACCTTTTATGAAGCATAAAAGTACTGTAGACAAAGTATGCACACATTGGATCACTATTGTCTTATTTGAGAGATTAGTATTTTTTTTTTAATATTAGCTAGACATTTCTAAGACTGAATATGTAAATGGATATGACATATCAAAGAGTTAGGTTGCACCTCTCAGCTTTAATGTCAGCACTCTGCCTTTTATGCTTCTGTATTATTCTTTGAAAAGGCTGAGATTATACGTTGGCCACTAAATTGCCCTATTATGTTTTAAAGGATTTTAGAGATTGAAGAGGGGTGATTGGCAGGGATGTCAGCTGGCAAAATCAACTTTCAATTCCATACTGCTGCAGGGAGTGTGGAGGAAAAAAAAGACACAAAATCTTGCCTTTTCCGGACAAAAAAAAGGAAAAATAAAAGGCGATGTTTGTAATGAACACTTAAATAATTTTACACATAATTTGAAGTGGTGACACTTGCAAATCCTTCTGCTAGCTGAGCTGTTACCGAGTATGGGTCTCGTGTACAAATACGGTGTTACCGAAACTCACTCCTTGGGGGGGACACCACACGAAGGCTGTGTCCACATCTGCCCCCCTCACCTCCCAGAGGCAGCTTACAACCCTCCACAGCCAGCGCTGGCCTCTGCAGGGGAGAATGCATTTTCTTCCTCGTGAATATTAATTTTCCTTCCATTTGAAACCAGACTGCCCCCTTTACATGAAATACTTCTGTTCTGCCTGGTGCTGAGGGTCTAACCGACAGCCCGTGACCACCGTCTACACAGCACCGAGCTCTTTGTGGCCCAACATGAGAAATGATGGCAATACCTGTGGAAATGGGGGCCATGTTGGCCAGCACAACAGCAGCAAGGTCTTGCTTTCTTTGCCAGCAAGACAGAGTTATTCATCCCTGGTTTAGCACTGCGTGGCGCCGGGTAAGGAGTATTAGATTATTGGCAAAGTCATTGGACTAGAACTTTGCGCTGGTGAAGGCTGAAATGCATTTCCCGACATACGTGGTTGGTATTTTGCTTTATCTCAGTCAGAGCACATAAGCCCTGCTGTCCATCTTTCCCCCTCCCTTCTCCCTCTCAGCTCTCCCCCTCCTTTATCACTCCCCCTCTAATCACACGGAGTCTCCCTGGCCGCTGCCTTTGGCCCAGCCTTCAGCAGCCTGCAGGGGAAGTGGCCTCCCCCATCACGCTTGTGCTAATTGGGGCCTAATGAGAGGCATTTGCTTTCCCCTCTGTGCTTATGGTTCCCCAGCTGGAGCCCTGGCTCGTTCTTCCCTTTCCGTGTCTCTCAGCTGTTCCAGGAGGAGAGCAGATGCTCCCTCGATCCCCTGTGGAGAACAGCTGGCCGCCATTGCTGCCATGTCACGGACCGGCTCCGGCTCGTGCTCTGAGCCACCCGGCTGGGACGCTTGGAGTCCTCGACCTGGATCCTGCTCTGCAGGGAGAGTCTCAGGCTGCAGCAGAAATCATCCTTTTCTCTCTCAGAACAAAAATAAGTGGTTGTGTCCCCGTCGCAGTGTTTAAAACCCTCCAAGAACAGATAGCATCTCTATTGAAAAATACATGCAGATCCCTGTGAAAATAGCTGTGAAGGACATGGACCTGTTGGAGCAGATCCAGAGGAGGCCATGAAGATGATCAGAGGGCTGGAGCACATCCCCTGTGAGGACAGGCTGAGAGAGCTGGGGTTGTTCAGCCTGGAGAAGAGAAGGCTCCGGGGAGATCTTATTGTGGCCTTCCAGTATCTGAAGGCGGCCTACAGGAAAGCTGGGGAGGGACTTTTTACAAGGGCATGTAGTGACAGGACAAGGGGTAATGGCTTCAAACTGGAAGACGGTAGATTTGGATTAGATATCAGGAAGAAAGTTTTCACTATGAGGGTGATGAGGCACTGGAACAGGTTGCCCAGAGAAGCTGTGGATACCCCATCCCTGGAAGTGTTCAAGGCCAGGCTGGATGGTGCTTTGAGCAGCCTGGTCTAGTGGGAGGTGTCCCTGGATATGGAAGGGGCGTTGGAACTCAATGATCTTTAAGATCCCTTCCAACCTAAACCATTCTATGATTCTATGATTTTTAAATGTTAACATGGAGACCAAAAGAGCCATATCTGATGGCTAAAGGCAAGAAGGGCCCTCATGCCCACAGAGCTCAGTTATAGGGATAATCCACTGGTGTTTCTACATCAATTTTAATTCAGCTCATATGCGGGTTTTTCAACACAACCTTACTGATCATCTCCTTTTACTGCCCTTTGATTTGCATTTTAGAGTTATCTCAGACTTCCTGGACTGGATCCTTTTTGATAAAAGTAGGCCAGAGCACCATACATCCCAGCTACTAAGGGACAGTTGATGGGACTGGGTCCGGTCTGGGTGGCAGGTCAGTGGATGTGCTCCTCTTGTGCTGCTCTATCTGCTGACCTTACCCATGTGTGTCCTCTGAGCATCAGGTTCTTGCCTGACTTTCCTCAAGCAAGAAATTGAGCTCCAGCCTCTAATTTCAGGCTGCCCAACAGAGCTGGTCGCCCTTCTCCAAACACGTGGTTTGTGGACACGTGTGTTTATGCATGCCCTGTGCTGAAGGGAGGGCACCTTCAGAGCCTTTACAGAGACCGCAGCAGCTTCGTTCCTGCTCTGCTCCTGGAAGCCGGGTGCTGCTGGGGACTCCCCGCTCGGTACAGCTACAATCCAGTTCATCCTACAAGTGGTTTCTTCACTCCTTTCGATTAGATCATTCATTCCTGGGAACAGATCTAGTTTAAAAACAAGGGATGGGAAATGTTAACTTCATTGTAAGAAGTCACTTAAGTCTTGTTTTTCTTGCAAGCAGAGGAATGCTGAGCTGGTCGTCTTTAGCCTTTAGTAGAGCAGGTTGTGGCCATTTGGTCTGTGGTCACTGAGGACACACACACAGGCTCCCTGACAACTCCACCTTAATTAGGGCCTGATCCCAGCTTTCTCACGAACCAGCAGAAGCAATGTGTGTTTGTCAAGTATGAAGGGTTGGAAAGGAATAAGGGTAAAAGAGAGAAAACTGTTGTCACTTATTATTTTTTTTATCTTAAAATATTGCAGTTGGCTTTAATCATTTTATCACTTAACTGTATCAAAGTAGCTGAGGTTCGTAGAAGGTGCTGAACACTCCTTCTGAACAATGCTTCCTTTGAGCTATTTATCCATGCAGTGCTCTGTTGGAATGCAACCAGCAGAAACAATATCTGATGGGCTTGTGCAAAGCCCACTTAAGGTATATTATGTTGTCAAGGCAGATCTGTAAACTAGCCCTTTCTGAACAGGGGCTGTGTGTTTGATCTTAAATCTTCAAAAATTGGCATGTAAGCTGAGGGGAAAAACCATCTCTTAGTCTTTGTCCACATCTCCATTGTGCTGCGGTGAGCCTTCAGACCTGGAGAGGCTGAGATCCTATGTTTAATACATTTTAAATAATCTATTATGCATCTGTATACACTGACTCCACGGCTGGATTCATCTCACCTACCGGTACCAATGGGCTTCAGCATAAGACAAAATGTTAAGTGTCCTCACGAGAGTGCAATGAGTCTAAACTGCACCCATGGTCAATGGATGTCTAGATAAACACAATCACTAGACAATCGTGTAGGTCACCCTGACGTCCACCCGAGTTTAGCTGCTGAGATGTAGGCCTCCTGCACCATTTGAGATGCTTCAGGGTTAACCCATGGGATCTCCAGCTGCTGATCTGGAAGGACATTGGTGCACTGTAGGATGTGTGCCGTATTTGATGACCCCACGAGGCCACTTTGTACATCCTGTTGTGACTCAAATGGCACCAGATGCCTATGCTTAGGGAACGCGGTCCCAGTGTAACAACACTGTAAACTTCTACGTTTGGACTAGTCCTCCTGTGTCATTCCCCTCTGTTTCCCTGCTGCTTCCTGGTAGCACCTGTTTTATGACAAGATGAACTGTGCCTTGTAATACTGCTTTTATGGCATCAGGACTGCCCATCTGATGAGCTTTATGCATGATGTAGCTTTTTCTGGGAATGTGATTGTTTTAGGAGGATGCGTGGAGCAGTCTGGGGAGGATGACGCTGGGAGTAGGCCTGGTGGTGTGCCGGGAAGGCTCTCGAGTCACACCCTGCTCCCACGCCACTGCTCCTGCCATGTAACTACACTTTGCCCTTTGTTCAGGACTTTTGGCGATTTTGTAATATATCCTTGGTTGATACTGCTGCCAAGTTCACCCAGGGTGCGGCACGGGCACCAATAACACACTCCTGCCCTGAATTTCTAAAAAGTTGTTCAGGGAAGATAAAAACTTTCAGCAAATAACCACAACAACAGAATTATGATTGTTGATGTTATTTGTGTTTTTTTTGGTCCTGGATTAAAACAGAAGAAGTGGCAGTTTGCAGTCCTCACGCAGTCTTGCAGCCTGTGGACAGTGTCAGTATTAACATAATGATAATACTGTTTAGCTGAGGGCTTTCAAATCTACTGCCTAAACCCTTCCCTGCCTTGTGTTTTCAGCCATGACTGACCAGCTTGGAAGTCCTCTCAAGTGTTTTTTTGCTCCACGTAAGGGTATGTTTGCATGGAAAAGGTGTTTTATAGAAAACCAAGGCATGAATTTACAGTGCAAATAGTGCAATAAGAGTCTCTCCATTTGGACAGTCTTATTCAAAGACAGTTGGACTTGATGATCTTAAAGGTCTGTTCCAACCTAAATTATTCTATGATTTGATTCTATGATTCTGTAGACACTGAGTCACCATCCCTGGAGGTATTTAGAAGACATGTAGATGTGGTGCTGAGGGACATGGTTTAGTGGTGGACTTTGCAGTGCTAGGTTAATGGTTGGACTTGATGATCTTAAAGGTCTTTTCAACCGAAATGATTCTGTGATCCTGTGATTCGCTATCCTGGGCATTTCTGAACTGATGGGGTCAGTTGCACCTGTGTCTGTGCTTGGTTTGGGCAGACATGGACTAGCTCTACTCTGGAAGCTGTGTAAGCACATTATTGCAGCACTGAGCCTGAGGTAAGGTGCTGGTCTGTGCTGACATACTCTGTGTGCTTTGTACATATTGACTTCATTCATTTACAAAATTTGCTAAGCTAAATGAGAAAAAAACCCAACAACTTCTTGAACAAATTGTCCACCTGAGAATCAGCATAACTGGTCTTTCTGGACCACCTCCTCATAAAGAGATGTCCTAAGAGAAGGTCTCCAGGCTTTGTGTTTCTGGAAGATAACCTGTCGCTCTGCTTAGTTCTCAGTGAGATACAGAACTACTTGCATTGAAAAAACAACTGTGTCTGGGAATGAAAAGGATCATACTCTTTTCCTAGGAACACTAACAAGATGCTTAGTTCAGTGGCTGTGTCACAAAAATGAAGGGGGTTGAGGGCTGCTCCTGCATTGCCTTTCTTTATAACCAACATCCACAGCCAGCAGTTTTGTGGATGTGAAAAAGGAATTGAGATGTTTCTTCTTTTTCTTCATGAGGGTCTGACAACATATCTAACAGAGCAGTTTGTGCTCCTGTGCCTTGGCTTGTGGCAGGCTTAGAAGAATCAGAATCTTGGTGTTTATTCTGGTTATACATGTTTTTAGATAATGTTGCCCTGGCGGTGGGTGAGCGTGGGACTCTCTCTCTTCTGTCTGTTAAGTCTCCACCGTCAAGGCTTAAATTTCTGTCTCTGCTGAAAGGACTTTTTTCCACCTGCTTCCTCAGTTCATCATGAGATGGGTTCAAGAGGAGGAATCACCTGGGATGCAGCAGGACTGCTCATGCACTGACCGATATTTTGTCCTTTTTGGTTTGCTCAGATACCTAATAGGGCTCAGCTCTTTAAGACAAGGATAGATTTTATGGCTGCCTGATTACACTAAGTGCATGTACAGCCAATGATTATTTTACGCTTCGCCTTAAGCTCAGCCTTTTCTCTCTAGGCCAGTGTGGTCCTGGATTCCTCATACCCCAAAAACTCTTTCAGAAGTCCACATCATACAGACTACAATATCTCACATGTTAGGTAAAATGCATTACATCTTTCTTCCTTGAGCTAATATTTACATTTCTGTCTTCACAATTTCTCTCTACATATTTTGTTCATCCTGAGGAATTGTAATTGCTAACAAAAAAACCAAACAACAAATGAGCCCAAAAAAATAGCTGATGATATATGATTGGCTGTTTTTTTAGCTGGGTTTCATAATGATGTGCTAATGGTCCTAAAATGCTGTCGGCACAGTGTGGTTTTTCCCCATACTATTCCATTTTCAACTCTCCATAATTCTTTGACTTTAGGTCTGCTAGCTAAAAAAATCCTGCAGCAAACAGAGGATCTTTAGATGGTAAATGGCACAGGTAATTAATATCTTTAAAGACATTCTGAGTGAGTATACACTACAAGAGAGTAAAGAAGGATGCCAGGAGCTGTCAGTTTGCTAATCATGGTTTATTTGACCAGGGTAATTAATGGCATTCTTTGGATAGTTAATTGCTCACTTTTCTTTAGCTGAAGTCTAACTAGCAGTTAGTCTTTTAGTCTATTCTTTTAGTTATTCTTGTTTTACATATAAGGGCAACACGCACCTTTAAATAGGGTGCAGACACATACAAATCATACCATGATGTCAGATATTTAAGAGGATTTTCTTATTTCTCCTAGAAGATGCTGAAAAATTGATGTATAATATGGCCCATAATTAAGTAGGATGAAAACCAGGCTGTTTTCTCAGCCAAATTCGTAGGTGACATATATAATGGTGGTATAGGTTACAAATAAGTGATCTGCTGTGTGAAAGTAGGAGGCTTAATTTAATGAACACAGGAAAAGGGTGGGTTGTAGGAGAAGAAGCAGAGGAAAATGGGTGCAATAAAACTATTTCAAGGACAATACTTGATCAGACCAAAGATCCAAATTGCCCAGTATCCTGCTGCTGGTTGGGGCCGGTAAGGGATGCTTAGGGAGCACACTCAGGAACCTGGCAGGGATACTGCCATATGTCTGTCTCCCTCTGGTATAAGCATTTCATTAAGTTATAGATTGCTCGCATTGTGCTTCTCCTTAATTGGCTCATACTGTGCTGACCGTGCAGCTTTCTCCAGACTACCTGGAGAATTTTATTTTTTTTAAAGAAACTTTCAGAAATTCTCCTGAGCAACCGTCCTGAGCAAAATTAAAATAAAATAAAATAAAATAAAATAAAATAAAATAAAATAAAATAAAATAAAATAAAATAAAATAAAATAGGGGAAATTTCCACTGTAAGTACAGATGAGAAATGTATGTGATAACTTATCAGAGACAGGTTTTAGGGAAAGTCTCAAAGAATGGACATAAAGGTTGCAGAAGTCAAGGTCTTCACGCAGCGGAGCGCAGAATGGCAGGGGTTTGACATTTAACATAGAATTCCACCATAATCTGGCATTTAAGATATGATCTCTTAGCCTGGGGCTTTAACGAAATATGTATTAGTAGAGCATGAAATTCCTACAGCAAAAGTGACGTCTGTGTTTACTGGCTGCTGTCTATTACTAACACTTCCGAGTGTGTAGTGTCCTTAACTAACCTGACACTGCCTTCTGGCGTGTGACTGAGTACCTGAAGGGGGGGGGGAGTTGCTGTGTAAGTTTAAAACAATTCATAGGAAAGGAGCAACACAGGAAAAGGATCACCTAACTGCTGTTTATTTCATACAGCTAGAAATAATGCATAATAGAAAATATCAGTGTGTTACTTCTACGATGACAGCAGGGTCATAAAAGTTGAATGATTGTATAAAACTGGAAATCATTCTGTGGGTGGTAAATGGAGCAATAACTGTATCTAGCAGATACAGTCATTTTACTCTTACCATTTTAAAAAATGCCTACAAGACTCAATTTCTACACCGTTTAGAGGAAAAACTAGCCTGGATAACTCAAACTATATTTGCATGACATACAGCAGACCTGGGAAAAGGTGGATGACAACAAAAAGTACCACTGCAGCTTGCTCCAGTGTTTCTCAGACCTTTCATAGAGTACCAAATTGTGCCAATATACACAATGTGGAGGTTGAGGAGCCAGTCTCCTTGTGCTACTGTCTTGCACTTGTCACCAGCAGCACTTCTTCACTCTTCTGGATGTGATACCACTACACAGGGAGAAAAAGTTATTTGTTTTAGAATATTTGGAAGGCCTTACAGCCCAGGGTTCCTACTGTTAGTTGATTTATATCCTGAATTGAACTAACCTATTCTAAATTGTATGGGATTTTTTTTAGAGGCTACAGGAACAATTATAATCTTTGCAGTCATCTGATTATGCAAAATGTCTCCAGGTCCATCTCTTCAGGTGGTGGTGACTCCAAAATGAGTCATGGTAGAAAGACTATGGTTGTCCCCTGGCTCTTTCCCTAGTGTGGTATAACTTGCTGCCACGCATTTTTGGCTTTGGTGTTATAGTGAACAACCAGCCCTAAAGATCAACTGAAAATACTCACAGCAAAAGGTATTTTTGTTTGCACATGGACACACCAGGTACTTTGCTTGAGTGCACAAAAAAAAATAGTTCTCTCATCTAAATGAGTGTGCATACTCCAGATGTAGTAGCTATCCCTGAAATAACAGATGCACTTAAATATGCCCAGAGTGTAGTCTCATTGACTTCAGCAGGACAGTTCATGTGGTTAAAATTAAAGAAGTATAAGCACTTTCACAGATTGCAGTCATCAGGATGTCATTACACGCCCCCAGGAACTCTACAGCTCAGCGAGATCAATTTTATTTTGTATAAATAAATAAAAGCTTCATGGTTAAAAAATATTTTTGAAGAGCTGTGACAGGAGAGTGACACGGCAGGAAACAGATTTACCAGCCTCGGTGGCAGATGCTGGAGTGTAGAGAGAGAGGCAGTGCTGGCACGGGGGTGTTACCGGGGCACAGGGGTCTGCAGTGCTGGCACAGAGCAGCTCTCAGTCTAGTTGTGTTTCAGAGGGTCCTGTGGACCTGTGTGAGCACAGCCAGTGCTCCCAGGACCAGTGCTCGGTGTGACGAGGCAGCCCGCGCAGCTGGGTAACATGCTGGTAAGAGAGGGAGCTGGGGATGTGGTCCTGTGGTGGCTCCGGCTTCGCTAAAATTGTGATTCAGCACCAGGCCTTGCATTTTGTTCAGAACTATCCATTGACCTGAAAAAAGTACGGCCTATTAAAGCACCTGCTTGGAAAAATATGGTGCATGATCTTTGGCCCTCTTTCCATTGTTTAACATAAGCAGCTTTGAGGTTAGTCAGTTGAGTCTTTAAAAATAAGGTACTGATTACTTCATACTTTTCATTACTAAGATGGTGCATTTTTTTAATTTTATGAGCAGACGGATAAGGAAAAAATTTCAGTCTGGGACACCATCCTGAGAAATGTGCTGTATAGAAAGTCCCTATGGAAAATGTCTCTACCTTTCCCCCCCCCAGCACACAGGCATAAGTCCTCATCCTGCCAGGAGGCACCGTCAGGGCTCCCGTCCGATGCTGACACCATCCTGTGCCGGATTTGGTGGGTGGCCGCCCTGCCGAGCCTGTGCGCAGCCTCCCCACCACTGTCCTGCTGTCTGCTAACAGATACAGACAGAACTATATAGCGCTGCGGGGAAGTTTCTCAACTACTTTTTGGTCAAATTGTAGGTGACACAGATCCTGACATATTTAGCACAAAGGGAGATGACTGCCAAGCCTCTCAAGAGGCTGCTTTGTAATTGCTCTTGCTGAAGCATTGTTATTATCACTAATAAAAGGGCCAGAGTTGAGAAAACAGCACACGTGTTTGGGAGCTGGATGTGCGAGGGGGAAATGAAGTAAGTAAGGAGATGTCAGCGGTTGTCAGCAGCTGAATTCTCCAGTGGTGGAGATACAGGAGGTGGAATGTTAATTGCTTTCCTGGAAGATGCTCTCTAATACGGAACTTGCTTATATGAGTCTCCTGTAGTCCTACAAGCTTTGTTTGAAATTCAAAAGCATGTTTTCTCATCAGTGCATACCAGCCAGAGTGACTTTTAATTTCACGTTTCCCTGCAGACTTTCACCAAATGTTAATAAGTGATTGTACACAGCACAATCGGTTGAAGGAGCCACCTCAGAAAAGGTTGCAGCAGCACTTTGTGCCGTAGTTTGTATCAAGATAGTGTCCTGGGATCCAAAATTAATTTGCATTTCACAGTTTGTTTTCTGTGTGCTTTGCATTTGTGTGGTTTTCCACCTATTAAACTTCTTTCATATATGAATCCTTTGCCGCCTCAGCAGGTCACAAATAGATAATCTCCATGGTGTGATGGGAGAAGAAATACAGTAGAGCTATAGAGTGGCTGCCCAGTCTTGCTGGTACCTGCAGGTCAAGGTGGTGGTGGCTGAGATGGGACAGGACGATATTTGGGATGTAGTCCTAGGCTCTGCGCAGATACCTGATGACAGACAGTAAGTGCACTGAGGAATTTATGGTTTGAAGGATGAAGTACATCATAGAATTATAGAATGGTTTAGGTTGGAAGGGACCTTAAAGATCTCTAGTTCCAACCCCCCTGCCATGGGCAGGGACACCTCCCACAAATGGGAGAAATGATGGGAAAAAAGGAAGAAATTCACTCCAAATGACACTACTGATTCAGGCAGACCTAGAAGAAATATCCCAGGACCATCAAATGTCATACAGCACCCATCCTCTGTACAGCACACTGCCTTTTCAGCATTGCACGCACAAGCCACAGCTGATATAAGAGGTTGCCCTTCTTTGCCTCTTTGATTTTCTGCTGGAGGGTACTGGTAGCAGAGGTCTACATCTGCTCTGGGGTTCACAGCCCACCACTCTCACCTGGGCGGGCAGGGCTGAAAGGAATGCAGTGAATCGTAGAATCATAGAATTGCCTAGGTTGGAAGGGACCTTTCAGATCATCGAGTCCATCAACCTACCTCTGACAAAAACCGTCACTAAACCATATCTCTAAGCATTATGTCTACCTGTCTTTTAAATACCTCTAGGGAAGGTGCCTCAACCACTTCCCTGGGCAGCCTCTTCCAATGCTTAATAACCCTTTCAGTGTAAAAATTTCTCCTAATATCCAGTCTAAACTTGCCCTGGCACAACTTGAGGCCATTTCCTCTTGTCCTATTGCAGGTAACTTGGGAGAAGAGACCAACCCCCACCTCGCTACACCCTCCTTTCAGGTAGTTGTAGAGAGCAATAAGGACTCCCCTCAGCCTCCTTTTCTCCAGGCTGAACAACCCCAGTTCCCTCAGCTGCTCCTCATAAGACTTGCTCTCCAGCCCCCTCACCAGCTTTGTTGACCTTCTCTGGACCCGCTCCAGCACCTCAATGTCTTTTTGTGGTGAGGGCCCCAAAACTGGAATTATGAAAAGGAGTCTGCACAGAGCAAGCATCCCTTGTCCTCTGCCTTCACTGGGCACCTGTGGGCAGAAGCCCCCAGATAGCCCCCAAGTTCATCTTGCTCTAATTACTTTATCAGCTCCTGGGGGAACCGCTGCTGCACTGAGACCAGAACAAGGCATCCTCCTCCCCTGCAACAGCCTGGCTCCTGCAACCGTCCCACCATGCTGCAGCTTTCAAACTCACGTCGCTTTGATGGATTAAAGCCTCGTAATAACTTGCTTACCCGTGAAGCATGATATTTCATTCAAGAAATGGAACGGACATTCACAGGGTTATGGACTTTCACCATCTTACATCATCAGTCTTCTTCCCTTTGAATTTTTCCGGGTAGGAGCTGTATTGGGATTGTGTAGTACTTAAATGAGGGGAACTTGAAACTGAGCAAGGCTTTCAAATGCTTAAATTGAAAATGTGAATCAAGCAGAAATGAGCATACAATAACATGTAATTCTTCCTGATTTTCATATTCCAAAGTAATTAACAGGGATGAAAACATGTTCACATTTTGCTTCAGATACTTCAAATGATGCTTGCCAACAGAAGTTGCAATTATGTCTTTGGGGGCTTTTTCATACAGTAATATTACAAATTTTTTTTTTTTTTAATTAATTGTGCTAAGGTTTAATTTGCCTTGTTCATATACTGAACTGTAGAGTCTCAGGAGAAAGAAATAAGAATAATGGAAAAATGCAGCATGTGTCAAAATATCTAGAAAGATATGGAAAGTCTTAAAAGCTGTTTTGAAAACTGCTTTTATCTAAAAATGTTAAGGAACTTTGAATTAACTAGTCTTAAAAGCTTTTAAAGTTCTACATATATCTTTAAAAATGTTTTTTTCTTGTAAATTATTTCCAATGTAATGTAGACCTTTATTTTTCAAATGACATTACATCAGAAATACATTTACATCTAAATATGAGCATACAAAAATTACTTTTATGTGAAAGTTTTTATTTTGACAGGAAATGAAATAACAGTCACCAGTTTGCTAATTTTGCTTTTCCCAAAGCTTGAAGTTCAATGTTCAAGCCCTGCTCGGACTGGAGCCTTTTACATCTGTGAAGACTCCATAATCACGAAAAAGCATCACTCACCTGCCTGACCACTTTTGCAGCAGCCAAATATCTCATGTGTGACAAATACGTGAGAGCGAGCAGGACATCTGAAAGCTGATCATCCAACAGTCTGAGTCAAATGGTTCACTTACTCCAACACAGACCACAAAATAAAAGTCAACCACAAAGTAATTTATGTAATTATGGTAAAACTATCTTGGTTTTATTTCATAGCATTTCTCAGACTTTGTTACATCCTCTTTTTATGTATTTTCACATCTGTTTGAACAGAATAGAATAGAATAGAATAGTTTAGGTTGGAAAAGACCTTTAAGATCATCGAGTCCAACTGTTAACCTAGCACTGCCAAGTCCACCACTAAACTATATCACTAAGCACTACATCTACCCATCTTTTAAATACCTCCAGGGATGGTGACTCAACCACTCCCCTGGGCAGCCTGTTCCAATACTTGACAATCCTTTTGGTGAAGAAATTTTTCCTAATATCCAATCTAAACCTGCCCTGGCACAACTTGAGGCCATTTCCTCTTGTCCCATCGCTTGTTACTTGGGAGAAGAGAGTGACCCCCACCTCTCTACAGCCTCCTTTCAGGTAATTGTAGAGAGTGATAAGGTCTCCCCTCAGCCTCCTTTTCTCCAGGCTGAACAACCCCAGTTCCCTCAGCTGCTCCTTGTGTTGTGCTTGTGCTCTGGACCCTTCGCCAACTTTGTTGTCCTTCTTTGGACATGCTGCAGCACATCAATGTCTTTCTTGTAGTGGGGGGCCCAAAACTGAACATGGTACTCGAGGTGGAGCCTCACCAGTGCTGAGTACAGGGGGATGATGACAACCCCAGTCCTGCTGGTCACACTATTCCTGATACAGGCCAGGATGCTGTTGGCCTTCTTGGCCACCCGGGCACACAGAATCACAGAATCTTCAGAGTTGGAAGGGACCTCTGGAGATCATCTAGTCCAGCTCCCCTGCCAAAGCAGGATTGCCTAGAGCACATCACTCAGGACTGCATACAGGCAAGTCTTGAAAGTCTCCAGAGAAGGGGACTCCACAACATCCCTGGGCAGCCTGTTCCAGTGCTCTGTCACCCTCACCGTAAAGAAGTTTTTCCATGTATTTGAACGGAACTTCCTATGTTCCAACCTGTGCCCATTGCCCCTTGTCGTGTCACTGTGAACCAATGAAAAGAGTCTGGCACCATCCTCCTTCAACCCACCCTTTAGATACTTGTAAACGTTAATAAGGTCTCCCCTCAGCCTTCTCTTCTCCAGGCTAAAGAGCCCCAGCTCTTTCAGCCTTTCCTCATAAGGGAGATGCTCCAATCCCTCAGTCATCTTTGTTGCCCTTCGCTGGACTCTCTCCAGCAGTTCCCTGTCCCTCTTGAACTGGGGAGCCCAAAACTGGACACAGTATTCCAGTTGTGGCCTCACCAGTGCAGAGTAGAGGGGGAGAATGACCTCCTTCGACCTACTGGCCACGCTCTTCCCTGTGCAGCCCAGGATTCCATTGGCCTTTTTGGCAACAAGGGCACATTGTTGGCTCATGGATAATTTACTGTCTACCAGGACCCCCAGATCCTTCTCCTCAGAACTACTTCCCAGCAGGTCCACCCCTAACCTATACTGGTGCTTAGCAGTATAGCACACTGCTGGCTCATATTCAGCTTCGTGTTGACCAACACCCCCAGGTCCTTTTCTGCCAGACAGCTCTCCCTCTGCCAAAGCACTCTTCCCCAAGCCTGTAGCGCTGCATGGGGTTGTTGTGACCCAAGTGCAGGACCTGGCACTTGGCCTTGTTGAACCTCATACCATTGGCCTCGGCCCATCAATCCAGCCTGTCCAGATTCCTCTCTAGACCCATCCTATCCTCAAGCAGATCAACACTCCTGCCCAACCTGGTGTCATCTGGCAATTTTCTGAGGGTACACTCGATCCCCTAATGCATGATTATTGATAAAGATTTTAAACAGAACTGTCCCCAGTACTGAGCCCTGGGGAACTCCACTTGTGACTGGCCGCCAACTGGATTTAACTCCATTCACCACCAGTCTTTGGGCCTGGCCATTCAGCCAGTATTTTACCCAGCAAAGAGTAGTCCTGTCCAAGATAAGAGCAGCCAGTTTCTCCAGGAGCACACACACACATATATATATTTATATAATATATTCTATTCATTTTTCCTGTCTGGCAGCATGATAATATTCTTACACTTTCAAAAATAGGTCAAACCAGCTTTTCTGTCTGAAATCTCAAGCAGATATCTGAAAACAATTGCTCTGCAAGCTGATACCTCCCCCATTCATTGCAGTGGGCTATTAACCCCAGAAACTAACGTCAGACATCTTAGTTTCAATATTGTGAACAGTTCCTGCACAGGTCATTTTACCACATTCCTGCTATAGGCCATTCAAATCAGAACCCACTTCTAGCTTGATTACTACAGGAGAAGAAAGAGATAAAAATGCCACTTGTCTCTGGCCATGACAGTTGACAGAGGGAGAGAAGTCTCATGATCGTCTGTTCCTACACGTCTGGCTGCTGCATGGAGGAGAGCTGGGCTGGGATGCTGGGTGGTACCCAATACAGGAGGTAGGGCATGGGTTTGGCTCCTTGGATGGTCACCACCATCACCACCTACTGACCGGCAAACCGGCCAGCACATGCCAAACTCAGACCTGGGCATGGCTTGAGCTGCCTTTTGCCACGCTGATGTTTGGGGAGCTGAGGATAGGGATGGAGGATGGCTTGTGTGACACTGAGAAAGAGAGGCGTGAGGAGGGACTGTCTGGGATGGGATTATGGTGGGGGGAAAGGAGGTGCAAGACCCTGCTGTTGGGGGCACGTCAGACAGTAGGAAACAAAGCTCAGGGAAATCACACTGGCAAAACTATTTGTGTTAGTTTATTTGAACCCTAACCAGCTACTGACCTTGAAAACCAGGAACAAGACTTTTGAAGTGGTTACAGGAAAGATGTAAGAGGCAATAGAGGTTTCTGAAGGAGGAAGCAGGGGAGCAGACAGCCAGAGCCTCTTCTTTTGACAGCTGACGAGCCAGCCCCAGGACATGGTGAATCAAGTGCTGACAACAAACACGGAACTGAAGATTCTTCTAATCTCCAGGGCTATAATTTTACCTGTGCCAGGATGTTTAAGAAGACATCACAGCCTCTGGAAGGAGGCTGCAGGAAGCTTTAAACTCAAACAATGACCGCTTTCTTCTCTGCCAGAGGAAAGAGCAACTTAATTACCCTGTTCTGCTTTGCTTATACATCATGGAGCTCCTGCTAAATACAAAATGCTGAGCAATGGTAGAGGCCTAATAGAAGAACCAGCACGGAGCTGATTCACTCTGGTTTGAGAAACAACTTATTATTTATTTGCTGATATCAGTTTTGACATTAACTCTAAGGAGAGGAATAAACGCTCTTTCTCTGGTGCATCCATCATCTGAAAGGCCTTCCTTAAAATCCACAATTCCTCTGTTCTTAACTGGAGATGGTTTTATTTGCAAGGTTGCAAGCATTTTTGCTGCCCTGCTGCCTCCTTGCCTGTGCCCACTCTCTGATGCTGTTGAAACTTTGCTGGACCTGAAAGTTTGTATTTTTAACGGACAAAGACTTGCTGATAATGTCATTAAGTTTTCGTGTACCTTCCACCCCATTTTCTTCCCTGTCAAGAGAATGTATTCCCATGCAATGATTTTAAAAATACAAAAATTGTGATTTTCAGGTAACTGTTTTTGTAGCTGACTTGTCAGATTGAGCTTTTTAAAGCTTGTGGGGTTTTTTTGTGGTTTCGTTTTTATAATTTTTTTTTAGGTAGGATTGTCTATGGTCATTCAGTCCATCATTTTATGCAGCTTATGTAAGCTCCATCTTTGTTATTGCTGCACACACAAAATAAAGTGAATGGCCATTGCAGATGTTCAGTCTTTTAAAGGGAAATTGAACAATTTTTATCAATGAACATGTTGGCTGGAAAACTAACTTCTTTTTTTTTTTTAAAGTTTGAAGGATCTCAGTCCACTATCATTGTTTTGTACCTATTCATAAATAAACTTCATCTTCAAAAATTTATCTTATTCTACTATGAACATTTTCTTATCAAAGGGGAAAGAAAACAGAAGTCCCTTAAGTATGCCAAACAGCTGTTTACAAAGGACCATTTTCTTTATCTCACCGAAACTTCAGACAGGGGAGTTGAGTCACTTACAGAAGGAATTCTGATGTCAGTATTATAAAAATACACATTTTTTCTGCTGGGAAAAGTCCATAAACTTGGAACTTTTAAAGCTTTCCTAACATCAGATAAAAACCTGTGACGAGCAAAATCCTGGACTGAGATGCTTGTTTATTATTCTTCACTTTTGACATTTTGTGATCCCACACAGACTAGATGAGTAACTTTATCAGTGCTAATTCTAACCAGATAATCCAGCAAAATGTGAGTAGAAACATTGCCACTGTAGGACTTCATCCCCTCAGAGACCTCATTCATGCTTTCCTTTCTCTGAACCTTCCTTCTGGCTCCCATCTCTGTCCTCCACATCCTGTTCCACTGTAAACATACAACGGGACAAGGTTGGGGCATAATCTTTTTGTGAGAACAACTTCTGTATTCGAAAGATGTAGATAAGCTTTCAGGCACACAAGTCCTTCTTTGGATGTAAAACAGAAGCAGCAAGCTTCAGAGCCAAATCATAGCTGCTCTGTATTTAATTAGATATGTAAATCATTAGAGACAACTGAGAGTGGCTGGGAAGCTTGAACCTCAAGAACAGCATGGGGGATGCTGGATAAGAAGGTGATTATCATTTACTGAAGGAAAAAATGAAGAACAGGTAAAATATTGCCTAAAGAGGAGGGGAAGGTTAGTGGGAGGAGGGATGTCACAGAGTGTCATTAAAAACATCTCTTTGTTGACTCACAGTTTTATAGATTTCAGTTCCTAGCATCATCTTTTGATAGTTTTTTGTTTATTTAGTAAGGAAAGCAACAGAAGACAAAGCAGTGAAAGGGAATAAGAAGAGTACTGCTTCTCTGCGCCCGCATGGTTTGAGACGGAACGAGCTCCGCAGCTGGTCAGCTGCAGGATGAGGTGGAATACAATGATTTTCACAGTTACAAAAACTTCTTGCAGAGTTCTTTTGTATGACATTGTATGCATGTACCTAAAGGAGAATTGCCTAGAACAGCTAAGTGGTCAAGAGAGGAAAACTCTTTATAACAGATATAATAAAGATTATGAAGATGCAATTTACCAAGAAACAATTATTGTAGGGAGACTCTGAGATAAACAGTAAGACAGCTTGTTCATTGGAGCATACTGTGCATTGTATTTCGTAATAACTGCGCTTTACTGATATGCCAATGCTTCCAAAAAGCTCTACCCTGATGTTTCTCTTTTTTTCTCTGTAAGTTCCTGATTCAGGGACAACATCATCCTGTGCTGATAGAGATCCAAGAATGTGATCATTGAAACGATTTTGCTAGTTACCATGCTGTAGAAATTAATGTCACAATGATGTCTATTCTATAGATTATCTTCTAACTGTAAATAAAAGCCATTTAAAAGCCTTATGAGTCAACACTTTGGCACAGCTGTATTTATAACACACTCCTCTATATGGAGATGCTCTGATTGTGCTTTATATTTTGACATATAAAAAGCAGAGCCTTTTTAGATCTTAAAGCACAATAGCATGAAATAATTTACTATTGTTTGAAGAAGACTTTCAAATGCAGCTCCTTTTCCAGGTGCCTCTGAGGTAATTGCTAACTGTTTGCCTGCTGGTGTGAAAGCTGGAGGATCGCGATGCCCGGTGTTGGGCGAGCTCCCTGGCACATGGGGATCAGCCTACTTCCATCAGTTCACATGAGCCATGGACTGGGCTTTCTACCATGTTAGCTGAGTTATTTGTAACTACGAAGAGCGTCATGTTAAATTACGAGTGGCAGAGGCAATGGATGAAATTTGTAGAAATTGCATTCATACCTCCCTCAAATGCAAAATAATACCCTAAAAGGAACCTAGCTTTAGAGAAAAGGGAAAAATAAGAGCTGTCCTGTCATACCTCATGTCTGAGGGTATTTCTCCTGCTTATATTCAAAGACCTCTGGACCTTTCATGCCCTTCGTTGTCTCAGGGCTATTTCACAATAATGGGAATCTTCCAGCAAGAGTCTGAGCACTGCTATAGATTCAACAGAGAAGGGGGATGAATCCCAGATGTGGGGCTCTGTAGGTTGGCTGCAGTTTTCTGCACTATCCAGGAGTCTTAACTCTACAGAGAAAACCTGCTCTCCTGTGCTGCTGCCCACAGCGGGTCTAGGAGTAAGTTTCTCCTATAACTCTCCCAGCCAGTATGGCCCCATCCCTATGTCTAAAGGTTTGCACTGTGCTTTAGCGTCTCACCCCGCCAGAAGGAACCCACTGCTCAGTTAAAACCCTTCATTGCTGCTCCCATCCCAGGCTGAAGGCTCTTCTCCAGAGGACAGACTGCACTGCTTTAATACAGGTCCACTGGGAGCAGCGGTCTTCACACAGCTTGCTGCCACTGAACAACCGGTTGTGAATCAGTTGATGGACGTGGATTTCCATTCTGGCCCAGGCAGTCTTGCTGTGGGAATTACACCTGGTCCTGAGCAAAGCCCAAATGGGCTCTGTGCCTCTGAGCCACTCCTTGCCCATGAGAATAGTGCACTGAAATGGTCACCGGAAGAGAAGACTTTTACAGCAAAAGGTAAAACTAGAAAAGCACTGTTACCTGTGTCACTCCAACAGTTTTCTCCAGCCGTGTCAGTCCTACAGAGAGTCTTCTAGTGGTGTTTGGACTAATACAAGTCAGCCTGTTATTCACAAGGTATTTGTCAGGAGCTATAGCTCTTGAGCCAACCCACTGCTGGAGTCACTTGGCATTCCGCTCTCAGCTGCGGTAGGTGTATATGCCACCCTTGGCTGGCATCATTCCCAGAAATACCCTGTGAGTACAAGTGACACTGAAGACATCCAATATGTGTGTTAACTGCTTTTTCCCATGTTGTTTGGTTCTTAAACTGTATTCACTAGTGCCCTCCAAAGCTGTTGCGGGGCTTAAAGTTATTTCTCTGTGACAGAAAACTTCCCACGGGTTGTAAACCACTTCTGAGTTTTACTAGGGTCATCAGTCACTCTCTGGAAGAACACAGTTCAATATAGTGCACCAGGATCCAAAAATCATTTCTGGCAGAAGACACCAGCAGGAAGGGTGATTCACCCACAGGAGGATTAAAATAAATTACAAAGCAACCTGGAAAGCTGAGAGCAGTGGGGACTGCAGGAAGGTAAATATGATTTTATACAGTGGGAACTTGAGATGTGAAGGGGAATTCAGATCAAGGTTAGAAAATGATGGCTGAACGTAATCAAACAACCACATCCATCTCATTAAAGCAAGTTTATTTTCAGTTCGTTACCTTGGTACTACTTTCTCAAGTATTTATGCTGTATCTTTATTCTTTGATAAAGAGACTTGAATAAAACTGTCCATCAAAGAAGGCTTACTTTATCCCTCCTTTGAGGTGTGCTGGCCATATGTGCAGTCAGGCAGCGGGGGATCTTTCCCGGTGCTGTAAACTGGAGGAATCTGTCGCCAGCAGTAACTGCAGATCCTTGCCCGAGGCTGGCTCCTCTGCACCTTCCTCCCGCGGCTGCCACAGGGGCAGAGCAGGGCATTCCGGCAGCTCCTCCAGATGCGGAATCACAAAATTCATCGTGATCTGAAAGGAAGGGGTAGGAGTGTGGTCTGTGACTGTGCGCATCAGGACCACATCAAAGAGAGGGGTTGCAGGTAAGAAAGTCTCTCTTCTCTTTCATGTGATTACCTACAGGTACATTCACACTGTGGGTCACTGGGAATCTTACCTACTTTCTCAGAAAACTGCTATCAAAAAGGCTTTGTTCTTTGATAGCCAAAGGAAAGAACAGGATGCACAGATTAAAAAGTCTTGATTTTGAAAGGGATAAGAAGTGGGCTCAAGTCTCACCAGGGAGTCAGCTTCCAGAGGGAAACACTGAAAACTGGCTTCAGCTGAGTCACAATACAGTAAGATGAGAGAATACTGAAAAAAACACATTCTGTGGATGCAAAGCAGGTATGTGTTTCCTTCAGTAAAGGAAGGAAACGCGTGCCTTACTTTTGTCAAACCAAAGAATCTTTTAATTTTACCAGAATAAGGGAGGCATAAAAAGAAGTAGGATCTACAGTCATGTTGGCCTTATCCAGAGACAAACCCAAAGATAACCCAAACACTTTCATGCCACTGAACTTTTTATGAAAATAAACTTTTTAGTGATTTTAGATTTCCATACCACTTGAAAATGCAGGAGGCTTGTGTCAAATCTCTGTTCCATGTTCACCCTGTGCTTTTATCGTGTATCTTTTTATAGCATGAATTCTTAGTGGCTGGAGCGACCAAATGCAGCTGATAAAACAGATAAACTCTGCGTCTGACTTTCAGCCTTGCCAACAGTGGGTGCTGGAGCTACTGATCAACAGCAAAAGGTACTTACTTTAAATAATGGACTTTGGGGTGAATGGTGTTTGTGCTGCTTGTCATGATTTTCATTCCCACTTAATATCTCTTTGAGAAATGAAGAGTGACACAGCACAAGGTGGTGGCCTCTCTCCAACCCTACTGGGAGAGGATGTTGAGTCTAGAGTACTTAGACATGGACTAATTTGGCTCTGCAAAGATAATCAAGCCAAGTTCCAGCTTTATAACATGACACTACAATATAAATATGCTTTTTAATCCTACTTTCGTAGGAGCTTGCTAGCGGATGGCCTGGGAGAAGTCCACAGCTAACGTGAATGGATGGGAACGGGTGAAGACCTCAGGGGGACTCAGAGCTCCTGCCGCATTAGATGTTCATGTATTTTTCATTTTCCACTCAGAAACACCCTTTTTTTGCTATTCTTGAAAAGTTTGAGTGAGGTCCTTCTCAGCGCAGAGTGGGGGAAAGGGGAAGAAGGGGTGGGAGGCCAGCGGTGGCCCAGCAGGCAGTGGTGGGCCGGGGAGGGTGAGGGATGTCAGGATGGACTAAGCCATTTAGGAGAGGATTCATAAAGGAGAATACTTGGGCAAAATCCAGTTTTCTACAATCTGCACAACCCCATTTTCTCCTTGTGCAGTTTGTGGGACTGCTACATATGCTTCAGCCTGTTAGGCTGAGATTTTGTGAACATGGAAGGGTTATGTTGGGTCGAACAGTATGAAAGTGATGCAAATAAGTTGCTTCTGCCCTTAATTCAACCTGAAGCACAACCTTGTTGTTTACAGCCAGGTTACAGCAGTTCTTCTTTATCAGCTTGTACACACAGATGTTTTTATTGAATTTACGTTTCAACTTACTGATGCCTTGCCCTGCTTTTTACCAAGGCTGCCAGTGGTTTATACATGCGGGGGTTTTGATTTTTACTTCTCCCAGTTCTTCAAAAATTTTCTTTTGTGGAGAAAGGTAACAGTTTTCTCTCCACGAGGGCTTGTATTACTTTCAAAGATATTTTAGTCCTTATCATGAGAAATATGCGGAAAAGTCAATCACTTTAAAATGCTACTGCACTATCAAGGTTCCTTGTTCTATATATTCTGGGTACTCAGGAATTCAGACTAAACGAGTGAGCTATTGAAGGAGGAGGTGTCGCAGTTGCTGGGGGCTCACTTGGGGAAGACACAGGCACAGGCCAGGAGAGCAGAGCCAGGACCCCAACCCAGAAATCACCTCATGCCCGTTAACTCATTCCCACCCAGGCATTCTGAGTTGGCTTTTCAGAGATGCTAGCGGCAACTGGAGGTGAATTTAATCAAAACAGCAGTTGTTCACTTTCTGCTTGTGAGTCTCCTTGCAATTTCAGGAAGGTTTTTTGCAGGTTACTTGAACACAAGTAAAATGTGTGGGACGAGATACTAGTGTGTCCATTAGAAAAAATGAAAAGCACTGCAAAGCCCAGATTGATTTTACACACTGTAAGCATAAATTTCTGTGACCGTTCTTCACATTTTACTGTAGTAATTCTTCATGTAAGTTAGAATTTATTTTCTTCTTATTTTATGTGATTACTCTTTTAACAAAAAAAATGAAGTTTTTGCATATTGAGTGTCATCCAAAATCTTAGCACTATGAAGCAGATGAATTACCATAAACTCTATTTGTAGGTGCACAGTCTTGGTTATCACGGTGGGATGAGAGAAGCTCAAGGTCACACTGAGATGGTACTAAAGGAGGAAATGTGCCCTGCATGTCCCGATTCCTGTTCCAGCACCTCTCTGCTGGTCCGTCATCCAAATTAATGTGGGCACAGAGGGAAGCCTTAGGAAGCATGCCAAAAATCAGTGTACCTAGAAAAATGATAGAAAGCAGAGGAGAAAGGGAGTGTACCATGTCTTCGAATCCCTCCTCCTGCCCAAAGGCAGGTTTATTTATCTCTGCCTCTGCCACTCCTGTTAGCTATTTGTCCAACCTGTTCTTAAAAAAATGGCACCGGCGATTCCCTCCTTTCCTTAGGCAATCTCTTCTGGGAACTGGACTGCATATCCTGGCTCTGCGGATTTGACTTTCATTGCAACAGTTCTGGGGAAATGTGATTCACATGCTGACTTGTCGTGGCTGGTCGTCATAAGACTCCAGCAGATAAGACCTTGCATGGGCTGCTGCCTTTCGGGGTGTCTGTCTTCGTGGGTACGGGCAGGAGCCGTCGGGGGCTGGAGCAATGAGGGAGGTTTTGCGTTAGCCGGTGAAGGGTGGATGTCGACTCTGCGTGTGCATGTAGGGGTTTGCAGACGTACGTAACATAAACTGTGGCAATGAGAGCCCTTTGCTAAGAGTTATAAGGTGCCTGACCCAGCTAGAGAAGCAGGGCTAATGTGGCGGTGGGTACACACAAGTCAGCAAAGTGGCAACACAGCGGAAGAGTTTCAGAGGAGGATCTTTCAGAGAGAGGGAGAGCCACACTAGCTTTGGAAGCAAGAGGCCGGCAGTATTAGGAGTGAGCAGAGAACAGGAGGGAAAGGAAACATCGGAAAGGATGTACACTTTTATGATGGTACAATGCAAAAATGGTAGGGCTTTTAGATAAAACCTGAGGGATGGATTTTCAACCTTGCAGCCTTAATGGCAGAGAATAAAATATTAATAAATCACATTTCTTTTCCTTTTTTTCCATTGAGGCCTCATGGGTGCTTTTTTTTTATACTACTCCTTGTCTATCTAGGACTTATTCTGTCTAAATATCAGTACATGAGTTAATATCTATAAATCAAGACCAACATGTATCTCTGAGCACATTAGCCCTTCCTAGTTACTACGTCCATTGTAATGAATATTGTATTTTAATAATTGATGTTTCACATGCTATATTTTGCCCTTCTTTGCACTGGGAGCCTAGCCAAATGCATCCAAAGCACTCCTTTTAAGTGGAAGGTAGTGATAAGTGAGGTGATAATAGAATCTCTTTCCTTTTGCAGATGGACAGAATTTACATGCTAAATTTAAGCAAAATTTCAGCTCAGCCACTGGATCCTTGTCAAAATGATAAGGAATCGAGGTTTTGAGATACCTTCTCCAAATTCACTGGAAAGGAAGTCATGAAACATTCATGTAAGTAAATTACAGCTCCACACCCTATTAGTCATGGAACTTGAAAGTAATTTGAAATCTTGAGTATACATGAATTATTGAACAATGGGTGAAATGAAAGAAAACGGGGACCATAGCTTGCACTTCCACCGTTTGTGTAAATTGCCGCTGTGATCCTTCTGTTCAGTAATTTCAGGGCAGTGTTGAAAGAGCAGCAGAAACCTGTAATATTTAAAGACAGTAGGATCCTTATTACATAGCAAAGCCAGAAGGCAGCAACAGATCAAAGAGGAGAAAAGACTTAAAGGGAAAGTGTAGGGTTCCAGTTAGTCCCACCTGAGCTTGTGGCTGGGTTGGGCTCTGCACTTTTTCAACCAGTTGCCCTACTCCCATTTCGTTGCTAGAGAAGGTATTTTGTTGAAGATAGCTGGGACAAGCCATAAACGACTACTATCATCGCTGGCAGTGGAAGTGAGCTCTGTCCGAGATCTACGGGATGAAAGAGGCGAAGTGAAGCTACAGAAGCATCTCAAACACTTTGAATAAGTGTTGCAAGTTGAAAAGGAGGCTAAAATGTATTTAATCACTCAGCAAAATTGCCTGTCACCCAAGAAAAGAGAATAACAGAATATCCATTAAATGTATTAAAGTTCACAGTGAATTTCCAAGGTACCTGTAGACTTCATATAATACGGGGACGGGCACAGCAGAATATCTATATAGAGTTACAGATTCAGCTTTCAGAATTGGTCTCTGAGTAACCTGGAATTTTGTAAAAGCTCTTTTTTCCTTGTATTTAGTTCTTTTATCTAGTCCCAAAGTAATTTTTACATGGCTATTTATTGAAACAGTTTTTGGACTCCTTATATTTTTCTCCTTTTCTTGGTATGAAGCTCTGAGTAGTGTTATTTTTCCCTCTTTAACATCCAAGTCTCATTCAATTTTCCTACCTGCTCAGCGCCAGTGACTTCACTCGTTATCTCATCCTGTATCCTACAGATTCTCCTCCTGACACTGGAAAATCTTTGATACGAGCTCTTTTTGTTGATCCTTGCAGTTAATTTAAGCCCGTGTGAAACAAGACTACCTCTGTGGCCAGCACTTTTACAATAGGCTCATGTTCTAACAAGACCAGATAAAAATCCTTTCTTTATTCAGGAATTTTTCTCTCATTTGCAAACTGATGAGCAAATTTCTTGGCTATCAAAGCAGATATCTGATTTTCATCTTTAATTGATACCTGGGAACCAAAAACCTTCCATAATGATAGTGTCTTTTATAGTATTTATCTTCCTGTATTGTTAATACCTTTTCTAGTAATCATAAGGAATCTTTTTCCTATACTATCACCAGTACCGAAGAGATTACAGCAGTCTGATATTTATTTCTCTTTTCTCATTAGCATAAGTGCTTCAGTATCAGAGATCAAATCTTGATTGCTATTCAACTGTGTTTTGGTTTTCCCTACAGTATTTATTTTTACATTCTACACAGTACTTCCAATTCCCAGGGTTTTTTGTCCTGACTTCTTGAACTTCTTGTACATCAGTTTCTCAGTTCTTTCTCACTAGTATTTTCTAGTCTCCTACATGCAAACTCATTAACTGTACCTGCTATCTGATGACTTTTACAAGAATCATTCTTTCTCCCAGTTCTATTTCTGTTGTTTCATTACCCATTACTATGTCCTTACTTTCCTTTTTTCCTTTTTTTCTTCTTTCTGATTGATAACAAGGGTCTCCAAGAGCCTCTACCCATCTTCTGTCTTTAGTTCATAAATTAAAATTCATAGTCACGCACAGACCTCATACACAGACTTTGATAGAGTTCAAGAGGAGTCCTTTCTCTACAAGTGCTTTCTGATGCTTTCTAATGAAAAAACTTTCTTCTACCACCAATACTTGGGCTAGCTTTTAATATTTATTGTTTTGACATGTCACTTTATTATAGCCAGCCAAGGTACAAATGCCTGTTAGTAAATTAGTTTTCTAACCCTGTCTATACTAAAAATGTTGCTTCACTATTGTCTCTGAAGGGATATGATGCTTCAGTTCAAAAAAAATTGCGCTGGCAAAAGGCGAAGTTGGAAAAGTCAGACAAGTTGTGTACTTGTAGTTTATTTTAGAGCGAGCTGTAGAAGTTAGCTATAAAAACAGTTTTGGCAAGTACAAGCTGTACTTTTACAATGGCCACTCTGGCACAGGCGACATAGTACTGGAAGGGCCAAGTGGCAAGCTCGCTCTGCAGTCACGAAATGAGATATTGGTCATTGTCTGCGAGTATGCGCATGAACCTCAGCGTGCTATTTGTTAATTGTCACAGGAGATTTGTCTGAGAAGTTTCCAATCAGTAGTTTGGAGCCAGGCCATGCAGCTTAGTTTACCAGCCTAAATCAACAGTTCACGAACAGGTTAGTTTGTGTAAGTTATCTGGCACCTAGACAGAAGTCAGACTGAGAGGAAACAGGAGTCTTTTGTGAATGTCTCACAAGCAAGAAACAAAACTAATTTAATCAAGCACTATAGAAAATAGATAGTATGATCAATTCCAGTTTTAAGCCAGAGCAGTGTTATTGAACCAGCTATAAGAACATGAATCCAGATTTATACAGTGACAACTTGCTAGCTGGCTTTCGCAAAATAATTGTGCCTTTCAAATAGTTACTTCATTTCTTCAGGTATCAGCGCCCCAGGCAGTGACAAGGCAGCTTGTGAAATGGCGGCTTGGGCACTTTGGGTGCTTGCTGCTTGGTAAAGTATTTATAGGATACCTATGGTTATTCCAGGTGAGGTGGACTGCACGCTATGGCTAACGTAAGCTAGGACAGGCCATTTCTTGAAGAAAGATAGAGCTCTAGGAATCCCGGGGAAAAGGGGAAATCCTGCTTCTCCTTTTACCTGTGTGAATATAACGCATTTCTCCTCCCTGTTTTGTAGTTTGCAATTTCTATACATCCATTTCCAATGTGATAAACAAACAAATATAAAAGCCTTTGAGTAAAAGTATAACCTGAAAAATAAAAATGGGCCAGAGGTTTTACCCTCCCAACTCACCAAAGGCGTTGAGCAGTACCCAGAAAGGTCTCCTCCTCTCAGCTTGTACCTCTGGACAAGTCACAGAATAACCAGGATCTGGCTTCCCGCTCATTTAGGCTTTTAACCGCATTGTGCAAACCCAGGGAAGAAGCAGCAATGACATAAGGAGGTCAATTTAAGACTGGGAAAAGGAACAATTCTGGTCTCTGTCCCCCCTGCTTTTTTTCCCCTCACAAATTAAGAAAACTAATACCAGAATTTTTAACGGGGATGAAGGGGTAGCGAGGGGTTAAACCAGGACATGGCTTTTAGCTGTGACAGAAAAGGGACATATCTTGCTGTTTCCCATTCACCAAACCTTTTAGGACCTGCAAAGGGCCCTGTGGGAATTCAGTTTTTTCCATAGGGAGTGACCAGCCAGGGTGTGAATTTTCTGGTGTTACTTTATTTAGCACTGCAAAGGAGTTGCCAATTCTATTTGAGGCTCCGTCAATGCTGTTAATGTTGCCACTTTGGGCAGGCTGAGTTTATCTCAGCAGATAGTCCTCGGAGCCTGATAAATTGAAGTGCTGGTGCTAGTTGCTTGAGAAGTAAAGTTACACCAACAGTGCCAAGCCAAAATAAGATCCAGATAAGTGGAGCCATTAAAAGCACGGGCTATGAGCACTGGCAATACTCTGTTCCCTCTTTCAGCGTTGCCTTTATTTAAACGACAGCAGCGTTTACTGGAAATAGCAGATGGAGATATTTTTTTATTATTATTTACTTTTTTGCATTATTCATTCTTTACGTCGAGCATTTCACAAACTGTGAAAATGGTAGCAGCGACCTATTTCATTCCTAGTTTGTATTTTTCTGACACCGGACGTGTCAGCACCTGTGTGGGAAGCACTGGTCCCGCAGTGAGGGAAGGGAGCACCACACAATCCCTCCAGGCTGCTACCTGCTTTCACATAGTGAATGTGCTGCCCGGACTCTGGTTGCGGTGTGGACTAGGGGAAGGCATTCAACCGTGGTACATGACTCACTGCTGAACCATCACATCAGCTGGTATTAGTTCTGCTACCTAGCCCATATAAATCCTATTTAATATACGGCTGTTCAAGTATATGAAGGTAGATGGGCATAGTGAAGATAAAAAGATGAAAAAAAAGGATTATGCAGGCATCAGTGCTATGGGCCCTTGTTGTGACATATACAGTGGATTGCTTGGTGCTATAAGCGCACCCTTATTCTAGCTGTGATACGCCAGGAAACTTTCCTAACTTTGTTCTGCAAACCCTCACTGCACGTTCTTGGCAGCATCTTGCTTTTATTGTGGTTAAATATCACTTTACACGAAGTGCCCTGGGACACAATGGAGCATTAGTCACTACCAGAAGACAAGTGAAATAATAGTGAACTAGTACCCAAACAGTCCCACAGGAGAAGCAAGTGTTTCCCTGTTCCTCCAGTGCAGGTGCAGGGACAGTGGTGCCACCTTCCTGCTCCTTCTCCTTCCGCAAAACTCCCTAAAAGCCATCCTGTTCCCCACTCCTTGGGAGCAGAAAAGCTCTTTCCTCCCCTCAAAAGAAAACTCAAGCTTGCTGAGTGTCATGGTTTCATGGAGGAATATCCAACTCGGTCAGCCCTTTTTTTTTCCTGGAAACTAATTTAAAATAAGCTGCACTTTTGATGCTGTAAGAAAGCTTGGCTGGTTAGTCCTCAAAGGTTACAAACAATGAGCGAGAAGGGAAGGTTCCTGTTGTGCTATGGCAACTGTCAAAAACTCGTGTACACATTAGCAAGATCAAGTGTTTGCCCAGCCTGGGAAATAGCAGGTAAACACCACGCTAATCCCTCTGGAGCTGAGAGACACAAGGGCTGCCAGGACGTACTGCTTTCATCAAGAGACGCAAGAAGTCAGTCAGGATTCGTTTCTCTCCTTGCAGTTTGTTTATTCAAGGTACCTCCGCTCAGATGGTTCATGCTTTACAAGGCTGCCCCTCTTGTTCCTTGTCGTGCAGCCGTGCTGATTGAAGTTGGAGGGAGCACAGCACGAAGGGAGAGGGAAGCTTCAAAAGGTCAGCTGCGCACCAGAAACGCACACAAAGCAAGCTGATAGCAAGGTCCCAGGGACCTGTCAGTCAGGGCTGCAAGCTCTGCTCTTCCTTAACCATCAGACCTACCTGGCTCCAGCAATATGTTCCCAGCTGGTTAAGAGGGGTGTTGAGGATGCATTTATAGTGCACGATAGAAGGCCTTCAAGCCTATGCAGAAAGTACATAACCCTCTAGGAGCGCTGCTTATGGGGCAGGGGTACCATAAGTGATTGGGTGCCTGAATCAGGGTTTCCCCACGGGCACTTTCATCCCTTCGGGATCCAGACTCCACAGGCTGAGGGTCGGTATGATTCAAGACAAGCTCAAAATGATAAAACAGTTAACTTGACTCAGAAATGCACCAGGTGAAGATTTTGTTTTTATATCCTCTTAATAATACTGAAAAAAAGATTGTGTGTATCTCTGCCAAAACCTGAGGCAGTACTACAGCCTGTGCAGCACACAGGCACAATTGCTATTAGCCTCAGAAGCCTAATTATTATCAGGCCATGAGAACTGAAGGAAAAAAACTGGCTCAGAAATGTGATTAAGAACTGAGGTGGTCATCACTGGGGGACCCTTTACTTTAAATCAAGCCAGGCTAGTGCTATGGAAGAAGAAGGAAGTCCTGAAGAGCTGAAATGGCAATGAGAGAGCCTGGTGACACTGGAGAGCTTCTTCCTCATTTATCTGGGCCCACCAGCATCTGAGGAGAAGTGGTTTGACTAAGCTACCTTGGAATACATTAAGAGAGCCTTGTCTCTGTGGAATTTGTTCAGGTTTTCTTTTAACTGTCTTTCCAAACCAGTTTTCCTAAACCCTTACTCAAAACTTCATAATAAAAAAATAAAGAAATAACGGGACTGCGAAGCCTTGTGGAGGAAATGCTGCTTCCGCAAAGGGAAGATGTTGACATAAAACAGGGTGTGCAGGGGGAGAGCTGCCCCCCTCTGCCTGTCCTGCTGAGTGGGACCATCACACAGCCGGGGATGCAAGGCAGACAGGGACAGGGGAGCCATCGAGCCGTCACAAGAGTTCAGTGGCCAGGACATCTCGATAAGGTACTGACAAAACCCAGGCTGCATTCCCGCGTCCTGCAATGTTTGCAAATGTTTCCTGAGACAACAGAGAAAGGAGGTGACACAGACACTTCTTCGTCCACAGAACCCAGGTGAAGACGCGAAATCCCGCGTGCACGGAGCTAAGGAGAGTTGGGCAGCTCTGCACTTTCTGTACTAAAAACATGTCCTCAGCTGAGGGGCAATCCAGAGGGGACAGTGGGGAATACTCATCCCTGTCTGAAACTGAGGGAGTTTTGGGGTGGAAGTGCATGAATGCATCTCAATCCATGAAATTTCTTAAGATGCATCAAAGACATTGTTCAAAGTCCAAAATTTACTTTTCATCCCTTGAATCCCATGTCCTGTTGCTTGTGTAGAAAAAAATTACAGGTTTGCTGTCTTAAGGGGAGGAGATCATGAAAAATTCAGAGGGCTCACAAGCCCGTGGTAAGGCAGAGTTGATAAACTGGCTGCTAATGAACTGCCAGCTCCAAGTGAAGGGAGTGAGAGTTCATGCTGCAGCCAGGAACGGCAGTGAGTCTTGCTCTCCGGTGCTACAGCCACCTCACGTGGTAGGAGGAGAGTAGGTGACTCAAAAAAAAAAAGAAAAAAAAAGAGCTTCAAAATTGTTTTCATTCTGATTTTTCTCAAAAATGTGCAAGTCACGACTACAACCAGCAGTTTTTTAACTTCTGAGGGCAAGAGCTATCCTTTTTCTACATTTCTCTACCACATAGCAAGTAAAAGGGACCTTAGGCTACATCACCTCACCATTACTTCTACTACAACTTGAATCCAGTGAAATTGGTGGAGCTTTTCTTGGAATAAAATGGCCAGAACTCACAAATGAGTTCTGAACTCATAAAAATGGCTGAGCACCCTGAAAAAACAGTGACATGCTCCTGGTATGACAAGTGACCCAGTTTATATTTCGCTGTTTACTTTGTAAGCAGGGAGAGCTTTGCCCTTATCTGATTTTTTCCTACAGTTTTTAACAGCAAGATGAATGCATGACAGTTTGTGAACGCGACAGCTGAGTTCAGTTTCATTTGTCTTTAAAATTTCCTCTGCTTTCTCTCTGTTTAAGGAAAACCAAGGAATGCAGTAATTACTTATCAGGGATTTGCTTTTTACACTACAAGTGCAAATGCACAGGATGACAGCTGAGCCTCACAACATGGGTGCCTGCTTTTAAGGCTTCACAGAACCGTCTTGTAAACATTAATGGCATTTGGGTCATCTCGTCTGCCTCCTCACAGTCATAAGGAAACTATTAAACGTGGGGGCAACGAGGGAGGTAGAGGAACCCTCGGGTTTATGATGCTGTCCACAGCGTTACAACTGTCATGAAAGTTCAGCCTAACTTAGAAGATTTATAGAGTTTGGAGACCTTTTTTAATCCGTGTTTCCTACCTATATAAAATAAATGAAAAACAGACAAGAAAGCTTTCTAATAGGGCAATCTAGATCTGAAGAGCAAATTAAGGTCAACTCCTGCAACGAATCCAAGCGTGAGCTACTTTTTTCTTTCGAGTAGTTTTACTTATGTTAATAGCCACTGTTCCTCAGTTTATGAATTATTCATGTGCGTGAGCCTCCACAAGACTTGAGCCTGCAGGTTAAAAACTTGTATTAAGCACCGAGTAGCTTAAAAATATATTGGTAAGGAAGTGCAGAGCAACTTTTAATTGGTCCTAAAAAGAATAGCAACAGCAACAGTTAATTATTGTGAATAAAGATGGTTAAACAAACACCGTCTACATAAGGAGAATGTAGTAAATATCTTCAATAAGCCTTCAACATGCTGTATTGCATATTATGCTCTCATTTTATGCAGGAACATTTTAAGGAGTGTATGGCCACATTCTTCCAAAGGAAAATATACACTCATTAAGCAGTACATGTCAGGGAGAGTTTTTGGCAGAAGAATGACGACTCCAATTTAAAATCTTGTTTATTTTCTCTTTATATCTACTAGTGTGTTCTCAACTCTTCTGAGCAAGGTGAGCAACAATTTTGGGGGGGTTGTTTGTTCTGGTGTTGTTTTTTACAGCGGTGGCAGTTCTTGGTGGTTCCCACCGTCTCGGTGACTCATGGTGAGCAGTGTCAGCCTTCAGGACCCTGGTCCCCACTCCCCGCAACTGATGTCTGTTAGCATCACTCAGGATACTGTATCACCTGACAAAACAGCATCTTCAACGTGCACGAGGAGTCTCACCTGTGAGCAAGATCCTAGGAGGTCATGTCTGTATTTCATCCAAAGTTCCCATTAAACTGGCAGAGGCAGCTTGCAAGACCTGATGGCTTCTGCTGGTTCCTGTAGCAGTCAGTCCACATTCGCTCCCCTCCGCTAGTAGGGTTTTCTCACCCATCATTCTTCCCTCTGCTGAGTGCAGCAGGGATGGGGGAAGCAGGCACCAAGCAGGAGAGCACAGCACAGAGGCAGAGGTCAGGCAGGGAAGAGCGAAAAATAACGTCAACGTGAAGTGAGGAGGGTACATGTCAGGGAAGAAGAACTGGAGTAAGTGGTGGAGGTGGGGAGGGAGGTCCCATTGCTTGGGGGAGGGCTGCGGGGCTCCAGCTGTCTGCACATGGACACACTGGAAGGATGCTGAAATGGCATCTCCTCCATACCAGGGCTAAAACCTCTGCAAGAGCTAGAGGTTTCAGTCATGAATTGGTGAGGTCCTGCAGCAAGGCATTTTTTTTCCACCTTGGCACTCTTTTGTTGGGTTTGTTTTAAATAACTGACGTGTGACAGACTCATCCTCTCCAGGAAAAGCTGAATGCATGTGTTTTTTTTAAAAATCTATATACCATATCTGTTATACACTGTGTGCCAAAAAACATTTTAATACTGAGTAACAGGACGTGTGCTTTGGAATTGGAGTGAGCAGAAGAGGTCAACTGCACTTAGTGATGGCAGGTTGCAGTGGATATAATCCAGTCCTTTGCACTCAAGTGTTCGTGCTTTTGAAAAGCAGCCACACTCAGAAGAGCACGGTGAAATTTCCAAAAAAGTAAAAAAAATACCAACACTCAGCCCAAAGAGAGGTTGTTCCTGTCAGCTCACTGAACTTGGGAGTATGAACCCACATTCAGATGGCACTGCATGTGGAGATGAAGCTGCTGGGGTGGGAAGGCTGTGGCGTGGCGGAGGAGAAAGCGAGCTGGACACTGTTCCTCTGAAATGTGAGGCAGCGACAAGGTGCAGGTGGGTGTCCCGGGGCACAGGGTGAGGTGGCACTTTGTGGCATTCAGGTGGCTGCCAGCAGCTTGGTGGTCTCGCTGGAGCTCACCCCACACATCATGTTTTTGCTTGGTGCAGCGAAAGGCAGCAGTTCTTCCCTCTTGCTCCCAGCTCCGTGACTCTCCTACGGCCACCGGGCTGCAGTGGGGACCACACTGTGCACCAGGGGGTGCCATGGGGCACAGGAGAGGCTGGTCCCACCGGTGGGGCAGGAGAGGCAGCTCAAGCAGAGGCTGCCGTGACACCCAGACACTATGGAGGCAGTGGGGGCAATGCGGTGGTGGCTCTGGCTAATAAAAACCCTCTGCACTTAAAATGTGGTCAGTCCTGCTGCGTAAGTGCAGAAGGAGGTTTAATCCATACCCTCACCTCAATAAACTTGTTTTAGTCCTGGGTCCTTGCCCTGAGTCAGAGGTTACAGAATCACAGGATGGTAGGGGTTGGAAAGGACCTCTGGAGATCATCTAGTCCAACCCCCCTGCCAGAGCAGGTTCACCTAGAGCAGGTGGCACAGGAACGCGTCCAGGTGGGTTTTGAACGTCTCCAGAGTCAGAGACCCCACCACCTCTCTGGGCAGCCTGTTCATGTTGAGATGGAATTTCCTGTGTTCCAGTTTGTGCCCATTGCCCCTTGTCCTGTCCCCGGGCACCACTGAAAAGAGCCTGGCCCCATCCTCCTGACACCCACCCTTTGCATATTTATAAACATCGATGAGATCCCCTCTCAGTCTTCTCTTCTGGGGAGAAGCCGCACCCATCAGCTGCAAACATTCCTGCCCTGGTGGCCCCAACCAAGGGACTTCTGGTCTTTTGCTCCATATTTTCTGCTGAAAAATCAGTTTTATCCCTTGTACCTGTCCTCTTTGACTCAGTAAACCCAGTAACTCTTTCCCATTCTGTGCATCTCATGCCACAAGTTGAAACTAGTCTCCTGCCGGCTGGTGGTGTTCCGGTTGTTCACCTGGCAATGCCTAAAAGCTCCTCTGCCCCTGTGACCTGCTCCATGAAACAGTTGTCCCTGGACAGTAACGACAGGCTTTAATGACATTTGGGAGCTTTCTGCTGTGAGTAGCAGATACAACATGGGCATATCTGACAAATGATGAGGAAGGTTAGGACCTTTTCCCCAGCACGTACTGAGGGATCTGTATGTGCTGGATCTCATTAGCAACATGAAGTAATGAACTGAGCTGTCCTACCTGCCCACCATCAGGTTTAAAAGGTCAGGCTGGGGACGATGTCTGCGAAGGGGTTCGGAGCACTGAGGAGATCGTCACCAAAATGTCAGCATTGTTTTCCAAGTATCCGTTGTTTAATTTGCAGAGCAGGTATCAATGTATTCTTCACCTTCGCTGACTGCTTTGCTGACCCCTCTCCTGGGGGTGCGAGTACATGGGTCATGGAGGTGCTGTTCAGGAGACTGGCTCCACCACGGGTATTTTACTGATCTCAACTAAATCACATAGCTTCCTTCCTCCAACCTTTCCCCAGTTAAATAGTAGCATATTTCTGCCCGGCAGATTACAGCAGCGCACCAAGATACCCCCACTGCCTTCCAGCCCCTGTGGGATACAGGGTGTATTAGTCCAAGTGAAGTATGACGTTAATACAGCTTTGGGCTTCTTGGCCAGTTCTTTGATACCTTTACGTGACACAGCACTGAGCCATATAAATGCACCCTGTTACTAATGGTTTTAAACTTTCTCACTTTTGGACCCCTGAAGCATTTCAGGAAAGGTGCAGGCCGCTTCACAAATGTCCCAGATGCAATTTTTGTGCACGTGAACGTCCTTTCCTTTGCCACCCCCTACAGTTCACATACAGGTCAAAACCTCCTGCAGTAAGTACATTATAACAGCGAACGTCTGTCTTTTCTTTTTGCAGTGAGCAAACTGCATGCGGTGTTGTGACGGTAAACAGCTTAGCCCAGGCAGCGAGAGCAAGGAAAGCACAACGGCAGGGGCTCCAGGTAATGTTAGTCATTTCGGGACCCCATGGCGAGCCCGCATCGCTGGCCCGGCCACCTCCTTGCTGTTGTGTGCCCACGCTAGGCAGAAGGTGGCTAGTTCAGGGCTGTACATGCATACTGCTGCCACACAAGTGTAGACATAGGCATAATGTGCTTGTGTACTTCTCCACACAGCTGTCCTGGAGCTTGCCAAGACACTAAGTTGTATCATTATTTGGATCTTGAATTCTATTACCCACCTTTCTCTTTCCTTTTTGGAAACATCTTTTCACTCACATGCAGTTAGAAGACCAAAGTTTTTTTTCCTTTATATCTTTCTGCCCGATCTTTGTGTTGATCGGTCTGTTGCTTCTAACTTCAGTGACATTCAGAGTTGTGCAAGTGCTTTGCAAACACGCAAGAAGATGAGTCTCTGCTTGAATGAGATTGCAATCTTTGAAGGCAACAGCAAACACTAACGCGTGGGTAACTCCCGAGAGCAGGTCTGAGAACAGCTGGTCAGAAAAAGACGCTGTCGTTAGGAGCTAAGTGTTAAAATTGTAAATGTTTCAAAACTAATTATGGTCTCTGATTTCTCTTAAATTGTCATTAATTGTGATTACTATTCTTTGCGCTTCTCGTGTAGATGTTGTCACAGTGTTTCTTAATGTCTTTTCCATTGATTTATCAGAGACTGAGATTTTAGCACATGAACATTTTAGTAGCTATTTTGGTAATGGTATGTCAAAATATTGGATGAAAAAGAATTAAGCAGCTCAACACTTTCACAACATAAGAAAAATCTTACTACTGTGTGTCAAAGAGTTTTGTTCAATGAAAAAGTCATTCTCGTCAAAACCATTTATTGAGAAAAAACCAGCTGGCTTTTGCAGCTCATTCGTCTCAGGGAGATGAAGACCTTCAACCTGCGCAATGCGGAGCCTTGCCCTAGGTTTAAGAGATAGTTTCCACACGGTGGATGAGTTGCTGCCAGGCAGCTGCTTGATCACACCTCAGTGTCAACGAGACAGTTCCACCCTGCCCCATGGCAGAGACCTTTCCTACCATATCCAAATCCTGACTCCTTTTCCCTGCTTTGTAGGCTGTGACATAGAACTCAGTTTATTCACGTGCACAGTTTTATTTCCATCAGGGCATTCACAGAGCAACGATACATTTCTTCATTGGGATTTAAGGCTCTCCCCATGCCACAAATTAAAACAGGTTTGGAAACCAGTCCTTGGCCCAGAGGTTGAGATGCAGCTCGCTCTCCCACAGCGCTTGGTCTGCATCTCCTCAGCACCTCATCTTGTGCCCCTGTGCCATCATTATTATTCTCTGGGAGGATTTTTTTTCCAGCTAAAAACGCCTGAAAAATGTGAGGGGTTTCTCAACTGCATTTTTTTTTCCTGTGGTAGGGGAGTGGTGGTTAGTTTTGCAAAGCCTGTGGTGTGATGTGCTGGTGTGTGGAGGTGTTTGTGGGTGCAAAGCCCAGGCAGAGGTTGGAGGATGGAGCAGAGGGAGCCAGCCTGATGCAATCACAGCCCTGCTGTCTGCTGGGAGCCGGCCCTCGCACGTGGCCTCTCCCAAACTTTTCTCAAGCAGGATTTGGGAAAGTTTTAGCTGACATACACCAAAACCCTGCCCAGAAGCAAGTTAACAGTTAAACAGCCCGGACAATCAGTGGACCAGTGCTCAAACCTGCCTCCTGGACCTGTTTGAGGTGGTGGTGTGGGTACCGTGGTGCCTGAGTTCAGGAATAGGATGGGACTGCCTCTAACACCAGGTGTTGGCAGGGGTAACGAAACTGCGAAAGTCTTTCAGTAGTTATTTATTGGGTTCTATTATAATTGCATTTTGGTTTGATGCTTCATGGTTATCCATTGGATCTGATGTTTGCCTTTGAAAATTACCAATTTTCTTCACTCTGAGCCTCTCTGAGCACTTTATTCCTTGCAAGCACAATGAGCCTGCAGGCAGCCTCTCCTCTTCGCTCACTCTCTTATCGTTAAGAAAATTACCAGTTGGCCAACAATTTTATTTTTTTATTCTCCTCTAGATGCTCTTTTCTGCTTCTCCTCAGACACTAGGAAAATGCTGCAGGGTAAACCTGCTACCCTAACTTGGTATCATATTGGAAAATCAATGGAGAACATGAATAGCGAGTGCCTTCCTGATAGAGAGAAAGTGGACTGGGCTCTAACCGGCCCTTGGCAATAGACTTTTCTTCCTTTTACCTGGCCCGCTGGGAGCAGGGTGCTCTTTCTATGGGGCATTGTCCTTGGCCATGCCAGCCCCATGCAGACAGACTTGCTGGCTCGGTCCAGCGCTGCTGTACGTTGCCGTAGCCCTGATGGATTTATATGATTTATATTAGCTGATGCTCTGACCTACTGCCCGAGGCAGAGTATAACCAGGCAGTGTTTCTCATGCACCATTTAGATGATTTAAATGTTTAGGAGTTTACATTAGCCTTCTCCTTTTGATGAATTCCTCATCTGCATTCAGAAAAAGAGCCTCATTACCTTAGGACAGAACCATTACTTATCTACCATTTATTTCTTGGTATTTCGCTCTCACCCAAGAGCACAGTACTGCTTCCAGCAGCACAAACAGCCCCGAGCGCTGCCCTGGTGAGCTGACAAACAAACCTCAGCGACCGTGCTGCAAGGAGGGGGCGGGGGGCTTTGGAGGGTGAATGGGGGTAATCTTAGGAGGAAAATGTGGTATTTGGTGGCATTTAGTCATAATGCATGAGAAGAAAGCAGGTTTGGTTTTTTTTAGAAAAAAGATTGAATAAATAAGAAATTATTAGAAGACCCTTAACCGATACACTGCTTGCTGTTGTTGTTTTTATGAATACTAAGATCAGTATAATCTTTAAAAGGTTTTTAATTTCTATTTAGAAGCACCTGCCCCCTCTCACGGCACTGAAAGGTAATTTTCCCTTGAAGACAGATACCACATTTTCCTGGACCAGTGACAGTCTAACGCTGTATCTACATCTAGTGGTTTTCCCAGAGCATTGCCACTGTCTCCAGCCTGGCTGCCAGGGAAGGCGCAGCTCTGCCCAGGAAAGCGGGATGCCCGGGATGCCCGGGTGCTCCTGCCTTCCTCAGGGCACCGCTCATCGCCCAAATCCCACTAATCTGGAGCTATTCACGTGTACAAACACTAACCCAAATAGGTGGGGACGTCTCTGCGCAGGATAATAGCACAGGAGTTCTTGGGTGTCTGCGCTGTTATGCTGGAGACTTACATCTGGTTTTCTTACATGTATCACTAAGTCGGTATCACCTCTGTATTACACAGGCACTAATTTGGTATCACCTCTGTAGTGCTGTTAATATTCCCAGTGCCTTTATATGTGCACAGCAAATAAAGCTGAAAGGGAGAGAAGACAGGAGGAGACACTGCCAACTCAGCTTTGTTCTTCATTTTTATTTTCCAGAGAACATTAACACTAAACACAATTAGAAGATCTGGGTCCTACCCCCTATCTCTACCCTGCCTCCAGATACATCACTCCAGACATTTCTTGTTCCCTTTCCCACCTCTCTTTTCCACCCTACCCCTGTGTAGCCCCTGTGTAACTACTTATTCTGGGGCTCTCTGGGGCTGGTGTCGCCTATTTCTATACACTTGCATCACACTGGGCAGCTGTAGGGCCTCAAACATGGATGCAGCTTGGATAGTTGTTCCCTAAGGTGAATGCATCACACAGCCGTAGGTGCCACTCTGGCGGCATCACACACCTATGGGAGGGGGCACAACCCCCCTTGTCCCAGCCAAGGCTGCCTCTGTCACTGCATTGCAGTGACTTTCTTCTCCTGTGGCCCCTTCCTCACTGCATGTTCTCCCTGCTTGAGCCTCCTGCTTTCCACACCAGTGAGATGCATGCAGATGGCTTCGCTCCATCTCTCTCCATGGCTTGGGAGAGGACGCACATCCTTGTCCCACCACCGCTGCTGGGGAGGTGTGGTGCTGCAGCCCATCTCCCAGACGCCAGCACTGCAAAACCGGAGCCGGGGATGAGCTGCAGGTCCCAGAGTGCTGTAAGTGCCCTGTCTGAGATGTCATAGAATCATAGAATGTGTTGGGTTGGAAGGGACCTTTAAAGGCCATCTAGTCCAACCCCCCTGCAATAAGCAGGGACATCTTCAACTAGGTCAGGTTGCTCAGAGCCTCATCAAGCCTGGCCTTGAACATCTCCAGGCATGGGGCATCCACCACCTCTCTGGGCAACCTGTGCCAGTGTCTCACCACCCCAATGGTGAAGAACTTCCTAATGCCTAATCTAAACCTACCCTGCTCTGGTTTAGAACTATGTCCATCAGTACGCCCCATGTGCCTGCCGGAGCTGCAGTAGATATCTTTGCCTGTTTGGACAGAAGCACAAGCTCTGCAGTGTGTTAAAAAGCCTCACTTTCTCAAAAGCTTCTTCAGTGATGGGGGACAGGCTTTACTTGAAGCGAAGCCAAAGTAATGTCAGAGGGGCAGCCAGATGGAAACGCTTGGCTGAGTAATTTTTGTCAAATCCACGCGTTCAAACAGTAGGAGCCAAACCCTCGAAATCATGAGGCTGGCATAACCCTGGGATTTATTTTTAAAGCCATTTGTGCCTTTCTCTTTAGTTCCTGTGCACGTCCAGAGGAGGTTTTCAAGGTTTTTACTGCAGCCACCAGCCGGGACTTGGCTGTTTAATTCAGTTTGCACTTAAACTGTACATGCCTAATGAGGCAATTCTCTAAATATAAAACCTTATTTCCCTATATAAGCGGTCCAGAAAGAGGCCAGGCTTCTGAAAGTCTCTGGAGTTGGTCCCATAAAAGATGTTACCCCTCTCCACAAATCTTGCATTTCTTCAGGCCAGGCACCAAAGAAAGGCACACAATATCTCCCCGTGGAGGTCTAAGGAGCTCCTCTGCACTGACTGCACAGAGAATCCAGGAGCTGCCTTTAGAGGAGATGTTTTTTGCTTCGATTCATCTGCCAGAACTGGGCTAGTAAGGAAATGCCCAAAGATTCAGCGTAAACCTGCAGAATAAAAGTAACTAGTAGATTCAGCAGCTGCAGATAATAGCAAAAAAGTCTCCTATTAAAGGTGGCCAGAAAATGTGAGTTGCATTCCATGTTTCTTTAGAATGTAAGTGAGATGTGTTCTGGAGTATTCAGTCATTATTTTGGTAATGTCAGAATTATGTGACATGAAGTATAGTGTAAAAGACCCCTAAGTATGATATAAAATTAAAAAATAAATGTAAATGATGAAGGAAAAAAAAATTCCAGTATTCAAAAAGAAAGAAGAAATGGATTTGTTAAGTCTTCTGTTCCTGAGAAAAATTTCTCCAAGTTAACAGGGAACCACAAAACTTTCTCCTTGGACACAAGGTCATTTTAAATGGGAAAATTGTTTTATTAAAAAGAAGACCATGTGTAATTGGTACCAATAAACATAAAAACCTAAGGCTGTTATGACGCACAAAGAGAAGAGACTCATGAAATACCAAACAGCTTCAATAAAAAGGAGCATTGAAGCAACTGTGTTTATCTCCACAAAAGTCTCCCTTTTCCTCTCACAATTCCTGCAGGATAGATGTCGGGTGGATGCATTCAGACAACAGGGAAAATTATTAATCTGGTCCATAACTAAATACTGTGAGAACTATCATCTAGTTTGTTCAATACAGACAAAATAATGAATTTATCAGCAGCAGATTCGAGTGTGAAGAATCACCCAGTTTTTCCAAAAGAGGAGTCCCTTTCCAGTTCGTCCTCGAAGAGATCAAAATAGTCTTCAGCAACCAGTGAAACAAGTAAGCGACTATCCAAAATAAATATGAGTCAGCCCCAAATGCTTATCATGGGGGGAAAAAGATCAGGTGTTGTTTTTCATGTGCTCCTCCCCCTTTCCCTGCCCACCCTTGCTCCGAATGCACGTGTTCAGCTGTAAATTTATAACTGCACATTTTTGCGCATGTATCATGTTTGTCTGGAGATGAAAGAGTTTTGAGGAAGTTCTTTGTCAATTTGTGTTATTAATGACGTGGTTGTAAATCTCTCTGTCATAGTATTTACTGAGTAAATAAGAACTGTGTGACCTAGAGGAATATTTTCCCAGTGAGGAAACTGGTTTGAAAAAAAATTGACTCATCTTTTTTTTTTCTGTTATACCTCAAAGTCATGCATGGGGTTGGGCACTCATTCAAAGATGAACTCAGACAGTCTGTATCTTACAGGCTCAGTAACATGCAGATTTTCTAGATGTATCACTTAGCCTGAAGTCCAGCAGGTTGTGCACAATGGATATGTTTGTTGATTGGACTGGAAATAAAAGAAATTTATGTATTTTTCTTATAATACCTCTGTCTTTTTATTTATTTTATTTTATTTTATTTTATTTTATTTTATTTTATTTTATTTTATTTTATTTTATCTTAATTTAATTTATTTTATTTTATTTTATTTTATTTTATTTTATTTTATTTTATTATTTTTTTATTTAAAAAAAAAAAAAATTATTTTGATTATGTGTATCTGTGCTTCCAAATAACTCTAGGGCTTGCCTGGAAACAGACCAGGTCTGGCCATTATTTTCCCCTTTTTTAATCAGTGTTATCAGTAACCTGCCACAGTTTCCTCTGCTTTAGAGTCACCCTCCGCACCATTGCTGGTGTGACAATTTGCTCCCTTAAAGCCAGCTGCGATGTGTGCGTGTGTGACTGACAGGGGTGTCCCTGCCCCCGGCTGCTGTCTCCACGTAGCTGTGGTAGGTCAGGGCAGGCTGGGCAGGGGTGGCAGGAGGAATTGTCGGCCAGGAGCCGAATACAACTGCTTTGCCCCTCAAAACTCACACCTGTCCCTCGGCGCTGTCAGGTCGGGATCCAGCAGATGCAAGCCTTTGCCGTCATCCCCTGGTGAAATCATTCCCCTTCCCCTGCCGCTGCGGTCCTTCAGGGTTATCTTTCTTTTCTCTTGGAAGCTCAGGTTGCTGCTACGGGCTCAGCATGGTGCCTGCGCCTTGTCACCATCTGCAAGCTCGCGCTGTCGCAGAAGGCTGTGGGCTGCTTGTAAAGCAGAGCTGCTTCACAGCAGCACATGGAGACCGGTGTGCTGGGACTGGCTGGACCCTCCGATAAGCTTTTTGGTGGAATTCAGGGAATTAGCTTAAAGCTATGGAGTCCTCAGCAGTTCCTGATCCAGCCCTTGGCTCAGCTGCTGGGTTGTCTAAGCTGAGGTCAGCAGAACTGTTCAATCTGGTGCTTCATCAGTACAAAGCAGAGGAAAGCTGCATCTGGGGTGATCCCTGAAAGGAGTCCTCATCTTCTGAGATCCTCTCCCTTCCTCTCGTGCATCACCCCTTCCTCACTAACAAACCCCACAAGCCGAGAAGCTCCTGGCATGTTGCATCCTGGCTCCTTGCATCCCTGTGTTCACACTGCTGCTCAAGGGAGCGAGCCGAGTGCCTTCACCTCTGCTGCTGGAGGCACCGTGGTTTTCAACACGTAACAGAGGCATCCAGAGCACTGAACAGGGGCCTAGTGATCTTGTTTTGAGAGCTGGCTGAATAAATAAAGCCATCTTACCTTTTTTTTGCAGAATCACTCAACAATTTAAGATGCAAAGGGATCACGTCAGGTCATCCAGTCCAACTCTTGCAGGACTCAAAGTCAGATCCAGCTTCACCATTGGATCATATCAGTCAAGGTCTCATGCAGTCAAGTTTTGAGTGTTTCCAAGGATGGAGATCCTACTAGAGATTTCAACAGGTTTCCTGGATTTTCTGCCTGCTGACTAATCACCCACAAGTTAAGGTGTGCCCTTGGCTCTCACACAAGCATCTCTGTGCCCTTCTGGGGGTCATTTCTTACTGTGGTATTTCTTACCTTAGACATGTGAGCATGCTTTTCCTTCCTGGAAGCCAGCTGGATCAGCCCAAGACACAAGGTTTGGTTGACTTTGATGCTCAGGTAGGCTGCCTCTTCTTCCCCCTCCTCCCCTGAGCCCTGCCCCCTTTCAGTGAACTTCAGCAAGAAGTGGTCCAGCAACAGAAGTCATGCCTTGCTTTTTCGGAAAGTATTTAGCACATTTGGAGTGCCACCAGAGCAGATAAATATTAGCCATGCCTCTGAGAAGAATCCATGACGGCTAAGAGCTCGTTTTACCCATGGATCTTACATAGGCAACACCATGACCCTGCCATTGCCTTAACAATGTTAGATATATAACTGAGGGCCAGATTCAATAAAGTCTGTCTGAGTTATCCTGAAATCAATTTTTTAGCTCTTTTGTGACCTTGCATGGGACCAAAATGATTGTTTTTATTGAATTGAAATGCACTGTGTTCTCTGAAAAGTAATTAAGGTATTATGCAACATTAGATGTTATTCAAAAACTAGCACAGGGCATTTTATCACACAACATAATGAAATGACATAATAGAGTAAGTGATTTTGCTACTTTTTTTTTAATCCTATATACAAATGTGAAAGATGCAAGCAAAAAAATTATTTTCATTTGGTCAACAAAGCCTAACCTGTAGTTCTTTTGTACACCTGTGTTATCTGTGTAATTTTTTTTATTTTTTTTTATTTATTTTAGGGCTATATGTTAGAGAAGTCTTCATGTTGAAGACATATTTTCCAGTTACTCGGGACATCTATAGTTACCGTATATTTAACCACAGCTTTCTTCTAGAAGAAAATAAGAGGAAGTTTATTACCTGTCAGCAACCTAGTTTCCACTTTCGTGGAAAAAAAGGTTTTGTTTTGGTTTTTTTTTTTTCCACTTTTTTTTCCCCCCGTGCTAGGCTGGCAGAGGTTTCCCAACCTGAATTCCTAAAGTGTGTTTGGAGCTGGTCTGTACTACCCTGTTCATAACACAAAATCTAGATTTTTTTTTTTTTTTACAATAACAGTTATGACCTTTTTTTTTAAATCGAAGGAGAGACATTGCCAGAAGTTGTGCTGTCTGGCGACCACCTGATCCTAAAAATCTGCCTTAAGGGCTGAGTTCACAATTCTTCATCAAACAGAAATGTGGCTGAGGTCAAAAAGAGGTTTTGTGGTGTAGGGGTACATGCTGTAGCCTTGGAGAACAGCAGTAAATGTTTATATCAATTACACTAACAATGTGTGAAAGAAAATATTCTTTGTAAAAAACCCAAACAACTCACAAACACTAACAGTTAATCAGGACTATTTTGGAGGTAAATTTCTATACAGTTAAAGCAGTTTTACAACAAAATAAATAGTACTAACCTCAGGCATTTATTTTTATTGCACAGCTACCTAACACAGTAAATCTCCTAAAAATTATAAGGCAACAAAACTCTGGAAAGGGTATATTTGTATTTCAATGGACAAAGCCATCAAAATCACTTTACACTGCCAAATACTATAAAAGTTCAAATTATTCTTTCACTGTTCAGTTCTAAAAATCCCTCAGGTTGACTTTTGCATTTAAGACTTTCTATGGGCGTTATGACTTAATTTAAACATTGCAGAGTTCAACTATGCTCTGTCAAAGGAGAAGCTAAAAATAGCCATTGCGTATGTTTTGTCTCACAAGGGTGAGCAACAAATAGAAGAACAAAAGGTTATTGAGTAAATATAGATTTTGGATGGGGGGAGTGGGTATAAAAGTTCCAGATTTTTGTAAGTGCTTTTATGACAGACTGACACAAACATTAAGACAGTTTGACCTATTGTGTATCCAAACCCCAACAAAAAGTGATTTATGGCTTATTTAAACTTGTGGTACTGGGGTGGAAGACATTCATCTCATTCTATGGATGCTTAGAATAAATCAAAACTGATTTGTGGATAAGACATTAAACTTGTTTTGTATAAAATCGAAGCTAAAAAAAATATACCTGTGTTTTCTCAGACTACTCTCCCCAGCAAAATGTTAGCGAGTAGGAATGGTTACAGAAAGCGAAGGTCTTTCTTTTCCTACATAGCAAACCTGAACAGCTGCTTGGTTTGAAATGTTTCCTTAAATATGAGTAATTGCTCTGGATCAAGGGGTCAACGCATGAAATAATCATCAGCATAGCACAGCCAAACTTTTGGAGGTGAATTATCCAAATCCCATTTAAACACATTTTCAGAAGATCTGATATTCCTGTTGTAGCAACAGGGAGCGGGGTGAAGCCAAGGGGAAAGAGAGCAGGTTTTAACAGGAAAGTCATGAAACTGTGGTTACTAGAACTCGGCCCAGACTATAATTTGCTATAATTTACCCTTCTTAGATGCTGAAGAAGTATGTTGTCTAACTAAGGGAAATAGCTGATGGCACTTCATGCGTCCCACTAAAAACAATATCTAACAATCAGAATAGTAAAAAAAAAGGGTTTTTTGTATTGAATTCTGATCTGCTTTCATCAAGGTTTCTAAAGTGATCAGGGTTTCATTGATAACAGAACTCACCTGCAGTAACTTTTATCCTTATGTGTCACTACTATATGATTGGGGGTTTAAAATAGGACTCTGAAGTTGCATGTTACCAGAGATACGAGCAAAAACACACAGGCTTTTCTGTCTGTGGAAGCTGATGCACTTTCTAAAATCCAGCCTTCAGGTCACAAATTTTATGGAGTTCGCTAATCTTTGCCATCTCACTAGTCTTTAGCATTTCTATTTTTGCAGTGTCCAGCTGACAGTATTCAAGTTTTCAGTTATTTTATTTATTTTAATTAGTTTTGTGAGGATTTAAAAATAAAATCATAGGCTCATAGAATTATAGAATTGTTAGGGTTGGAAGGGACCTTAAAGATCATCTAGTTCCAACCCCCTGCCATGGGCAGGGACACCTCCCACTAGACCAGGCTGCTCAAAGCCCCATCCAGCCTGGCCTTGAACACTTCCAGGGATGGGGCATCCACAGCTTCCCTGGGCAACCTGTTCCAGTGGCAGCAAAACCTGATTTTTCTATTTGGACATCCAGAAATAGCACACACTTGAAAGCACGTAAGTTGGTCCTTAATTGTAAGGGTTTCAAAACTACTACAAAATTAAATGTCAGTGTTGGCTTTAGTTCACCAAAGCCATACTCCGAAAGGTTTCATTCTGCTTCTTCCTCCATTTCTTTCATCTTGGTCAGTTAACGGATAATACTCAAGCAAAAGTGTTTGCTAGGGAAAAAAGAGAGATTGCTCCTTTTATTTTGTTCTCTTTGGGGACACGCAAATTATATTTTGCTCAGCTCAGAAAAGAAATCCTAAGGCATCTAATCTCTTTCTTGGTAAATATGATCCTGCTGAATTACAGCCTCTCATATAACTTCTGCGTTTGTTTAGCATCCACAGATTTACCAGTATTGTGCTCCGCCCAATTTCAACATTCAGTAGGGCAGAGAAGGCATCTTGTTTTTCATCCAGCATAAATCCCTGGTTAGTTTTATGAGGCTGTCACAGACAGGACAGAAGGGGCGAACAGAACTGGAGCGTGTACCGGGACTCAGGGATGGGCAGAGCCTCAGGGTAGGCTCAGAGCTGCAGTGAAAACTTTGGGATTGCTTTTGCTGCTGTTGAATTTGCAAACTCTCTGGTTTTCATTGACTCTGAGGCTCAAACATTTGATTTGTACCTGACTTTGAGTTAATAAACATTTGAAATCTAAATCTTGACGGAAAAAAAAAAATAAAACTGAATGTTTCCTTCCCACTCTATGGGGACAAAAAGGATGGACCTTTATGGGGAAACCAGATCAGGGCTGTTTTGGCTGGATGATGATCAAAACTCCCTTTCAGACCTTACCTCTCTTCTCTTAGCCACAGTACCAGGGTTTTGCACTTCCGCAGAGAGGTCAGCAGGCAAAAGAGAGCCCTGCCTTAGTGCCAGGATCGCCTGAAATGCAAGAACAGCAGACGGCAGAAGCCATCGGGGGCAGCAGGGGAGAAGGAAGGGTTGAGAGGAGTACCATGATTTCAGAGGGAAACCAGAGGTGGCAGGACTCTGGTTATCTCTTACGGAAAAGCTGGGGGCAGAAGGGACAGAGGAGACACTTTGGTGTTTGGCAAGCACAGAGTGTCTTTGGTGGCTGGCTGCACTGCTAGTTGTGTTGTGGTTTTTTAAAAAACTGTTCCTGAAACATCAGATGTTGATCCCATTTGGCAGTGGGGTGTGGAGGAACGAGCCACTGCCCTGTGGCAGCAGAGGGTACCGAATCCTAATGCAGTCAGAGAGGTACTTGCCATGGTGCACACGATGGAAATACTCTGTGCAGGGCTCCAAGATTTTGACATTGAAGAAATGTCCCATCTTCCTGCAGGGACAGGGAAATGCATAAGACGACATCATATTTTAGCCTCTGTTTTCATGCAGTTTAAGGCCAGAATAGATTATTGTACTATTCAGTGGGAGCATTTATTTGTTATGACCCATTGAATTTCATGCAAATATATATATATTGAGGTCTATGATTACTTAAGCAAGCGTATTTCCATTTTCATAGCCTCTGAGAAAAAAGAAATTAAGTAAGAAATAAATAGGAAAAAGGAAGGTAGCCCCCATGGATGTTTTCAGCCCCTGCACTGTCAGGGAGTTGGTCACAACGTTCAGCTGTTGAGAGGACCAGAGCAACTCGTGGATCCCTGAACCAAGCTGCAGAGGCAAAAAAAAAAATAATCTCATGGGTCTTTCCAGACCAATCTGCCAGAAATTCCTGCTGGAGCTCAGACACTGGTAATCAACTAGGTGTTGGTATGTGAACCCAGGCTGCTGTTCCTACTCGGGAAGCTCAGGTGGATGCATTATCTTCGTGCAGGCTTCACGTCTGTGAGTGTGGCAAGGATGAAGCTGAGCCTTCTTGGCTGTCACTCATCCATGGGGAGGGAGATGGCTTGTGGTCCTCTGTAAACTCCCCAGCGTCCCTCCAGCCGAAGAGTTGCAGTGTTTCATGACCTTCTCAGCTAGGAACTCTAGGGATGAATTTGTTTAATTTCAGCTGCCAAAAAAATAATTTTACTATGCCTCTGCTTGTCAGGTCAAAAAGACCCTTTCCCAGAATCAGGTATTTCCTTCCTATGCCCCTGCCTATTAAGACCCATTTCAGCTTTTTTTTTCCTGATAAAAGTAGTACATTTTCTCCCACATCAGTTTTTTCAGCCTCTGAATCATTTTGAAGGTTTCATTTGAACTCCCTCCATTATTTCCGTATAGAAACCAAACCAGGAAGAAATATTCTAGGAATAGCTTTATTGTGTGTGAAGCAAGATTGCTTCTCTCCTTGATCAGTTACCTGAGATGACATCCAATCATTCTCTGAAACAATACTCTCTAAAACAGTCTTACAAACCATAGATATTCTTGATATTACCTTGCATATAACTGAATCAAAATGCATTTTGTGGAACTTGAAATATTTGACTCTACAGTTTTAACTCCTATATAACAGAAATTTATTCTTATTATTTACTACCTTGCCAATTTTTGTGTCATTTGCAAACACATCAGCACTGATTTTATATCATCTCGGTCATATAAACATCTTTAGATCAAGAACCACTACCCTGTTAGTAACTGTCTGGCAAATGGATACCTCTCCATCAACAATTTATTTTCTGAGGTCTGCAACTGAGCATGCATTTTGTTTATGTGATGTGTGTTTTGTTAATTCCACATATAATGTAAGCATTTTGGTTAAAGTACTATGCGGTAGCAGTAAAATTGTAAAATATAGTTGCCTTACAATACTAATCTGTAGTAGTAAAATGATAATGTAAAGATTAGTTGTTTTCTCTTTAGCAACCTGCTGCACCAAAAAAAAGATAAGACCCTTTCACTGGATTTGCCTTTTGTAAAGCCATGCTGGCTGTCCTGAATTGTATTTTCAGTTTAGTTATTTGTTGATAGAATCCTAAGTAACCAATTTTGTGGCTTGACCTGTAGTGGCAGTACTCCATTCTTTTGGAATATCTCCAGTTTTCCAAATTTTCTCAAATCAGACTTCAGTGCTTCAGAGGTCCCCTTCAGTACTGAAGATGCTGGGAGAAGAGAAGGGGTCTACTGATTTCCAGAACCTTTCAAAACTCAACTGGACAAGGGCCTGGGCAACCTGATTTAACTTTGACAGTAGCCCTGCCTTGAGCAGGGGGTGGGACCAGGTGACCTCCAGAGGTCCGTTCCAACCTAAATTTTCCAATAATTCTATATTCCATTTTATATCCTAAATTGATATTATTTTCCCCCTGAGGGAGGGGAAAAAAGGAAGTAATCATATACCTAAAGGCTGTGTCATATTGCGTAAAATTAATTACTTAGATAATCTTAAATCTGGATTCTATTGATTTTTGAGTGATTAAGCTGGTATCTTAAGATGTCATGTTGCTTCATGTATTTTTTGCACATTATAATTGTTGACTCTTCTGAGTCACTAATGAGAATTAACATGCTGGTATGGAAGATTTAAACGGGAAAGGAAAATCAGACAGCTCTGACATTAATAAGACCTTTTCATTGTTTCATTGATTGCTGGAGCTGAAAAGGTTTCTAAGAATCTTTTGGTCAAAATTAGTAAGCAACTGAATGTCACGACACTTGACAGTCAGGGGTGCAATGGACTTAACGCCTCTCCTTTGTCAGAAAGGAAAAGGGGAATAAACTGACAGCAGCTTCAATTAGCCTTTAAGTTCCAGGAACACGTAGGTAGTAGAAACTTCAACCAAATACACAGCACAGCTTATTGCAGAACTTCAGTGCTACCGGAGTACAGTTCTGCTGGCGTACTGAAGCAGAGCGCTGCGCTGATCCTGCCTGAGCTCCTTAGCGCCGTTTCCCCTTGAGAATTAATTCAGAATTTCAATTTTATTTTAAGTGCAATGAATCAGTTTCTCTGCAGCTATATCTGAGAGAAGTACTGCGCCTCTTATTTTTAGATGCATTAAAATCAATTTATTGTGATTAGTGCTTCTCATTTTCTGAACTTCCTGCTTTCTCCACTAATGACAATTAGTTTGCTAAGAATACCCAAGTGTTAGAGAGCAAAAGGCATAAAGCTCTGATGTAGTCAAATTCTGCTTTCATTCATCTCACTCTACAGCCTTTTTTATTCTGATTTCAAGACTCTGACTCCAGTCATGCACCTGTTTGACTCAAGCTGGAGGATCCGACACAGCCCCCGCACCACGGTTTGTCAAAGAAAAAGCAGCTGAGTGGGATTTTGCATGCTCTGTAGGAACCTTCCTCCCACCAGTGTCTCCTGCAGCAGAAATCTCCCCTACCCTGCTGAGGCCTTCCCCAAGGAGCTATTTCAGGGAGACCAATTTCATTTGGTGCATATTAAAATTCTTGGTTTAGTTTTCTAAGCTGACCCATGTATGCATATTTAGCACAACTCTATTTAAAGGAACTGTCATTGACAGATGAATTTAATCCTTCCTGTGCCCATTTACATGAGCCGCATGAAGTGGTCTTCTAAAAGAGGGACTCCAGGTCCCAGCTGATGGCACTGAATGAACCCCTTAGGCTCCTCCAGCTAATGTGGCACTGATGGACATGTGGATCAAGGCTCAATGAATGGGCCTTGGGTGTACAAAGATCTGTAACCATGCAGTGAGTTGTCAAAATAGAGTTTTTGTGCTTAAAAATGTATTGAGGGCAGAAGGCTAGTGTCTGAGTTTATCCTAATCACGGAGCCCCCTTGACCACTTTGTCTCGTTAGCCAGGTTATTATCTGAGTCATTATGTTGTTTTCAAGGCAAGATCAGCTTGCAAGACCGAACCTTTCCCTGTTTTATCCACCAAGGAAGATGCCTGAATGCATATTCATTTTAATGTTAGGGATCATCTTACATTTAATCTAATAAAATTCGTATTTCCTTCTTTTACTTGAGTAGGTTTTTAATGGCTCTTAGGAAACGATGCCTGGATTTGCTGTCTATGTTCTCTCCAAAAATCTGTGTTAACAGTGGACAGATTGTACTAGGTAACTATAACGTTACCACTGTTATAAGCCATTTCTGTCTCCTTTCCCCTACCAGAGCAAAGACTTTGCCAAATATTGTTCCTATTTTTCCACCCTCAGTTTGAAAAATGTGTTTCTTCCTATTTATCCTTACTGCCAAAAATGAATTCTCAGCTTGAACGCTACAGCCTCTTCCTTATACTTCACACCTACTTGTCTGAGCACCATCAAAGACTTCATTCTCTGTACCTCTAACACTGTCTCCTGCCTTGAAATGTTGCTCTAGCTTCCAGCTTCCATGGAGCTCATTTCTTGTCACCTCAGGTCTTGCTGTTCTGTATTAAGCTTTCAGATGTGGTTGCTATTGACAGCGTAGCTTGGGTTGAGAGCCAAACCAGCACTTAATCAGCTTTCAGACACCTAAATTGCAAGCTGTGAACCACAAATCTCTCTTCCTCTCCCATCCTTGCCCTCTACTCGAAAGCCTTTACTCCTGAAGACACCTAAGATGACCATGCAGCACCCAGAGGGATCGTTACTCTTCTCCAGTTCTGCAAGTGCCCTGAGCCATCCCATCTCAGCAGCTCTATGCCTATCTTTGGACCAGCCCTCAATGCAGATATTCTCCAATACGATTTCTTTGGGAGGCCCCACACTGACAGAACCAGGCCCCTAGGCGAATGCTTGGATGAAGTAGAGAGGGGATGTGTCCTCTTCTTAGTGTCATTAAGTGGCTCCCAAATTTTCCTCCCACAACCTGACTTCCAGTTAACAGTTTATGACCCAGCTGTTTGCCTTGGACAGGGGACAGCTAATGTTTTCTGAAAACCTGAGATGGTTCCCATCAGCACCCACCTCTTTCCAAGATGTGTCCTAGCCACAGCCCCAGGTTAAGGAGTCTTCTGTCAGCTCTCTCCTCTGCCCTCTGCAATTTGTGCTCTTCACTGGGGAGTGATGACAGTTTTCACCAGGAAAAGCAGAAAGCATCTTCAGCCCTGTTTTCTATGCCATAACCAGGTACCTAGGGAACTTGCCATAACCAGGTACTTAGGGAACTCTCATTCGAGGTCAGAGAGGTGGGTTTGACCCTCCTTGTTTGACCTCCACTCCTAGTGAAAAGAGGAGGGGGAGAGTCTGAATCTTTTGTTCACTGGTCATGATATAAGCCATTAAACCAATACTAACCCAATACCTTTCAGACTGCCGAGCAGCCCCCATACTCTACATCTGGCATGGAGGTAATCCATATTCCCTTCAGGGGTAAGGTATCACACCACCCAACTTGCTGTTACCTGCCTCCTTCCCTGAGTCTATGCCTTCACCCCAATTTTCAGCATTGACAATTCTGCTTTATTTCAACTGATGAGATTTAGGGAGTGGGAAGGATGAATGGCTTTTATTTCACATTAAACTGGCATTTTGTGAAGGGATATGGCTGGATTCCATTTCCATTATCTAGTTTGGCCATTATCTGACATTTCAGATGGAACTGATTTATTGAAATTATATTACCTCAGCACTCAGTGGTTACTCCCCGCCTTCAATGGGAAATTGTTCAGATAATCCATTGGGGCATCATTTAAAAGGACTGTCTAGAGTCCTCCTGCAAGTAAGGCAAGCGGCATTGGATCAGCATGGCTAATGGCACCAAATGGGAGGCAAAGTTTAGTTGAAAAGGGTGGAAAAAGTAACCATTTATTTGAGAGGATTATCGGAAACACACTGCAGTGTTCTTGAAACTAATCCTATTGAATCCCCCTTCTTTTGATCTTTACTATTTTCCCTATATCAGGCAAGTTGAAGGAATAAAAATGTGCTTCAGGTTCAGTTCATTCTTATTACTTCATTTATCTGTATGCTACAGAGTTTCACATAGAGAAGTTAATCTTTTATTTATCAGAAGAATATCTTATATGTATTATCCCATAACAGCTTTTTCTACCACTGCAATAGTGAAAATTCTATCGACAGCATTATGAACATAATAGCTTGAATCTTAAAAATGTAGTTGCAAAAATATGGTATGGGTTCAGACTTGATACTCAGCTTCCCAGTCAGAGGGCAATTGTTTTTTCTTAACACTGTTTTTATGAAGATATTTGAGAAGGGGCAAAATTAAACCAGGAAGAATTTCAGAAGTTGTGTTGCAAAAGAGACTCTCCTCCAGTAATGCAGAAGATAACTACCGAGCAGAGATGTCTATAAATACCTAAAATGGGAACCAGCAGAAATGGCTTAGGGCATCTTCATGCCTACTCAGGGCAGCATGCTATTGAGCTAATTGAGAGCATCTAGATGTAACTTTGCACTTAAGAGTTCCATAAAGTCACCTTTTAGTCCTTCTCTATTTTCAAACTCCATAAGGAAAGTGAAATCCATACATTCTAAAAGCTTGACTTGCAGAGGGACTGTGCTTTTAAAGTCTTGCTAAAACATATGCTTTTGCATGAGCCTTTCTCAGCATTTTCAGATGAAGGTTTTGAGTGTTTGTGGGGGTTTTGTTGTTTGTCTATTCATTTTTAAAAGAGACTGAATCTTCTTATATCCATTGTAGAACTTAAAAAATCCTATCAGTGATGTTAATTGCAAGTCTATAAAATCTACACGTAGTCTGAGTGAGATTTTTGTGAAAAATAGTGTGAAGCCCACATCCAGACACAGTCTTAATAGTATTAGAGATTGATAACACAATTGGAAATCCTTTATACAACCCCTCACTAGTCTTCTGGAGGCCACTTTGCGTCACACCACACCAGGTGAGAAAAGTTGCCGTAGGCTGACCAAAACTATTAGCTCTGGAAAAACTGGTCAATGGTATGCAGGAGCTTCATAATGGTTCCTTTTTTGGCCTTAAAATCTAAGAAAAGTACAGTCAAAGTGTGTTCAGGGAAAGATCTGCAGTGGGAAAAGAGAAGACTAAACCTTTAATTTTGTGAAGTTCCATATCGCTGAACTGTGCCAATTACTGTTAATAACACTTCATCTGAAAGTGGGTCTTAAAAAAATGTTTTCTTGTCCCAGAAGAAAAATCATGCTTTTATAAGAAATAATTAATTACAATGAGGTTTGTTATTATAACCATTAAAGCTGCATATTTATGAAGCAGAATAGTTGCCTTGTTATATGCTAGTAAAGTAGACTGTACTGAAATAACGACACATCTTGTTGTAAATGAAAAAGTGGCTGCTGGCTTCAACAGTTTCCCCAGCTTCTTACTGAATCTCCCTTGGAGATAACTCATAGGTGTCTCAAGATGTGTGCACTGTAGCCACTGCTACAACAGTACTGAAGATTAAATATTCTCCAAGCTAGTGTTTAGCTACTGGGGGGAGCACGGAAAATAATTCAGACGTCACTGAAGCGGAGGCTGCTGGTGGTGAGGACCACCAGCTAACTGGGGATGATTCCACCTGGAGGGGCTGCTGGTGGCAAGGGCTGTGTTGTTTTCATCTTCACCACAAAGTGATCTTAACTATCTTCCATGCATTTACCTTCCTCCCTTTAAGTGGGAAGAGGTTCTCCAATGGGAGAGACTTTGGGGAGAAAGGAGAGGAGAAACCCTGCCAGTCAGGACATCTAGGGCAGGTGTGGGGCATGGGCCTGGAAAGCAGAGGTGTGAGCAGGAGCCTGGGAAACCCTGGTTTAAGAGGATTCGGGAGCTGGGTGCTCTTAGGCTAGGAGCCTGGGATTTGGGATGAAGTGAGAAGTTTCTAGCACAGTAGAGGACGGAGCAAGGGATGCTATGTGATAAAAGGGTTTAAGAAGACAAGGTACCACTAATAAAGAATACCAATGGTAAGCAAAGATATAAACTACCAAAACTTTTCTTTTGCTTGCCTTTAGCTGCCATCCTCTCTTTTTTTTGGTGTCTGGGAAACAGAAGTAATGTTTCCAAAATCTTAAATTCCCTGGGCGTAAGAGATGAACCAATATTCATTATGCCCCTTAACTTTCAAAACCTTTTGACGATATTCCTCTCAATTGACTTTTAGACATAATAGGTTCTTACTGGCTTAGAGGGAAGATCAGGTTTTGGACTAACTGAGGATAAGAATAAATGCTTAGATCAAAACCGTCAGGAGAAGCTTCTGAAGATCAGGGTTGGATTTTGTACTGTTCAACATGTTCAGAATTAGCCTGGAATAAAGGCATTTGAGGTGAGGTGAAGGTCTGCAGTGGATAAGGAATTATTCAGTGGGTGCAAAACTAAAGCTGAATGCATGAATGCTACTGAAGAGGTTCACAATATTAAATGGCAAAATGAGAGATGAAATTCAATGTCATTAAATGCAAAGGAATTCACAAGGGGAAAAATATCAATAAGTATACATGCATAGTGATGGATTCTAAATGAGCTGCTACTGCTCAGAAAATGAAGGTTTGGAGCTGTTGTGGCTAGTTCTCCTGAGACATCAGCCCAGTGCTTAGCTGTGATTGGAAAGGCACACTGCATATTAGGCACGAATAGAGAAGAATGAAACAATCATGGTACTTCTCATCTTGAATTCTTTATGCATTTCTTGTCATGCCATGTCAGGAAGAATATGGCAGAACTAGGCTCATCATGACCTTTGCCATTCATTTGTTCTGACCACAACAAATGTCTGAATGCTTGGGAGGCTACTGCTTCACCTATGCAGAAAGAAAATAGCTCCTCCATCACTATCTCAGTTGGAGGAGAGGAAGCCATCCCACCTTGCCTCTTAGCTGGAAGGGTAAGGCTTGTTCATGTTAAGGTAACTCACAGTCTGAAGTAGATTTGAGGTGGAAAGTCCACTCAGAGTTTGGGAAGTTATATGAAAAGCAAGAATCGATTTTCTCAGAGATTTAGTGTAGTACTAGGGCTACCAGTATTGGTTAGTATTTCTAGTTGGTTAGTTCTACATCTAAGCAGTATGGTTTGTACTGGTAGCTGTGCTGGTTAGGGCAATGGGCAGTGACCTTGAAGTTGGTTCTTTCTCAATGTGTTTTTTACTCTCGTCAAAGGTGTTACTTATTACGGTCCCTTTTCCACTTTTGGGGACATCATAGGTTTAGCAATGAGATGCTTTAACTCTCTTGCATTCATGACTCGCTTTCTGAAGCCAGCAGATGACATGAAGCTGGCCACGAGGACGACAGCACCTGAAGTCCTTTAAAACGTTTTCAGGCCAATGCAACCCTGAAATCTTGATGGCCACAGTCCTCTCAGGGAAAAGGGATCTCTTCTCCCCACACCATCAATGACGTCTCCCCAGACTCAGAACATTCCTCCCTCCTCTGAACGCGAGCTGGGAACGACTGCTCCATAAATCTCATGAAAACCAAGCAAGACAATTTCTGTTGGGTCCAAGCATTGCCATAAAGGAAATAATTAACAAAAGAACATCTGTAAAGGAAGGAATCCACATGAAAGGTGCAGTATATTTTTCTAGCTTTTCTGCTTCTTTAATTTTAGTTTTTGCTAGTCACCTATCAAATGTGATACTTGGTTCAAGTAAATTGCTGCCTATTCAGAAAAGCATCAATAAAAGCTGCAAAATATTTTTTTAAGAACTTCAAAACATAAAACCAGAAAGTCTGAAGGTTTAAGATTTGGGATTTCAAGATCAGCATGAACTGTGCAGGGAGAACAGGACTGTCTAAAATGAAATATATGGACATGGATTCATGCCATCCAGAGGGACCTGGACAGGCTTGAGAGGTAGGCCTGTGTGAACCTCATGAAGTTCAACCAGGCCAAGTGCAGGGTCCTGCACCTGGGTCATGGCAATCCCAGGCACAAATACAGGTTGGGCAGAGAATGGCTTGAGAGCAGCCCTGAGGAGAAGGACTTGGGGGTGCTGGTGGATGAAAAGCTCAACACGAGTTGGCAACACATGCTTGCAGCCCAGAAGGCCAACTGCATCCTGGGCTGCATCAAAAGAAGTGTGGCCAGCAGATCCAGAGAGGTGATTCTACTCTGCTCGGGTGAGACCCCACCTGGAGTACTGCGTCCAGCTCTGGAGTCCTCAGCACAAGAAGGACATGGACCTGTTGGAACGGGTCCAGCGGAGGGCCACGAAGATGATCAGAGGGCTGGAGCACCTCTCCTGTGAAGACAGGCTGAGACAGTTGGGGTTGTTGGTGTTGTTCAACCTGGAGAAGAGAAGGTTCAGGGAGACCTTATAGCAGCCTTCCAGTACCTAAAGGGGGCCTACAGGAAAGATGGGGAGGGACTCTATCAGGGAGTGGAGCAATAGGACGAGGGGTAATGATTTTAAACTGAAAGAGGGGAGATTTAGATTAGATATTAGGAAGAAATTCTTTACTGTGAGGGTGGTGAGGCACTGGCACAGGTTGCCCAGGGAAGCTGTGGATGCCCCATCCCTGGAAGTGTTCAAGGCCAGGCTGGATGGGGCTTTGAGCAACCTGGTCTAGTGGGAGGTGTCCCTGCCCATGGCAGGGGGGTGGAACCAGATGATCTTTAAGGTCCCTTCTAACCTGAACCATTCTATGATTCTATGATTCTATGACAGGCATGTTCATAGCTGGGAAACCCAAATCTAGAAGCCCATATGAAAATGTAAGACTGCATGGTTTGTGGGTGGAATAGCATAAAAATATCCATCAAAGAAAAATTCTGAATTACTCTTTCTTCCAGACAATCCTAGGAAAACAAAGATAGGCCACAAATTACCCCCATAATAAATGTGGTTCTTAGAGGTGATTGACCATACTAAATAATCCCTTTGGAGATAAGGTTGAAACGTAAAGATACAGTGTCAAGTTGGAATATGGTTTGAAAAATATTGGGAAGTCAGTCATCCATGGCAAGCTTATCTCCCTGTTTGTACATGCAGTTGAAGTGGTAACAACTCTTGTAATTTTACCTTAAGTTTCCTGATATTTGATAGCTTTCTTAAACCTCATCTATGGAAGTCATAGGATTATGAAAAAACCCAACATTCACTAAAAACCAGAAATGTTTAAGACTTATGCCTTAAGATAAAAGCCAGAAAGTATGACCAAAATACACTCTAAAAATAGCAGAAAGAGAACAGACTGCCACAATCTCCTGTTTGATAAAAGTCTCCTAGTTAAATTGATCATACTTTTTTTTGTGTGTGGATGTGTGGATGTGTGTGTGTGGGTGTCTTAAATTTTGAAACTTGGGGCTGGCAAAAGTCCAAAAGGATAACTTTTTAAACAAAAATCAAGCTTACCTGACTGACTGAGTAGCAGAAACTTCCACCAGACCGGAACCAAGTTGTATAAAACTGATTCCTTATCTTGTACTGGATGCATGAATTGCATGGCAGAAAATGTATTGCACATGTCAGAACAGTGTTTAGGGAAAAGCTACTTACTGAACAGCAGATTTCCTTATGGCAGTTAGGCCAAAAGTAATCTAAGTATCACCAGACATGGCTGAATTAACGGAAATCCCCCCATAATACTAGAATGCATAACCTACTGTTTGCACGGTTTAAAATAAGTTGAATGAACACAATTCACCCTTGGTCAAAATTCTTGGAAGCCCGTATAATTAGAATAGAGGTGATTTGGTTCACCAGGAACACTAAATGACATAAAATGTAATTACTACACCCAGGCAATATAATATGCAGCATATGTCTTCTATTTGACATGCGTAAAACAAAATTGGCCTCTGAAGTGCCAACTTTAAATGCGAACAAGGCACAACAATTTCACTGTAGAAAGCTCTTGCACTGGCCAGTGCAGTATGAATAGTATCTCAAGTAGTTTTGCAACCAGATATGATTCTAACTCCTCTCTTGAGAAGAGGTTTCTACTTCTTCTCTTGTATCTTGTGACCTGATATATTACGGATACCCTCTGTGTGGTAAACAAGGTCCCTTTTACAATTTTTGGTGTTGGGACTTCTGAATATGAAAAAAAAAAGGCATTGCTCGAATAAGACATGTTCAGGGTGGGGACACCAGTCCTTGCCAAATGCTGACTACGCTTTGCAGAAACATTTTTAAGCCAAATATTAACCACAGTCGTTTATCCAATAATAATGCGAAAAGAAGCACGTACTCACATGCCTTGCAAAATGAAGTCACGGGTTGAATTCAGGCCCCAAGGCCACAGGTTTTTCTACCTTTATCATACTTCAAATTTAGTTGGGATTTTGCATCAAGCATACATTTTAGCAGATGGAAATTAGAAGTCGAAATGCCACTTTTGATGTAAGTTCAATGGTTATGAACCTTAGATGGGTACCCTCTGAATTTGCCATAGACATAAGCAATAAGATTCTGGTGTGCAATTGTAAATGAAAGTTTGTTTCCATATTTATATATCTGTCTTATCAGAAACTATAAAAATATAAAAAGACTAAATGGAAGCTAGTTTGTTCCTAGAAGCCAGTACTGAGCAGAAAGGCAGGATTTAGGCTACTGTATGGCCCTATATTCACTAGATAGTACTCATTGTAAGAGGACACTTTGGGAAAATATTGCCTGTATTTGTTTTTCTTCTAACCTTGTTTTTTGTCTTTGCTTGGCTTTCTTCCTCGTTTTTATTGTCCGTGAAGCAGACTCTGTGTTGTTCAATATGCATGAAATGGTATGGAACAAAGGCACCCGAAATTACATTGAAGAACAAGCCATTACATTTGCTTGCAATGCAAAAATATACAGTCTCCATAAAAAAAAAAAAATTGTCTAAGTTTATAAGTTGGGATTTACTTTGCATGTTACTGATCAAGAATAAGTTAGTGGGACTTGCCTGCCTGGCATGTGTGAAAAAGGGTAAAATAAAACAAATCAAAATCTGCAGGGTACAAAGTATGTGATATAGCCACTATAGCTGAAACACACTGTGGAATAAAAAGGGATTGCAGGTTGTGAGCCCTTTGTCATTTTAAAATTTGCTGACATCTAATTATTTGCTGCAATCAGTCTTCCGTGACATGAGTTAAGAGGATTGCACATATCAGTGTAAATGTTCTGCCTATAAGGTCATAAAGACTCGGGCTGTTTTCCTCCAGAGGGTTTGATGGCAGCTGAGCGGTTCTTAGGATGCCTCACCCCATGCAACATGCTAATGGGAAACTGAAGGGTGTTAGCATCTCCTCAAAGCAGAAAAGGAAAATTCAGTCATTCTTGGCAATGCTCCAAGATGGTCTCTTTCAAATTACTCTGTGCCATCCTTCAGTCTCAGTAGGAATTAGGGACTTGCTGATTCCTGTCGGCATTAATATTGCGAAGGGAGAAATAGCCTCTCCATAAAAAGCAGAAGAAATTACTGCAACAGAAATATTTGAGGCCAAACTCTGCACTTAGTTACTCTTTGGTAAAGTTATTACAGATAAATGATATGTGGAAAATGGCTCGTCTTGGTTAAATAACGCTGGCCTTGTTTTCAGTGCTGCGGAGTGATTTTCAGCTGCAGGCATGTAATACTTCTGCAAAGGAACGTCCCAGTTCTCCATAGTATCCTTTCGTTTGGAGTTGTATTTTTTCCTTCTATTATATCACACACTTTTTCTTCCAAATTCTCTTTTCCTTTGAAGTTTGTTATATGGAAAAAATAAAGCTGCTTAATGAAATTTTTATTATGTTGGTGCACTTCGCGTGGTGAATTCGGGACTGAAAGACAAATCTGATTTGTCGCTGTAGCAATCAGGTGTAAAGGCAGCACATTGCTGTGCCTTTGATCCCAGATCATCAGCTGTCTCAAAGTGGCATGGCTGATCTTGCCTATGGAAAGAAAGATTTGATTTGAGGACTTGGAGTCCAGCATTAAATGCACCGTCACACACGCAGTGAAATTACAGCACTGACAGTGCCTGGCTGTAGAGAGAGAGGAAGGGTAATAGTTGTAAGGCATAAAGTGTGAGGTTTTGGTGTTTTGGTTTTTTTCTGCTTTTTGGGGGGTTAGTTGGTTTGTTTGTTTTAAATGAGGGAACTATTTAAAACCTTCGTTTTTGATCAGTGTTTTAAATGATGATTTAATAAGGCTTTAGTAATATGGATGTCAAAAGAAATGCAGCCTCTATAGGTAGAAGCAAACTGTAGTTAAGATGGATTTTCTGTGGATTAAAGCAGGGTTTTCTCTTCAAATATAGAGGTGGTGTCTCAAGTTGTTATGAGATTTGTGGTGGAATGTGGAAACATTTTAAATTTGCAATTATTTGACATCACTCATTAAATCACAGAATCATAATTCCCAGGTTTGAAAGGGACTGAAGGAGGCCACCTGGTCTATCCCGCTCTCCTCATGGATATCTCTGTCAAACCATCTCTAACCGTGCAGGCTCCACAAACTTCCACATAATCAGTGCTTCACTACTGTGACGATGAGAAAAAAGAATCCTAATCATAGAATTATAGAATGGTTTAGGTTGGAAAGGACCTTAAAGTCCATGTAGTTCCAACCCCTTGCCATGGGCAGGGACACCTCCCACTAGACCAGCCTGCTCAAAGGTCTTGAACACTTCCAGGGATGGGGCAATGATAAACTTGAATTTTTCTTGCTGCAACTTCAGCATGTTATTGCTTGCTCACTGTGAGCAGAGAGAGGCTTTGCAAGAGTTTTTTGTATTTTCTTTTCTCATCCCAAGCAGTCCATCTTTTTTCATAGGGCAGAGGTTTCCAGACTTTTCATCATTCTTGCTGCTTTTCTGTGGTCTGCCTTCGGGCACATCTCCAAGTGCAGCAGTCGAACTTTCAACACAGTATTCCAGATGGGATCTTAGTGTACGTTGGCTCCTTTGGAGGCTAACCTCCTGTTCAAACAGGAGCTTGCTTGACACCACCGTCTCAGACTGAGCTGCTGAAGCCTCTGCTCTGCTTTTGCAGGACTGCTGCGCAGCAACACGTTGCCTTGCCTTGTATTTTTGGAGCTGGTTGTTTCTGCCTTAGTTCAGGACCTGAAATTTGTCTTCGGCGTTCACACAAACACTTTCTAGGATGTGCTACATGTCCCTGAGGTTCAATGCTTGTGTCACAGGCAGCGTGATTCCCGAAGCCACAGAGATTTGGAAACAGCTTTTTGAAACTTGCTCATCAAAAACGTTGGTGGGGGGCAGAAAGGAGGCAATGACAAAAATGTGTAACAGTGCAGACCTGTGCTTTTGCCTTTATTCAGTTGAAATGTCCAAAATCCCTGAAATACTACAGGTCTAACAGTAGCTCCTCGTCCCCGGTGATTTTTCACACGCGCCTCAGCACCAGGTGTAGACAGAGCATTTCGTCTCTCTCTGAGCGTGTTTAAGTGGAGGGTTTACTATGAGGTAATACAGGAAACAAGATTAGTGTTAAAATAAGGTACCATGAGCAATAGTTCAGCTCGGATGGGCAGCCATTGCATGTGTCTTATGCCACCGCAGGTTTCGTTAGGTTAACGGGAGGTCAGATGCGACGGGAACGCCGTAAGTAAGAGGCAGAAATGACCTCGGGCTTTCAGTGAGCAAAAAGTCAGAAAACCAGGTCGATTGCTATATCGCCAAGAGAGATGATTTTCCCTTCTTTGAACTGATTTACAGTCATCTTATCATATCCACTGGCATTATATAGACTAAGGTAATTTTATACTACTGTTTAAGATAATGAAAAGGAGGTCCAGCGCTGACTTTGCAGCTGATTACATGTGATATTCTCATCTGTAGATACTACAAAACCATAAAGTTACTTAAGTGAGGTAAGATTTTCTGTCCTAACAGAACCCTATTAAAATAATATATATTTTTGTAGGGTTTTATTTTCTTACTTTTATGCTTGCTTTAATTGCATATCTATACAGTAATCGACTGCATACATTTTTTAATTATTATGTGTGTATTTTATATGCTGTAAATGTATTGCATTGGTCTTTATTTTTTCATTGTGCTGCATATTTAAAATATGAAATACAATTTATTTTATGCTCTACCAGTAAAACTTTTGGGACAGATTTTTTTGAGCCTTTTGCATCCTGAATTATGTGCAGGAGATCAGCACAAGGAGATGGAGTGAAAGAACAAGGTCCGAACTTGGTCAGTGTTGCAAAATAAATACAATCCTTTTTAGTAAGTAGAAGACTGAGGAGTTCTGGGGAGGAGTAGAAAGTCTCCACCCATATTCAAGTGTCTGCGACTGGCTCTTGTCAGAGAACTGGACGTAAACCTGCCAGAGTAACAATTGCAAATGCCTGGTGATCTTTTCAACCCTCTCGCCGGGTCTTGGCAGCGTTCATCAGCTGGCAAGTGCATCTCAGGTTTCTCACATAATCTCATATTTTAAAATGCGTACACACAAATACTTTTAGGTAATCTCCTTCATAAACATAAATGCGTACTGGAGACTTAGGAATTTCACTTCTCTGCTCTGGAGCTTTTCTTGCCTGCCCAAACTCCAAACTTGGGTCTTTTCAGATCTCCTGGGAATATATAGGCGTCAAAATCTGTATGGCCAATCCCACATGCCTTCCTGCTAATGCTTTCCTCCGTCTTCTTTCTTAGTCACTGGGAACTCATCTTCCCTATTATTCAGGTCCATAACACTGACTTTCTTCCACCACTTTGGACCTGTACACTAATTTTCCTGACTCTGTATGATAGATCTTTTTCATCCATCCACCCAGATAAGATTTTCATTCAGGTTCCCACCTACATATATAAGCTACTGAAACACAGTCATCTCCAACACATTAGTGACATATGTATATATATATATACACACACACATATATAGCACGATAGGACGAGGGGTAACGGTTTTAAACTGAAAGAGGGGAGATTTAGTTTAGATATTAGGAAGAAATTCTTCACTATGAGGGTGGTGAGACACTGGAACAGGTTGCCCAGAGAAGCTGTGGCTGCCCCGTCCCTGGAGGTGTTCAAGGCCAGGCTGGATGGGGCTTTGAGCAGCCTGGTCTCGTGGGAAGTGTCCCTGCCCATGGCAGGGGGTTGGAACTAGACGATCTTTAAGATCCCTTCCAACCCAAACCATTCTATGATTCTATATTGGCTCTTCTATAGCCGTCCTTACTCAGTCAAAAATTAATCTCCATCACCTGGTTTTTATATTTTTAAAGCAAATACTAACTTTCTTCCTCCTATGATGCCTCCATCCCACCTTACCAAGACCCCACAGAAACACCCTCAAACTTGCCCTGTAGCTCATTAGGTGGGTCATGAGTGTTGCCCCAGGGATGAAGAGGTGAGCTGTCAGTATTAACGGCAGCAGAGTATCTGCAGCTGCAGTGCTGAGACCTTGAAGACCTCAGAATTTATTGGGTCAAACTGGCTTTTTGGCCTCTGTAGAGCACATAGAGCAGCTGATTCCAGTTTTGTGGCTGGGTTCTTAGGCACTATTACAGTACAAAAAATAACTACTATTAATAATTACAGTGTCCCAGGGGAATGATGGCATGAGAACTGTAGAGCAGAGTCATGCTCTGTGTATACTCTTGCAGAGCTGGTGTTTACAGTAAATCTACACCTATCTATGTGAGTAGCTTTGGTTTCCTATGATTCACCCCATGCCTGCTTCTTCCCAGCCATTTGTTGTACTGTTTTATTTCCATTTGATACAGAAATAAGACAAAAACCGTATTAAATAGCTCTAATTTTGTCCCCCTAGACCTAGACTTGCCAGAGACAAACTAAAAGCTTTGCTCCAGCAGTGCCAAATAAGCACAACCAGAAGGAGCTGAATTACCGGTGAGGGATAAGGAAGAAAAGTTAAAGAGAGCTAAACTTGTGCCATCCCAGTACGCTGAACAGAGCAGTTCGGTAGTCAAGACAGTATAAATTCAGGTATGATTTAATGTACTCTACGGAAAGTTGCTGGATGTCTTGACCTTGAGAATAAATCCTCAGAGGCGGGTGTTTTTGGCAGAGAAGGCGGTGCTGTTTGACTGAGAGGGAGCCTGTAGCTGCAACACCAACACCTGCCCGGATCTGCTGGTGGAGCGCGTTTCTGGTTTACAGCCTCTCTTCCGTAAGCACAAACCCCACGAGACTATTTTTGTTGCTTTTCTTTCTTACTTTAAATGTAGTCTCTTCGTACTTTCCGTTTCAAACGTCACCTCTTTTCTACTTGCGAGGGTTTTAAATGTTTGCGAGTATTTTTCATTTTTAGAAGGAAAAAGCCACTTGACTAATGCATTTCATGCCAAAAAGACCACTCCCTTTTGGGCTGCTTTGGGAGTCCAAGGCAATGCTAGATGCCAATAAGTGTAGATGATACCGGTGTGTAGCACTGTTTATAGCATTGCAGTGTAAAGGCAGATGATCAAAAATATCACCCGTCACATCCACCTTTGAAAACCTTCCCCATAGGCCTACTGTTTGTCAAAGGCGGCCCTTAACTAGAATTCTTAGTATGAAGGGGAGTTCTCTGCAGAAAATATACAGAAAATATACAAATATAATTTCACAGAGAACGTACTTAAAACTGAAGGGCATAACAAGCTTTTTAAAAAAGAAATGTTACCAGGAAAGACCAAGGATTAGCCTCTGCAGAAAAGAAGTGTTGAAAACACACTTGAAAAAGAGACTAACACTGAAGATGCATGGCTATGCATAGCCCTTATACTTCCAAGCAATGAAAAGCTTTAAAAGTTTAATCAACATTTAAATACTTCAGATATTCCTCCCTCTGTTTTATGTATTCCCTGTTTGGAGAGCACAAGGAGACAGTCCTTCCACATCTGCAGGAGTAGCAGCGCCAAGTCACAGCCTCACGAACAGCAGTGCAGTTACCCACACCGCTGATTTTTCAGAACAGTTTCTGATATAATTTCGGTCTGGATCAAAACCAGCGGAAAAGTAATTCATACGAGAAAGAGCAAGGGAGGGATTTTCAGATGCACTGAAGGAACAGGAGTTTTCCCTCTCAGTTCCTGCTGGATCAGGCTCTAAGTCACCTCCAGAAGGAGACACAAACCACCTGGCAGGTCTGACGGAGCTCGGGAGCAAACCCAGCTGGTCCCTAACATTGATGCTTGAGCAGCTTGTAGTACTCGAACTTTCCTAATTTTCAAGATGCAATTATTTCACCACTGAAACGGAAGGACTAAACGAAAAAAAAAAAAAAAATTAAAAAAAAAATTGAAAGCTATAATTTTCCATCTAGTAGGAATACATCGTGTCTCTAGAGTGAAAAGTGCTTGGCTGGTGCAAAACGCCTTCGTTTATATTCAAACCAGCCGTGGTATTTAGTGACATCTAGGGACTATCTTCAAGTATTACATTTTCTGGAAACTACATGTATCTCCACGTGCCCTCAAACGGCAACCAGGGGTTTGAACTCTAAACCATTACTTCCAGCCGTGGTTGTAAATACTGAAGTCTGCGGATAGACATTTCCATCTTTACAGTGACTGAGGAATGCAATAGGTCATGATCTGTGCAAACAGATAAATGCTGAGGCACTACTTTATATTTTAAATGAAACATTCTGAGTTGCTTAAATATTGCAGGCTTTGACCAGAGTGGAAAATTTTTGCCGTAACTCTGTTTATGCCCTTTTTCTCCTGTGAAATTACATGCCACTCACCATTTGTGGTTTATTTTCAAAAAAGTGCCATGGTAGTCTTAGGGCACCCTGATAAAGGCTGAGCTGGCAATTTTTTTACTGGGATGAACATAAAAATAAATCACTTCTTTTAAAATGCTAAAATTTGGTGGCTGATGAATTATTTTTTTTCTAAAGCTAAAACTGCTACCAGAATTTGGAACTGCATGGGGCATGCTGCTGGGCTAAAAATTCGTATCCAAATATTTGCTTATGCTGCATCCCTATAGAGAGTCGCTATTGCCTTACCTTTCAGTTCAGAAACCAAGACCACTAAATGTAACGGTCTTGAGACATTACATTTACATTTATTCCTGTAGTAGTTCTTGTTCTTGTTCTTGTTCTTGTTCTTGTTCTTGTTCTTGTTCTTATTCTTATTCTTATTCTTATTCTTATTGGTATTCTTATTCTTATTCTTATTCCTATACGTGTTCTTATTTACTCAATACCTCGTAAATATAGGGGGGTGCAGGCAAAGCGTGCTTGACCACATTTTAGTGTATATCTAAGTTATTACAGAACTTAAAGCATTATTAGTTAAGAAACAAGTTTCTTGTTCATGCATTTCTCATTTGTATCCAACAGCTGCAAGTGAATATACACCAGTTTCTTCTTCACCAGCATTTCTCCTCTTTCAGTCCCACTTTGGAGAGCCCAGGAAGCTGCTTTTAATTCAGTTTACCCTTGGAGCCCCCCGCCATTGGTATTTCTAGGCATCAGCCACTCGGGATGCAGCTTGCAGAGCTGAAGGACCAGGTCTGAACATCACGTAACCTGCAGCTTCTTGTGGCACCGCCAGCTACTCCTGACAGCGTAGGAGGAGTTATAATGGGTATTTCAGGGCAAGAGGGAAGGACGAACACTGTACCCTGAGTGGTGGGGGGCTCCCAGGGGTCTTGGCTGTTCTTGCCATGGGAGTGCAGCAGAAGCAGGTCATGGGCGTTGGGGGCCACCAGCGTCTTCCTCACACAGACCGCTGCAGGACCCAGCGTGAACAGGGTGTGCTTCACACGGTATGTCCCAAACTAAAACGCCTCTACTAAAAACTGCTCCTTTCCTCCCACCCAAACCTGCTTGGGATTAGAGAAATTAATGCGAAAACCAGAGACCTTTGGTCATACCATTCTGCATGGAAAATACTCTGGAGATTTAGCTCTTATGACAGGATTCTTTCAAACTCAGGATTACTTTGCTAAGAAGCCAGCTGTGCTGTAAATGCAAACATGTCCTTGCTCGGAGGCCTGAACAGCATGGACTGAACGGCAGGATGAGCCGTGGTGGCATCGCGGGACCTTGCACTGTCACAGTAATTGTATCGCTGGCACCTGCCATCCCTGGTAACAGTACCAGAGGCTGTTCCTGCTAGGAATTCTACTAGTTAAATACAACGAAGGACTAGAAGACGCATGTAGTCTAAGGTACCAGAGTAGGTTCTACATAAAAACACTAGATCCCATATCTGTCCCCCTTTCCAAATTCAGTAAGGGGTGTCAGAGCATTTCAGGGTTTCTCATTTTTCTCAGCTGCGGAAGTCTCTTGCAGAACAGGATTTAGGTATTTGGTGGGCAGCCTTTCCTCTGGCTATCGAGGGAGCTCAGGCAAGATGATGTGTAGCTCTTGTACCTCGATCTACAAAAAAATGGCATGAATTTTGACTTATATCTCTGGCGTGGCAATCCCAATAACCAGCTCTGCTGACAGCGCATTTCTCAGTAAGAGGTTATGTGCTGGGGAGTGGTGGAGGGCGACATGCTTGCTTGTTTATTTGCTTTATTTTTAAACTCGGACATGTTTTTTAAATGTTGCCTGTAACACTAAGCTGCTGGGAGGGATCCCAGTGCCTTTCATTCCTTGAGGTTTTTGGGTTTGTGGTTACTCTTCTGGTCTCTGGAAAGCATTTACTGCAAATGCTTATGATCTGGGAGCCATTCGTGCTATAACAAACATATCACTGATGACAGAACCTTGTTCCATTTTGAATTTCGTATTGCACATCTTCACAGGGACGTTCTGGCTTTCAGTGCTCACCAGGCACACCACAGCGATGCTGCCTGCTCCTGGACCGCTCAGCTCCTGGACCACTCAGCTCTTGGACCGCTCAGCTCCCGGACTGCTGAGCTAAGCAGCACTTACACCGTGGGTCTGGGCACTTCTGCATCCCTTTTGTTCTCCTGCTGCTCCACCAGCAACCCCACCAAGAGAGCAGCTACGTCATGCTGGCCCCTGCTCCACATGGATGCGGCTCTTGTACCTTCCCCAGAGAAGCAGCTTGTGCCTGGTTGACCTTGGATGGAGGTGGAGAAGGGCATGAGACTGCCAGCACCAGTCCCCGTGCCCTTGCCCTGGTGCTCAGCGGTCACTTGAGGTTCCAATGCTTCTCTCTTCTGCCATCTGCTTCATATAGGCTTTTCTCATGTTAATTATTAACCTACTTATTTGCTTATGAATAGGATAAATTATGTTTCTCCCTGGAGAAATCAAGTGCTCCCAATCTGAGGTTCCTTCAGAGACAAACCTGTGCCCAGGCTTGACAGAAATAATTGCCTTTGCCCCAGCGTAATGACAAAGAGATAAGCAATCTCTGCAGCCCGGCAGTTTAGTGAATCTATCTTCTCTTCCTAACGGCTGGATTAGAGGCTTTGTGCTCCCAGGCTCTGGAATAGTTTCCATCTCTCAGAGAATACAAATAATTGCTAAGAACAAACCATGCTATCACAGTTGTCATATATTTCTTGGTTGAGTTATCAGCAATAGCTTATCTATTATCCAAGGTTTATTGTTTTGGCACCTTTGGGAAACATACATGAAGCACAATGAATATAAATCACGTTGCATTCTGACAGTATCTTAAGATTTATGGAGAAACTAAAGAGAAAACAGAACCATTTTGTATGTGGAAAGGATGGGAAAATAACTGATTCAAAAAACGCTTAGAATGGTCTTGGTCTGGTAAGACAATGTGAACGTACGTTTAACTTCAGATCCATGGAATAATGCCAGTGACCTGAAAATAGCATGGGATTTTAAAGCAGCTTCACTGAAGTCAATGGGTGGCAGGCAGCAAAAACGTTTTTGATTTCCGGAGTCGCAGGTAGACTGACAGAGAATGCTTTTGAAAATCCTGCCTGCAATTTGTACAGTTTATAATATGTTAACAGTCACGAGGAAGACTTTTCTATCTGCTTTTCAAGGAAAAATGTTTGCCACCAGAACAGGGGGAACAGCTAAAATACAGGGAAGGCTGATTACACCCATGAATCTGTGTTTGACCCAGAGACCCTGAAGCTGTAACTGCACTGCCATTTTCCCTGAAAAAGATTTGATTTTTAGTCCTTTTTAGTCCTTTTTAGTCTTTATTTCCTCGTAGGTCCTGTAATACCCCTCTAATCATTAAGGTGATCCCTAGAACACGGAAGTGAGTGACCTAATTCCTTATAAACTTTATTCACCCCACCTGAGTCCTAGGCAAAGATTTCAGCTTGGAATCGGGTGGAAAATGCCTTGTGGCAGAAGTAGCTGCTTTGTTGCCCCAACGCAAAGAGGACAAGTTGGCTGTCAGTCAGTCCTGCCCCCGGCTGTCAGTCCTGCCCCTGGCTGCCCCCTCAGCTAAAGGCCTCGGTCTCATGACACCCACCTCTGATGGCAGCACAAATCGACATCCTCAAAAAGACGCATCTTACCCTTACATTGTCGCCCCAGTGAGATGGCACCGAGAGTACCAAGTTGGTGCATTTTGATGACTCAAAACCTGATTCCAACTGAAAAATGCCATTGTTATAAAACCTGGATAGTTTGAAACAAACTAAATTGCTGTAGGTTGGATTAATGCCTAGTTTGAGCAAAAGTGTTTGGTTTTTTTTTAAAAAATATGCCAATATTTCCACCTCCAGATTAGTAATTATATTAGGCTGGCCATAAACCTTCATCAATCCATATTTTAGAGGTCAGCCACTAAACCAAGGTATTAATTACACACATAGACATAATTCTTAGTTTCTAAAATAGTGAGAAAGCAATTAGAATTCAAAACAAGAAGCAAAATGAAGAGAGCTTGGTTAGGAAATTCCAAGGAAAACTAAAGCAGAAGAAACAAATGTCTTAACCAGGTGATTATCACAGAAAAACATAGTGAAAAATTACAATTGCAAAAGTAAGAAGGGAAAAATATTTGTATTAACAAATAATAGGCATGAAAGATTCTTGTGCTAATAAAGCTTTGAACACATATGCTTCTATTTTCCCACCTCTTCAAAAATACTGATGATCAGCAACAGGAAAAGTGACATTATGGATTTGCAACTGAACACGCACAGAAGCACATGTGTAACTGGGTACAGGCCATCAAGTCCCAGGACAACAACTTGCCCAAAGGCTTTTGTGCTGCATGAAACCAGCAGTTTAGAAGCACAAGATTAATGCTTCTTTGAGACGAGATGATGATTGATGGTTCATTCAATGCACTACGAGAACAGATCTTTGATCATCAGTGACAGAAGGTGCAAATGTTCTTATTGCTTATAAAGGACACTCTTAAACATCAAACATCACTTTGTCTACTCAACGGCAGTTCTGTTTACAAGATTATTCCCATTGTTTCCACTGTTCTATAAACCTTCGGTAATATAGGATCTAACATCTAGGCTTATCTAGGTTTCCTTTCTCACAAAAGATTGGATCAGATGATCTTTCAAGGTCCCTTCCAACCTGGGCTGTTCTGTGATTCTAGGATTCTATGAAAACACTATGTATTCATTTTTTTCTTATACTTTAAGACGTCCATTTTATATGTACTATTAAAATATTGAAATTCCTCAAAAAATGCAAAGATCCTGGTTGCGTGGCAGTCTGCAAACCTCTGCACAGGTGAATCAAAGAAGCAGCCCTTGGGATAAATAACCCTCCTTTGGGTCAGAGGTAGAAAAAGCAAATCTGAAGTTAAGAAAGGTCAAGAATAGATTGAGAAAGACTGAGGACAGAACAAGTGCTCTGAGTTTAATTTAATTATTTCAATGAGCTATACAAGTTGAAAAAAAGAAGTAGAGCAGTAGAGGATTTTGGAAGAGGACAGATGATAAGGTCATTAGTCCCAGTGGAATAAAAAGAGAGAAAGACATTTGTGGAAGAGAAAGCTTAATAGGAAGAAGTTTTTCTATTGTCTATAAAACAAGTGGAATTATGAATTTTAATTTTCAAGTTCAGTTTTTGGAGGGGAACAGGGCTGAGAGCTCAAAGTTGAAGTGTCTGCTTTATGAAAAATATTCTCCCAATGCTAACCTGATGTTTATGTACATTAGTGAGTGGTGTACACAGCTTGGTTAGTTTCGTCCTCATAGCACCATTCTCTGCTTGATATCTGGATGAAGCACCTCACCTTCAGAAACGGACCAGTGAACAGCCTGTACATTTCTTTAGCCCTGTTGTCAAGGGACACTTACTGTGACGGCTGCAGAGTGCTGTTGGCTGGTTTTAGCACTTAACATGCATCCTTTGGCATATCAAAAGATGGCACCTCTTCCTACAGACCTTGCCTTTCCTCTGTTTTCAAACTGATAGAGCTGTAACAATACAAAACCCCCCAAAGTAGAATAAGGTAGTTAGTGGTTTATCTTAAAGAGAGCAAACCCAAATATTTTCAGATACAACCACCAACTTTTGGTCCTTCTGCCTCACACAGGCAAAATAAAATGTAAATTCACGTATTAGGCTTCTTTAGCTTTTGGTATAGTTATGCCAAACTCTGGGAGATTTCTGACTTGCCTTATAGGTTGAAATGCAGTTAAAGGACCTTCTCCTCATGCACAATTTGCATTTAGCAGCAGAAGCAGCCCAACTGGCAAACTAGCTCTAAGAGGCTGCCATGCTTTGCTAGTGGTCACTAAAGCTCAGAAAGATGCTTCAGGGATGGTACAGTGGCAAAAAACTGCCTATTGCCCTGTCTGACCTTCTGAAAAAACATGATTGTTGTTTAGATGAAAGACTTGTCTACTGGAATCCTTTCTGCACCATCTCCACTGAAGTCAGAGGTAGGCATTAACGTTTGTAAGGTCCCTGTGTTTGTTAAGTGCCTGTCATAGTCGTTCCCTGCATCTTAAACCGAGGTCATTAGATGCTTCTACCCACACAGAGCGGTCGTGTCTAGCTCCAGCTGTATGTTCTTGCTGCACCTTAGCTCCTTGCTGGATAAAGAGCTCAGGTAGCAAAGCTGCAGTGGCTGACACCCACCAGTTTTACACTGCACCTTGTTTCCGTCCCCCCAGTCCTAGAGGGTCTGTTGCAGGTGCCAGGTAGTGCCGTCTCCAGCCATTCAATCCCTTCTTTTCTTCACCCAAGCCACCACAGCCATCGGGACCTTGGAGAAAAGGAAAGGGATGGCATTAGGCTGCCTTTGCTGGGTGTTGTCAGCACCACCAGCATCTCCCTGTGTCATCAAGGCTTTGCATGGAGGATACAGGAGGAGCCAGCATCTGTCCTTACACATTTGGTTTGTTCTTCGAGAATACAGTAATTAAAATCATCAAAAAGCAAACCGTAATCTAAGACAACCCCATACACTGTGTCATTGTTTTAAGGGAAAAACATATTTGTAGCCCTTTTCATCAACAGTTTTAGCTGTAACAACTGCGCAGCTATTCACTAAACTCCACACTATCTATGCATCCCATGAGAATAGGTGCCTGTGTAAATAACCAAATCTTTTCCTTTTTCCACTAAACAGCACTAGGTATCTATACCGAATTTGAACTAAATGGACATGAGGATATATAAAACAATTACAGACTTTTCTTATATTTTAAAAACAAGAAAAAGAAGAGTCTTTCAGAGGGGGAAAAAACGCAAGCAAACATAAGTAGTGTTGTTTCAGGGTAGGCTTCTGACACAAATGCTGCCCATTTACTTGTTAATCTTATCAGAAAATCCTCCTTGTGATGCAAAGACCATAATTTTAAGTAGTTGAAGCCTTTTATTTACCTATGCCTGCACTAACCAATTTTTTCAGTCTTTTTTGCACCTTTACTTCCATTAAATTCTGGTCTCAATCAATTCTCCTAAATTTTAGGCTATCAACCGAATTGAGAACCTAATGGCTTGAGACACTATGAGGCCACTAAAACTGCCCTCTATAGATGTCCATTTCCCTGTGAGGCCATGGAGGGGACTCGGATGCCTCAGACACAAGCCCAAGCAAAGCCAGATGACTCTGGTTTAGTGTGGAAGTCACAGGGAAGGAAGGGATAGGGGTTGGGGTTTTTTTTCCCTTTTCTACAACAAAACTTTTCCTTTGAGACTCTTGATTAACTCTGTAGTTGATAGCAGACAGCATTTTCCTTCTTTAGACAATTAAAGTAATCAATTTCATGTGGCCGCAGAGGAACAACTGATACATAACTATTTGTTTTCCTTCATTACCTCTCCAAAACATGGACTCCTGATCCCTGCTGGAAAGAAACAGGGAATGGGGAAGAAGTGGGGAAATTTAAGTGGACAGGGGATTCTAAAGACTTTTTATGTTCATGGTAACTTGACTCTCTCCAGATTAAATGAAAGAGCTGGTAAGGCTACAATCTAGTGTTGAACACGTTTGCATACCAGCCTGCAAACTTGCAACCTTCACCCAGGCTATGAAGCAGATTGCGAAAGCTGATGTTCTAACATAACTAAACATTCTCCAAGCCAAATGCCATCCGTGGCTGCTGCCTGCCTCGGCTTGCTGTGCTGGAGGGGATATTCATAGCACTGACCCCAGGAGAGGCTTGGGGGGAAGATACTCCCCAGCAGCTGAGTGATAGCAGTAGAGAATTTCATGGCATGAAATGCAACGTTGATGCCTTAGCCCTTTTAAAGGAGAGAGCGATGGGGAATTTCTGCAATATTGGGTCCATTGCCTTCTTTCTCTGTGGCCTGCATTTCCTCCCACTTATAAAAATGATATATGAATGGAATAGCTGTAGACCATTACCATAGCTTGCTTTCTGGGATGAGAAGATTTGTGTCTCCTTGCCCAGAATCTCGTGTTCTGGGTTTGGGTAAGCAGAGCCTACAGTGCCCTCTGCGCACAGGAGTTGTTGGCAAAGCATCACCAGAAATATGTGGGATTCCGGCACGTGATAGAAGCTCCCAAACATAGTCCCGATCCTTTGGTGCTCCTCTGTGTCTGTTGTTCCTGCGTAATCCCAAATGTCAGGATGCTCTTTGTTCATATTCCTTGTTCTTGTCAAAGGAGCAAGATACAGGAACTCAGGGCACAGCTGAATGCCTGAACTATGCCTTAAACTGAGGTCATTTGAGCTAGAGCTAGGTAAACAAACTAGCTGAGGCTGCTAATACGTCCTTTAAATGCTTGTTTATTTACTGCATTCCAGTGGTGTGGCTTACACACTATCAAATCTACTTTTGTCAAACGCAGGAAGAAAAGAAAACCATTCTCCTCTGCACCAAGAGTCCGGAAGCCAAGTTTCTGTCTGGAATGATCTTGAGGGGCCAATGTACAGACATCCAGAAACACGGGTGTATAAAGAAAAGGCAGAGTGTCCCAATGCCGTACATACAAGTGGGGATTGCTACATTGCCTTAAGAAGCAGAAACACAACACAAAATAAAATCCTCTAGAACATTTTAATAATAAGGTTTTAATCTGTTCTCTTTGAAGTAGTTCTCTTCCTTAAGGGAAAAGGAGCACGGGACTTCCAATACCTTACTAGGTATGAAGCTTACCTGTCTGAAGACTATTTTCATAAAACTTTTGTTAGGGTTTACATATCCTTACAAGGGTAACTATTTTTCTCCCAGAAGTGCAGTCTTTGGGTAGCAATCTCACACAACTTCATGAGATGGTGTACGTGAACATAAATTCAGAATTTAGTTTTCCCGTGTTGAGAAACTTCTACTCCTAAAATGAAGTGGCTCATCCATTTTCAATGGGAAGATTGGATAGAAAATGGGGAGAGCTGACTTAGGGATATGAACATTACTGCATACAAGGTGGCAGACAGTCTCAAATAGTTCCCCACAGTTCAGCCAGAGGGATCAGATGATCCCAAAACACTGAGAGAACTGGCACATAAAGCTGGAATTCTGGTAGAAACCGTTATAAATACATCCATCACGCTGACTGTGGTAGCTTTTGACTAGAGAATAATAAACTTACTGGCTATATTTAATGAAAGAAAAACACAAACCAGGCATCCACCGATCCATTTGTCAGTATTCACGCTTTCAGAGCAATTTTGAAGAAAAACACAAGTAAAGATGTGGAAGAAATGCAACAATACTTACCAAATATGGATTATGCAAGGCTTATCTGGCAGCTTTTGTGATAAGTTATTCCTGGGTAAGGGTGATGAACCAGAGCCAAACTATCCGGACTTGTCTAAAACACTTGCTATAGCCTTTGATCATATCCTACATGAGAACTGAACTGAGATGGAGAAGATGAGGAAAATGTAAAGTGATCACCAGGACAGAAATACTTAATAGGGAGAAAGTGAGGTGCTGCTTCGAACGGGTATCTATGGAGCTGAAAAGGGCTTTTTTTGACAGAGATTGGTCACGAGATGGGGCTGATTTAATATTTTAATTGATGGTCTTCCCACACAAAATGGATACTTACAAACTTTGATAAAAAAGAACACTGAGAGGCACGGGGACAGGGCGGGTCGAGATCTGGACAATCTTGAGATCCGAATTTATACAAATGGGGTGAGAGTTAACAGCCCAGAGTGGAAGTTAGAGCACCAGGGGGCTGCGAATTAGCTTCAAAAATGAAGTCTTTTGAAGATTAAGCAGTGGAAGGTCCCCAGTGTTCTGGTGATGAAGTATAAACTTTTAAAAACCCCAAAGGCATGTTTTCTCTCTTGCCAAACTGTTCTCAAAAATGTGGTTTTGCTGAATAAGCTTGGGTTTCATGATACGTTTACCTGCTATTCTGCTTTCCTTCTTCAGCAGTGTGTTTTTCTGTTTTTCAGCTTCTGAGTGTTTTGAAGCTATTCTCATGACAGTCACTGGGAAGGAAAATGAAAACCACGAAGAAATAAGAGGGAGAGCTTTTGTGTTTCAAGATAGGAGCAAAAATAAGCAACCTGCTCACTGAATTTTCCTTTGCCCTTCGGCAGGATTAGGCAAAAGGCAGAAGAGAAGGACTTTTTTAAGAGGTAAGGCAGATGTTTGCTAGAAAAGGTAGCTCCTACGCAGGGTTTCAGAAGACAGGCTCGAGAGGGCCATGCATTTTCACTGACACACTGAAAGAAAAAACACTAAAAGCAAAACTCAACATGTATCAGTAACCGAGTTATTGGAGGATAATGGTGCCAATGAGCACCGCTGCACACATTCAGCTTGCAGCTGGGCTTGTGCAGGGTGAGACTGAGGGGGAGGGAATGATCTTGCCACATCGTCCAGCTCTCCTGTAACATAGTTCCTGGACCTCACTTGTGGGAAAACTAGTTTTTGGGGGTACCCACAGGCAGTCAGGAGGATTACACTAATCAGTGCAGGTGCAGGGGACAAGGTCCGAGTAGTTTATTGAAGAACATGCTCAGGAAGAATCAAGGGGGTGTGTTTTCTCCTGGTGATTTTTTTAAGGGCAACCTGCCAAGCATTTCAGCAGCTAATTATATCGGGAGTTTATTTTTTGAAGTGTTTATAAGTGATCCAAAAAGAGGGAGGTTTGATTCTTCCACTTGACATGTGCCAAATATAATTGGAATGATCACACACTGGTCAATCTGTGAACAAATTGGATTTGCAATTTTGGCAATCACCCGGCTTTTGAAAGGCCCTCTGGAAATCAGGAAGGTTTGTTTCATGCAACGCTGACAGTTCGTGCACAAAAAAAGAATAGAAAAATAAGCACTTTCTTGCTAGACAAATAAGATCTAGGATGAAATCTTACTCTTTTGAAGTTGATGGCAAAATTCCCATTGGCCATGATTTCACCCCAAATCTTTCAGCAGTGAACCTAGTAGTTCCTAGTAGATCTGCAGAAAAAAAGCTATGAAAAGTAATCTGATAAAGTTATCTTTTCTCCTTGCAAACATTCCCACTGTAAACAGTATGTATGATCAAGCTGACACTGTCCTGCCTATAAGAACCCCCATAATTTATAGAAATTAGGAAGCAAGGGAAGTCACTACTCTAGGTCAGTCACACGATGGCAGGGAATATATCTAGAAGTGCTTAAAACAAAGGCTGAGGACTTTTTCAGTCCTACCTTCGATATTCTTTTCTTGTCCATCTAGTCCCTTAACTTTATCAGCCTGTCATTCTGAAAAACCGGCTAAGGTCAATTGTTTCCAGTAATTTGCCTGTGCTCGTTATGCACGCTTCCGAATTGTTTTCATCATTCCTGTTTTCAAAGTCTGTGGGGCTTACTTTTTAAAAACCTAGAAGGAAAAATGGGAAATTAAGTAACAATTTCTGGTTCTGAATTTTGCCATTTCATCTGCACTCTCTATTTCGCTTTTATTTTTTATTTTATTTTACGATTTCCCCAATATTTTAATTAGAGATGAAAAAAACTACAAGAAGTAGAACTCTCTATTATTTTATCTTTAGAACGATTTCATTTTGGCCCTAGCTCAGCAAAGAAACTGAATTTCCTGTTAAATTTAAGCATTTATTAAAGTTCAGTGTGACTTAAGCATGTTAAATGTATTTCTCAAGAGAAATGGCATATATCTATATATCTTTCACCTATAGAGCATCAGACCGTGTTTACCACTGCAATATCCAGTAACATTCACTCTAGGTTCTCCTACTATAAAGTCCGCTCTTTTGACTCCAGAAGGAGCAAGATACATTTCTTGAATTATTTCTCTCCATGTCGGATGTTAGTTGTTAGAACTCAGGACAAAATCCAAACTTCAAGAGAGGTCATTGACTTGTAAACTTTTCTCATTGATACATATTTGTGTTTGTGACAAAGAGCAAAAATTCAACAATTACTCGGTCTTCCTAAAAAATGTCACTTATACATGGTATATTCAAAACCAAAGAAAAATCACAAGTGTTTGTTCAAAGAAAATAAATGGAATCCAACCCAAAATATGCTGGTGTAAATGCAATGTATGAATACAGACACGATGTAAAATTCCTTTCTAATGCAAACTTTTGGTTTCAATTATCGTAAGTTTTTGTCAATGTAACAGGGGATAAAAAAATGCATTCAAAACTCTTTATTAACCCAACTGGCTAGCAAGAAGCTCTATCCATCAAAAGCCAAGTTAGCTATTGCTCTGCTGGCTGCCACTGACGACGAAGTTTAGACTGTCTGAGAGCAAGGCTCCCACTGAAATGAACCGAGCCTTCAGAATTCTGCATTTTTGAACGGCAGCCAAACTATACTCAAAATTTGCTTCTTTCATGAAGACTTTATCCCTTCCATATATTATTTCCTCGGTAAATTTTATTCTTTAATGTGAAGTACAGATACTCAGTTAATGACCAGGTAAACATAAAAATATAAAAGCATATTAAAATTTATGAAGCTCTACTAATGTTAGCATTTTAACATCACATAAATTGGCAGAAAGCACTATCAGGTCATGTAAATAAATGAATCGTGTCAATTTTCTGTAGTTATAGAATCACCTGAGATGTCAAGATATTCTTTGTGCTTCTTTTTCCAAAAAAATACCTGGGTAGCTAGGTGCGGCCCCTGTAATGGTAGTAGTGATGTGCCACAGAAGTACCCAAGAAGAAAATAATAATAACTGTATTTTTCCCTCTCTCGTCTCTATGCTAAATCTTGTACTGAGCCTAAAAGCATAGGCTTCTTTTCTTTGATTCTGCAAGGAACTGAGTTGATATACCAAAACGGGGGCAGGGGGGAGGAAGGGCAGGGAATTCCAGGACAGTGAATGCGAAGAAATCAGTTTTTTACTTAGTTCTGATGTGTTTTGGAAATCATACACATTATGGATAGATGCACGAAGGCCAAAAGAACTGCTTCATTGAGATTTGCATGGTCCGTTGCTTACACTTTTGCTCACAGCTGAACGCTTCCTACTTACCATTTTTGCAGCAGGCTCACCCTGACCAGCACTCGGGGTGGCTATTAATAACCCAAAGGACGGAAAGTTTTGCCATCAAAAATTACAAACAGCCTTGCTTGAGACATCATTTTTCTTAAGAGGGCTTCCAAGTTTTAACCATATTTCTGGCTTTGCAGAACACTTCACAGATTTCTGCGTAATCCTTGTGTGGGGGCCTTGCTAATCTCTGTGTTATGCCAATTTTATGCTTTTGGCTTAATGTGAAGGGGATATGGAGAAATAAAAAGATGTTTAATATCATTGGGAACTCAACAGAACAACAGACTTCTCTTCCAGTTATCCTTAGTTTATAGAAGAAAATGGATTCTTCAGTTCTTCTGCTATCTTCCTCCTAGGCCTCTCTAGGTCTGCTAGATGGAGGAGGCCCAAAATAAAATGAGGCCGACGCACCAACTGTAGAAAAGTGGGACAAATTAATTGATTGTGCCAGTTTTCTGATACAATCCTTTTGTACTCTCTGTCTGTTCTACAGCTCTTCCCAAGTTCACGCCTTCCCTTCCTATCTTGCCCAACTCCTCATTTTCTCGCAAATTCCGATATTGTCTGTCAGTGCCACTGTGGCTCCTCTTTACTGAAGCATACTCATAAGATCATGTTGGCTGGTTAGATATTTATTTATCCTCTCTATTTATCTGGGATCACAAGATCTTCCAGTAGTGACATATCCCTCACTTCTTTCCTTTGTCCCACACGACCTGGGCTTTGACTCTTCCTGCTCTACCTGAGGAAACTGGTATCTGGGCAGTAGTGTCTTGTACGGCTCTCAAGCTCTTACCAAGAAGCCTTGATCGGCTTCTCACATTGTCCCAGTGATATTAATTTAATTTAGAACATATAAAGTATTAGGAAAAAAACCCCAAAAGGTAAGAGCATGGCAAACATGGGTACTCTTGAGTTACTATAGAGCCCACCGCTGTTCTTGCTGACATTCATGGTATCTTTTCATCCGTGATGTGCCTGGGGCTGTGACTGCTGTAACTCTGTGGATGTTGACACTTAGCCAACAGCTCTGTAAATTAAATGCCCTTTACTTTACCCCAAACTCTTCAAATACGTCCAGTGAGGCAGCTCATTTCTTAAAAGAAGAATGTCCTTAGGCATTCAATATAAAACTCTCTAAAGTTATTTCCTAATGATTTCAAGAGCAATTGGATCAAACCTTTTTAGCATATCAACTAATTTAATCTAATTTCCTTTTCTTTTTTTTTTTTTGGTTTGTGGTGGTTTTGGGTTTTTTTGTTGGTTTTTTTTTTTTTTTTGCATTTCATCATTTACTGAGGTACTCCTAGGACCACAATGGAAAAGCAGCAAGAATCAGCCTTTTCTTTCTTGCATTCTTTTTTTTTGTGTGTGTGATGAGAACCTCCTATTTTGTATTCGTCATTCATGTGATACTTCTACTTTCCAGAGAGGCTTCAAGTTAGATAGGATGTGTAGCACCTGTATACTCCCACCAGCAAACAGCCAGCACACAAACTTGCCAAACGAGAAGGTGTATTTTCTTGGCCTGGTCTCCTGTGGCTTTGGACCTAGTAAGGACAAACTATGGCCATTTTTAGCATCTCTAAGACAGACCTATTTGCTGTCTGTTTGCTTTAGGGTAAGCCAGGCAGGTGCTGAGGCAACGGTGCCTCTCTAAACAAAATGGGCTTGTACACAACAGAACCTTGCACAGACTTCCACTCTGCCGCTGCCTCCACTGCTCTTCCCCCACCGTGTTCCCACACTATGGATGCTTATTTTAAACTTCTTTTTTTTCCTTTCCCACGTTCTTGCTTCTTTTTGATAACATACATATAATTGTGAAAAAATAAAGGGGCCAAAGGTTTGCTTTTGGAGTGATGGATGCCTAGGACATCTGGGTTTTACTCGAGATGGCAAGTCTTCTCTAGGATATGGCTTCGATTATTTTGTGGGCATGTAGTAATATTACAACTAATTTGCTTCTACTTTCTTTAACACCATGGAGACCACAGGGAGCTCAGCGTGTTACTGTGCTGTCCCCTAAAATACATGACTAGTCCAAAACGCACACAAGCAGTAACTTGAACAGGGGTGCCAAGGAGAATCTAACAGGAGTGTTTTAGAAATACACCTCCATCTTTCAAACTTGCCTGTGTTCAGTTCCTTCCATGCATTAGTCCTTGAAGTGTTTGAAACACAGGGTGTTCCTCATGTTGCACATGGGGACGAGGAAGTGGCAAGGCTGGCTCAACCAAGAGGTCGTAGCCAGCAAGTGGCAGATCGGTGAGCTGGATGCACACAAATGCCCATTTTTTTCCCCTCTGCGTGCTGCTTTGCCATTTTACCAGCCTGGCGGCCTGGTCCTTGATCACTTCTGTTTGCAAAAAAGGCGTGACCAAAGCTTCATCTCATGCCACTATATCTGATGTGAAAGCTGCATATAACACCTGAATTCAGGAGTATAAAAGACAAGGCTGGCTGAGTATGCTAACTTAGAAGTTTGTTTCATCTATGGAGACAATATATACTACTTATAATAGAAAGCAACATTATTTGGTTCAGCTCTGTTTTGGATTCATTGGGTAACATCGATGAAGGAATTACACCCAGGCACTCAAATTAAAATCAGGCCTACATCATATCTGCACCCTGAGTTATATTTGGCAACGTACAAGTATTTTGAGAGTCATGGGAAGTGAGCAGACCTTGAAAAAATATGGGTACTCCAAATGTTGATATCATTGCTGTAAACTTTTTCATTGCTCTGGTATTTGGAGTACTCCACACTGTTTAATTTGGGCTATTAACATTCCAAATGAAAGTAGCAAGAACTCCACCATAAGTTTATCTTTCTTTGACTAATCTCAACATGCAACCAAGTCTTTGTCTACCTTTCCAAGAACCACATGGTACAGTTATATTTCAGAAGCACATTATCTACACTGTCTGCTTCAGCCATTTTATTGACACTGCCTAAGCGGCCTCCTTGGAAGCACTTTCCTCTCTCCAGTGACTATGTAGGGAATTTGCTCTGCTAATTTTTCTCTTCTGAATCAGAGCAAAATTAGCTCTTACAGTAGACTAAACCAAACGATGCCAGTATGTCCACCGGCGTCAAGATAGAGTTTTGATCCTTTAAATCTTATTCATGCAAGTAAATCAGCGGTGCTGCTCGTGCAGTGGAAGAGAAATGAAATTATGTTATTAAAGGTCAAGGGACCAGGGATTCAGAATATCACTGGCTTTTGCTTCGCTCAGCCTTAAAATTCCCATGCTCTGCCCCCTCCCTCCATTGCTGTATTTTAGCCAATTTCTAAGTAATATTCCCAGCGCAATATAATCCTGAACTTCAAAGCAGGCTCTTATTTTTTTTACAGATGCAGTAAAGTCACAGTTATGAAAATAAACATCAGCTAATAATATGATAATGATGGAAAGGGCAAGACGCAATATAATCCAATCAAAGAGGGTCAGTCCCCCATTATTTCTTCAACGAATACTACACACAGACACACAGGCATGCAGAGGCACTCATAAAAACTGCTGCACAGAATCTACCCTTAGCTTATCCAGTCCCTTCCCTTTATTATCTGCTGATGCAGTAAAGCCTTTTGGCATTAAGTTAATAAATGCAATGAATACTTATAAAAAAGATGCCAAAGAACAGGAGTTGAAAGAATCTTCTTTGCAACCACAGTTTCAGTTGGCTTCAGTGTATTTTCCTTTAACCTTCAAATCTTCACGTCAGTGCGCAGGGGAAAGTTTGCGTTTTCTTTGCCACAAACAACTACTAGGCTGCTGTACTGATAGTGCAAGAAAAATGATGCCAGGTGAAGAAAAAAGGAAGGAAAGGACTATAATTATAAAGCGCGCATTTACAGCTTTCTGTATCTCTGATGCACACATTCTACTGCAGGGATTTCAATCCCTTTTTATTTCAGTGGTTAAGTTTCTTTGCTCTGAAAGGCCGTGAAATGCATAAACACAAATCTAAGAGCAATATGTATGAAAATTACTGTAACACTGTAGGATGACAAAACTACTGGGAACAGCAGAAGAAAAGTCTCAGGGGGCTGGAACACCTGAAAAACACTTGAAGAAGAATTTATTTTTCCTGATTTTTATTGAAATTATCTTTCAAACTTTTTTTTCACATTTTTTTGGAAAAAAAAAAATTCCATCCTGTTGCAAAAATGGCTTTTGTCAAAAACAAAATCCACAGCTCTGATTCAAAAAATCAGAGAAGACAACATACCGAGAAGAGCACATTCCCCTTTCAGGACCCAGAAACAGGGACACTGGCCCCCATACACTTCTCAACACTTACGCAACGATAGTCCCTTGCTGTCATCATTACAGTTACGTAGGTCTGCACACAGAATGCAGACAGCTGTACGTCTGGGGTGGTGCTCGGATAAAATGCAATACAGGGGAAAAAAAATCTGTGGATGGTTTGCAGAAGTGCTTGTAGCATGCTGAATTTACAATTGTATAGCCTTTAATCTGAGGAAACTGAAATTCATGAGCTGGAAAAAGTAGATTTGAATAAACATTAATTAACACATTCACCTTTCCCACAAAAAGAGTGGAAATTAGTAGGAATTTCACTAATGTGTGCTCACTTCTTTCACAAAGCATAGATACAACTGCTATCCTTGTGTGTGCAGTATGTCACCTAAGGTTATCTTGCTCCAGTACTAAGTCCTGCAACAGATTCTTCACAATCTTTTTATTTAAGTTGGACATTGTTTGAGTGGTACTCGGGCAAGTTTCATCTTGTTTCAGTAAAGGCTAGTTGTTTTTGTACCTCCTGAAGCACATACGGTACGAAGACATTTATAGCTTCCTTGCACTCGGCATATCTGCTGACCTCATCTGCTGAACCAAAGATCTGTTTAAAATATATTGTCATTTTGATTAAAGTTAATTCTGACACAAAGGAAAAGCATGCAATGTACCCGTACTATTTTAGGCATATCTAATTCATTGATCTTATTAGGAGTTGGCCATTGAATTCCTTTTAGCAGTAGAAAGTAGCGGGACACCCAGAGGGTTATTTTACAGTTATGCAGATTGAAAGGCTTTGTAGTGAGGAGAAGATAAAGACAACTACAGACAACTTAAGAGAGTTAAGTACAAGTACCAGATTTAAAAGGGAAGATGCTGCTTCAGGATGCCAGCCATGTTATACAGCTGTTTTTCCAAGACAGAAGCGCAAGAGTTGAAGGGACCATACGAAATCCCCTGGGGCAGAAAGGCGAAGGGAATACTTGGTGGCTGCCTCTGAGGAAATGGGGAGCACACTGAAAGAGAGGGGAAAAGAAAAATTAAAAAACATACCTAGGCAATCTGACAAGGACAAAGGCAGCTTTACACAGACTTTGCAGAACATACAAGCAAAGAATAAAGATTTAGGGAAGAGAGAGGAATAAAGATTTCTTGACTTTTTAACCCTTTCCCGCATGTATCTTTGAGTAAGAGACTGAAGAAAGCCAATTCCGCATCACTAGTCATAGGTTCTTAGATGAAGGGATATTTTTTGTGGTGTCAAACACAGCTGAGCTTATCTTGTCATGCCATCTGGAAGTGAAGAAGTGCAACCATGGGATTCGGTTTAAAATTAAAAGAACTGTGATAATATTCCTGGCTACAAAAGCATGAGAATGCAGACTCACCCTGGAGGCCTGATAATTTTCAAAAGCTTTCCACCATTTTAATTTATCACATTAAAATGTACATTATTATTTCCTTAGACTTTCAGGTTTCAGGTCACACTCCAGAGGAAGAATTCCCTTTTCCTTCCTTATTCCAAAAATTATTAAGGGGTGTAATACATATTCAGGAGCCAAGGCACCAGGAGGGATTAATCACATTGTTAAAGCTTTCACTTGACTGTACTTACCTTTCACTGCACCATGTAAGTAAGTATAAATATATGTTGCAAAGGATGACTCTGTCATGGAAGGTAGAATCATACTCAGTTCCTCAGGCACAAAGAAAATACCTGCATAGGAAGAAATCTTTGTGGTTCAGAAAAGCATAAGTTCTCTAGTTTTTGAGCAATTGCACAGGTTAGTCACAGAAAGGAGGTACAGACACCTGACAACCCCTTTCCAGGAGGAAATGTGAAAAAAAAGTCCTGAGGAGAACCTGAAAATTTTATTTTCTTCCAGGAAATCGGTTGGGAAAGCCTTCAACAATTTTTGAAATAAACTTTGATGTGTTCCACTGCCCAAAATCATGTTTCCAGTGAAGCCATCAGCAACGCTCCTGCAGATTTCAGTGGTAAAAAATCAAGATGTGACTGTTGATACAGAAGATAGTGCTACATAAGTAATTTTATTCTTCAAGATGTCAGACCAGACTTTTTAAGATGTTTTAATTGCTCAGCTGCCATTGAACTAAGTAGAGGCAGGCAGTGTAATAATACTCTTCTGTAATATCTGAATCAGATTAGAGGACTTAAAGCCATTGTATAAATCCCTATGATCAACTAATACTTCAGATCACTTAAACTGATCATGTTCATATTTTTAATTCAAGCAGTAACCTCAAACGTACAATGATTTTTTTCATCCAAGGTTATATGTTTGTTATCTATTGGTATCTAATGTCTTGGTCTAGCTTTTGCTACCTGCAGAAAACTTTGAAACACAAACACAGCGAACCTATGGAAATTATGCATTTATTTAGACATTTTAAGGCTTATTACTCTGCTAATTCCATTAACCTTTACTTATCTCCTAGTCAACATTGTTCAGACACCTATTCTGGTTTTCACAGCAGATTATAAAATACTTCCATTAAAATCCAGAAAGGAACTCTCCATCTATCATGGAGGTGCACGACTTTCTTTAAAAACAACATCCTAGGCTTGGCGAGGGAAGAATGACTTTTTATCTTTGTGACAGAAATCCCAGCTGACAGCCCTGTTTATGCTACAGAAAATAATGACTGCTGACGGTCCCAAGGACCACCGGGTGGGTTATTTACATTTGAAACATTTGAAATCAACTCTGTTTAGATAATGTTTCAGTTTTGCATCTGGCTTGCCTGCACATGTTGCTTGTACGCTGTATTAAAGTTAGTACATCTCATTGGAACTGTAATCAATAATGTCCAAGTTTCATACTGTCAGCCAGGATCTATTAACGTGAAACTGCTGAGTTTCATGTTAAACATTTTGTTCATTTGGATTTTGGAGCCCAGTTGTTAACAGAAAACTCTTCATGTTTAAGAAAACCAGCATTTTTAAAATGCAAGTGAATAACATTTAGGCTTTTTATTCTGACATCACCCTCCGGAGAAAAATATAAATATAATTTTTCAATATTATAATATGGAAAAGAAAGATATTCCAGGCTACCTGAGTTCCCTTCGGCTTGGTATGTTACATATCATCAACAATTAATATTCTTAAATTAAGATAATCCATTTAGCAATGTATGATTTGAACAATTTTAAGAAATAACAACTTTTCATGAGATCTGTATTTTCTTCAGTTCAGGAAGTTCACTTTTCAGATCATTATTCTCCATCCCTTTGTTTTGCCAAGAATATTTCTAAACTGATCAAAAGAAGAATAACTCAAAGGGTGTTCTATTAACCTAAAACAATTCTCTGAATATCAAGTTAGATAGATACATATTTTTATCCAGCATTTGTCTTAGTACCAAAAAGGAAATGATGAAATAAGCAGACAGCTTGAGTGTGTCAAAACTAGCAACTAAGATAAATATCCCGTATTAATTCCTATTACTGAAATAGATATGAACTTATATTACTGTTAATTATATCTTCCCCTTTCTTAGCTTTTCCATTATTCATTCACTGTGGCAGTGATCCATAGTTTCAGTTCATGTTGCAGTTTGGAAACTTTTGTTAATAGGATTTGAAATTATGTCTCCTTACTTAATTTAGTAGGTCATGGAGAAAAAATCATACTTATTTCTGAAATGCAAGAATAAAGTGTTTATATACAGAGATCATCCTGAAGGATTGCCAACAAAATGACATTAGGATGACAATTTCAAGGAACAAGTTAATCTTCCCTACTACAGACTCCAGAAAGCACTCTAGAAGGCATCTCATCCAACCTCCCTCTCTTGACCGACTGCTTCGGAAAAACAGACATCTAACTTGAGAGGACTCCTAAATCTACCTGAACAGGTGCCTGAAAGTAGATGGCACAAATCTAGGCATATTTTCAAAAATAAATATGCCTTTTGGATGATGTGTTGTTTGGTGCTGGATATCCTACCCCTCCACTTTTGTTTTTGAACATTTATCAGCAGTGTGGCATTGAGTGCTCCTCACAGAAGGGGACCTCTGTGTATCAGAAGAAAAAGCCTTGCTACAAGAGGAAAATCCTTGACATCGTGAAATACTTTAACTTCAGCTAAGGTAACGTTCCAAACCTTGAGAAGGCAAAACAAGGAAACAGCTATAGGATTTTACTTTTTACATAGCAAATTCTTTTTTTTGTGCTATCCAAAGGGCAATTGTGATTGGGAATCTTCAAAAAAAAAGTCTGTTTCCTTTGGCTGCCACGTTCGTGACCAGACTCCAAGGGATCTACAGTAAAAGATGCTGGCAACCCGCAAGGAATCTGCAAAGATGGTCAGGGCTGCTTCACAGCTTCAGTTGTAATTGGCTTCAAACACGTGAGGCGTATCGGATGGCTTTTTAAATGGCAGAAGAAACTGACCAGAAGAACACATAGATGGTAATACAGGAAAAAAAATAGTTAGCACGGACTGATGCAAAGTCAGTATCCTTTCTGCCAGGAATATGAGCTACTGGGAAGCTACATTAAGAGTATGTATTGCTTGAGAGCGTGATGGCCATGGAGAAAACACTGATTGGATTCTTTTCAGAGGCATATAAATACATCAGTAATCTTTTTCTTACACTGTAATTTGAGCATTAGCCTGGCTCCTAGTAAAGTCAGCAGAGCAACAGAGATTTTAAGTAAATGTAGCACCATTGAACGTTTAAAGTCTACCTCAAAGCTACCAAAAAGAATCCCACTGATGTAAAATCAACTGGAACAGGCCCAAGTATTTTCAGCAGTGCCAGAAGGAAACAAGGGGTTATTCTGAAAAGCATGAAATCAGATATGCAAAAGAAGTAATCCAAAACACATCAAATGCAATCTTCAGCTCCGAATCTTAAAGCAGCTTGTCCCGGTTCACATTTGTAAGAATCTGATGTCTGACAAGAAACCAATTAGAATGAGAGACTGATGTTTTGAATTTCTGGCTTAACTGTGGCCTTAATTTTGACATCAAATATGACAGAAGGAAATTGGGAACATTAAAATACAAGATATACTAAAGGGAATACCAGGCTGAGAGCAAGTAATAGCCTGAGACAGGTTTTAAAAGGTAATGGGAAGATCTAGTTTCCACAAAAAATGACCACCACAGAATGTATAACTCAAATTAAAACCAGTATTTTAACAGACATCGCTTCTGCTTAAAAACGTTCATTTTTGGCCCAAATTTCTGCAGTTGATAAAATCTTACAGAATGGCACCTATTTACGTGACTTGATACTTTATTAATCACAAATGTCTCCCAAGCAGCTGGAACTGTCAATCTGTGACAATACTTTTGCATCCAGGTGCTTTATTTATTTCCCTCAACAGCATTATTTAAATTTATTGTGAGGCATAACTCACATCTAATTGCGTGAAAACTAGAGTCTAAAATGATTTAAAACCCTTGGAGAAAAGGATTTGACTAGCATTTGCATTTGGAAAATAAAATTAAAATGTCTAAAAGCATAAAAGGCACTGCAAATATTGTGAAAACAGGATGTTCAGAAACTCAGAACAACAACTTTCATTTATAGGAATGATTGGAGAATTTAAGGACCCAAAGCCAGTTAACCAGCCTCTCCTCCCCTCTCCCCCCAACTAACTATTTGGTGCAGTGGTTAGCGTTACTCAGATGTTTAGAAGGAGGCCACAGGAAGGTTAGGTTTAATTGCCCTGGACAATAGTCAGGGGCAACCATAGTCCTTAAGGATTTGGCAAGTCAGTCACTAAAAGGCCACGCACAGCACAGGAACAGAACAAGACTGGAGAAGGATGTGCAGCTGGAAGAGAAGAGAGGAGGGAAAATTCTTTGCTTCAAAATGTCTTAATAAAATTACTTTAACTATGATTGCTGCTTTTGTGAATGGAATTAATTGTATTCAAGCAGCTTATGGGAACACTTCATATACTTAAAATGATCTTCAGGCTCACATTATCCCCACAGACAACATCCTCAGGTTCAACAGACAAGCAGCTCCTGGTTCTTCAGGCAGGCAAATCTTCCATGTGGTAGACAGTTATGTTCAGCTCCTCTAGGCACTGCCCAGCTTGCTTTCTCTGCCTCTCATACAGACTTTTGTATAAAACAAATTCTCACGCTTAGAAATAAGCATAAGCGTGCTAGGAGTATTTGCCTTTTCTATAATGTTAAACGGAACATGAACTTTGCCAGGTAAAAGGTTCAAGAACCGTTGAAGAGAACTCCAAAGCCAGTACTACCTATCAGCTTTAGAAAGGCAGATGCAAAGACTCAGCGATGCAGACGGCACAATTCCTCTGCAGTCTACAGAATTTTTATTTCTACTGTTAAAAAAAAAGATGTAGGTAAAGAATTACAGGATGAATCGCAGATACAGAAGAACGCGTGGATATCAATCTAGCATTTGGGTTAGTATGTATTAGTTCATACACTCCTGGCATTTAAGGAACTATTTGCACTTAATTTTAGATAAAATTAACTAAAACCTTTTCCAAAGAATGAAGCTTGCTATTTCTTTTTATTTATTTTTCTTACATCAGTTATAGCATGGGAAAAGCCCAAAAGGTTTTCTTTGCAGTATTTCTAATTCAATTAAGAGCAAGAACCAATTAAAAACTCACAAATGGTTTCCCATGAACTTTTAGATTTAAGTGTTGGATAAATTTAGATTCTCAATACAACGTAATTTGATTTCAAAATGTTCTGGCCAAGATTTTTAGAAGTAGCTGCCTATAGGTAGGATGTTGTGTTTATATTTAGGCAACACAGAAGAAAGGTCTAAGTTTTAAAAGTTCTATGCATCTAAGTACCCACAATAAATTAACTTAAACAGCTGCAGTTCAGCTGCCTTTAGATCAGACAATTCTTCTAAAGACCTACTGCAAAGGCTACATAAATGACTATTTTTGTCTTCCTTATGATCCTATAGGCATAAGCTATGTATAGAATGGGTAGAAATGTATGCAATATGGATTTAAGACTGTAAAGTTTGACACAAGTTGTAAAAATCTGGTTTCAAAACTTGTGCGTACATGATTACACCTACTGCAGAAATTTACTGAGCTTTTAAAAGAGAAACTCAGTTATTCACAGAGATGCCAGTACTCAATCCTGAGGAATTTCCGCCTGCCCTTCTATCGTGGCTTAGGGTGGACACATCCTACTCCCAATTTATTAAGGCAAATAGAACGGAATACCACTGAGGAAGACATTCCATCAGAATGAGCTGGTCCTTATCCAAACATGGATCTAAAATAACCACCCAGGGCATGCGCGTGTGTCTGTGTGTGTGTGCACAAAGAGAAAGAGTGAAACAGAACAGTTAATCAGTAAAGACCAGCCTGAGATGTTTTTGTGGAAGGTTCAATAAACGGGAATGCTTGGCCTGATATGAGAAAGGGGAGTGGGATTACATGTTTTCTTCTTACTGAAGAACTGGAGATATTAGCCACAACAGAAACTTACACCTACACCTAACAGAACTATTTTTTGGTCCGCAATGGCCCGAAAGGGAAAAAAAAGAATGGAGGAAAATGTCAGATCAAAAGTTTTGCAGTTATACTTATTACCAAAGTTATGAATTACATTATTAGTAAATTTCACTATTATAAACATTATGTAAAACTTGGTGTATTTGATAATTAGGGGTTCTTTTTCTGGGTTTTTTTCAATGAATTTTCCTTGCAAAACTAACAGGCCCTGTAGTCAGCTAATGTAAATTTTGCTAAATGCCACGATAAAACAGATATCAAGTCTTTTGAAGTTTTCTTCTCTGGAAAGGGTGGATTTGAAGGACCTAAGCTGTCATATGACTTGAAACCACATAAAACACAGAAGAAGGAGAGTGAGTCTTGATCCAAAAGCTGGTGAGGAGATCGTATGCACTAGGATCTTCCTGTGAGTTGGACTCTTGCTGGATAGTCTTGGTAGATAGTCTTGTTACCATCTATATATATTCTCCGGTAAGCTTTTATTGTGGAAAAATAGAATATCTTTATGACATGGACAGTGAACAGCCTCACAAGGAAAAACTTGCATGCACTGAACAAACTCAGATCCGTGGAGAAGCTACATCATTTTAACATGTCTAAGACTCCAGAAGTGCCTTTCTGTAGGTGATAGAGGGAGCTTAGGAATGAATTCAAACTCAGGTTTGAAAATATGGGAAGGGGGAAAATACATCTTAGGAAGCCTATGGAAACAGTTAAAAGAGGAACAAGACTAACTTCTCCCCTTTATCTTTCACCAGGTGTAAGCAATGAAAGCTATCACAAATGGATATAGATGGTAAAGCTTTAACCATATCAGAGTTACCTCAAAAAATCTTATTTAGTCCTCTAAACTATTAGGAGGAATATCTTTGAGTCCACTAGAAACAAAGCAAGACCCAAACTCATGCTGAGGGTGAAAAAACCCTACAGTTTTCATTCTCTGTTCTTCAACTGTGACAATTATGCAAGCATCTCAGTTTCTGAAAGGATGAACAGACATGAACAGCAGAGAAGACATATCCAAATGCTTGTAGCAGACAAATCATTTGATATTTTATAAAAGGCCAGAGTTGGTGAAAACTTTCTTGCAAACCTGCCCTCAGTATGTGTACATGTGTTACTGAATACATACCAGCTAGACATGTCAGAAGGAAGATTCTTTGTAGTGCACCTTGCAATACTGATCGGCCAGTCCAGTGACCCATGGGTAATCATATCCTGAGAAAAATGCTTAGAGGTACAACGGAAAAAAAATATTTCTGGGCACCATGAAAATCAAAATTTGAAGCCTATAATATGGTAAGCCGTAAGATTTCCTTCTTTCCTTCTACATTGGCTATTTAGGATGGTGACACATTTAATGTTAAGATGAATTATGATTAAGTTACCTGATGATGTTGAACACAGAGCATACAGTCCTAACTATTACCCTCAAAGAATTACCTTGCTCCAAATAAAGCCTGTGAAGACTGGCAGGAAACTGGCCTAGCATGTATAAAATATAGTCACAAAATAAATATGGAATGTACCTGTATTATATACAGAGAAATTACTATTGTCTGATTAACTGTGCTTCAGCAGTAAAAATAGATGTTTTATATGCTGAAGGTAACTGCTTATAAGATGATGAACTGAACCTGCTCAATACCACAGCAGAAGTACTTTGCCTGTAATCCCTGTACCTTTTATTAAGTATCCCTTTGAGGTAACCCCATGGCTCTGTAACTCATTTTTTATCTTCTAGTACGGATACCTACTGATTTGCTCCTACAGACATCTATCCTCAAAACCCCCCACTAAAAGCTGGAAGCCAGGCACCTCATAACTGGTCTACAAGCACATTTAATACTTTGTGCTAGAGGCATCATCTTCTTCAACATATTCTCTTTTTTCTGGATCTGGGTCAGGCATCCTGTAGCAACGGAACACATACACAGACTTTCTTTCATGGAAAAGTTCTCTTACCAGAATGTCTTTTGGGTGACTCTGTATATCTCTAGGTTTTTGTTCCTAAAAATACTGCAAAGAACCTGCTATATAACCACCTGACCCTTACAGATCTCTTAGTTTACTGAATTGCGCAGATTGCCTTTTACTGTAAAGCTTTTTTACTGTAAAACTTTTGGAATTAGCCTAAGCTCGCTGACATGGGTTGATCCAGCCTGTGTTAAAGGCATGTAAAATCGGGCAGTAGAGTTCTGTAGTGCTTCAAGAAGGTTTGGTTTTGACAACCAATGGATTTTCTTGCATTAGGCCAATGTACTGATTCTTCTCTTTCCTATATTATATTTATACGAAGAAAGAAATGTTCCAGGTACGAGATATACTTCCCATTTAATATTTCCCCCTCAAAATGCAGCTTGGATTTAGTAATTAATCAGTACTATCCTGCAGAGTCTACAAACTATCATGAACACTTAAATTAGACAACCCTCGTTTTTCCCTGAACTCGGCTAAGGCAATCCCAGAAACTGAATTTACGTAAACAATAAAAAGATTTTATACTGTGGAAGTTCATAAATTCTGACAGTTTCATGGAAGGAGACACTTGAGATGAGTTAAGAAGCTTTAACAACCCTACACAAAGGCAAGTACACTGGCTGAAAAAGCAGCCAGCATTCTGAAAATGACTAATGAAGTACTACAGCACAATTCTGCTAGTGGATGCTTCAGCTTGTACTGCGTAACTATAGTGCAGCAACAGGGTATAATAAATGCAGGAGTGATTCTTTGTGAATATGTGGCATATCTAGCTTCTGAGTCTATGATATTATTATTATTAATCCTGTTCACTGAGTCTTGATAATTTAATATTTTCTTGCTTAAAAAGCAACAGATGCACTCTATGAAAGATAAGTAAACACAGAATTTGCTTTGTCACCTCGAGTTGGCAGGTGCTACACCAGCCCTTCTAAAGGCATATATTAAGACTGCAGCTACGTGCGGTTATATAACTCTTTCCAACTGGTTGGAAAACACTTTGTAAAAAATTACCTGCAAGCAGTATGGATCCATTTGGTGGTGGTATCTGTCTGAAGACAGATCACATACAACTCTCTTGTCTGTAAGGCAAAGACTATGAAGGATTTTCATTGAAAAGTAGTAAACACATTTGACTACGGTTTGAGCCTCTTCTGTCTCATTTTGAGTTTGTTTATCAAAAACGTGTAGCCCAGTCTGAAAGAAATCCAGGACTTTTGCCAATGAGTGGAACGGCATGGTTTTCTAACAATGGTAAGTCTTCCTCTATACTAGGCTTAACCTTGCCATTCAGATGGGATAACTTAAAGCTAAACAGCACCTGACAGATTAGTAGATCATAACAGCAGATCAACTGCAACCTGGTTACTGTAAAGTTCACACATACTAATTTTCCATCTGATACTCATGTTAGAAAAAACAAGGACTTAACAAAATACATTTTCAGATGGGGAAAAGCTGAGACTGAAGAAGCATAATTATCACCTTGGGATTAATTCCATATAAGAGGCAAATTCAGCATATCCAGCAACGAGGAGGAAACTAAACTGGTTCTCAAAAACTCCAAGTCTCATTCTCACCTCTGCTCTGATTTGTCGCATCAAGTCAATACCTGCATCTGTAAAATGAAGTTGATTTACAAAAATACTCAAAATTAAGTTGAAATCTGAGAATGATAGTGCTGCACATTGCTACTACATATATCCTACAGAAATATCTTCCCTATCTTACTGTTAATAATTTAGTCTATTTACCCTGTAACTTACTCTACAGTTCTCTTTCCTTAAAGATTAAACATTAAAAAAAATCTTAAATGGGAAGAAGCAGGAAGAGTTGTGCAAGCTCACTTGTGAACCAGGCAGAGATTTCTCTATCTTGCTTTCCATCTGTGGAACAAGTTCCTGGGCGAATCAAGGTGCATCATAAGCCTATCTATTTTCTGGGAGGGACTATTCATGCATTTTATTAAACAAACTTTCAGAAGAGCTTAAATTCTTCAAATATGAGGGCAATATAAGATAAGCTATAAGAGCAGCTGAACTGCTTAACTGTTAGAGCTGTTTAAAAAAAGGTTTTTGTATACCTAACAAGGACAAACATTGTGGACCAGATCTAAAGTAGTTACTAAAAAGAACTGCAATGCCTAAAAGTGATTTTTAAAACCAAGTATAAAGGTAATTTCTTCTTCCATACCTGTGAAAAAATATCTGTGTTTAGTAAAAGTAAAGAACTCCAACTCAGAGATGGTTTGAAGCAAATTTGAGAGCATTTATTATAGAAAGAGTCCGTAAATTATAATTTAATAGAAATCAGTATTTTATCAGCATGTCTAGTTTTAAATTGTTTGTCATTTTTCTGTCATGTAAAAAATAAATCCATATAGCAAGACAGAATTGAAACTAGACACAAATTGGAGTACTTTTTATACAGCGACTTGCTCAAAAATAAAATTTCATCATAAATAGACCATCAGCTAGTGTTTATTTAAGAAATAAGAAATAAGTTTAGGGGAAAGTTAAGGTCATTTAATGCATTTCAGTTCTGTGTTAGAATCTCATTTTAATAAAATCTGAAAAGTTAAAATATATTTTTCAATGTAAATATATTACTGCTTCAACATTTTCTTCTATACAAATTCAATTGTTATTTATGGCAACATAATTGGCTGGAAAGATGCCAGTTTGTCCTCCTATGCTTCCTTCCCACCAATCAAACTGGGAATCTGTTTTGGTTGTGACTGTGATTTTGTCTCCAGCTTTGAAAGTCAAGTCACCTGGCTGTTGTCCTTCGAATGAGTAAAGTGCTGTCACTTCTACTGGACTACTCCAAGAGTTTCCTGAAGTGAAAGAAATTAAATAAAAAGGAAATTACTAAACTGTACATACAGTAAGTCCTTAAATACAATATTCTTAAATGACAGCAGAAAACAGTGATAAAGACACCAAAATAATTTATCTGAGCATGTACACTGCTGATGAAAAAACCCTCCATTTCCATTACATTCTTAGGAAAGTGAAATTTGGATTCTAGTCTACCAGCACAGTCTATTTAATAAAGTAGTACTCTATAGAAAATAAAGAACAGCGATTTTTTCTATATGCCTCATGCGGCCAAACAGAGACGGTGGGAACAAAATCAGTGTGTTGACGAAAGTGCAAGTGCTTCCGAAAGACTGCTTAACAGAACCACTTTCTGGTTTTAGTTTTGGTATGTGTTCTCTGTGACAACTTCTTCACAGAAACTGCAAAACTGGAAGCAGGGTTTTGTTTTTTTTATCAATACTCAGGATATAGGATGGTAAAATACAAAATATCCACAGCACTTCCCTTCTCTTTCCATAGGGTCTGCAGTGTCTAGGATTTTGGTGTATCTCACATGTTAAACAAAAGCCACAAAAAGTCCTTGTGGAAAAAACTGACTATGGTTTGGTATACTGGAAGTGACTTGGCTTGCATAGTGGTGCTTTAGGCCACATATACAAACGGCTTTTATTCTCTTTCCACCAGTTTCTTAAATAACTCTTTCAGTCCTTAGCTGGGGTTGGAATCATGCCATGAGTCTTCTGATCCAGTTTTAAAATCATCTAAAGTCTTGAATGCTCCAGCCTCCATTCCCGTTGACGCTTTTTTAGCCAATATTTCAATTTTTATTATTATTGAACTTTTAATCTATGTGAGTATCTTAAGTTTGCTAACAATTATGTTTGCTCTCAATTCCTTTAACTGTTTGAACTATACAAGGTAGCTGCATTTGTTTGATATTGATTTAGAAAACAGTTAAATCTCTCACATTAATGCACCTAGAAGTGAAAAGTGGAAGGTGAAATGGAAGACTAGTTAAGAGGAAATAATGAAGACATTTACAGTCTTCAGGTGGAGAGATTTCAGCACATATTGCTGCACAAATGATCGAACTTGCAAGATTAAAGGCTTTAAGCGTTAGCTGCACCTGCTTGCTGCCAAAACTGTATTGCAAAATAGAAAACCCAAGCTCTTCTTAGCCTACACACTGCAAGTACAGAGCTAGAAAGGATGGTGAGAGAAGCACTGATACAACTTCTTTTTGGCTATCTGTGGTCAACAACTGATACCCACAGAACTTTTCTTCTAGTTGCTTTTATCACTTTTACCACAAAAGAAAGAGGAAAAACACTTTTCCCCCAAGTCTCCGAAATACAAACTCTAGCCAAAAAAAGGACAGAGAGAGAAGAATAATGGATTACAAATGTATGCATAAACAGCATAGATTTTTTTTTCCCCAGCATCCGTCAACATATGTCTTCATTCCATAGGCCAGTTCTTCCCCTTCATGATCTGCATTTGTAGCAGTCATCATCAAATGGAACAGGTTGCCCAGAGAGGTGGTGGATGCCCCATCCCTGGAAGTGTTCAAGGCCAGGCTGGATGGGGCTCTGAGCAACCTGGTCTAGTGGGAGGTGTCCCTGCCCGTGGCAGGGGGGCTGGAACTAGATGATCTTTAAGGTCCCTTCCAACCCTAACAATTCTATGATAAATAAAAAAATATTTCATCATGTGCTGGGAGAGTGCTGGTTACAGGTAAGTCGAATGCTGTCTCCCTTGATCACACAGTCTTTCTCTCTGTGTCTATATTCATGATCACACACCACTATTTCTTTTCATGTGAAAACAAAACCAGCTGAGAATCCTCATGTGCTCCACCAGTTATCCCTACCAAAAAAAGACAGCAAAACAGCTTTTCTAAATATCTTTTTCACTTTCAAACTTGAAAACCCGACAGACTGAGTATGCAGCAATTACATGATCTTCCTCCAAGAATTCAAGGATTTGATGCAGTCGGGATGATATGATGCGTTCCCATGCAAAGTGTGGTTTGAAGCTAGATATTCTGATCAGGAAAATCATAGCAAAACCCACAAAAGTAAAAGATGCTTTGACTTTCCCCTCCTAGTTTTAATTGAACAACAGTAAGAAAGTACTGTGTCTCAGGACTCTTTAGGTGCTAAGGCATGAAAACAGTTATGACTCAGTCGCATATAAAAAGGTAGAGGGGGTGTGTTTTACTCCTGTGCCACATTTAGGTGGCACACATGGGTAAAAACACAGTTTATAAGTTATGATGAAGGCTACAAATTCTTATACTTTGAGTTTTTAACCACTTGTGTTTCCATCACCTAAATGCCCAAACAGATAATTGCTCAAGGAGAATTACACTTATATATTTATAACTGCCCAAACTATGCTAATATACTTGGAAAAAACAGATAATTGACAGCACAAAAGAAGAGACTGAAAGTGCTAAAAGTGACGGTGAGAGCTTCTTTTCACTACATTCAATGGAAGAAGTCTCACCACCACTTTAATATGCTGGACTTGTAGCAATGGCCACAAGTAATAGTAATGTTCCTCCATGGCTGAACTTGCATTAAGACTGTAATTCCTCTTACACAAACCACTGCGGATACTGAAATTGGCTCGGTAAAGTAGGAAGAAAAATGAAGGGAAACTAGACACAAATTAAAGTATGAGGAGGTGGAACAAAAGAAGTGGGTGTGAGATATTAAAGTGCAGGAGTGCATTCTATGCACCACAATCATGCCTCCAATTATGATTTGCTCTCTCATATGAAGAAGTTCGTTTTATGCATTTCCCTTCCCACTTTTTGCCCCTGTGCATGTGTATCTTTCCAAACATACAGAAACGTTAAAGCTCTACAGCTGATCATGAACACCGAGTTCTGTGCCCTTGCCCCATTTGCTACCTGCTGTCATTTAAAGGCATTTTCCTGTTTTATTCCTGCTAGCTATTTCATAACAATTCCTACTTCATTTTCCCTAGCAGCTCTTTCCCATACTATAGTTTCATTTTATGTCTCACAAAGATTCTAATCTCTCTGCTTTAATTCTGTATTTTTGTAGCATAAAACAGATAAAATGCATACTTATTGCCTCCAGATCGCAGCACCCCGTGCTTCATATTTATATGGATCATCCTAAAAAATAGGTACCTTAAATGAATGCAGTGTTATGAAATCTATCATGTATATTATAAGGGGGAGCTATTTCATGTTCTTGTTTCCCAATTTCAGTTTTACATGAAAGGGTTTTACATAAAATTGTTATAGTCAACGTGAAGATTGCTGAATGCATATATTGAAATCGCATTTGCAGCTCACACAAGATGGTGCTACAGTGCTACATACAGCATATGATACTGAAATCATTGAGATTTATGAGTATGCACACTGGAATAAAAACAAATTACATCGTGGAAAATCCTTAATTAACGGTATCTGAATACACACAGCACACTTCTACACACACAGTGGTCAAAACAGTAATACAGAAATTTTGGCTGAAGATCAATTAGTGCAGCAGCCAGCATACATATTCAGTGTTCTAGCATACATGGGTATGGCGTATGCTTGATAACAAACTGCTCTGACCACAATATCCTTTCATTTTTTTTTCATCTTTACATACCATAATGATTTGAACTTTTTGCTAAGGGCTACTGCTATGGATTAAGAACTTGATGATGTATAAACTAGAGTGAATTTATGGCCTCTTGGGTGCGCTGCAGTACCAGCCCCAGAGTGAATGAAAGAGCGATAAAGCTATCTTTAATTACAGCACATATACCGTAGAATGAAAGCCTTCTCTAGAAAGTTGCTATAGAACAGATACACTGGCTACAGTTGCATTTATCAGCTGAGGAGTGCCAGAGCCTTTCTTTGTCTTTGAGGACAACTGGCATAGACTGGCCACATACATACTAATAAACGCTCACCATCCAGAGAGGAGAGCCACATCCAAACTACCTACAAGTTTCTACACTGGAGTAACTCCTAAACCACATCTATGAATTAACTGGGAAAGTGCTCGGTGAAAATAACGGCAAGGAACTTTCTAACAACACAACCACATAGGTAACTGAGCTATAGTGCTTGAGCCCATGCCTTCACACTGTTTAATTTACTAGTAGATGTAGCCACTGTTTCACATTCTAATGTGAACCTATAAAATATTACTAAATTCATAGGCTGATTCTAAGATTTTTTTTTTTAGGGAAAACCAGGCATTTTACGTCGTTTTGGGTTCAGCTTATTATGCTTTCAAAAACTAAATCTGAGTTGGAAGACACAGTGGTCCAGTCCAGCTGGACCAGTCCAGTGGGTCCCATATTTACTTTTACTGGCACAGATGTATCTATCCCCTAGCCACTGAATGTCTGAAATTGAAGAGCTTGCAGAAGAATTATACAAAAACTGCGAAGTGCTGCTTTTGGCCAGTGACACAGCAATAAAACTGAAATAAGTTTCATGTGCTTGAGGTTACTGGTGAGATTGCTAAACATCCACTTTGCAAAAATTTGCTAATTGTCAGCAATTAAAGAGCTAGCATGATTTTGTGGGTCATGTGTGCACCTATATGATAGAAACTATAGGTGAAATAATACAAACTGTTGCTGCTGGTTTTGGGTTCATCTAAACCATATTAAAGAACTTGCAAAAAAGGAGTCCTGTGACTCAACTGTCACTGCCAATGAGCCATCTGATCAAGGGTACTGATGACTGATAGGGTAATCCTGTTGTTGACTGTCCATATATTATGCACTTTCTACTAAGTCTCTACTTCGGTAAATGAGCTGTGGGTCTGGTTTCTTTTGAAGTTGAAAGGTTATAGCATTGCTTCCATTGGTACACAACATACCATATGAAAACGTGATTGTCTAGGTAGATATATTTTTCCTGGAAACTGAAGTCTCTCTATCTTACTCAACTTTTTTGTGCAACCTTTAGAATGCATGGCTATAATTTTCTTTAAAAATCAATCTGAATGACCAATGCATTCAACATACTAACTTCTACTTTCTCTGTATTTTGTAAATAAGTAAAGAGAAATGACTGGAATTGCCACACTAAATGTTAAAAGTCAGATGAGTCTCCAGCATCAGAGACAACAGAAGTTGTACAGTGCTGGCATAAAAGATCCACCAAAAAGCGTCAGCTTACAGAAAAGCTGTAATAGAATTCTCATTGCTTAAATGGAGACCTAGAAAACTAAGCAACCACATGAATGCTGTTTGTGCAGTAGAAGTAAGAGAAAACCAACAAACAGACCAAACGATGGAAAACAACTAATGGATTTAGGCAGATGCAAACATCTATGCTTTTAAAAACAAGTATATCAAGTATCAAAAAGGTTTACTATCACTAGTACAGTGTTCAGAGACATTGAAAGCCTTGAGTAATGCTCATAGGTTTAGGATGAGAGCTGTAACTAACAGTGAACAGACAGAAATCTTAGTTCTTTACCCATTATGGGACCCTGGGCTTTTGTTTGGAAAGAATTAGTATTGAGTTTATAATTCGAGTTCAGGAAAGAATCCAAAGTAGGCTGAAGAGCTAGGTTAATTACTGGGTCCTGCAAATCTCTTTAGTAAAAAATGACAGTTGGTGCCAGCAACAATGAAGACTTTACAGGAGATTTTAATAGCCACCCTCAGCCAATGGTCTGGACACCACCACCTGAAAAGATACAATTGTGAAGGTAAATACTGTGCTTGTATACATATGCTAATTATACAAAACTGCCTGAAGGATGTTCGCCCCAAATGATGATATTAAAAAGGAAGACTATTATCAGGTCCCAACTGGACACATCAAAGAGGAAGAGAACCATTAGCTTCATTCAACATCTTTACCTGAGCCAGCAACATGTCATTGCAGCAAAGAAGGCAAACAGTATCCTGGGTTGCATTAGGCAAAGTATTGCCAACAGGTCAAGGGAGGTGGTCCTTCCCCTTTACTCAGCACTGGTGAGGCCCCACCTAGAGCGCTGGGTCATTTTGAGCTCTCAGTATGAGAGAGACATGGACATGCTGGAGAGAGTCCAGCACAGGGCCATGGGGATGATGAAGGCACTGGAGCATCTCTCCTGTGAGGAAAGGCTGAGAGAGCTGGGACTGTGCAGCCTAGGGAAGAGAAGGCTCATCAATGTCTACAAATGCCTGAAGGGAGGGCGGAAGGAGGATGGAGCCAGGCTCTTTTCAGTGGTGTCCAGTGATGGAAGCAGAGGCCATGGGCACAAACTGCAACACAGGAGGTGCTGTCTGAACATCAGGAAACACTTTTTTAACTGTGAAGCTGACTGAGCATTGCAATAGGTTGCCCAGGGAGGCTGTGGAATCTCCATCCTTGGAGGTATTCAAAAGCTGTCTGGACGTGGTACTGGGCAACTGGCTCTTGGTGGTCTGGCTTGAGCATGGGCGTTGGACCAGATGATCTCTAGAGCCCCCTTCCAACCTCAACCATTCTGTGATTTGGTAAAAAACTTCACAAACAGACTTTTGAAACATAGAGCTGCAGTACCCACATCTCCAAAAAGAGGTTTGTGCAAGCAGGAGAACCTGCACTACCAGAACAGATTGTGTGTGCTCATAACCCATACTACCTGTGAGAGGGGATGTGCATGAATGTAAAGCTTTGTACACATAATACTTGATATGCATGCATGACTGGAAGTACAATTGAAACTTTGGAGGTTGTGTTTAGAAATCTCAGGTGTTTATGAACTTTTTCTAGTTGTCTAATATTGTGATTTATTTGCTGTAATGCTGATATTGATCCTGAATGTATACTTCACAGATTATTAGCTAATTAATCTGCCATTAGTGAATTCATAACGCACTTTGATCCTGATTTTGGTTTAAGCTACTGAGCGGTCTTTCCCTGTGGCACTTCTTCCAAAAGTGTCTTCTCCCACCGCAAAGATTAGGCTGAATGGCTCATGGCCATCACTAAACTTTGACTAATAATTATAATGAAAGAACTTATTTAGCTGCTGGTCTGGTAATGAGAGCCAGTATGGGTTGTGATGATAAAGCTAGACTGAGAGCAGGAATTCAAATACGTAATAAAAAGCTAAGCTCACTAGCAGTCCCATGAGAAGCCAGGATGGCTGTTCTTTTTTGCAAAAACATACCAGTTTAGCCTAGGACTGACAGAGCAACTGGGCTCCGATTAGGGTTAAGACTAGGATCAGAGTTTAATAAAGTAAGGGGCTGAAGAGAAAGATTCATTAGTGGACAAGCAATATCAGGAATGAGATAAGGCATTAAACAGCAAGAGTAAGTATCTTACAGATACTTCTGTATTTGCTGTGCTCATCACCAGACAGAGCTAGATCTGGAAGCTAAAATATAACACTGGATCCTTGAAGGACAGGTGAGGGACAGAATAAGAGCAAGAAATGTCTTGTGGCTCGTTCTGAGGCAGATACGAGTTACTGCATTACAATCAGCGTCAGCTTTAAGGGTGGAACTTAGAGTATGTTTGAGTGTGAGTTTGAGTGCGGAATCCAGTCAGGAACAGTTATTCAGTTATTCAGCTTCTGCAGTCACTGTTAATAGGAGTTTGAACCGGCCCAGTTCTTACAGTGATTACTGCTGCCCCTTCTCTTTCATATTTTCAGACTAGAAGCTTATTGAGGTATATTTTGGGTAGGATTTGGGTAGGAATTGCGAGCACCAGAGAGACAGATTTTCTGCTGGATTCAGCACACTGTGCATTAGAATGTGGAAGGCAAGGGGTGGGCAAAAGAAATAGCACGTAGCAAATTCTGAAGGCATCAGGGTAACTACTAATGACAAGGATAGCTTCTAAATTAGTGCTAGGGCTTCACGATAGTAGGAACTAAAGGCCCAAAATTTGACTTGAGGAATGCACCAGCATTGGGCCACGATGATGCCTAAAGGCAGGCAGAGAAATGGCTTAAGTTTAACTTCAAAGTAGGTAGGTGAATCACTAAGTTCAATTTGTAATACTCACAAGAATGTGATGAAAGCTGGATCTGGCAGAGCATGCTTTTGGTCATGTTTGAGCTCAAACATACTTTACCTAAGAGTCAGTGAAGGAATGTAACAGATGGGCAAAGTGATAGGGCAGGAAATTAACTTGGAAGCAAGAACTGAATCTAGATGAGAGTAAAGGAATATTGAATTTGCAAAGGTCAGAGAGATGGATGTTGCAACAATTGAATCATACAGGACAAAAGTGGAGATGGAAAGGCTGCATCTTTGAAATGGTATTCGGACAACAATTTATAGGACTCATTGCTTAGGAAGTGAGAACTTCTAATGAAATTCAACTTGAAGACCACATGTGCTCTGCAGTGGTCAGCAACAGGTAGTTTCAGATTCTATCTGATAATTTTTAGTTCAAATTCATAATTAGTTAACAAAGGAGTACCAGCGTAAGGCAGAAAGAGATGGATCTGGAACAAAGGTAGTTAGGAGTTGTCTGCAGAAAATGTTATCTAGCAAATGAAAAGGGACAAAGAATAGCTAGCTGGTAAATCTTAAAAGAAAAAATAGAGGTCTGATAAGGACTCCTTCTCAATGACACACTGGAAATATAGATGTAACGGCAATTACAGACATAGCCCAGCAATGGAATTCAGGGAGCACAAGGATTACCAAAGAAAACAGAAAATGACAATTAATCTATCTAACAGGTTAAGGAAGGATGGAATGTGATTTCTAATGCGTGGTTATAAAGAGGTCACCAGAGACTTGGAAGCAACAGTTACATTTACATCAATGAAAGGTCAACTGCCAGTCTGGCCCTGTCCACGCTATTAAACTCCATGTCTCCAAATCAGAGTAGCTTCGTTCATATTGACTACTGGGGACAGTCTCTGGCGCATGCTAACTTCCAAACTACTAAGGACTACCTTTCCCAGATCAAAATCACACCAGGAACTGCTAACAATTTAATGGAATAAATTATAAAGTTTCAGTGCCCAAGCACATTCCCTGGCCACGTTTAATTTATCAGCACAGACAGAGTCAATGGCTTGAACTGGATGCAAGAGAGACTGCTTTAAAGAGGGTCCAGCATAGTACTGAACAACTCCAAAACAACAAGATAAAAGATTAGGTAACAGCAATGTGATCAACTATGGGCTTTATAAGATGAAAAAGTACAAGATGCTAACACTGGGAAGAGATATTGCAGGATGAGATTGAGAGTTTAAGGGTCAAAAAGAAGTGTCAAGGTAGGATGGATACCTGGGACAAACAGAGAGAGAAGGGATAAACGCTGAGAATCTTCTTCATCTGTGAAAGCTGTAAAGTTTAGAGAAGATATGAGCTGAGGATGAGTAGAACTATCATATCTGTATTAGTATCCTCCAGAAAGATACCCAGTATGGACTGGTAAGAGGGGACAAACACTGGTTAGGATCTGAAGAATGGTCAAGTAATGCAAATACAGGTGAGACAGGGAGCATGTAACTAAAGAAAGCACATTCTCTGAGACTTAGGTTGGAGTCTGGTGTGTTGCCAGACACTAAACCACTCCTCTTTTTGCCCCTATTAGTCATCTGGGGAGGCTATTTCAGAGCCATACTCCTCCAGTAGGTAAAAGAGCTTTCTTAATGTCCAGCTTCAACTAATTCACTACTAGTTTACATCTATTTTTTTTGTTTGTCAACATTGGCCTTTGGCTGAAACCATTCTTTCTTGCCATTTACCTTCCTTATGCTTTATAGTCAAAAAACTTTTTTTTAAACCTTCAGACTGTTACACTAAAAATAACTTAGCCACCTCATATCAGTGACTCCTTGCTCCACCCATTGCACTTATTCTTCTCCGCATCTATTCAATTTAACTTAATTTTTCTTGAAAATGATTAAACAGAATATTACCATCAATAAGAGGCCTGTAGATAACCGACTCCTCGCACTCTACCATTAAGGGCAGAGCTGTTTAAATAGAAGGATGACAGAACTGAAGGAACAGAGAACTCATTTTGTGGAGATCATGGATTTATTTCTGAATGCAAACACTGAAAGAAAAATTTGGAATGAATCAGCACAGGAGACTGTCAGAACAGATTTTTTGATGAGGAGACAGCCATGAATGAAGAAATAAGCAAAGAAAAAATGGAATGGGAAAGAGAGCAGAGAACACTGCAGGAACAGCCACAGAAAGCTGAGGTACAAGAATGGGAGAGGTATTAGTGACATAGCAGAGCCCCTCTTTAAGGTGAAGGCTGAGACAAAAGGTTCTGCAACCAAAGCTGCAGAATAGGCAATAAAACTAGACAACACAGAGCTAACTGGTCAAATGCATTTAGAAGAACGGTAACGAAATCACAAAAACTAATAATGAAGATTCAGAGAAATCAAAATAAAGGGGATGTGTACCTAATTTAAAGAAACTTCAATATAGAAAGATACAGATTTTGAATATGAATGGATGTATTCCAAATCCCAGAACTCGAAAGCCACAGCCATATTAGAATTCAACATAATACAATATTAAACACAGATGTTACTCATTAGTTTGATGATCATTAATACAACAGAAAGTCATTACTTATATGAACTGTTTTAATATTAGTAGGTTTTGAAAGGAGAGAAGTCTCTGTGTACAATAATGGAACCTGCTCCAAGGCTACTGAAGACAGAAAAAGGAAGCTAGCAAACAGAAGATGAGAGTGATGCAAAGTTGGGAGGGAAAATGTCTTTGTGATTAGTGCACTTATCTGTTCCCTGACCATAAGAAGAAATACCAGCACATGAATTAAATGGTGCAGCTATTTCAAAGAGACGAAGGAAACAGGCCTAAAACTGACCTGTTGATATTAATTTAAAAAGCAGTTAAGAGCAGCATTAATCAGGTTGATGTCAAAGCATTAATTGTGTGCTGGACCACCAATACGGAGAGAGAAATTGGACAGTGTGTTGTCTGATATAAAGCTAATTCTTCAGCTCTCTTTTCTCCAAAGGATTATGAGCTGAAACTACTGATTATGTCAGTGATACAGCACCTTTTCCAAGAACGAGGCAAATCCGATGTCTTGGTTATGTATGATCAGTCATACTGGGGAGTATCTACCTTCTACTACACCTAAACTTACTCTCTTGGTTTCTATTATATTTTACGTCTATTTCTGAACTATTATGTAAAACAGCAGCTACGAAAATAACTTCTGAACGTAAAATTATGCCCTACAGAGATTTGATTTCTCAGGTGAATATGTCAAGGATACTCAATGAAGCATTGGAAGGGAACTGAGAGGGAGTGGGTGGAAGAAAGATGCAAGGCTTAGTGCTGGATTTTTGAGGAAACCACTCATTATTCCTACATGCCAGTTTCCTGCAAGCTGTTCAATCCTTTCATTTTAAGGATCTCATGCCTTACGTCACTACTACATTTTGTAGTTCCTTTTAAGGAAGAGTTTTAAAACAAGAATGAATACTAGTTTTAAATTCAAGGTATGGGAATTAACAGTGGTTTTGATCATAACGATTCTGTGTCACACTCTAAACAACTGAAGACACACTTTGTTGATATTTTAAGAGACAATCTTAGAAATAGTTCAGTTGTCTGAAAGCATGCATGCACACGACTAAACTTGCCTCCTTAGAAACAAAACAATGGAAACTATTTCATTTATGTTATGAACAGTCAAAAATGCACAGAATACCTCTGAAAACACAGAAAAAGATACTCCAGGGTGTAAAGAAATAAAGCTACAAAAGTACCAATTGTATGTTTATTACAAACTACATGCACACATACCACAAAAAAAATTTTGTTATAACTAATTTTTCCACTCAGAGTTTAGAAAGCAATCAAAATGTTGATAACTGCAACAGAAAACAGTGTTCTGTTATTGAAATAGAAAATATATGGCTTGCAATGGATGTTACTACCAGTTTGAGTATTTCCTCAAATTTAAAAACTTCTTGCATATATTGTGTGATTCCTTTATTAAAAAGGACTGGCTCGTTTACTTCATAGAATGTAAACAGAGAAAAAAAATATTTCCACAGCGATGTTATAAAATACTGAAACAACACTGCCTCAAAATATCCACTTTATGACCACATGCAATAATAAAACCATGACAGATATAGCATCCTGTCCCATGTGACTTTTTGGAAAATTGGTATCTTGGAGATTAAGACCTCATTAGGTATAATTATATAGTTATAATTCATAATGTTTTACGGATGCAGAAGTTTAATGCAAGTAACAGTCCATGCTTTAATGATATTTGAATTCCGAGGCTTTACTTTTCATAAGTAGTTTCTAACAAATACTGTTTAGGTAATGTGAACTTTGGCTCAAAGCTGGGGCTTAGACCCACAAAGGTGATGTTCACATCTAGGTTGCACAACAGTTAAATCAGATTACTGAATTACCTAGGTTACAATGTCATGATAAGCATAAACAGAATACCTTATAATGTTAAGATTCACTCACTGGGCACTTATTAGGCAATGTCCATTCTCAGGCTTTATCATTCACTATGCCTGGTGATAGGCCCAGAGCAGCAGCACCTTTGGAAAGTGAAAACTGTTCTGTCTTTAAAGACTTAAGACGGAAGTGAAGCAAGGAAAGTCAGAGAAAGGATGAAAGGAAGTGCCATATGAGTTATTACACAGAGGAAAAGAAGGCAGTAAACTAAAAGATGTCATGGCTTTCTTCTCTCAAGACAAGATGAAACATCATCCAGGGGGAGTTGGGCAAAAGGGAGTAAAGCACAAGCATGTTACATACTGGGACTCTGAAGAAATGAACTTTTCAGGTCCTGTATGGCAACAAAATATTACACATGCTAATGCCTGCTTAGAAGAAAAGTCTGCATGCAACTCTCATTCAGAAAGAAAAATAGTAGCCCCAGTGTACTCTAAATAAGAGAAGTCATGAAAATAATTTCAGTTCTTGAATCACACCAGTTTACAGATCAGTTTTTTTTTTTTTCAATCTGGTGTGCTTCATTTTCCATATTCTTAGACCACATCTCTCAGACTTTAACCTAAGAAGAAAGCATTTTATCTCAGCTTCTAGAGCAAAACAGGTATATTCCGACTCACAAATTTCATTTCAGTTGTTTCTGGACAAATTACAAGCCAAGTGTTTGTTCAGTCTTACAAGTGAAATCTCAAATGTCCTATCCACATTAAACTACTAATTTCCTTAATGGCCTTTTTTATTTTGTTTTTTAAACGTAGACTCATCTCAAAAAACCCGCAGCATACACAAAACAACAACCTCAGATCTCACTGAACAGATGTTTGGGAAGGCCTAAATATGCACGGTAGATTTGACATTTTATATCTACAGGTACTAATCTGCTATAATCAGATATAAGCATAAATCTTCCTGTACAGATACTTGAAGTATGTCATATGCCACCATTGATCCAATTAATCTCCAATAATGCTCATCTGATCAAAGGTCAGGAGACATGATATTCAGCAAATCATGCTCAGAAGAAATAATCTCTTGCCTTAGCTGTTGTTTTGCCACTAACTATGGCTTGTTTTGGGTAAGTAAACAAAACCACTTGTCTTTCTCTACTTTCTGAAAAAAAGCTTCTTAAGATTCTCAAAGTAAATAAATTCAACATTGAAATCTGAAAACAATTCCTTCTTCGTAACGAGAAAACAAGGATGGACTTTTTGGGGTAAGTGACAGTGCAGTAAAGCAGTACCCTTCAAACGCCCACCAAATGCCTGTTTGTGCCGTCAGCTACACAGCCCTGCTCTGAAGAGGGAGGGCAGGCAACAGTTGCTCTGCTCTATTCTACAATCACTTACAGGCAAATAAGTGTCTTCTATCCAGAAGACCTGATGTCTGTTCTGTTGTAGCAGCTGCAGATTTAAGGCAATTTCAAAGCATTCAAGGTACTCTGGATAATATTAAGGAAGGCCTGTGTCATTCCAGGAACTACACTCTTTAATACCTCTTGGTACTAAATGTACACCCCAGGTCTGGAAAGGAGTGCAACCCCAAATGTTAAGCCCTCTTCCACTCTCATGGGAACTGTCTCAGCGAACCCTATTTTCTGAATTAGTTGCAAAGCTAGGCATTATGTATTACTTCAACTAGGTACTTTGCCCAGGTTTCCAGCATTGCAAAGCCCTCCAGTTGATTTCCGGAATGAATTAATAACGACGTTCTCTATCACTAAAGAAATGGTGGCTGGAAAAAACTAATCCATGTTTAATACTTTTTGTTAAAGACAATACAAAGCAAAGTCAGCCACAGATGTTCCATACAAGGTACACTACCCTCAATTTGTCTCCAGAGCCTCAACAGATTCATCATCAGCTGCAAATCTGTATGCATGGAATGGAGGTATTGTACCCACTTTTCTAATAGACACAAAACCCAGAAAAAGGCTCAAGTATTTTTGAACTCCTCCACATAAACTGGAAACAAGACCATTTCAAAGCAGCTTCCATGTCACCAGCTTGTGTCACTACTGAACAGTGTCACATCTACCAAACAAAACCAGTGGTTTCATCGGTAGCTGAGACAGACCTTAAACTGTAAAGTTTAAGTTATTGTGCAAATTAAGCTCGTTCAGTATGAAACATATTTCACTGTTTTTGAGTTTCTGGCCTACTAGGGAACATGCTGGCTCATCATCTTCATCTGCTGATGGAATGCTTTCTATCTTTGTTTCAGCACACTCAGCTTTTGCATTAAAGAAGTGCCTTTTTTGTCAAGCATCTGTGGATGTATTTGATATTTAGGATATAAAAAAACCACCTCCTGCTTGCAAGAGTCAATTCCATAGCAGTACTTTTGCTGATTACTTTTTGGATTTTTCTGCCTTTTCAAAAAACATTTAAATTTTCATTCAAACTGAAATGGTCAAATAAACTATATCAATGTCAAGGGCTTTATTATGTTCAAGACTACATTAATGCAAATAGTGCCTGTGCTGAAATCATACTGCAGAAGCTGAGATGCAATGCTAAGCATAACCTTCATATTCTGAAAAGTACAGTACAGTAACGGGAACTGAGCACTGTTTTATTCAGGTCAAACTGACAATTTAGGAATGATTTCCAGATATTTTATTATGTTGACAAGTTTCTCCGTGTTTTCTCTACACGTAGTGAGTTAACATCTCAACCTGAATACATGGTCTTTATATTTTGCTTCTCAAATCTCTGTACTGTCAGATTCAAAACCCAACTTAATTCTATTGTAGCTTCTGCCAGTTTCTTAGGGTAATGTTTTGTGAAATACTGATTGAAAATTTTTTCAACCTTGCATGGAGGCATTGCGTATTGCAACTTGCAACATCCACCCTCATGAGGATGAAGCATCTTGGACTGCCACCACGACCCAACCTGTGTTCACATTACGCTTCCCAGGCTGGCACAGCCAACCAACCTTCACTAAATACTCATTACATCAGTCTGCCAAAACGTACACAGTTATGACAAAGTTCATGAAATGGAACAGTAAACAGTTCTGCAATTTTTGGATAAAATTTAAGACAGTATTGACAGTATTCTTTGTACTTTTATGAAATGATGCAATGCTACATACAGTGCTTTTAGGTCAACTGAAATATTGGATATATAGATGCTCCTTCAAAAGAAAAAGCTTATAGTAACTGCATTTGCAAAAATAGTATCTCTTAGTTCAAATGTGAGGAAATTCTGTCTTGCAGATGGGATTCAGACACTAACTCCAATTTCTCCAGTGTGCAACAAATATGAAGGCAGATTTTTATGCCAACAGGACCTCCAAATTTCTCTGCTGCCCTATACCCAGCTGTACCACAAATCTCCAATTCTTTCTCATCCTTTTGCAATAGTTGACAAACGTCAGAACTGGTTGAAGGAGTAGGGAAGAAACAGTCTGAACTTTATGGCAGGGACTAATACATGAAAATTGTACCAGAGCAAGTTTTTCCCTTCTATTTTTCCTTATAGAAGAGTTTTCTATTTCCTTATTTTTTATTTTCTTTTGACACCTTCCTTGCTAAATAGCAAAGGATCTACGAAGAACATAGACATGCACCACTGAGAGGAAAGGGTGAAGAGGGGCACATGAAAAAGGAAAGTATTATCAGAGTCTTCCTTTAGCACTTAGTATAAAGTTCAGTATGCTTCTGGGAACAGATATGCAGCATTTCCTCCCATCTCCTTCCTGCCTCTCACCAGAGGTAAGGGGAATGTTGGGGACTATGTGGAAATCAGGATGTTCTCAAGCATGCAGTTTTCAGATGTGGTGAAGTTTCTTGTCCCTGCTGTCAAAATGGATCTGTAAAGCATCTCCCTGCTGTTACTGCAAAACGATCTCCATTTCTTAGATCAGTATTAGCTTTCATCTCAAGTCAATCAAGCACGGGGCATTTTGCCGCAGTCTGGATAGAAATCCTGTATATCTATCACTTCCTTGAGGTACTCAAAAGTCCTGTTTGGCTTCTATTAGTATTAATGAAGCAGAAGCTCCCATACTCCCAAAGGCTTTTCTAGATAAATAGACAGGAAAGCTATTTAAACTTGCTTTTGTTCTACTACTTGAAAAATACAGAAAGAAAATATTATCTAATGCAGTACACAGCTTTGAAATAACTTTTTAAGCATATTTATGAAATATATGCTAAAACATTAAGCTGCATGCTTTGCAAGGGCCTCAGAAAAGACTTTAACCTATACCTTTTAACATTTTTATGTTCACATGAACAATTTCACATTTTAACTGCTGTGAATCAGAATTACCACCTTAATGGTGCTTTACACTTAAAAAATAAGCGTAGATTGCAGTGAGATTTTCCTATGATTTAGCTCTAATTTCCTAATTTTTATTCCAAGTCATTAAAAAGCACCAAGGAAAAAATATTGCCAGTATATCTGTTTCGTATTTAGCATAACAGCTCTCTGCCAATGCATGCAAACATCAGAAAGACCCGGATTTCATCCTAGCACGCTTGACCTCAATCTCTCTGTGCCTTGTTGTATTTTGAGCTAGCTGATTATAGGAAGTAAGTTATTTGTTCCAGTGTGACCAGTGAAGTCCTGCATGCTACATATTTTCCCCTCAGTTTGCCACAGCATAAGCCGTAAGCAGATTGGTTATCTGACTTATTACATTCATAGTAGTAATAGTACAATCCTAGTAAAAGTGAATCAGGGATAAAAATAGTCTCAAAAATAATTTCCTGGGATTTCCTGGGTTTGGTTAGTATTAAGAAAGAGCTCATAATAGCAAGAAAATTAATACTGTGGGGGACCACCAGATGGATGTTTTATTTTTCCAGTAACTAAATATAAACATGTCACAAGCCTTGCCACGAAAAACACAAAAATAGACCAAGCTTAGCTAAAACTCTTAAAAACAAACAAACAGACAAACAAAGGTACCTTTGGTACTTTCCAGGGAGTTAACTTCTTCACGTTCACTAAAGCAGCAGACAATGTCATGAAGGATTATGACAGACACATCATATATCTCACTTTGTAAAAATATTCTCAAATAAATACCTATAAGTTATTTTGAGCTGTCTTATTGATTTTACAGTTTATAATCTGCTAGAGTTCCTCCTCAAATTATAGTATAGAAGGAAGAGATTACTGCACAGCTTGATGAAGGTTCTTGCTTACAATGTAAAGTAGTTCTACTTCATCCTATGGCAAGTCTCTGCCTTTCTTGGAAAAGGAGTAATTAATGAACTGAAGAATGAAAAGTGGCTTTTTTTCAGTTACAAATATACAGCACACATCGACAGCAACTAAAGAAATATGCACATATCTGATTTTATCCAATTTTGTTATTTTGATTATTTTATCCAGTTTTCAATTAATTATTGAAATCATCTTTTATTCATCACAAAAAATGTCTACTCCACTTTCCCGTAAAGACACACAATGGGAGAAAAATTTCACTAACCAGTTAACTTCCTCATACACAAGAGTGAGTAACAGCACAGAAATATCAAAGGAAAACATGGGAAATTCAACTGAAAGAATGGCTTCCTTTATCAGCTCTCCATGAGGTAGATTATTCTATTTATCTTTGAGTTGTCATACCCCCATTAATGAACCGACTTTTAAAAGCGTACAGTCTAATGCCTATGAAAATGACTCAGGGCCAACATCTCTGAAATATCAGCCAGTCTCAGTGACAGAAATAAATCATGTTTCCATGGAGGATTTCATTTCCAGTTTAAAAGAAAAATGCATTTTTCCCCCCATTGTGAGGCATAGAGTCTTCCTCCATCCTTAAAAAAAAAAAATAGCTTTGGATTCCTTCTCCCTTCCAGGTCTGTACAAATAACATAGTACAAAAAACATTTTATAATCTTACTTAACTAAAAGTTAAAAGCTTTTCATTCATTTTCACTACAATGCAAGTTGGCAAATGAATCTTTACAATGATGACACCATTTTAAATTATCTTGATCCAGAACAGACAGAAAGAAGCAAAGACTGCAATACTTACAATATTCTAGAAAGACAGACTTTAAACATTTGCTTTCTGACAACAAAGGAAAAGCAAAAATTCAAGTATTACACTGGGAAAAACTTAGCCTTAGACTACAGACATACCTCAATTTTATTGGCTCAAAACTGGTGAAATACTTTAACTTTACTATTGTGGTGCTTTGTTTTAATTACAATAAAAATGCCCAAGCCAAAAGTTGTTCATCAAGAGGAGATTTGGGGCACGCTCAGATTTCTCTTACAGTGTACTTGTCAGAATTCTTTTGTCAGTGGGTATTTCTAAATGTGGAACTGCATAGGTTTTATAAATAGTTGTACGTTAGACTTCCAGTTAAATTTGAGTTGTTCCAAAAGAGTACTAATTTTTTTAAAACTAAGTTAAGAGAAGCATATCAGAAAAATAAATCAATTCCTTCGATACACATTTAGCAAAGCAAGACTATTTTAAAGTTGCAAGCACATAGAGTGATGCTCTCTCTCTGCAGCCCTAACTAAAAATCCCATTGTTTCACTACACTGTGTTTAAATAAGCACTACAGGTAATTAAATGTACTAATTAATGTAGAGACAGCTAGAATGGTGTCCACGTTTCAGGTTACATTTTTTCTTTTCCCTGCGTTTGATCAGTATTATCCTACAGGCTGTTAGCTGTAAAAACAGTATCACAAGTCAGATGGAAAGTGAACTGCAGGACAGGCATGCAAGTAAAATAAGTGAAACAGAAGGTGAAGTCACAAGTAAAAATTATGTTATTGCCCTCAGAGAGCTTCAAACCAGATTTTTTTTTTTTTAACGTTTTTTACATCAGAGGCAGTCTATGGATTCTTAGTCCATGTAATTGTGTTGGCTTAGTTAACATGTTTTGACCTGGCCACAAAAAAACCCCATAATGTACTAACAAAAAGAAATTCACATACAGACCGTCAAGTTTCCTTGACAAAATACATTTTGGGAGGCATGAAAAGCTGTCTTGGAACTCTCACAGCAAACAGATTTTCATAGATCTACTGAACGATCTAGCATTCATAGATTACTGAAAGAAAAACTGAGATAATCTCTGAAATTATAGAGAACTCGGCAAGACCTGATTCCTGGAGAACTGTAACCAGGAAAAGCAGCATCTCCAAGAGGGATTTAGTTTACACAAATCGAGTTTACCACGACCTCATGGTACCACCTAATCAAAAAGGATTGATATTGTCTCAACTCTTTTAACATAGAGGAGCAATATGTAAGAGGGTTAAAATAAATAACTAACAAAAAAGGTAAGAACTGGAATTTAGTCCACATTCATTATGCCTTTTTGGAGCCGAAATCCTATTGATCTCAGTGAGCTCACATCTCGGGATTTGCTATTTGTAGCACTATTTAAAATCTGAGAAGGAGGAGAAAACGACTTATGACAAAGAGCTCATCAATCTGTTTAGCAATCAAAAGAGAGATCAAGGAAGATCAAAAGGTGATTTGATTACAGCACAAGTGTCTCAAAGGGAACAAGAGGGGAACAAAAAACGCCTCTGGGTAGGAAAGGGCTCTTTTAATATAGTGAAGAAAGCCACAACAAATACCATCATCTAAAAGCTGCAGACAAATTCATATGGAAAGGCGTGAATTTTTAATAATGAGGTTGACAAATCGCTCAAACCATAATTGAAGGAAGGAGGGGTTTTTTAGCTTCTTAAAAAAGGTGTCAGATTTCTCATCTGCTTCCGTGTCTGTCAGTAGGCTTGATATAGCACATTTTTCAGTATGAAAGAACACAAATATATGCCTAGTGGGGCAGTAACAATTTCATATTATTTTCAAAGTGAAAGATTTCTGCTGAAATAACTAGTTACAATTAATAATTTGTTGTTGTTTGTTTTTTTTTTTAAGTTTTACAGTAATCAAGTTTGGGTGTGATGATTTTATGCACAACAGTCTTAAGCGTTCAATGTCTGCAGATAGTAAATTTATTTAATTCAAAAACCCAAAGAAGACGGCACACATTTTCCCCAAGATAAAGTTAAAATTAAAAATATTTAGTTCAAGTACTTGTGGAAGGTAAGAAAGCCAGTGTTTCTGAGAGAAATCTTAAAAAAAACCCCTTGAACACTTAGGCTTTACAGGCACAAGTTCTTATGAGTTTCTTAAGAAATCATACGACTGCTTAAATGATGCAAACAGCATCATTACTTTCTCCTAATTATGACAAAATACTTGCACTGTTACAAAAACAAATGCTTTTGTGTTTACGACGAGCATTTTATCTTACAGTATGGTAGCCATAGACCCACCCTCTTGTTCATAAACATTCCTGAAAGGGAACACATTACTGAGCAGAGGCAGAATGAAGCACTAAGCAAGTATGCATTTTCGAGGCCAGAGAACTCAAGTCCATGGTGATTTTTGATAGCTGTGAAAGAACAGTGTTTGGAAGGAAAAAATTTTTTGCATCTTCATCCCCATTCCTGTCTCAAGCCCGTTTCCTGATTGTTTCAGCATCTTGGCAATTTAAAGTCATTCTTTTCCAAACATGTGAACCAATCCTTTTCTGATTAGCTGAGCTGAAGAAAGTGAAAAAATATCTGACTTCTGATTCTGAACAAACTGCCCGTTAATGATTAAGTTCTCACAAACGTTCACTTTAATCCAGCTCCTGCTTTTACTAGCTATTCCTGCTGCTACCAGTTCAGTTGGGAAACCACATCACTGCAACGTTTTCAGGATTGTACAGTATTCAGCAAACTGTTAGGAGGACAGATGGGTAAGTCAAGTTAACCATATATCTACAGTTTTGGTAACTTGCTGCTCCATGGCACAACCCCAAGCAGATATAGCTAGAAATCGTAACACTAATGAAACACTAGTATCTAAGATTAGATATTCTAGTGTGACAATATCAACCAAATGTATCTGAAAAAATTGTCCTAATAAAATAAACTTCTCCTGAGTCCCCAATGCCCAAGTAGTCCACTGAAGAACCACAGGTCATTTATATTACAGATGTGGAACAGAACTCTGCAGAAACCTTCTATCCAGATAAAGTTAAGTTAGATCATGGTAATAAAACTTGGAACGATCAGTCAGCCCATTTATTAGATTGTACAACATAGAGGGGACAAGTAGAAAAATGAAGCTGCAAATCCCTAATTCTAGTAAGGGAGAAGGCATGAATGTTCATACTCATAAGTAAATCTCATATCTTTATCTGAGCAGTCTCCAGAAAAATCTCTACTACTGTAGAAACTTCACACTTCATTGAATCACGATAACTGTATCAGCTATTAAGTTTTTTTTTTCCCAGAATTGCAAAAGGTGTCTGCAAATCATTATTTTTTTAAAATAAAATTTGTCTTATTTCCAATTTTCTGGAAACATTTTAAAGCATTACTGAACCTCAGTTTACAACTAAATGCATTACCTTAAGTATTATTCAGTTACATGAAAACAATCTACTTGTATGACAGTTCAAGTATCACATTATCAGTTTAGGAAAACATGTTTTTCATTTAACATTCTTCTTGCATTTGAAATAGGTTATATTACATTACCCATCTAGATAATTCAGGTCCACATAAAATAATTAAAAATGTTTTATCCTCAAGACCAGCTCTTCTTCCATCTAATAAGAAGAATTAATGTTTCAACCTTTCTACTACTTTTGTAACTGTTGCAAAACCAAAGCCTCATAACACAACACCAACCTCGCTCCTCCCCACCCAAAAGCAAGTCACTACTGGCAACCCAGACAAACTTGCTGCTCAACATCAAACTCTATCCCTGCACCAGCCATTATACCTAAAATGTAGCTTCCTAAAGATTAGTTTCATTCACTCTTCTATTAGTTATCTAAAAACTCTTTTTTTTAAACTAGAAAGATGCAAAAAATGTTGAACATTTTTTTTCGGATCACTGTAGAACATCCATTACAGCAACTAATCCTGCAATAAAGATTGGGAAGTATGATCTGTAGCCTCTAGGCAGCTCAGTTGAAATCATCTGGACTATAAATAGGGATGAAGAGATTCTTGACAGGAGGTATGGCCTTAAGGCTCCTTCTATACCATCACCTAGCATTACTACATCCCTTGTTACTGATGTGAAAGGGACTGCAACCCTTTTCCAGCCTCCCACCAACGTGCATGTAGGTTACGGTATTGAGACACTCAGGGGGGAACCAACTTCAGCCTTGACTTTTCCCCGTGATAATAACAATTCTTTGGCTTTTAGAAACATATAGTGTTTCTGTGGATTCAGATAGCATTTGAACTGTTACCTATGGAAATACAATCTGCAATTAGAAAGCAAAATATGCCATGCCAAGCTTGTACAGTAAACAAAAATTTATCACGAGACAAAACTTCTTGCAGGATGTGTCATTTATACAAGACCCTACTGCCTCTTGCACTCCTCAAAGATAAGCTTCTGTGTTTCTAGAAATCCTCAGGAGTCCCTGATGGCAGACTAATTGAGTCTACATTTTGATTTCAAAGAATCTTGAAAGCCATCAACAGATAGCTCTGGAAGATTTTTACCTTGTCACTTGCAACTGAATGGAAGAACACTCCCTTTAATACAGCAAATGCGTGTGCAAGCTTTTCCTGCTGCTTTAGAAACCTCAGTTGGTATGGGGTTTTTTAAGATGGAAAATTTAAGTTTTAATGTCCAGAAGTCCAATTTTTCTTTCTTTTTGGATGACAGCTACTGAGTACAGATCACTAGAGTCACCATTCTTTTCCTGGTAAAAGTCCTACAGTAGAACAGCAAATTTTGATTCTCAGGAAATCTCAGATCTGCAGAAGTCACATCAACAGCTCAGCTTAACATCCTCCTATGTCAGTCTCCTCAACAGACACGCACATCAACAGCATGTATGGAAAGAAGATATGAAGGAGAATGGAAAGACAATGACACGTATCATTTATCTTAATTTTTAGTGAAAATGAAATTTTAGTGAAAATTATATGAACCAAGAAATGAAAAATACAATAATGATTTTGGCCTTCAGACTACTGAGTTTAGATGCTGTGTTAAATCACAGTACTCTCCCTGAAATAGACTTTTCACTGTGATCTATTATCAACCTTGATTTAGCTCCATTTTCAAAAATAAAAAAAGAGATCTTTTGTTTCATTTTATTTCCAACTGGCACATGCAGTATGTGAAAATCTGTGTACATATTCACATATAGATAAACATATATATATGTAATATATAAAGCCTTCATCTTGATTTTTATCTATCAGAAACGACTAAAACATTTATTTATCAAATGGACAATATATTTCATGGGAGAAATTATTTGTTTCACTGACTTTGAAGCAGCTAACAGTCTTTTACCTGTGAAAGAAGGGATTCCTGGTGGGAGCAAACACTATAGCAGCCAAATGAACATAACAACTTTTGTAGTAAAATTTTTTCCTAACAGATCACATCCTAAGTTTCCAGATGATGGGCCCCGCAGTTCAAGAGCTACATCGCAAATACTACAGAGTAAGATTCTCCCATTAGAGATGAAACTGCTTTAAAGTTAAGAGAATCAGAATAGAACAATGAACAAGTAGCAACTTTGTAGTATAATGTTACCACAACTCAACACAAAAACCTCAAGGAGTGTAACTGCAATGGAAATCTCTGTTTATGCCAGCAAAATCAGATATGACCTGTGGAAGCACTTTTTAATTAAAACAGGAATTATAGTACCTTGCATAAGGACTTGAACACAAGCTTGTGGTATCAGCTTTCTTTTTCATTTCAATTAGGTGGTAACGTAAAACAGTTTTATTATTTTCAGTGCATTTTTCAGTGCAGAGCACTTTCAGTGCTCGCTGAATAACGCAAAAGAACTTTTGCTGTTCAGAAAAAGAACTTCGCTGTTGGAATCTAAAGCCAGGGAATAAGATTCACATTTATGAAATTTTTTTCAGGACACCATACAAGACCTGAATATCATTTTAACACATGGACAATAAAGTAAAATACATACAGCTAGATATTGTTAGATGCCTTCCAAAACACTCTTAGGACTTCTCAGATTCCATACTGCATTAATAAAATATGTGTAAGCTTAGTACTTACCCACAGAGGCATAATCATTTGGAAGTTCAGGATAAAGTTTGTTTGTATTCTTTTTAGCTGAAAGAGAAAATAAAGTAGCAAATTATATGATATATTAACATACATTGTTATATTTCATATACTGCTTTTCTAATACATGTTCAATAGTTATAAAATGATTGTAGTTATCTACAGAGCCGTACAGAAGAAATAAATAAGAACTTTGCCTTATATCCTTGTCGAGAGAAATAAATCAAGTTAACAACAGGAGCTACACAGTAAAGCCTTGCTTTCCATGAGAGCACTTTGGTAGATAAACTGTCATAGAGTGAAAACTCTACCTCTTCTGCTCTACTGTAAGACCTCTACCTATTAAAACATAATGACAACCTGAAAAAGAAACTAAGTTTTCTAGAATCCAGAAGTTTCTAGAAGTAGGACTAGCAGTTTCTAGTAGGACTGTTCTTTTTACTAAGAAGTTTCATCGTACCATTGGGCTTCTACATATCCAATAAACATGAATGCTTCCTTTGAACTACTACATGCTTCTGTAACTATACAAACACTATTTCTACAGAAAATCTGTCAGAGAGAAAAGGTTTGTTTATATAAAACAAACAAAACCTTTACCCTGTATCACTCATGGCACTATCCCAACATGTTTTCAGTGTTTGCCCAAGGAAGAGTATTAACAGAATATTTTTATAGAGACAGCTACTACTATAATAATTGCATAACATTCATTAGGCTTTAATGCTCTAATTTTATATAGAGAATAATCACTATCAAAAGGTTTTTAACCTGGTGGTGTTGGTCTAACAGTGGGTTTAGGTGGCTCTGGTCTTGCTGATGGTCTAGCAGGTGGGTCATTTACCTAAAATGTACAAATTTTTATAAAAAGTTGCATCACACCTGGAAGTAGATTGTAAGTTCAGAGTCTAGAGGTATGTCAAGTTACACTGACAAAAAAATAATTCACTCTTTCTCCACTGAAATTGTATGAACTCGAGAAGCACACTAAAGAACTAGTGACATACACGACTGTAAATTCACCATGGGTTTAAAAAAGATGAAAGTAAATGATTGTCTATCAGTAACATCAACATCTACAAGAAAACACTTTCTACGGTCTTAGTATCATATTGTAAATGTGACTGTTTGAATGGAAGACAGAAAAAGTAGATAAATGAAGAGTATCCACATCAAACCTGGTATGCTCATTATTTGCAGATTAACTTGATTAGGAATAGTAGAACAAACTTTTCTAATCATACCTCATATTTGATTATGCGCTATTATAAAAAAAAAAAAAAGATATACTTTGTTATTCTGGAGGATGCAAAGCAAAACCAGCAACGTTCTTGTCCAGAGGAGCCCACCGGGGCAATACTTGAACGAATCTATTACTCGCATGCAGAATCTGCAATGTGTTATGCCTTTAAGCATCCAGTAGAGAAGTTACAAATGCCACGTGAACATCAACATCACCACTGACTCGGAACAGTTCAGGACCAGAAAGAGCCTATGTGAAAAAGAGGTGCACAAACCCATCTTTGTTCCCTTACAGCTTTTCCTGGGTTATTTTTTTGCTCTTCGTTTTCATATACTTCAGTGAAGGATGCTAGAGTTTCATAAAGATCATCTGCTTGAGCAGGAAAAGGCACATCACCAAGCAAGATGGCACTAGCACGAATATCCTGCCCATAAAACCTGATAAAAAAGAAAAGATGCCAGGTATTTGATCATCATTACATTTCAACATCTAGACAAATTCACCTTGTGCAGACGTTCCCCCCGCCTCCTCCCTGTCCCTGCATTTCTCCTACTGATCATCTATTGAGCAATGACAGAACTAGTTGAACGCTGTAAATTTCCAATGATAAGTAATTGTAGCAAACCTGAATACCTACCTACCACCTTATTTCAAAACGATCTTCACCAGCAATATTCTGTTCCTACTCACGTGGTATGCATCAGCTAGACTATTTGAAAGCCAATCACACAGCAAACTGAAGAAACACACACCACTTTTGCAAAACATTGTCATAGATTCCTTAATGATGTACTAAAATTCCTTAATTCATTGTAACCTCAGTTTTATGAATGGAGATAGCTAAAAGTTACTGACATGCTGTCATTAGAATCAGTATTAGTCTTTGCTGATATTAGCAGAACCAAATTTTTCATAAACACAGAACATACAAATGCAAGACACTCAGAGGTTCCTTGGATTTTAAACTTAACAGGCTGCACAAAGGAAGCAGCATTCCATAAACTGGGTATTTTCTCAAAATCAGTGGTCTAAACCAGATTTTTTTTGTTTGTTTCAAGTGGCCTAAAAGAATATTTCTCATTATGCAGTAAATACCTCAATACCTATATTCTACAATATTGTGCTGGGTTTAGATGGCAAGGTTTTGGTAAGGGGTGGGGCGGCAGGGGTGGCTTCTGTGAGAAGATGCCAGAAGCTGCCTCCACGTCAGATACAGGCAGTTCCAGCCAGCTCCAAGAGAGACCCACCACTGGCCAAGACTGAGCCCATCAGCAATGGTAGTAGCACCTCTGTAAAAAAAGGGGTAAAAAAAAGCTACACAACAGCAACTGGGAGAGATGAGTGAGAGTACGTAAGAGAAACAACTCTGCAGACACCAAGGTCAGTGGAGAAGGAGGGGGAGGAGGTGCTCCAGGCGCTGGAGCAGAGATTCCCCTGCAGCCCCTGGTGAAGACCATGTTAAGGCAGGCTGTCCCCTTGCAGCCCATGGAGATTCACAGTGTAGCCGATATCCACCTGCAGCCTGTGGAGGACCCCCTGCCAGAGCAGGTGGATATGCCTGAAGGAGGCTATGACCCCATGGTAAGCCCGTGCTGGAGCAGACTCCTGGCAGGACCTGTGGACCCGTGGAGAGAGGAGCCCACACTGGAGCAGGTTTGCTGGCAGAACACGTAACCCTGTGGGGGACCCATGCTGGAGCAGTCCATTTCTGAAAGACTGCACCTCATGGAAATCATCCACACTGGAGCAGTTTGTGAAGAACTGCAGCCTGTGGGAAGGAGCCATGTTGGAGAAGTTTGTGAAGGACTGTCTCCCATGGGAGGGAGCCCACGCTGGAGCAGGGGAAGAGTGTGAGGAGGAAAGAGTGGCAGAGACAAGGTGTGATGAAGTGACCTCAACCCCCATTCCCATCCTCCTGCGCCGCTCAGTGGCAGGAGGTAGAGTAGCTGGGAATGAAGTTGGGGGGAAGGTGTTTTTGGCTTTTTCATGTGTTCTTTTTTCTCATTATCCTACTCTCTTATTAACTGTCAATAAATTAAATTAATATACCCAAGTTGAGGGGTTTTTTTTGCCCAAGACAGTAATTGGTAAGTGATCTCCCTGCCTTTATCTCAACCCATAAACTTGTCATATTTCTTCTCCTCCCATCTTCCTGAGGAGGAGGAGTGACAGAGCAGCTTGGCTGGCATCTGGTGGCTAGCCAAGGTCAACCTGCCACAGATATATAAACTCTAAATACTCAGCATCATCTCAATACCCGTTGCAAGATGTCTAAATTGAAGAAACCCTTGGCCCTCAAGAAACTCTGAACTCAGCACAGTATGTTCGCACAACAAACTCTTTTTCCAAATTGAATGTGCCCTAGTTCATTTTGTCACTATGCCTTCGCTGAATCTTCTAGATTTGAAGAGAACTTACTTGCGATTTGTTTCTTTCCTTTCAATTAAACAGGTTCCTTCCAGAGATACACCTGCAAACAGTCCTCGAGATTTGCAGTATGTATAGACAGCAGCAGAGCTTCTCAGGGCAACATCCCCTTCTAAGTTCCTAGAAGGAAAAAAATTTTGGTTTACGTTCTTCAATATGGCTTTGCAACATGAATAGCAATGTCTTTTTATTTTAATCCCACCAAAAGTCAGCAAAAGCTTCACTTCCCTCTGTTCTTGCAAACTGTATTGAATATATTCAAGTGGGTCAGACTTGAAATCCTTTTTCAGTTCTTATTTCAGACAGGACCAAGTACAAAGTAATTAAGTTGTTTGATAAGGTTTCCTCTGAATCACAGAGCAATGTTGCCTCATGTGAATGCTCCACGTTATACCTCCTCTTGCATTCCAAAATCTGAAAATGATTAACCCATGTTTGAATCATGTTTTAAAATGATCTGATTATATTTGTGGTGACTTGGAATTCCATTCAATATATCCAAATCGTCCTCGATTTTACGGTGCCTAAAACAGCACAAAATAATTCACGTAAGGCCTTACCAGACCTCAATAGAACTGGAAGATTACAATTTTTGTCTTACACAGGACTACACAATATTTTAGGTTTGAAGATACCTCATCAGTCAGACAGTCTTGCCAACCTCTTGCTCAAAACGGACACAACATCAAATTGAGATCAGGTTACTCTGGGTTTTGTCTAGCCAGTTTTTGAAGATTTCCAAGGACAGTTTCCACACTCTGAGCAACCTGTGTCAGTGCTCAATTATACTCATGTTGAAAATTTTTTTCTCATATCCAGTCAGAATTTTCCTTGTTTTGACTTATGACTACCATCTCTCACTCTCCTGCTATGCACCTCAGTAAAGAATTTGGGTCTATGTTCTTGGTGATCCCCTGTTGGGAATGCAGCCTTTTAGAAGACCTCAAGGTGTTTTCTCCTCCAGGTTAAACAAGCTGAGCTCCCCCAGCCTCATCGTTCAGGTACTCCAAGTCCCTGGCCACCTTTGTAGCTGTTCACTGCACACACTAAAGTTTACAAACTTCTTCCTTGTACTGCAGGGCCAAAACTGGACACAATAATCTAGGTGTAGTCTATGAAGTGCCAAGAAAAGGGGAACAATCACTTCCCTTATCTACTAGTTACAGCTCTGTTGATGCAGCCCCCTACACTGTTCACTGCCTTTTCTGTCAGCATGCTCTGCTGGCTCAGCTTACTGTCCACCAGGACCCCGGCACCTTCTCCTGCCTACATAACTGCAGAGGGTTCATCTAACCTAAGGTGCAGAATTTCACATTTTTCCCTGTTTAATTTCATGAGATTTCCTGTTGGATCCTATCTCTACACTCTCTAAGTCCATTGCTCTGCATGGCAGCCCTACCCCAAAATGTACTGGCTGCACCCCTCATTTGGTGTCATCCACAAACTTGAAGAGGATATTTTGCATCTGCACCTCCAGGTCACTGATAAAAACATCAAGTGGGAGAGGTCCCAGAATAGTCTCATGAGGAATTCCATAGAAACCTAGTTTCTGAGTACAACATGAGTCATTTACCACTATTTTTCAAGCTTAAGGATCCATTTTTCACCTATTTACTAGCCTGTCCCGCCCTGACACGCAGGCCACAATGTCCCAGCTTGGACACAAAGACACTGCAGCACAGCACACTGAACGCCTCTGCAAGGCAGATGACATTCGCTGCCCTCCCCTGATCCACAGATCTCTGTCATCTGTGGAATAGATATCATCTTATCCCTTTTATTTTGTCAGAAAAGATAACACCTCACCAGCAAAAACTTCATCATAAAAGAAAAAGGTCTCAGAAGGCGCATGTTCCATGAGCACTGTTTGAGGCACCTGGGCTTGGTAAGCCTAGAGAAGAGAACCTAACATCAGGGGGAACCTAACAGCAGCCTTCAAGTATCTATGAAAAGGCAATCAAGAATATGAAGCCAGGCTCTTTATAGCAGTGTATGGACATCAACTGGACATAAATTGAAACAAGAAATGTTTTGACTGGATGCAAGGCAAAACTTTTCACCATGAGGACAGCTGAGCAGAGAGCAGGTTGCCCAGAGAGCCTAAGTAGTCTCCATCTTTGGATTTTTTTCAAGACCCAACTGGAATAAAGGCCTGAGCAACTTGATCTGAAGACATAACAGACCTTGCTTTGCGCAGGAGGTTGAAGTAGAGATCTCGTAAGGTCTCTTCCAAGTTAAATTATTCTGTGATTATATCATCTCATCCTTCAAAGTAAGCTGGCTTAACCACTTAAGGTTTAAAAGTAATTATTTGGTGTATTTTTTATTTACTGTCAGGCAGAACCGCGGTGACAGAAAGCACAGGCCCATAGGTTAATGACAATAACAGTTCAGTCAAGCACAGTAGCACCTGTACTCTTTATTGAGTCTAGCCAAGCAGTCTCCTGAAGAAAGAGAATAAATCTCAGAACACTTCCCTTCTAACAATAAATGCCTTTATCAGAGGTAAAAAAAAAGGGCAACAAGCAACTAAAAAGGCATAACACAAGAACAATAAGGTCCAGTCAACATACAGGTTGCCCAGGTTGTTTTGTAACATGTCAAAAAAAGCCACATCAATGTTTATAGTTTTTAAAGCTATCTTCAATATTTAACTCTACCCCACATTTAAATTTACCCCATATTAAGAAAGTATTTTACTCACCTCCCCAGAGGTCCAATTGCCACAGTAAGATTTCCTCCAAGTGTAAGATTCCCTCCTTTGGCGAAAGCCTCTACTGCTCTTTCATGATTCAATATTATCACTAAGTCTGAAACCTACAAAATATCAAATAAAGTACTATGTTTTTTAAGAAGAAAGTTAGAACGGCAAGGGAGAAGTATTTCCTGATTTGCACGAAAACAGGTGGGATTATTGAAGATATTCCCTTCCACAAATGAAAACCACCTCTCTATTTATCAAGGTTTTAATTGAAGTGAGAATTTTTCGTTCTCTCTGAGAATTACTTCTTTTCTTGTAAAGGATTCTTTTGAATGAATTTTCATAACAAAGTTGATTATTTTTCTGCAAGGTATTTTGAAACTAAAAATCCTTTCACCTACTTTTTGACTGATTTTTTCCCAAATGATGATATGGTCAGTATGTGATAAACAACAGTTGTAACAGAAACCTTATTTTAATTCAAAATTTCCTAATTAATTAATTTTTATTTTGTATGTTTTTTGCAAACAATTACAAAGGCATTTTGAGATGTGAAGAGAGATCAGATTAAGAAAATAATTTTGATCCTTCCCTAGTTGAATTAATAACAGGAAGACAGAACTTTACAGTAAACAAAAATTACTGTCCAAACAGTAAACAGCAAAAATGATACAGGTTTTCCTGTTATTGACAAAATTTTATTTTCTTGACAGAAGATTAAGGGTTCAATATGAATTAATATTTAATTTTTAAGACTTGAATATATGAGATGTAGCCAGTTTCTTCAAGAAACTATTAAACCAAATAACTGAAGAGCTAACAAAGTCTTTTTGAGAGATTCAAATGCAAAATGGAAAAAAAAGAAAATCACTATTTTTAAAAGACTTTATTTGTCTGGATTGTGACACAAAATGCACATATCAAAGAACTTCTACTACTATTTAAATCGATGCCTATTACCACCAGTATTGTAAAGCTACAACGGTATTCTACTTAACAAATTTCAATGAAAATCTCCTACAACTCTTTTCCCAATCTACGAAGCATATTAAAGAAGAAAAAAGCCTTTCAAACACACAGAAGATCCTATAAAGATCACTCTATAGCTTACCTGAAAGCTCAGTAAACACACTACATATATTAAAAAAACAATACTGAAACAATCCCAGTTTGTTCAACAGAGTAGATTACACTTTTGTAGCTTACTATGATGGATTATCTTTTCAACAGATAACTTGAATATCCAAGGACTTCCGTGCCTGATCTTTCATCTGATGGACTTGACTGAAAGCCAGGTTCAGAAAAAACTTGCAACTTACCCCAAATTCCAAACAGTGACAGCAGGGAATACAAGAGGAAATACCAGATTATTTGCAAAACAAGGCTGTCCCAGAAGTATCACACACAAGTAAAAGAGGTCTTTGTTATTAGCCCCCTGGTAACCTACACCCCATCGCAAACAAAAGATGGCTGACACGAGTAGTTTCATCCATGGATGAAGAGGAGAATGTCATTCAGGACGCTGCTACCTCATCTTACCCATTAGGAGGATGAATCCATAGCTAAAGCTAAATTAATCCATAGTGAGAAAACCTTCAAGAAAAGTATTTAGATTAATTTTAAAATTGGTCTTTAATTTGAGGTACCAAGTTGTTTCACTTGGAAAAGCATGCAAATACTACAACTTATTTCCTTCTTCTTGTTTAAAACCACTCATAAGCACCACTACAACTATGCCAACTATAATCTCTCCTACAAGAATAAAATTCAACCAATTTCTACAAGGTTTATGATTATATATGACTAAAAGAATGCTGAAATTGGACTCCGGGGTCCTAAGCCACTTAGGTATTTCTGAATAGCATCTCCTCTCTTGAAGAAGTAAGTAAGATTGTGTTATAATAATGCCAGTAAGGAAACAGTATTTTGTAAACTGACTAAAATTTCAAATGAAGGGCACAATATTTCTCAGAAAAAACACTCTCCCAGAAATAGCTTTTGTATTGAAATTATTTGAGTAAGTATCAATAGGAAATGGTTACACTATCTAAAATATCAGATGGAGATGATTAAAGGAAAAGTTTCACAGATTGAATGTGAAAAGTCTGTTTCATTGTCATAAAAGCAAAAAAAACCGCACGCAAGCCCCATAACCAAAACCCAAACCCTGGGGCTCAAACTCAATGTTTTGTAATGCGTTTAGATCCTGCAGTAATGAAAACCAAAGGAAACTCCTTACAAAAACTAATGATTTAGTATTTACAGTGTCCTTTAAAAAGCGCACAGTAATAATGCCTGAGATCACATAGTGAACAATGAGGATACAATAAAATATCGATCCGCTGCTCGTTATGTGAGTGCTGGCTGACTGGCTGTCAGGACAGGGATAGCTGGGTAGTTGTAGGAGACACACTGGGGGCTGGCGTGGACCACCCAGATCAGCTATGCATGGATTCTTCAGAAAAGTAGGACACCTGTAGCAAGAGATCTTGTTGGCAGCATACTATTACTTTGATTTTCTTTGGGAATCATCAGAATGGAAGCTAAACAGAAAGAAAGGAGAAGGACAGGACTGAAGGCTAGGGTGGGAAGGAGGAGGAAAGACAGAAACAAACAAGGGTGAAGCAGCTGTGAGGAAGAAGAGATGGGAAGCAGAGGCAGAGCACTGTCAGGGCTCAGATCAACAGGATTTCTTGGAACATGCTGAGAGTCCCTTACTTTAACCATTTCTGCTGGCTGGAAACTGGCTCATTTTCTGTAGCATTCCTTCAGAGGAGGTACCACCAGCTTTGGTGTTCCCAAACTGAAGGGTGAAGTGGGAAATGCATGAAATATGGTAACGTTAGCTAGACTCCATTTCACTCTACCTTCAATTCTTTTCAGTCTCCTGGCAGATGGAGTCCTTGTGCTCTTTAACAAAGAATTTGATACAGTATAAAGTACAGGATACTTTTAATTAACTCCAATTGGCTTACGGTGAACACTGACAGGAAGCTTTCCATAAGGGAAAAATTCAGTCTGCTCAAAGTGAGAAATCAAGAAAATAGCTGTTATGTCACTTCTTTTCATTTAAATCTCTCCAAGCAATTAGACTGATAGGATCAAACCTCCAATTTTGTTTGTCTTGTATGAATGAATTTTATAATAGCTTTTTTACACAGAAAAATAAATTCTACTATCTCACTAACATTCAGATCTTTGTCAATGCATTTTAATTTCTTGCAAAAGAAGTTACCAGAAAGTATTTCAAATGCAAAATTATACCTCAATTCCAATTTCAAATCCACCACCAACGCCAGCAATTCCTATTGCAGAAGGAGCAGACCAGGCTGTCATGCAAAACAAGACAAATTTACAGATTTTTTACCACACTTTACAGGAAATACTAATTTTATTATTAGAGTTAAAAAACGTTAACAAGTTCTCTATTTAAAACTATGTTAAAAACCACTACAATGAAATCATGTAGCTATGCAGAAAGAAATTTAAGAAATACAAACCCTCACGATCTAAACAAATCTTTGTTACAAATTACTTATCATACAGTTGTCCATAACTGGATATAATTCATTATTCTAATGAGTTTTAAACTATACACTTTTATATTTCATCCTTTTCTACGAAGACACCGAAAGCATTTACATCTGGTCAAAAGTAGGTAAAAAATTTTGGAAACAGCTTTCAATCCAAACATTGTCACCTACTGGCTTGAATCCTCACACATCTTGGGCTTTATGCCATGAAAAGAAATAATGAAGAAAATGTTTGTTTTCTTTTTAATTCTCCCATGAAGTACAAAAGGAAAATAGACACTTACTTCCATTAGGAAGACGAGCTAATACAATTCCACTTCCGCCTCGAGCAGTCACCAAAAATCCCGCCTTGATAACGGACAAAACTGCAAGGCCTTTGGCTTTAGCTATTACATGAGCTGAAACAGCAAATTCATTTATTCAAGATCTTGTAAGAGAATTTCTAGAAGGAGAAAATAAAACTCTATATTTAGCAATTTTGAACACATAAGAGTCAAACAGTTGAAGCAAAAGCTTAAAGAAAACTGGAAAAAAAAGAAAAGCTGAACTGACAATGACACTTACACGCCATAGTCAACCACAAAGCTAGTCACAGGTCACATTAGCCTCCACCCATCTCTACACTGACACAACTGCTTCACCCATCCCAGTTAGCTCGTATAGAATTAGTTTCACGAATATTGTGTGTGAGTACCCTTAGAAAGACAAAGAGACAGTGAATAGTTGACATCCATGTCTCTACAGATTTTTGGAGGAGTCTGAATTTAAATCACAGTGACACACAGCAGCCTAATTAGCTTATATCATTAGCCAGTGTTTGTGGTAAATAAAGTGTCATCATTCTGCAACTCATATTACAGTCCTTCTGGAACACAATAGTTATAAATTCAAAGCCAAAACCAGCAACACAAGATGAAGGAAGATACTAGGAGAAACACAGAATACCAATTGCAAAAACAAAGAGGACAGCAGCAAATAAGAGTGCTTAATCAGTATCAAAGGAGAAATGTATCCTGATCTTTTTCCTTCAACTTACTTTCGTATAGCTAATTCTAATAAACACAGATATTCAAGAACTAGAGCTACTCTTCCAGGTTCTCCCTTAAGAACAGATATTCACAGGGCGAGCATGACGCAGTCCACCCACCCCAGAGAGAAGCCTTCCTGTGCAGATATCCTGTGGTTGTGAACATGCAAAAGATCTCTCCCAGAAAGTAATGTCTGCCTAGAATACAGCAAACCCCTTTACTTCCAAAAGGTTTTCACAAAAGTTATGGCACTCCAGATCTTCATTCCTCTCTAAGTTATGGTCAGTGAAAACAGAGGGAATTGGTAAAGAAGAGCATGACTGCAACACAAGGGAGTGCTGGAGGTTTTAGCTGAATCAAAACATTTTCTTTACTCACGAGGTATGATTTTATCGGGTCCATTTCTGGAAGTTATTTCTGTAAATTCTCGTAATATTTTAGCTGCCTTTTTAGCTTCTGACTTCAGGTTGGAAGGTATAGGGTTATTCACTGTAAAACATGAAAGAAATAAGAAATTATATCTATGGTCAGTTTAGGATAGCTCATATAAAAATAGAACAGTGTAATTTGTATGGGAAAAGTGATTCTTTACAAATAAAGAGTAAACACCACAAATGGGGAAACCGCAAATATAAGAAATGATCTTCTGCATCAGACGCACACTTCGTCCCTGATAGTTGTAATGGAAAATGCCACTTAGGAAGAGCGCACAAGCCCAGTTCTTTTCCGCAATCTGTTCCCCTTGTGCTTCCTCAGAATCCACTGATAACAGCAAGGATGCTGGAGATACATCCTCAGTTGTTCCTGTCAGTATTTATTTATGGGCTTGTTGCATATGAATTTGGCAAACCTGCTGATAATCTTTGCCTCCAGAACTTCTGCAGCAGCAGCTCAGAAATACTTAATCTATTCTAAATTAATCTAGTAGCTACAGTGAATGACTGCTAGTTCAAGTCTCATGAATTCTGGTAAACAACTACTGCTTTCAACTTATCCACTACCTTCATGCTTTTATAGATAGTCACAGCCCCCCAGCCTTCTCCACTCCTTCAGGAGTCTCAGCCTCTCAGTCTCTCCTCAAGGAAGTTGCTCCATCACTCTGCTCACTCTAATTGCTCTTCTCTGTACCACCATCAACTCTGCTGTCCTTCAAACTGGCAACTGTTGACCAATGAACACTAAAAGGTCAACATCTCTTCAGAAGATTTTTCTCTTACAGAGCTAAACTTGCAAGTGTGTTCTGAATGCGAACAAAATTCTCTTTCAGACCAAGAAATTTCCTTTAGTAATCGACTTCCTGTTGAAAGGTTTACCAATATTTTCTCTCCAATGTGATCCAACATAAGCACCTCTGTAGATTTCAGCTGAGGAAAAAGCAGGGACTAGGGACAGATTACGTTTGCTTTATGAAGCTGTAGACTACAGTAGCAAACACAAAAAAATCTTCAAATTTACCCCCCATATCCATGAGATCATAAATTCTACAGAAGAGTGTTGATTCCATTTAGATCTACCAGATCTGCTGTCATTAATCAACTACTGAACAGAATCAAGAATTGTAAGATATTAATATTCTGCAACAGTATAAATACCACTTTATGAATTAATAGTAATGCTTCACCTGTAGATTTGCAAAATGAGGCCTTAGTGTAGATAAAAAGATATGACCTAGTCTCGATTCTCACATCTACTAAAGCCTCTCAAAGCTACGACTTAAATTATTCTTGTTTTCCTGCCTGAACATATCAACACCTACCATTTCCAAGTTCATCAGCATCAAATTGTCTCAGTAATACATAAATACATTGTCAGAGCAAAGATGCACCTAGCCTCATGTCTTGTTCCTGAAAAGAACCAGCGACAGTATTTCAATAAAATTCCACTGTTCTTAAATTCACAAACACATAGAAAAGACTGTGCATAGAGAAACAACTTTCAGTCAAAAGTCGCCAAGTTTTTTAATTGGTGTTCCCTGAACATTCATTCAGCTCTTCTCTCTAGGCAACATTCCCACCCAAAGCCATGAAGGTGAGGACTAAATACATTTTGAGATTAAATCAATGAAACTTGGAGAGCAATTCAGCTCAGACTGAGTGAAACGCCTAGCCGCAAGTCAGCCAAGTTTCTGTCCAGGTTCCATTGACTAGAATAGGAATTACGCCTCTACTTTTCAAAGTGAAGTGTATTCCTCTAGTATGTCCTCCAAGCAAGAAGAAAGATTCCCAGAACAAGAGAGATTTTGACAGATGAGTCTCTGACCTAGCTTCCCCTGTGAAAGCTTGTAGCAACATTTGGCTTTGGTGAAAATGCAGCAGGTATAACATTGGAGAGTTTGAAGTGACAGCAGACATCACAAGGTTGTGCAGAAATATCAGTCTCTCTGGGAACAGAAGGAAATACATGCATAAAATGCAACAGATTGTAAACTGCACTGCGGTAACAGAGAGACATACTAATTCTGTCCTAATCATCCCTTCTGTTTTCAGAAAGTTAAGATGATGGCCAAGTCCCTGGTGTGTGAAACAGTAGGGGAAGGTGAAGTCCTAAACTCTAAGATCTCAGGACTTCAGAAAAAAGCTATTGGCACGGCAATTTTCTTTGACTATTACGGCACTAAAACTGTAAGCCACTGTCATGGTTTAACCCCAGCCAGCAACTAAGCACCATGCCAACTAAGCACCATGCAGCCACTTGCTCACCCTCTACCCCAGCAGGATGGGGGGAAGAGATGTGGAAGGGTAAAAGTGAGAAAACTCGTGGGTTGAGGTAAGAACAGTTTAATAATTGAAATAAAATAACAACAACAACAGTAACAATAATAATAATGATAAACTGTAATGAAAAGGAAAATAACAGAGAGAATAAAATCCAAGAAAAACAAGTGATGCAAATGAAAACAATTGCTCACCACCAACTGACTGATGCCCAGCCGGTCCCTGAGTAGTAGACCCCTGGCCAACCTTCCCCCTAGTTTTATTGCTGAGCATGACGTCCTATGGTATGGAATATCCCTTTGGTCAGTTGGTGTCAGCTGTCCCAGCTGTGTCCCCTCCCAGCTCCTTGTGCACTCCCAGCCAACTCACTGTTGGGGCAGTGTGAGGAGCAGAAAAGACCTTGACTCTGTGTAAGGACTGCTCAGCAATGACTAAAACATCCCTGTGCTATGAACACTGTTTCCAGCACGAGTCCAAAACATAGCCCCAGACTAGCTACTACGAAGAAAATTAATTTTGCCTCATCTGAAACCAGCACAGCCAACTTGCAGGAGTTTTGAACGTGCATTTCTTCCGTGGTTCACCAGGCTGGAACCTGGCCACACGGACACAGCAAGAAGAGAGACCAGCATAGCCCAAACAAAATATGAACAGATAGATTAACAAACTGGGCTGGAGTAAACCTCTCCACTACTTCCGTTGTTTGTACTTGACATTGCATTTTCAAGGTCAGTGGGAAAATATTACCAGGATGTCGTAGGAGAAAAATAGGAAAATTTTTTGCTTTCGTATGGAGATACATTGAGGCAATCACAAAAAGAGTATTGCCACACCATTGTTCTCAAGAAGGCATGAGTAACACACTTTTAGCATATTATAACTTCTAGTTAATATTGTAACACACAGCGCATATTCATTTGTGCAACCAGGTGAACACTTTTGTATGTAGATTTTCACTTAAGATATTTTTTAAGTCTATAAGTCTTGATTTTGGGGAGGGTCACCTACGCAGTCTACACAAGATACACGTTTCTTGGTACTTAATTACTCCTATGCTTCAATAAGATTAAGGTGGAACATATGCTTCACTTTAACTGTGGTAAAATGGACGGTTACACGTCTGACCATGCAGGACTCCCAGCAAAGTGATCAAGACAATGAAAATAAGACATGTGCACACTGGAGATAAAAAAAACACATTACACAAAACAAGCAAAACCAAGCATTATCCACCTTCTAGATTACAGAGAAGTAAAATATACTCCTGTGCTCCTCCCACTCTCCTCTTCCTTATCTTTGCATGCATTCCTTCCCCCCGCTTGCTTCTCTTTCGCCAATCTCAGAATTTGGAGGACCATCTCCAATTCATTCTTCTTACTACTAAAAAGAGAAAAAAAAGCTCATCTTTTAAAAGCATTAGAAAAGAAATCCCTTAGCTAAGTCCACTGAGAAAACATGAGATGTTTTCAGACCTAAGTGTCTACAAACAAGAAGAGATGAGTTAAAAACAAACAAACAAACAAAAAAAAATAACTTTACAGTTTTCATATGCATTTTCAGATTCAGAATTGCTTCAGAAAGATTTGACGGCTACCAGAAAACAGTGTGTGCAAGTTTATGTGCACGTAGGAGTTACTATTTAATTGATGACAATCCAAAGCTGAATTTCATAAGCCAGCAAAAGTAATGCTGTTACTAGCTCACTGTCCCTTCAACTCTCAATACATAATTGGTTTCAAAATCAAGTTTTGGTCTCACCTTGGGGCAGGAGGGAGGATGTCAAAGTAATCCTTTTCAGTGTTTACTTCGAAAGTTTCACAAGCTACCTAGTCTGACTCTATGATTTTCCTACCTGGCTTAATTTTATCCTGGTATTGCTACTTAGGAAGAAATTAGTTAAGAAATATGTTGTAATAAGGATGGTGTTTTTACAAACATGTTGCCCAGAGAGGTGGTAGATGCTTCATCCCTGGAAACTTTCAAGGTTTGGACAGGGATCTGAGCAACCTGGCCTGGTTGAAGAAGTCCCATCTCATTGCAGGGCAGGTCGGACTGGGCGACCTTAAAGGTCCCTTCCAACCCAAACTATTCTATGACTCATCTGCTCTCTGATTCTAAACATTATATTAAACGCAAACTTTTCACAGAAAAATAGCATTACTTGAGCAAATGGAAAATTATGTATTTCCACTCTAATCCCTCTGAAAGGGTATTTTTTGTGCCACATGCAAAGGGGATCCCTGTATTACCAAGGGACAGGGGAGATGGAGAGAGATTCCTCATCTAACTGTACACTGCAACACTAAGCACGAGAATAACCTAACTTCCCATCCTCAAAATAACAGCAGAAACTTCACTTTCTCCCTGTATTATTTGTTTCCTACATCAATATTGCTTCTGCATCCCCTGGGTATCTGCAGGAATACACTCCCTTGCTTTTTCCCCTTCCTGCCATAGACTGAAGCAACGCAGGCTTATTTTTCTGGACTAAGAAAAAGCAGGAAGATTTGACACCACTATTCTGGCAGTTACTTTGCACGGAGCCAGATTTGTGCACTTTCAGAAGCAGGGTAAGGAATGGGTGATACTTCTAAAGCACAGTAGAGATACAGAGGGAAGAAGAGGGAAGGAAAAAAGGAAGAGGTGGAACGCACTGCCAACTGAAGAGCTCAAAGCTGCACCTTGTAGAGAAGGCTTGCAAGTAAAATTACTTAAATCCAGCTTTTAATTTAGACAGCAAGCAGCAGGTATAAAAATTGAAGTGACTTGAATTGGTATGGCACAGAAAGATTTTAATAACGAAGGATGGGATCAACATGCCAGCTGATTAAACACTTTCATTGCTGAAAACCAACACAGTTACTCAAAGTGGCTACCGTATGATTCTTTCCATAGTGTCTCATTTTGAGTTCCTCTACTTACTTCCATAATGTTACATAGATACTAAGGAACTGGCAGGAAGCCTACAGGGATCTTGAGGAACTGATGACTTGTTTAAAAAGAAATCAAAACCACAAACAACAAGCCCACACCCTAACCTTAATTATGTAAAATATGATGCTTGATAAAGCCTGGCTGGACTCCCATTTTGCTAAGATTGCTAGGGCCATATCAAAAGAAATCTAATATTTTTATCACTGTGGAAAGAGGGAGGTTTGACTCTCCTTCCTAGGCCATGCCACACTCAAGATTTTGTTGACAGAATTTAAGATTAAATAAGGACACAGACAAAAATCAACACTAAAATTTAATGGTTAGCTATATAACACAGGTGAGACCTCACTATTACATTTTATTTTAATCAGTTCCATAAAACTTTGTCCAAAGGCAAAGAACATTATGCTTTTTCAGTAAAAAACATAGTAAGTGGAAAATTACACAAATATGTCAAAGACAATTCAAAACTAGTTATTTTTTTTTTTTAAAAAAACAGAAGTACATAGGAGCTTGCACTATTAAATGTTGGTGTCTGTCCCAAAATACGATAGAAATAAAATTACCAAAGATTATGAAAGTTAGAGACAAAATCTTGTTTCTTCTAACTTTGATCACTGTATAAACAGACAAAACCATAAGTGATATTTCTGTGACATCAAAAATGGCTTAAACTTCTGTTCACCTATCAAATTGTCCTCCTCCCCCTCAAGCCTACCTTAGAATTTGAACTGTAGAATTCTGTTCTTAAAAACTGATTTAATATTGCAAGCCTATTGAACAGATGTTACAGAAATATCTGCTTTTTAATAAAATACTGTATGAAATAAGCAGAAGTTCCACGTTCAGTTTACCCCTTCAATAACATAAGGAATAATCCTGTAGCACTGTCTTCACTATTAGCTTTTAAAGTATGCATATATAATTGTCTGCTTTGTATTCAAGTAATGCTCAGGAAAGAGGTAACTAGGTGCAATAAGACAATAATATCTATCAGGAGGATATACTGACTGATGGATTTGGAATGCCATGACCAGTGAATGCTCAGCTGGGAGCAAGCTTCATTTGCACTCCTGCTTGTTGTTGAAAGGAAAAGATATTGAGCATATGTGAGTCAGCAACACAAACCCCATGGGGGAATATCACACCAAAATTGATTAACTGCTTAATTTGTAAGCTGATGAGGCAAGTGCGTCAGCCTCTAATTTACATTCTGACTAACAGTAATAATGTGTTGGCTGAACATTTGGTGAAATTATCTGAGCAAGGTGTAATAAAGAATAAATAAAGCCTTTTTACTTAAAAGCTATAACTAATTCTGATATAATCCAAATTCTGCTGAATATGAACAGATGAAATAAAGCATGGTGGCATTACGAGAACCTTAACATCAAAAGTACAGCTTCAAAGGAGATTGACGACAAAGTGGAGACAAAGCCTTACATGCAGATTTCATACATATGTTGCCCATGTATGTGTGAGCTTTGAAGTATTTGGTGGAAGGTGGTTTTGAGTTTTTTTGGTTACCAAAAAGATGAAAAAAACCAATAGCAAATACCTTCTACGAACCTCAGACAGTAATTCAGTCTTCACTTTCAGTTCACTAAAAAGCTCAGAAACAGCATAAGAATACATTAAAGCATAGCTAATTTGCAAATACTCGTGGTCATAGGAGCAACATCAATCCTAAAAAGCTTGTATGAACAGAGAACATTCAAAGTTATGATTAAGAACAGTCATAAACATGAGAACTAGCATAGTCACGAAAGGTTAAAGAAGAACATCTAATGGGAAAGAGAAACCTGAAAAGCAAGAAAGAGCAGTGTTGGAGAGGAGCCTGAACAAGAGATTTCAAGTCAGCCTTACAATTAAAGTGTTGAATGTAATTTTGGTTTCACAAATATGTAACATCATGGTACTGTTGTAGCCAGCTCCAGCCCTGGTATTCATCTGATATTTGGAACACACAGAATGGCAGGTGTTGGAAGGGACCTCTAGAGATAATCCCTCCTGCCAAAGCAGGTTCACGTAGAGCAGGCTGGACAGGAACACATCCAGGCGGGTTTTGAATACCTCCAAAGAAGGAGACTTCACAGCCTCTCTAGTCAGCCTGTTCCAGTGCTCTGGCACCCTCAAAGGAAACAAGTTTCTCCTTATGTTCAGACAGAACTTCCTGTGTTCCAGTTTGTGCCCATTGACCCTTGTCCTGTCACTGGGCACCACTGAAAATAGTCTGGCCCCATCTCCTTGACACCAGCCCTTTAGGTCTTTATAAGCATTGATGAGATCCCCTCACAGTCTTCTCTTCTCCAAGCTAAACAGACCCAGGTCTCTCAGCCTTTCTTCATAAGAGAGATGCTCCATTCCCTTGATCATCTTTGTAGCCCTCCACTGGACTCTCTCCAGTAGTTCCTTGTATTTCTTGAACTGAGAAGCCCAGAACTGGACACAGTACTTCAGATGTGGCCTCACCGGGGCAGAGCAGAGTGGGAGGATGACCTCCCTCGACCTGCTGGCCATCCTCTTTTTAAAGCACCCCAGGAGACCATTGGCCGCCTCGGTGGCCACAAGGGCACATTGCTGCCTCATGGTGAACTTGTCCACCAAGACTCCTAGGTCCCTCTCTGCAGAGTTGCTCTCCAGCAGGTCAGCCCCTAACCTGTACTGGTGCATGGGGTTATACCTCCCCAGGTGCAGGACCCTCTACTTGCCCTTGTTGAACTTCATTAGGCTCCCCTCCACCCAACTCTCCAGCCTGTCCAGGTCTCGCTCAGTGGTGGCACAGCCTTCTGGTGCGTCAGCCACTCCTCCCAGTTTTATATCATCAGCAAACTTGCTGAGGGTACACTCTGTCCCCTCATCCAGGTCACTGATGAATATGTTGAACAAGACCGGACCCAGTACTGACCCCTGGGGAACACCCCTAGCTACAGGCCTCCAACTAGACTCTGCGCTGCTGATCACAATCCTCTGAGCTCTGCCATTCAGCTGGTTCTCAATCCATCTCACTGTCCACAGTAAGACAGTGTCAAAAGCCTCAAGGTAGACAACATCCACTGCCCTCCCCTCATCTAACCAGCCAGTCACGCCATCACAGAAGGCTATCAGATTGGTCAAGCATGATTTCCTCTTGGTGAATCCATCTTGACCACTCCCAATAACCTTTTTTTCCTCCACATGCTTAGAGATGACATCCAGAATGAGCTTTGCAGGGATGGAGGTGAGGCTGACTGGCCTGTAGTTTCCTGGGTCCCCCTTCTTGCCCTTTTTGAAGACTGAAGTGACATTGCCTTTCCTCCAGTCCTCAGGCACCTCTCCTGTTCCTAGAACAGCACGCAAGACGTGCATCATAAGCATTTTGTCTAACCACAAGAAAAAGTGAGGCAATATAGAGCAGTGGATAACAAGCAGCAGACTATGTTAAACATGTCTCCATCAGTCTTCCTCCATTTACTACTTCCAACACTTGAAGCCAATGGTAGGCAGCAAAGCAGCCACGCCAAGGAAATGTCAAGAAAAGATCTGTGGAGTCCAAGGAAACAGTGGCAGAAGTTGAAAAGGAACCTAGAGGAAAAAGATCAAATAAAATAACCACTCCCCGTTAGTTGAAACCTGGCAGACTTCTGTTGTCAGAACCCAAGTTCCTTACTCCTGGTTTTGGAGGCAACAGCAACAAGCAGGTATTGTTTCCTCAAGACTCCAAGGAGCATGAAAGAGAAAAGCCTTAGAACAGGCAGTCTGATCATGAAAGCTTCAGAATGTGCACTAATGGTATGGCAAAAAGGAGTCTAGGAAAGCAGCAGCAGGGAATGAGAAAGTAGCAATTACTGACACAGGTTTGTGCCAATTGTCTATGTTGTACAATTCTGATGGAGGCACCTTGAAAACAGCAAGTGAGTCAGAAGACAACAGAAAATACATCAGTGTGAGGCAATGGAAGCAAAGTCAAAACGGAGAAAACAGGGTGTCTCTGTACAGTGAAGACTTACACAAATCTCATGTATTTCTACCATGCTCCTCATCACCTGGATTCCTGAAATTTTATTAACTTTCGCACAATACAGTTCCTCAACAAGCTCAGTGTGAGTAGTTAGTGCTACGTCAGAGACAGTAAGAGTTATGGCAGGGTACAAGCACTGCAGCAGGAACTAAGCTGAGCTGCACTGGTAGACTAAACGTGTGCTTTCACAACCTTATAGGTTTTTGTACTTTGAATTAACGTAACTACTCTCTCCTCCATTCCCAGCCTAGGTAACAAGAAGTTTACTGCACGGTACTGCATTAAGCTGGCGCTGGTAGGGGTGGCGGAGGGAGAACAGAGGAGAAAGGTCCACAGAACCTGCAGAAAACAAGGAGTTGGAAGTATTTTAATGTTTACCTAAAACAGATGGAAATATAAGAACAATCAGATTTTTCCTCCCAAACACTGCATTGGAAAGAAGTGAAACAGTGCTTAGAAGTAAAGCTGAAAATCAACCCCCCCCACTCTTATCCACGTTAAAACCAGCATGTCTTATCTTGTTTCACCTGCAATAACCTGTTAAAGTCAGCCATTGATGACAGCTTGTACACAGGAAAACCCTCATGAGCATAATAAAGTTACAACTAAATTCAGCCTTCAAGAGCTCAAATATGAAAAAGGAATGTCATAACAGAAGACAGCACCTTTTCTAAAAGGAAAATAGCCCAACAATTTTTCCTCAAGGAGCAGAATCTCACAGACATTTCTATCATTACATAAAGCTTAGATATTTACAGGTTTTTTTTAATTGAATTGGGGAGAGGGATATAAAAAGAAATAATCCTTGAATTTACGAAGCTTACATTCACAAAATTACATACATATATTTAAATCACAGTAATTTGGGGGGGCGACGACAAATGCCATCTTAAAGATTAGTACTTCTGAAAACCTGTATAGAATCTTTCATTGCACCTGTATGCTTATTCCAAGACAGCTAAGAAGTCAGACAACAACGATGAGAAACACAGTAATCTACATTTGGATTTTGGTATGCAAATACACAGTACAAAGTCAAACCAAAACCTACAGAATCACAAGTCTCTACTCACAAAAGAGCCACTTCAAACACAGAAGCCTTTCCATTGATAGAAAGGAAGTAATGGAGACAGAGAGCAGATTCCTTCCTTTGTTCTTGTCTCTGTAAGCCTTTGTTTTCTGTGGGGTTTTTTGTTTGTTATTATTTTGTTTTGTTTTTCCTTTTTAATGTATTACTGTGACTTATAGAAATCAAACTACCTCTGGAGATAAGTTCATTATTATTGGAAATATGTAACTCTGGTAACTCCAAACCCAGAGAGAGAAACTGCCCCAGCCTCAACCTGCACTTGTACTACTTTTACTATTAGACAGTGTTCCAAGGCAAACTGCTCTTTGCAGACTAACTTTGATATAGGGCTTTCTGCTATGAGGTTTTTTAAAGGAGAAAATTTATCCTTCCTGGTCAAGTTTTTAGGCTGTTGTCCTCTAAGCACAGGGATTTTGTAAACTCAAGCTTACAGAGATATGAACTGAGATGCTAGCTGATAACCTTTCTGAAAGCAAAGCAAAATTTATTTGAAATGCAGTAATTACATAAAATAACACATCCAAAAATAACCTCAGCTTTTGCACAGGCTATCTGAATAAATTAAATTGTATGAAATGGGATAAAAGTACTTATGCCTGTTAGCTATGTCATTGTGAGTACTGTCATGTATAGTGTCCAAAAGCATACAAGGTTTTTGGTCAGCTGCTAGTGTTGACAAGCTGCCTTTTCAGATTTTGCTACCAATTATGTATGTATTTCTAGACAAAGGGATCTCAATTATTTTTCATATGGAATATCCATTTTGTTAATGCTAAAAAAACCCTACAACATGGAAAATCCCCGTGCCTACAGGTTCACTGTGTGCATATTTTTTATTATTTTTCTCAACAAAGATGAAAGGACTTAACTAATCCAAACACAAAGAGTATCACTTGGTAACTTGATGGGATATCAGTCCTCAATCCCAGTTTGAATTAACTATTTCCTTGAGAAAAGTCAAGGAATTTTAAAAAAAACAACCTATAACACACATTATCAAAAGCATTTGATGAGCTAGGATCCCAGCAGTTTTTGTACTGAAGTCAGGTTGGAGGAAATTCAAATTAGAGATGCTGAATTTCCTCTCATCTCCTAGAAGGATGAACTTTCTGATGAGAGCTGGAACATATGAGGGTAAAATAATACAGACATAACTAACAAGACACTTTAAAGAAAAATGTGTTCCCTTTGTACATGCAAGATGTTTCAACTAAGTGATGTCTTCTTATTTCTAAGGAACTGTGGCACGTGAAGATAGTCGCTAACTGCCTGAGGCGCAGCTGAATCAGAGGATTTGTTCCAAAAAGCACATCAGACATCTGCTCAGCTGCACAGAAGGCAGAGCAGTGGAACACCTGTAGCTAAAAGTCTTCAAAAATCCTTGTTACTTTTAACAATTACAAGAATGCTAAAATCCTGAATCCACAGTTCTACAACTGAGTTGAAGCCTTTGCACTTGGAGAGAGGATAAACACAACAGGCATGGGGAAGAAAAAAAATAATCACTCAGTTTGTACAAAAATAATCAGAAAACGGCATTTTCAAGAATACAGACAGTGGTAGGCTCTACAATACGCACCAAAGGCGGAGTTACCCTGGGAGTTGCCTCAGACTAACAAGTGAACTCTTCCAAGAACTTGTATGAGAATTGCAGGCTTTTGCTCAAAACACGCCACCACACCTATCCACTCTGCCAGCCAAGCCTTGGGAAACTGTCTACTTGAAAATCTTTTAGCAAGTCTTTCGTATACACTTGTAATATGTTTGATGTGTAAACAGTTGGTACCAAAGGGGTTGGGTGCTGCCCACCAAGCAAGATAAGTAGCCTGACCGAAGCTAAGTCAGAGCTAGGAAATTCAGTTCTGCCTGTCTCTCCTCACGTTAATACAAGAGTTGGTATGATATGTGAAATTTAGACATAGGGGTAAGGGAAAAATCCCAAAGGGAATCCCAGCTTTGGTTTGCTAACTCTACTTTAATCACAAAGGATATACTTTAAGGCAATCCAAGCAGGTAAACAAATACATTAACCTTTAAACAAAAAAGCTTCAAGTAAAACAAAGCTGTGCTTTTCTGAAAAAAAAAAATCCTAAAAACCTTCTTGTTTATTTTCTCACTGGGGACAGAAGCATAGAGAGAACAAAAATGTGACAGACGACAACCCCAGTGTGCACTACCCAATAGCCTCATATGCTATAATAATAACCTACATGAAAAAAAATATATTTGGGTACCTTAACAAAACACAGAAAATATTTAACACTTCTATCAGTAAAAATGTCACCAACATTCTGACCCTCTTATTTCCCCATTTCACACATGTCCCAATTCCCTACGTGCACCTGTAAAATCTAAGAAGTTACTAATTCCCACAATGAATTAATTTCTACAATTAATCATACAAGAAATATTTCTTCAAACTAAAAGGAATAAACACTAAAAAAAAAAAGAGTACTTGATATTTATTAATCGAGAGTTCGAAGAGCTCTACCTAAGCTCTTAGATTGTCTTTGTCGCAATAGCATTTCTCTCCCACTAAGTCATACAGCCTATTCTTCACAGCAGCCTTGCATTACAGGCTCTTTTACAACAATGTAATGGATGTTTAAAAAAATCCCCAAATATAGGGACCTTGTTACATCAGAAATAGTAATTCTTAGTGATAAGAAACCATGATACAAGAACGTGTTTTGTGAATTCTGTTACAGTTCATTTCAAAAGTATGAAGTTGACATCAACTGAAGAAGGTACAGACTGTGACTGTCTCCCACTACTGAGGGCTGAGAAGGCAGAACAAGGTTTAAGATAACCATCCTCCACGCTCCCCTCCCCAAGACACAGAAACATGAAATAGTTGATCTCAAGGTTAGAGCTAGGCACACCTACATGTTACACACACAAATACAAACGCTGAGTTTTATATGAACTGTGGAATATCCAAGACAACTTCTATATACAGCTTCACTTTCCACCGACCCACAGATGCAGAAAGGTGGTGCTGGTGAATCTATTTCCTATACTGACACCTCAAGGCACTCCAGTTGATAGAAAGCAGGAATGAAGGCACTCTACACTGCTCAGGTGATATAACATGGCAGAGCTACACGCGAGAATTACACAACCGACTCATCTGGCCCCCCTCTCCATCACCGAGGCCTCATCTGATAACTGAGCAGCACCACCGACCCCTCTGGCTCCACCACGTTGCACTCCTGGCCCCTGCAAGCAGACCCCTGCGACAGCAGAGTGCTGAAGCACATAAGGAGGCAAACGCTGGATAGAGAATCAATGTTTCTGACTAGCTGTCATTTCCCCTGCAAAGTAAAATAATTAAATATAAAAAAATGCAGTCATAAACCAGCATTTACAATAAAAGTGATGTATGCAGGCCAGCACATGAAGTTGCATAAAAGGAAACGTATCCCATTACACAGAAAACACGTTACATATAAGCTTTGCAGGTTATAACGATTAACTAGTCATCACTTTCATTTCAAAGTCACAGATCTGGCACAAAATTTAGAATCTGGCATTTTTATTTAACTTCAAAAGTACCAATTTTTGACGGCATAACAAGGCAAACAAATCTTAAAAGCAGCAGAGGAATCCAGTCCCGGCCACACCCCGCCACTGCAGGGCCGGCAGCCAGCCTTACAAAACCCAGCCAGGTTTTGTACACGGGATATCCCAACAGATGAAGCCAGATTAAAAAAAGAAAAAAAAGAAAAAAAAAGGAAAAAATACTCAAGCTTTTCTAGAAAACGAAGAGTGCACGTGCTCAACTTTGCCAGCAGCCTGGTGAGGCCAGTGCCATATTCGACGCGTCTTAAATTTCTACTTGGAGGATGCACTATTCGCACAACATAGGGCAAGAAGGAAAAATTATTGGGAAAACTAAGCGTGTAAGAGCACCGTAAGCTTGGTTTAGGGCGGGGTCTGACCGGCTCTGCTCGGCGGGGACCCGCGGGGCAGCAGCCCCAGCGGCCCACCGACGGCTGACCGGCCTCCTGGCTCCCCTGTGCCCTCCTGGTGGACCACAGGGGAGATGGGCGGCTTCCTCACCCCCCGCCATGCCCGCCCCAGCGGCTCGCCGGACAGACGGCCGCCCACCCGGGGGGAGGAGGCGGCGGGCAGGACGGAGCAGCCGTCCCCTCAGCGGGGGAAGCCCACCGCTGCAGTTCGCCCGCTGTGGAGCCCACCTGCCCCCCACGGGGATACTCACTCCTGCCCGGGCTAGGGCTGCCTCGCCTCGCCTCGCCTCGCTTCCCTTCTCCTCGCCGCCGCCGCACTGGGCCGGGCCCGGGCGGCCCCGCCGAGCCGCGCACCTGCCTCAGGTGAGGCGGGCGGGGCCGAGGCGGCCGCCAACCGCCTGCTCGCCCGCCTGCCGCCCCGTGTCCTGTCCCATCCCGTCCCGTCCGTCTTCCCGCCCACACAGTCCACACATCGTGCTTAGCAGGGGTTCACCGTTCACCCCCTTTTTTTTTTTTTTTTTTCTCAAATCAGGCAAAAATTGTAGCCGACTGTAACGGCCGGTGCCGTAAAGCAAGGCGCAGTCGGCGCGACAGGCGGGAAGGCCCCTTTGCTAGGTGGCTGGCCAACCCCAAGCGAAGATGGCGGCGGGGGAGGCGAAGTCGGTGCTGTTCGTGTGCCTGGGTGAGCAGGGCGAGGGGAGAGGCGGGTCTTCTCCCGTCGCTCTTCGGTCAGGGGCACCGGGCGGGGGTGCGGGGAGAGCGGCGGGGCGGGGCGGGGGGCGCTGCCGAGGGAGCGGTGCCGGGGGAGCGGTGCCGGCCGGCGGGGCTGCGGTTAGGCCCGACCTAGTGACCGCAGATAGAGGGTGGCTCTGCCTCCTGGGGGAGGGCCGGAGTGGTGTCTGAGAAGGGAAGCAGAAAGCAGTATCCATCCCCTTCCCTGTCTTTGTGGTAAGTCGGAGTAATCAGTAGGAAATGACACCTGAAATCCAGCATTGAGAAAGGCGAAGGTTGTCTGTGGGGAAGAGCAGCTCCTCAGTAAACATAAATCACTGAAGGGTATTAACTCCTCAAGGGCAGCCCTAGGGGGTGGTCGTCAGTAGCTTTTTGAAACGGGCTGCCCGGTGCTCAGCTTCCAGAGCAGCAAGGAGGGAAGGGGTACCGTCCAGCCGGGGTCCTGGCTCGCTCTGGCCGCCGCCGTGGCTCCTGGAGGCGCCGCCTGGCACCGGCGGGAATAGGGATGGAGAAAACGATTGGCGTCAGTGGAGAGCGGTCTCTGTAAGAAGAGGGAAAAGATGTTAGGGCTTTAAGTAAAGAAGAGAACTTGGTGGAAGTGCTTTTGATATATGAAATTATGGCCATCATGGAAAGGAATGGAAAGAATAAGGCTTTTTTGAAGGGTTACCTAAATGAAGAATTAGGAATTTATTCTTTTTTTTAAGAAAAGGTATTCTATGTGTTTAAATCATGGATCTCATGTGACAAGAAGTCATGGAAAACAGAAATGTAAATGTGATCAGAAAGGGTTTGGATGCTTTCTTGAAGCTTAAAGACGATTCATTACTGATAAGCAATATGATTTTCTGCATGTTCACAACCAACAAATTGCAAACCTGACTACATAGATTACAGGACTGTGTCCCATTTTGCGCATACTTTCTCTAAACATCTGCTTCTGCTCCCTTTTGGGAATAACAAGCTACGTGGCTCTTTACTCTGTTCTGGGAGGGCTTTTAACATTATCTGCTGCCTAGCCTTATAATCTTAACTATGTTCTGAGAGTTGATCCCTGTGAATCCCTGGCGTTTTGCCAGTTTTGTTACAAAACCATTGGTTAATGTGTTGTTGGTTTGTCGGGTTTTTTGCTATCTGCTTTTCTGTTGTAACAGGAGAAATGCAGATTAATTGAATAACAAAACAAGAGTTTAATTCTGTGAAATATGTTCTGATGTTTACCTTAAAGTAAAATCAGCTCCTAATACTAATTTAGGGAGAACACCCTTTAGTAAGGGATTATCAGTTGCCATATGTTTGGGAGCCAGTGGCATAGACAAAATTTTTGTATAAAAACACCTAAGTAATATGCATCCTTCTTTCCAAACAACATATTTTAAAGGCATCAGTAGTCTTTACAAAACGATTAATACGTATGGGTCTGAAGCCTGTGATGGTGATTTGCGCTGTAACAAGTTGCTAATCCAGCTGAGTCTCTGAGGAACAGTTGTTAGTGGAAGATAATATAATAATTGAGGTATGAAGTGAAATTATTAATACTAAACTTGAGTAAAGGGTGAACAAGTCAGGACCAATGTTAATGGCATGGATTTTTTAAAATGTTGTAAATAGCTTTTAAATTTCTTCTTCTATGCTACTGGGTTATAAAAAAATAACCATAATAGTATGTGACGTGTGACATAAAATCTAATTGATGTGACAAGCACTGCTTTTTTCCAGTCAAATATATGCTCTTTTCAGTTAAGTTTTGAAGGCAACTTCCTGCCTGAAGTTTCCTTAATTTTTTTTGCTAGTCTTGAAGAGTGATACTTATGGTTTGATAGATTTTTTTTCTTCCTAAATTTTATTAGAAATAATACCTATGGTTATTGCTGAAAAGAGTACTAAACAGATTTCTGTAACATTTATCTGTAGTATTCTGTGATGGTTAATGAAGCACGTTAATTCTGAAATCTACCACATTCAGTGAGAGCTGAAGTACAAGCCCCAGAAGTAAAAGCCTTAATGAAAAGTTACATTTTCTTTCTATGTTATTTTGAAAGAAACCTATTACGTAAGTATCTGTTGACTGTATTCTTTGGTTGTGATGAGATAAGCAGATATTCATCACACAACAAAATACAGTCTAGTTCATGTGCATCGCTAAGTTAATGAGAAGGGTTCCTCATCACTGAGAAATAAATGAAGCACCCAGGAACATTATGTAATTACAGTATATGAAAAGGCACTGGGAAAGAATTTTTTTTTCATTTAAGGCATAGAAGTAATTAAAATGGGAGGTGAACCAAAATGCTGTTTGCTCTTTTTGCACTTATGTAGCTCATCTAATTAATGGTAGAGTTTCAGAAATGAGCTTGTTATGATGCTGTGTTACATAAATCAACCTCTTTCTCTCTGATGGCTTGTCCACTATAACGTAACAAGCTGCATGGGCATCTTAGACCAGTAAGCCAGTGCCTGGTCTCCTCTGTGTGTGGAGGAATAGTTGTAAGACAGGTGAACAGTAAACAAGTAGGTTTTGGCTAGGTCCTTTGAAAATCGATGCTTGTTGCGAACCACTGAGTGTAAGTATTGCCATCAGAGTTCTAGGCTGCATAAAATAATTTCTAAAATGACAATTAATTTATTGGGTATGAAGAAATTAGATTGCAGTTACAGAGAGATTTGAGTTTCCTAGTTCAGTTGTCACAATCCATTATATGCGTTTAGATATAGCCAGATACAAGGTTTCATGGGGCAAAATGCCATTTATAGCTGCAGAATGGAAAAGCAATAGGTTGTATGAGACATCGAAGAAGTCATGGAAAACAGCTGCTGTAATGAAGTTTCTTAGCAAGCTGATGAAAAGAAATAATACTATTTTTTGGATAAAGAAGAGCATGTTAGATAAATGTAAGGAAAATACCTTTCTTTTGTGCAGCATTGATAAGATATCTGAAGAATACAATGCCTTATTTAAACTCTGTTTCAGAATGATGCAGAAGTACTAGAGTTGAAAGCACAGTTGTAAAATCGATTTTGGAATTGGAAAATAAGATTAAGATGTATGCTTAAAAATGTTAAGAGTCTGATTGTTGTGAGTGGGTCCTTATGTGTTGAAAACTTTTATTTTTACTGGGTAACCTTTAGGTTGCTGAGAAAAGCATAATGTTCCAGTGGTTGATAACTCAGTATAATTAATCTTCCTGCAGGGAAAGATTTTTAAAGGGTGAACTTTCATCTGATTAGCTGATGGTTTGACCATTGTGAATCCTGGCAAGTCATATTGCTATTGACATGGATTACATTGACTAAGCTTTGATTGGCTAGGGACCAGTCAAAAAAATCTAATCCTCCCGTAGACATCCCCATTTAGATATCTTGAGCCAAAATTGAGTTCCGCTTAGAAAAATATATATATACCACACAGACACATGGTAATATTCAGTTTCTGAGAGAAATCCCACTGTGTGTTAGAAGTAGGGAGGATGTATGGAAGTTAGATGATGTCATTTAGGTAGCTATATACTGAAAAGTTTATCTGAAAGAGTGTAAGTATTCAATGAAATTGATTGTGAATGGAAAGGCCGGGGAATTTGGACTAAAATTGGAGCCTTGAATGGTGCCTTACAAAGCTAATTGAATGCTGAGTGTGACAAGATAGACTTAACTGAGAAGAACTAGGAATCATGATGAAGTTCAGACAGACAGGAATTTGAGTACAGAATGGAACAGAGTGAGCAGAAAGTTTTAAACACTTGCTTATGAAGGGGACCTGGTGGATGATGTAAATGATACTGGGAAGCAGTATTACAGTCACTCAGATGAACTGACTATGCATGGAAAGGTAAGTAGAGTTAAGCAGGTTTTTAAATGTGAGAGGATGAAAGCTAGTAAAACTTCTGTTACAAACAGCAGACAGAAAAACAAACGAAGAGAAAAGCATCTGTTTGCATTTGGGGAAGGTCTGAAGGAGTTAGAGAGCTGAATAAGGAGCAATGAAGATATAAAAACAGTTGAGAGAAGAGATGGTCAGATCAACGGTACCTAGAGATGAGCTATGGACCTGAGCATGAAATGGCTTCAAGTTGTCTTTCCTGTCAGTAGAAATAACACTTCCATTTCTGTATGAGAACGGGTCAAAGATTAATGCACAGACTGGAGTAAGAGCTCTAAAAATTAAGCATTGGCTTGGAAACTGTCAGTGGAATCCTTGTCCCTAGAAAATGAGTGAGAAAGCATGACTCCGTGGAAGTGATCAACAAATCATTCCAGTACTGATTCTGTGACTGAAATGTAAGTCTCTTATCCTTGAATCATAATATTTTGAGGTGTATGTAGGATTTATTTCAATGGGCAGACTCTATCTGGGTACCTTGGGTTCTATTTTTCTATGATTGAAAATGTCACTACGACTTAAAAAGCATGACATCTAAAAAATTAAGGGAGAAGGTGGAGATTCGAGAATTTTAATACTTTTATCTTGTACATAAAAAAAGCATGATCAGACCAGTCAGAAATACAACAAAGGAGAAAGGAATACCAGAGGAGGATAGGTAACAGAGATGAAGTGTAGATTACGTTTAAGGAAAATAGGATTAAGTCCAGGGAGGAAGGAAATCTCCCTATGAATCTTTTTGTGAGATTTCCCCCTTTGTTCCCCAGTTATGGCTGTCAATCCGTAATTTAGGAAATGCTGCGCATCTGTGAGGAATGTCGACAAAGCCTAGAAAGACAGATGTGGGATGTAAAACTGGATATGAAATGGATAGAAATTATAGTGGGAAAGGGATGATGGCTGGAACGCAAGCATTGAAGTTTGTGTGTGTCAGTGAGATAAGACAGGGCTTTACGTTAATGATGAGATGAATGATAACAGTCGCAAGGAGGAGCCTGGCTAAACAGAGTTGGTTAGGATGAAAATAATATTGCAGAGTATGTGGAGGAAAGGCTTGTATTAACTCAGATTCTGTCCATAGTCCCCAAGAATAGATTTGAATGGTGACGGCAGTTCTGTAATTGTGTTAATGCTGCCAGTAATATCTGGAATGTGTCATCATGGAAGACATTAATTTTTAAGTCATAAACTAGGTTAGGGTTTGTTTCAAAAATTTTATAACTGCAGTTTTTAGTTATTTCTAGAAGTGGTAGTTAATATATTTAATCAGTCAGTGATCACGGTGCCATTCATTATGATATTTGATATGGTATCATCAAAGATGATATTTATGGCTTTTATTTTAAGTAGTGAGCAGGATATGGAAGAGTGAAAATTTGTAACAAGTCATTCAATCTAGGTAAAGCAGAAGGTTAAATAAATAGAAAAAACCATGAAGGATTTATTTCAAAAGTACCATTTTGAAATTCTGGGAGCTAGTTGATGATTTAGTAGGACCAAAAGTATTAATCATTGTTTACTACTGAAATTTTGAGTGTAGTAATGAAGCTTCCTGTTCATGCACAATGGCGTGGGATCATTCATGTGGAGGAAAAATATTATACAGGAAGAAGTGGATGGCCTCAACAGCTGCTGTAATGGAAACAGAATTTAATAGTTTAGAAAGAAGACTTAAAGGTCACCTGTGTGAAACAACAGAGGAGGAGAGGGAATAGACAAATGAGAAGCAGGGGATTATGATCGCAAATTTGATACCTCTGAAGGAGTCAAATGTGATTGTGGAAGTTATCAAAGGTTATTTTCAAAAGAGCTAAGTAAATATTTCAAACATTTTTTAATAAAAAAGGTTGGTAAAAACTTTCGCTGCAGTGTAGCCTGTGGTTTTATTTGTCCGTATTCAAGAAAAATAAATTTGAATTAGAGCAAGTGAAGAGTTAGCTTAACTGGAGTGATTAAGGGTCAGCTAATTTCATGAGGAGACCGAGAACTTGGTTTGTTTAGTTTAGCACAGCTATGCTTGACAAGGGTTCTGTATCTGTTGAAGGAAAGAAAGGTTTTTAAGACAGTGATGTTAAACAAGATCAGATGAGCATAGACTTCCAAGAGTAATTATTAAGTGGGAATTGGAAGTTTTCAGGCTATTACAGGAAATAAGTAGCTGAAATAGGCTTTTAGGATAGATGATGCTTTTTAAAAGAGAGCTTGATGTGTTTGTAAAAGAAGTGATGTTGTATATGCCTGCAATATCAAAGGATTGGGCTCATTGATTATAGAGGTTCTCTTCTGTCTTATGCTGTATGTTACCATGTTCCCTCTGTTTCCTATTAAAATTATATTGCTTAATGCTTAATTCATTTACTCAATTAAAGAAGTGAGATTTACTTTCTAATTTATTACCATATTCTGTCACATTTTTACAATGCATAAGTACTAACCTGTTTTCTCAGTTACTTTAAATAAAACTAACTTTTTCCTGTTTTATTTTTATTCCAAGACTGATTTAATGTCTCTGCTTGGAATAAACTAGTTCATGCAAAGGAAATAGTATGCGTTCTCCTGGAACAACATCTGCCTTCAAAATTCACATAATGTTTCAGCAAGAACAGTTTCTCAATGTTTAGCCAGTTTCTTTTGCCCATTTAATGATTTGATGTTCTCTAAAACTTTGATAGCAAATTTGTATTACTTCAGTGGTTTGCTTCCCACTTAGTTTGTGGTTTTTTTTTTTCATAGTTGGCGTGATTGACAGCAAGTTATTAAATGTCCAGGTCATAGCAGCTTCTTTCTCTTTAGCAGTGAAGCTTCTACCTTGATATTTTCTTTGAAAATATAGGCATGAAAATGAGTCTTAGTCCCTGATTTGAAAATTTCTTTTTGCTTCCAGAAATTTAGCTTTGTTCATGGGCATTTCATTTTTATGCTGTTTGAGATTTGGAAAGAATTTAGTCAGTAGAAGAAGAGTGACTTATTCAAAGGTATAGAAATGAGTGCTGCCATTTGTGGTATTTTATACTTACCTGCTCAAAAGTCAGAGATGAGCAAAGTCATGTGTTCTCTCTGATGGAAAGTGAAGATTTGTTTGTATGATTTATTGTGCATTTGAGTGACATATCAAATACTATGAATATCTATCTAGTACTCAGAATTTCTGAAGGATGAAAAGGTAGAAAGAGTTAAAGTAATAGTTGAATAGGCTTTTTATTGTTGTTGAGATATTTCATTCTTCTTCAAAGAATATGTATTTGCATGCATGTTTGAGAGTTCTACTTTAGATGGTTAACTTAGTTACAGCTTCAGCAGTGGAGCAAAAATGATGCAGATTTCTAATTTTTAACAGGGTTCTATTTCACTGTTGAAATAGGTTCTTACTGAAAATAAGGTGAGATCAAGTGGATAGCGCAATTGGAGCCCATTGGAAGGGAAGACTGATTATGTATTTATATAACTAAGTACTTTAGCTGTTTGGTGGCTGATTGACAGCACTTCAGCTTTGCCATGTTTTGTTCCTAATCCTCCATATTTTGGATCAAAAAAATTTAGAAAATTTATTTTCCTGAGGTGGTTTTCAAGCTTGTATAACTGATTTGATTTTGGGGGGGTTTGGAATTGTCCAAAAGTTTTTGTTAGCAGATAGGTAGTAATGTAAACACTTCAGGCAAATATTCATGATTCTCCAGTAAACATTAGTTGAAACTTGCCAGTGTGTAGGAAGATTCGAAGATACAGATTATTTACTGCCATTTAAATTCTGTAGTTTTGCCTGGTCTTCTGTGATCGTGGATTGCTTATGGAACAGAATAAGAGAGCAGTGTGCTTACACAATATTCCTCCTATTTATTTTGATAAGTTACATCTTTTCATATAATGATATGCATTTCAAGAGACTGATGGATAGTATAGAATCATAGAATGATTTAGGTGGGAAGGGACCTTCAAAGATCATCTAGTCCAACCCCCCTGCCACGGGCGGGGACATCTTTCATTAGATTACGTCGCTGAAAGCCCCATCCAGCCTGACCTTGAACACTTCTAGTGATGGGGCATCTACCACCTCTCTGGGCAACCTGTTCCAGTGTCTCACCGCCCTCATAGTAAAAAAAATTTCTTCCTTATGTCCAATATAAATCTACCCTCTTTCAGTTTAAAACCATTACCCTCGTCACTACAGCCCCCTTTATATACAGAAAGGCCACAATAAGGTCTCCCAAGTCATTCTTTTCTCCAGGCTGCGCAACCCCAGTTCTCACTCAGAGGTGTTCCATGCCTCTGATCATCTTCATGGCCCTCCTCTGGACGTGCTCCAACAAGTCCATATCTTTCCTGTGCTGGGGACCCTAGAGCTGGACACAGTGCTTCAGGTGGGGGTCTCGAGAGTGGAGCAGAGGGACAGAATCACCTCCCTTAAGCTGCCGGCCACGCTTCTTCTGATGCACCCCAGGATACGGTTGGCTTTCTGGGTTGCAAGTGCACACTGCCAGCTCATATCCGGTTTTTCACTGACCGGTATCTCCAAGTCCTTCCCGGCAGGGCAGCTCTCAATCCCTTCAGCCCCCACCCTGTGTTGATACTGGAGACGGCCCCATCCCAGGTGCAGAACTCTGGGTTTCCACCCTTGCAGAATCTCTTGGGTTATAACAACATAAGCAATCCACATTTTACCTAAGTAAATAAAAATCTTTAATCTGATCTGTGCTGACAAATCCACACAATTATTGATTTGTTTGTTTTTAATCATCTGAAATTGCACTTTAATCTCCTGTTTCTATAGGAAACATTTGTCGCTCTCCAATAGCTGAAGCAGTTTTCAGAAAACTTGTAACTGATGAAAAACTTGAAAGTAAGGTAAGCTATTTATTTCTGTTCCTGCCTAAGAAATAACTGTTTCATAGCCAGTTAGCAGAAATACAAGCAGTGAGAAAGGAAACATAAAAATATAAATTTGTTTTTCTGTAGTGGAGGATAGACAGTGCAGCGACATCTACCTATGAAATAGGAAGCCCTCCTGACTATCGAGGACAGACTTGCATGAAGAAGCATGGCATTACCATGAATCATATTGCCAGGCAGGTACTGTACTTTAATTTTCTTTAAATATGTGTATGTATTTGTTTTGTTGTTACAGTGGATGACAGACAGTGCTGCTGTTTCAGACTGGAACGTGGGGCGCTCCCCAGATGCAAGGGCTTTAAGCTGTCTAAGAAATCATGGCATTGAGACAGCACATAAAGCACGGCAGGTAGAAGAGAGTATATTTTCTTTCTTATTCATACCCATGCTTTGTTTAGACCTAACCATCACAATCACAGAAGTAATTTGACCAATGCATGGTTAAGCATCAAGTAATAAATATTATGTGCAGTTTTTCAAAGGACTCCAAAGTGGCCGAACTCTTCTAGTTGAGGTTAGTGAGTTTCTTGTTGTTAAGCTTCATTGGAAGTATAACTAGGAAGCATTGGAGCAGTTTTTGCATTATAGAAAAATCCTGCCTTCAAATATTTAGTATTTTGGGCATTTTTATGAAACTTTTTTTTAATACTTTTTAAAAATGGACTTATGTAGTAATCTGTGGTGCTTCTTTCAGCAAGGCATTGTAATACCTGTTCACCCATCACAGAAAACTTCTGCTCTTGCATGAAGATCTTTTTAAAAGATTTAGAGTGCTAAATAAGAACAAAGGCACTCGAACCTAAGATTAGTAGCACGGTTGGTGGTAACTTCGTCGAAAAACATATCCTTGAAGCATTCTTAAGTCAGAGACAGGTTTGTCACTTGGTGAAATCCTCTTAAGTTTTACCAAAATTAATCTTGGTTTTCGTTAACAAAAGGACATTTATTTCCATGTTGTATTCCAGAGAGATCGGAGGTAAATGTGTCTGCATCTATTTAAATCATTCAGACACTCAAATAAATGCACATAACTTACTTCAGTTAACTATTCTCTGGATATAAGATATTCCTTTAGGGCTTGACCTTTACTTAGCCTGAGTTTATGCCACTAGTTCTTGTACTGACAAAAAGATCAAGTAGTCTTGTTATTATCTTCCATTTCTGTTCCCTTCAGAATTTTACTAGACCTTACTGAGGTCATACTTACTTTTTTCACTTTCAAAGACTACATGTTTAGTTTTTTAACTTTGTAAAATAAATTCTCTCAATTAGTGAGTTGCCCTCTGCTGACCTCTCCTGATGCTAATCTCCGTTATATAATAAGACAAACGGACTGAGCACAACATCGTTTCAGATTTTCAATGTTTTACTATTAGAATAATTACTAGAAAAAGTCTGTTATGATCTTTTCCTCTTACAAGTTCTGGACTTACTATTTATCAGTGCTTACAAACAGCATTATTTATCATTATACAAGCTAAATGGTACTGAAATTAATCAGTCAGTGTTTCAGTCACAGTAGTGTAACGTGTCTGTATTCTTAAAAGATAAGCCTTGGAAACTCGAGAACTGTTCTTGGTATTACTAGAGTGGTTTTTGAGCAGTTAAACTGAAGCAAAGCATCCAAAACCAGTTGATTCTCTGCCTTGAAACAAATCTGTGTATTCTCCTTTGGCAGAGGAGGAATAAAAACACTTTAATGAAGACATTTGCTTATACGTTCTGGCAAAGGAAGAGATTTTTAAAGCAGAAGAGCCTAAAATGTTACATATACAGGGAGAGGAAATTAACAAGAATGAGACTATAAAATGAAAGTCTTAACAGGATGAAAATTTGTCTAAAACATCCCAGTACAAGAAGGTTTTTTCATAAAGAAAATTTTCAAATCCCTGAACTACAAATAACTGTTGATTTTGCACTGATGTTAACTATGTAACTTGAGTATTTTTTTTCAAACTTCTGTTGAATGGTCTCTGCTGATTCTCTGAAGTGTGGACCTGATATGGTCTTGTGGTACTTTTGGGAAGAGAGGACTCGATAGTGTAGAATAGGACTTTTCAGAGTAGTCAGGTTAGTACAAGTGGAAGTGTATTTGTTTCACTGTCGGAGACAAACTGAAGGACAGAATTTTGTGTATGACTTGTTTCAGAGCAGATTAAGAAAGATTTAATACAGAAGCTGCAGAAATAGAGAGGAGGGATTTGTCTTCTGTTGCCTTTGAAATGCTGTCATAAGATGACTACCTCATGCAATTATCCTCTTCTCTCCTGTGGAAAACTGTTACCCACCCAGTGAAAGGCACTTTCTTTCATGTAATTTTGTGCATAATTATGATAATCATGGATTGTATCTTTTTTTTATTCAAAACTGACATAAATGCTACAAGAATGATTTATGTAAGATAGAATGTTAAATTGGTTACATCCTACCATCATATACAATGATGGCTTAAGTGAATTTTAAGTGAAAAGTGAAGTATAAAAATAAATGTATATATTTATATATAAAAATAAAGAGTTTGTTAACATTTTATTTGATGGTAGGTTGCTGTATGTTTATGCATCCATTGAAATTCTGTAAGCTCTTAGTCTTCATGCACAAAACAGATAGCTATTAATCAGTTTCACTTTTATTCATGCTGAGGCCAGAATTTCTGTGACTCATGCTGTGCATTTGCCTTAAATATGAAATTGAGATTAGAGGAAGGTTGTATTGAACGGCGCTTCACAGCTGGATAAATTTGAGGACTACTGTCTCTCTTTCTTTTGTTTTTAGACAGAGAAAAGGAGATTTCCCTTCTGTAAACAACAGGAAATGTTTAACAAATAAATTAGAAAGATGATGTGTTTCTCCATTGATAGTCTTTAATAATGGTCATGTGCATTTTAATGTAAAGTTACAGTTATCTGTGTAGTTCCATCCACAGTTGACTGCTTGAGCTCCATTTCTTTTATGTCATCAATTTCTTCCCCCAAAATAGAAGTTTTCATAGTTTTGAGGAATATCTTCAGTTTACTGGAGTTTGCTCCACTAGGCTTTTTGTATCTGATATTACTGTGGGGCTTAAGAGCACAAGCCAACCAGCAGTCTTGGGTTTTTTTGGCTGCATTTCCAACTGTGTTAGTGCTGGTTTATAGGGCAGTAACTGTCAAGTTGTCAAGTACACAGAGAGAGTGGGAGGTGGGACAGGTGTGGTTTACTTTTCACTGTTTTTTATTTTATTCTTGCATATGTCTGTGCTACAAAGAAATCTATGCCCACGTATTTTCATAGGGGCCACTGTTTAGCTGTGTAGAGCAATCAGAAGCAGCTTGTAGAGGTACTGCTTAGAGTTGCCAGGAAAACAGAGCTATTTCCACTGCAAAAATATTTTCATAGGTCAAAGGCACTGCATGAATACAGCAAATATTTTTACAGTGAAAATAAACAAGTCTGCATTTGTTTTCACCATTAACCCTTTCTTTTTCAAATGCTTCCCCCACCCTGCTTCAATTCTCCTTGTGTGGAATGTTTCATTTATGGCTTTAGTCTCGTGATAATTTCTGTAGGTCTCTTCTTACTCCCTGGTATGGGAGCTTAATCAGTATCTATTTGCTGTTTGCACAGAAAATAAGTGGGTGTTTTGCTATCTAAAACTCTTTTTTAATATGTAAATAATTTTTACAAGTTAAAACTCTGACTTAGAGGAGAATGTGTTTTGCCATTTTGTCTTGTTCACTTGCTTGGTCGCTTCTCTAGGCCATACTTCCCAGAGACGCCTGCCAGAAAAAAACTGTATTGAATGAACTTTCCAAGTTTCTTGGTTATGATACTACACATAAGACTATGCGTGAAATGCAGTCTTAATGTAAACTCATTATAGATTTTATTCCATTTATTCATCCTCATTATGGATGCTTGGTTCAGCTATCTTATACTAGCATACTGTTCATTGTGGTCATGGTCTGGGAAGATTTCACCCTAAAAATAAGGCTTAAATGTAAACAAAAATATAATTATACTGGTAAAAATCTGCAACCATCCTTATTCCAATACAGATAACATTAGTACTGAAGTTAGTGGTTTATCTGCAATGTTTGCCTACCTGACTCTGAACTTGGATCCCTGAATTTAGTTAATATTCATGTTCGGGAGTCAGTAAGCTACAGGAAAGAAAAAGAACAGATAGTATGACGGTAGGAAGATGTACATTAAATCCCAGATTTTTTTCCACATCATACCATAAATTTTGTGAACTTATATGGCCTAAAATACTGTGAATGCGTTTGTCTTTAAGAGATTATAACTCATATCATCATACTTCAGCTTTGAATTTCATTTGGTATCTCTTTCTGTGTAGTGACAGATTTCTAGATTGGAAGTATTGCAACTGATTCCAGGGTACCTACATTTTTGTTTTCCTATCAATAAAGTAATTTGTGTACACTTTTATTGCATGGCTTCCACGACTGGAAACCTGCCTTAGTTTTAGTAATTGGAAAACATTAGAAATGTCATTTGTAATGGTGTTCTAAGTTGATGCATGAGATGTTTTAAAAAAAAAAAAAGGTATTAGTAAAATTGCTACCTTGGTTTTTTTGTGGAAAACTTGCAGAAGTGGATAAATAATCATGGCAAAGTAATTTTAAAATGCTTTAAGTTACTGTAAAAGTTGAAAGTACGCAGTTGTATTCTTTCCACCTGTCTCTCTTTAAATAAATCAGAACTACAACATTTGAAAATACTTTTTTTCCACTTTTTATAAATCAAGCACAGTTTGTAGGCTAAAGCACATATCTTTAATTCTAGGTTACAAAGGAGGATTTCCAGACCTTTGATTATATACTTTGTATGGATGAGAGCAATCTAAGGTAACGTATGAAGAAATGGAACAAATTCATATGTATACTTGTAGCGATGTCTCAAAAGTAATTTTAAAGACAGATGTCATGCTTTACTGCTTAGTTTGTCTTGGATTTTTTGGGTTTGAGTTTTGGTTTGGTTTTTTTTTTGTATGTGCGTGTGAATAATATCCTAATAGATGAGTTCTTCACTTCTAAGTTTAATGAGCTAGAACTCAATGGTTTATTTGTGTGTTACATGCCACTCCAGGATTAAGGATATGGCAATTCAGTATACTTCGTGCTGTAGATGTGCAGCTGGTGCAGATACAGTTAAGAATGAGGACATACTGTCTTGATCAAAGTGATGTGTTTTTCTAATTGCATGAGATCTAAAAGACACTGTGGAAACTTGGAAGGGATTAACTATGGTGTGGGGTTTTTTGTTTTGTTTTGTTTTTTCCTTTTTTAATAGAAATAGAGTGAGCTCTGAAATAAGTAAAGTTGTTAGCTGGGGGAAATCTTGTTTGTTACTGTTAGCCATGTTCTAATTAGGTCTGTCTTTGAGACAATTTACACTTCAGAAGGATATGGTGAAGTAGCTGCCTAGTATGAAAATTTGGATATCATTGGCAAAATTTCTACGTAATTACATACATATTGATGATTGGGGTTAAGGGTCTGAGCATCAATAAACTACAAGTGTCAAAGTGCTTGTAAGGATTATTGCTTGTAAAGTTAGTTTAAAAAAAAAAACAAATAAATAACCCCCAAATACCCCAACCAACAGCAAAACAAAACCCAAATAAAACTGTTAGTTGCACATAAAGACTTTTATAAGCAGCACCAGTTAACCGAAATAAGTATTGTTTTGTTGAATTTTCTAGAATGTATTGAATGACCTCTTACACAGCCTGCACGAATGAAGGGTATATAGCCCTTGGCTTCGTTGCAGCGTGTCAGGCAAAGATGTGACTGGGCTTACTTCTATTTTCACTTGAATTCTTAAATGGAAGCTTACTTCTGTATTAACAACATATATGATACAAGCTGTAGAGCAGAAGAAACGTCACAACTGTAACAGGGATATTGCTACTGTTATACTTAAGTTTCACCTTACACTTGCACCCAGTTCAACCATTTTCCCTGGGCGTGCCCATTCGTAGCACTGGGAGGGCAAACTGATTCTGGGTGTTGATGGAGTGCCTGTCATATCATAAATGGAAGATTTGGGACATCCCTTTTCCTTCCAGAGCCACCTGGCCCCCTCTTGTTTATTAAGTGGTATGCCAGAAGCCTTGAAGGAAATCGTTAGACTTTTTTTAATAATAAAAAGCTAGAGAATTTATTGCAAATCTGTAAATTTAAGCAATAACTTCTTAGTTGAAACAGAAGTCCTGATTTTATTCAAGGAAAAACAGTGTTGTGGTCTTATTGCTATTTCTAAACTATCTGAAATTAATTTCTTAATCAGAATTCACTAATAATTAGAATTTAAATTCTTAAAACTGATTAAACTTATCACTGTAAGTATTTACAGGGGTTTTTGCCTTTTTTTTTTTTTTAACGCTGCCTAAGTAAAATGATGATTTGGTATGCAGATGTGAAATATCAAAAGAATTTAGTATGTTCTGGCTGTTTGGCATTGTGAAAATTTTAGTACTGAGCTGCTTGTAATCTGAAGATGATGAGAGGTACATTTTAACTGCATTTGGGATAATGGACAGCCATTTGTAAGTAGATGGGGAAAATACCATCTCAAAACCAGTATGTTTTATCAATGGGAGGCAGTGTAGAAGAAAGAAGATGTGACAACTGCTGAAATGTTGTAGTATGTCAAGGGGAGGACAGGTCTTGCTCACCAATTTACTATTTGCTGTTAATTGAATGTAGTAGGATTCACATGAGTTAGAGGCAGCGTTGAGACAATTTGCAGCATACCAATATAAAACACCAGTTTTGAACAGATGGCAGAAGCTTACTCATACTTCTGGGAAAATATCTAGATACTTTTCATTATTTTTGTTTAATACAAGCTAAAGATAGATATTGAAAGTTCTAATGATTAATTTGCGGAAGAAGTTGATGAACTGACTGTTACGAAGTTCTGTTAAGCCTTAGGTCGAGTGCCTGACTGCTTGTTTATGCACTGAATTAAGTTTATGTTTATGTCCCCTATACTCAATCAAAAAAACCCCACATAACAAGAAAAAAACAAAAACAAGCAGCAGCATAGAGACTCCACAGAACTGATTAAATCCAGACGCGTATTATTTTCCTGTTCTCTAGAAACAGTCATGAGCATCTCATGCTGATGCCAAAAACGTTCTGAAGAAAAATTCATGGGAAAATTTTATTTTCTTTTTTACAGAGATCTGAAAAGGAAAGGCAACCAAGTTAAAGACTGCAAGGCCAAAATTGAACTACTTGGAAGTTATGATCCACAGAAACAACTTATCATTGAAGATCCATACTATGTATGTGTAAGAAATTCTTGGGGTGGCTTGATTAAAAATTGTGTACATATAGTATATAATATTTCCAGATCCCACAGTTAACATGTGACATATAACATGTTATACAAAGCCAAGCGTTAACATAATTTTTTTTAAAATGACTTAACAAGACAATATAAATTATTGGGATAGGAAAGGGAAAAACGTGTCTTTATGCTTATAACAATTATTTAAATTTAAATAATGCAATGCAGCTATATTTCCAATATTGGGTGAAGCCCTGGTTGGTCAGTGCCCTTGCAAAGAGGATGTAATCAGGGAAGATAAAGACCAAGACATGGTCAGAGATGGTCAAAGAAGTTGAATAATTTCAAGCCAAGAGCAATCAGTTAGATTAAGATTCTTCAGTTTAGGAAAGAGAAGTGGATGAAGATACAGTGGGGTTCTATAAAATCTTGATATCATTGGAAAAGGTAAATAAAGAATTGCTGTTCATTACCCAAGAAGTTGAGAAGATCAAATGGCATTAGCGGGAAGTGGGTTCAAAACACAAAGACTTTTTTTTTTTTTTTTTTTTTCCACACAGTGCTTCATAAAACTGTGAAACTCAACATGACAGGTTACTGTGAATGCATGGGGCGGGTGGGGCAAAGGTTTGTAAGGGCTCAAAAAGTGAACGGAGGGAGTATGTGAAGGAAAGTTCATCCAGGACTGTTGAGTACAAAGTCACAGTGTTTGGCTGTGGAAATTCCTGAGCTGCAAAAACTATCACCAAGTATTTGTACTGTTCTTACTCTTCCCTAATGTCAGCTATTTGCCATTACTTACAGCAGGAAACTACTTTGCAAAAATTTTTCATTTGAACCAATGTTACTATTCTTACATTCTTTTTCCTCTGTTCTTTTCTAGGGGAATGAAAAGGACTTTGAAACTGTTTACGAGCAGTGTGTTAGATGCTGTAAAGCATTTTTGGAGAAACCTCATTAATGCTTCATCATTTTATTTCTAAAAGAAAATAATTAAGTTCTCCTGAAATACGTAAGGTTTACTTGATTCATGTATTTAAATTGCAAAACTATTCCTCAGTAGGTTCAAAACTTTTTCATTTTATGTTTCAGCTTTTCTGTCATCTAATTAAAAAAATATAGAAAAGTTTTATTTGGATTAGATGATAAACCATTTTGTCACACATCAATGTAATAATAAAGTCTATAATTCAGAATAAATTTACCTGTAAACTCTTCCAGTGCTTTCTCACAAGCACTGCGGAAGTAGCATCTTGCTTCTTTCTGTGCTGCCCTAACTAAACGGAGGTCTTCTCATTGTGCCCTTAGTGAATTAAGTTAAATAAACTTTCAGTGGGGGTCTGCGAGATAATAGTTCATGTATGATAACTTAAGCGTGTCATCCTAGTGTCATTAGACAGCCTTTGGACTGAAGCTGTTTCGTATTCAGCTTGCCAGGCTAAAAGAACTGCCTGCCGCTGGACAGGCATTGCTCTTAGCGCTATTTCAAAGCTTAAACAAGCAAAAGCCTCTGCGTGTGTCATCAGGATCCTGTGAAAACGTGGTTTTATATCAGTTTCAATGCTCAGTTATTCAAAGAAGAAATAATTTTTGTTCTAGTACATTTTTATACTAATTAACCTCTTAATTCAGAAGTAGTGATTGATATTAGTAGGACTTCTCTGGCTCGTCTTCCTGTCTTCAGTTCCTAGCACACTGATACAAGTACATGTAACATAGCATTTCCTTTGAGGACAAAACAGGTCATCTTAAAAGCCTAAATGTGAAATGTACATTTTGTATCTCATGGTAGTAAAATATGCAAATCCATGCCATAATGTGAGTTCCTATGTGCGTGTCAGACAGTATTTTCAGATTTACTCAGGAGAATGTCAAAAGTGTTCTCTTAGACTATAGTTCAACCTGAAGTCAGTCCCTCTGTAATACAATACAAAGTTAACAGAAGGCCAGTAAGTAGAATGGTCTGCTCTTGTACAAAAATTTATTGCTTTGTAAAAATCCATGCCTGTTTGTCTGAATGTCAGCTTTTATTTCTGCCTTACGTAACATAAATGTACTGAGATCAGTGATGTAACCAATACCATGATAACTTTCCTATTTTGAATTATACCAACATTGGTATGAACTACCATTACCACATTATCTGTAAAACTGGATCTATAAAATTTGCTTTCTTATTTATTTAGTGTTGGTTTTGCCTCTGTCTGCCCTCCAAAGAGTAGCCTCTGTATTTGTTACTCTCCCTTCTGGGAGAGGGATACATTTTCATAGAGGATCCTGTTATTCCTGGGGAGGGAGGAATCCTGGTGTCACTCTGGGTGTGCCGCAGGCTGCACAATGGGGATTAAGTTTCCCGGGACTCGTGCTGTAGGACAGCTGCATTTGTGTTAGTGAACTTTCTGTTTTGTGCTAAAATTTCAGCCAGACATAAAACTGAAGAACCTGCTTACAAAAAAGGCAAGTGGTAGATGGAACACTTCAATACAGAAATCACGATCTTTGTGCATTACTGCATTACCAATAGTTTTGACTTTTAAAGAACAAGCTAGGAATTTACAAGTTAATAGCGGTTTCACTTCAGGGACAAAGAGTAATACATATAATATTTCAGGTCAGATCAAGCACTGACCTTGGAAAAAATTATTCTCCATTTCTTTTATGAATCCTTTGACAAAATAAATGAGGGAAAATGATGGGCAGTTAGGGACAAACCATCTTAAATGTGGTTTTGTGCACTAATCTCAGAACTGGAAGTATTTAAGTGTAATCTAATGTTATTCTCTGCCAGAATTACCATTTAAAATATTGCAGTGAAAGTAAAATAGCTCAGGAGATTGAGAACGTGATGGCTTGTGCTTTCCCATTCGTGGCTGAGTAGGAATTGAACCTATAGTTTCCTACATATTAAAGTTAAGATTTTAAAAGTCTTAAATCTTTATCTTTGAGCTGCCGGGGTAACAGAAAGGAGGTAAAAGGGTATGGTTGTTCACCTTGACTAGGCTTGGGAATCTTCCTCTAAAGTGATACTAAGTCAAAACTATTTGTGTTAAATTCAGTTTGGATTTTAAAAGTTTCAGCCTTGGGGTGTATTTTCAGCAAGTAATCTGTTGTCTGAGTAACTAACCAGCTCCACTGGGACGAAAAAGCGGATTGATTAATTTTATCCTTAGTTGGGTTTCTTTTGGAGGAGGTGAAGGAGAGCACCATGGTAATTTAAAAGAATTCGTACAATACAAGAATACAGGAATTGCCTTCAGGAGGGACAGTTGCATGGTACCGTTCTTTGGGTTAATACACAAGTCGTGTATCATATGGATGACTAAGCTCTTACAGGTTTAAAATACCACTCATGAAAAATGGTAATGTTGAATGAAAAAACACAGAACTGATGACTCCTTCCCCCTCTCCCGCCCCACGGCTTGTTTTAGTTTAGGTAGTAAGCTTATACGTAAGATTAAATTAAAAAAAAATCTGCTGTGGTCTAGTTGTATCTTCTGTCAAATCTTCTGCTAAATCTAGAGAAGACTTCCATGGGATTGATTTATTTATATTTATTTATTAAGTCATTAAATAAATTACTATTTTCCTTTTACAAGGAAATTTTCTATAAAGTTTTCACCTAACCAGATTTCAGGTGTCCTACTACAAAAAGAAATACGTATACTAATTCAGACTCCCATGTTAATTAAAATGCTGCAATGTGATTTCAGTCAGTGGAACCACAGAGAAGCAGAGAGTTGCACCCACGTTTACTACGGATGAGGAGTTAAGTGAATCCTGTAGCAGTAGATTCTTTTACCAGTTTTTCAGTACGCGTGCATTACGTCCATTGAGAAATGAAACTTTAGCATTTAGTCATCACTGAAGGCAAATGCAAAATACCTCCTTCTCCCTTATTAAATACAGCCATGTTCTAGGATGGGATTTCGTACCTTTGCCATTTTTTTCTTCTAAAGAGCTAGATACTGAAGGCTCTTAATTGTGAATTTCAAGAATCCGATCTTCTAGCTATTTCTCAGGGTGGGGAGGGCTGTGTTTGGTCTTGTTTTTACGTTTTGTGGTTTGAATTGAGGATAAAATGGAAGCTAAATGCCAGTACCTGAGCTTCATCTACAGATCACACACAAAAGTTTTCTTCCTGTTTGAGCCATTTTATTATGACAACTGAATTTAATATCTGATTTAAGGAAGAAAGGGAAATGTGTATCAAGGTTTCTTGTGTAATTGTTCACTGACTCCTTAAAAATGTTATGATACTAAAATGATTAATTGGACACTTACTGACTATATTGCCTTGCAGTTTCATGAACAGACTGCAGATTTTTTTTTTTTTTTGGAAAAGAAAATAAAACCCAAACAAACAGAAACAACCGTTTGTCATAAAAAAGATTCAAATTTATAATGCTTTAGAGAATTGGAGCAGCCTTGTGGTCGGGGCAATTTGTAGGATTGGAACACACAGATCTGTCCGTCCTCACAAATCCATAGAGCGTCCAAATTTCTGGATTTTTCTCAGGTGGGTGTAGCTTGCTTACTCCAGTGAACTCTTATTTTGGAAAGAGGTTTGAGTGTGCATAAATGATAGTAGCTACCGGGAGATATCTTGTTTATCTGGATTCAGTGAACAGAAAGCAAACTGAGAACAACTTAATACCAAACACTTTATTACTTACGCTTGTTATTTACAGTATTTACATATTGCACGTTCGCTGGAATGTTTTATACATTTATTATATAAAGTAAATTAATGGCAGCTTGTGTTTGTGTACAAAATCCATGCTCCACTGTCCCAAAAAATATGTCTACTTGGAATTACGTTCCTGTTTGTCATGCAATTTGTACTCCTAGGGTACAATGTGACCCCAATGCAAGTCTGTTTTAACCAAACTTTTAAAAAATTGCATAAGCGTGAAGGATATCAAGTGACCACAACTACTGTGGAGCAGATCTTTAGTAGTTCTAGATATACAAACAAACATTCCTTAAAACTGTAGAATTAAGCAATAGAACATCAATTCTCTTGGTGAAATATTTGTGTTTACATAATTTTTGGCAGCATTACACATCAGTTGTAAAGTGTGTTTTTTAAGTATGGAGCATTAAGTACTACTGGCAGTTCTGCTACTGTAAAGAATGTCAATCTGCAAACTTGACAACATACAAAACGCATGTTAAAAGAATTATGGGAAGTAATCTGTTAATCTGCAAAAATAAATCTCTTGTTCACAATGGAATATGTTATAAAGGTACTAAGTTCTATTTCCCTGTTGGTTTCCAAGGCACTTCTCTTGGTTCTTGGTGTTTCTTTTCATGGTAATAACATCTGGTGGATTAAAAGAAAGAAGAAAATTGCCTTTCATCATTTTTATTCTCACGTACACGTGTTCAAGAATGTATTTGTCATATTGAAAATAGTAAATAAAACTGGAGAATTCAGTAGTAACTTTGGAAAGATCTAATAGTGCATTTCCGAGTTAGCTCAGTTTAGTTCATGTTCATATCAGCCTGACTGCTAAATTACTGTTTTGTTTGTTAATCAAGGCTGAAATTTTGGAAAGTGTCCCTTTTTGTGCTGGTTCCTGTTAGGTAGAGAAATTTGGAAAATACAGTTCTACCTATTCAAAATGTGCTCACAGTTACATTTAGCCTGTTCCCTTGGGTGCAGCTGTGAAGTCAAAAAGTGAGTGAACCTCAAGGACAGTATTAACAGATTGCGAAATTCTGTCTTCATGTCTTGGTGTCAGGAAGGTGTTGATACAATGTCCAGTAACATAAATCTGTCAAGGTAGGGTTCAAAGGATCTAGGAAGGATTTGATGTTTCATTGGGCACGTTTGTGAAGAAATTTGAACTCGTATAAACAAGAAACAAATAGAAGTAACTTTCTGAGATTCGGTCCTATAAATATAGCCCCAGGGATGTGCAAACGCTGAGGCAACACAAACTGACTAGGAACTGCAGTGGTTCAACTTGCTACCCGTTCTAGTAACTCTTCCCAGAATAGTTTCTTGGAATGAAATCAAAACCATTTCTATGACACTGGTGTCAAAAACACTGATACAAAACTGTAAGTTTCCACATTGCTTATGTAAGTATATTGCCTGCACTCTAGATACGTTAATTCAAAGGTTGAACAGTGAAGGTTTCCACAACCCTTTAAGCCTTCTGGGAAAATGTAATGTAACCATCTCTGTGCATACGTATCTAGAAATCCATCCTCTCTCCAGTAACTTCTGAGTTTGTTTTCTGCAACCACATTTTCTAGACAGGTCACCTGTCTAGCATTGAATGCTGCAAGTCTGTCTGCCCAGTTTCATATGTTTCTAAGACAACCTGTTAATGCCCTTATTTTGAAGTAAAAAATGCACTATGTCTTATTAGTCAATAGGAACTGCACGGGTGAAAAACACTGCTTTTACATGAACAGATGCATAAGAAGCTTGTGTTTCTCAGACACCAAAAGTCCATGTGGGAGATAAAAAACAGTAGTTCTCTGATACTAGATTTCTTCTGATGTCATTTTTCACAGTTAAAACTTTCGTATTGTCTGTCTGAACAAATTTAACTGTCTTCCCCACGAGCAATGGGAATGCTCTGATATTTTGAGGTTCTCTGCATTTTCTACTGCTTAAGTATAATTTGTAATGGGATCATTTGAATGCAAAGTCAGTCAGACTCGACATAATCCATTGGAAATCAAGCTATCGGTGCATACAGAAATACTTGTTAGTAGTATTTAAACGTATTTAGTTTTGCTATTTTTTTAAAGCTATTAGGAAATGTAATAATGTTACAGAAAAGCTCAATGTAATTTAGGTTTTTTCTGGCTTTGCAGATAGGACAAATACTGTTTTAATTTTTTTTTTTAAATAGCCTTCCTTAGAGGGGAAACTGATGTAAATTTTCCTTATCTTGCATTTTCATCTAGCTTATTTTCTGTATGTGTGCCCATACTGTACCCTATTTAAGCTGTGATGTTTAAAAACATATTAACGTGCCTTTGGTTTGATCAGTGTGTGGTACAACTAACAAGTTAAACACTGAGAATTTAATAAATAGTTTTTTCATTACTAATACTAATGGGAACATGCAGCTCAGTGAAGGTGAAAAACTGGAAGTGGATAGGATGCTCATTTGTCTTTTGGATGGTTATCTGATCAAAAGCTGTGGGTCTTACATTCCCAGTGCTCAGCTAAACTGTGTTTTCAGAAACCTTTGAAAAGGCCTGAGATTTTTAGCACTGGTCAATCTGTTGTACTTTCTTTATTTCACATAGTCTACATCGTATGCATCAGTCCAGGAAAATTAGACTAGAATTTAGCTGAGGATGGCAGGTAGTCTTAGTGGAGATACTGAATACTATTTGACTACAGTTTGTTGAGAACATAGGTAGCTGTACAACTTCTTTCTCCACTTTCATTCGATTCTTAGTTCTCCTTTGCTAATGCAAAGGAAAAAAAAAAAAAAGACTAAAACAGAAGAGAAATCCAATCAGCGATACCTGAACTGAACTCGTGTGAACACCCAGGTGGAAGTCTGCTCTAATGTGAGTATCAGATCACAGAGACGCATGCATTGAAGATGATCAAGTTCTTAATGTTACACCTGGTGTTGGCCACAGAGACCCCACAGTAAGGCAAACTCTGAACTGCCTCTTCATAGAATTGGACTATGCCACAGTAGTAACCATGTACATTGGCTGCCTATTTAATTCAAAGTTCTGATAAATGTCTTAAATTAGTTACCTTGGGAGCTACTTCCTGTCACCAAGTAGAGGTGATTGAAAGTTGTATATGATGGATCAAGCTATACTTTCTAGGAAAAAAAGGGTCTGCCTTCACTGAATAATATGCAAAACCCACATCTTAATTCCACCTTCACTATGAAATTAAAGTGTCTGACGTTTCTTGAGTGCACTCAGTCTGAATAAGAAACTGTGCAAGTAAGAAAGCAATTAAGGGCTGTTGTTTCCATTGTTGCAAAACTTAAAAGCCCAATCATTATTCTGGTTTAAGAATAGTTTTAAATAGTGGATATATAATATGGTGTACAGGAATGGGGTATTTAGTGTGGTATTTCAGTTTTCTCTTCATGTATTTAAAGTTTCCAAGTTCATCTTGTATTTTCAGCTTTTTTAACATATATGACTAGTATGGTCAATACATCTTGAGGAGTTTACACAGATTTTTCTGACTTCCTAAGGAAATTCCAGTTATCAGTGTGCTTTAGCTTATTAGGAATTTTATAAAGAAACTTTGACCTTCTTAGGTATGTATTTTTATTCTTGCCCTATCATGTGCTTCAAGCAAGAAATCCTGTTTCTGTTGCTTTTCCTTTACATATTGTTAATTATATCTGCTTCTCTAGGAAACAAGCTACTGGTAGATTATTTTTAATACACTTCTAGAATATAAGCATTTTCTGTGCTTAGCCTGAGATTCCTACTACTTGCACTTGTCTCTTATTTATTAGTATAAAACTGTTTGTGTCCTTCATTGGAAATAACTGTAGAAACTTAAAAATACATAAATACTTGTCAGTACAGTAATTAAGAGAATTCTTTAAAACAGAAGTCTGTAATCATGCAGTCCTTAGTCCTTGAACTACTCCTTGTGGTACAAGGAGGTTTGAAGCATACGTTACGAGATCATGTTGGTCTCTAGCAAACACTTACAGAGCAGGTAATGGGAAAGGGAGGGAACCAGCAGTAGCACCTGCAGTTTTCAAACAAAAGCAGTAAAATCTGTGTGACTGTAGCCAAAGTGATTGTAACAAACGCTGTCAAAGAGGCCGGATTTTCTTTTTCAGATTCATCACCGTCTGTCACAAGATCTGAATTGGGAACTTGAAGTAAAGACTTCAGGAATCTTGTTCCTGACATTCTTTACCTGCTACAGATACGGACAACGTAACGGTTGTTGGATGTATCTGCATGGAGTGGAGCAAAGCAAGCATGGAGTAGGAGGACTCTGGGAAACTGGGAGAGAAACGAGGCAGAAGGACAGGACAAAAAGAGCATCAGAGACAGGACTCTAGCATAGCTGTGTTGAACACGAGGAGGAGAAGGTGCTACAGAATAAAACTAGTCAGAGATGGTACTGGTGGCAACCAGGGAACATGGCCTGGGTTGCTGACTGGAGAAAAAAAAAAAGGAGTACTGAGTGATGGGGTAATATAAATATGCTGCTCTGGCCTCACTCCTGTGATCTCAACAAGTAAGAGGGCTATTACTGGGGCCCTGCGCTGCTTGTATCTGTGAGACAGGCAAAATGTGAGCATACACTAAAAAAAGAGAAGAGGGAGCCCAGTTACGTATGTGTAATAATGTGTACATATGAGAAAAAGTGAAGTCTCTATAAACACATTGTATCACGCACACACACCCCCCGGTTAGGTATATTCTGTGATGGTCATAGATGCCTAATTCCTGGTTTTGAATCTTATTTTCTTGTTTGTTCTTAACACAGTTTCAATGTCTTGTGTGCTTTAAAGCTCTGATAGTCCAAAATGCATTTTAAGTACAAATAAAACCAAAATCTATCCCTTTTTTTTTTTCCTTCTCCCCAAATTGATCTCTAAACATAGACGGATGCCCATGGATCTGAAAAATGCAACAAAACCATTAGTTTGCCCAAGTATCAAAGAGCAAAAATTCAGCTATAGCCCAGCCCGCTCACAAGCCTCCAGTGAAAAAAAATCAGCTACCGACCAAAACAGAAAATATGATTTGTTGGGGAAAATGAAAGTATATGTGTCAATAATTAAGAATGTGTTATTTTACTAGTTTATAATATGAGTGTAAAAAGATTTTTTTTAAATGTATTTTTCATTACAGTTAATATAAATGGTCAAATTCTGCTTGTGAATTTAGACCCTTGCAGAGTAGTATCACATAAGAAATTTTTGTTATCCGATATTCAGGAGTTAGTCTGAGCTTCAGAATGGATACTAATAGCCTTATGGCAGAAACCAGGAATGTTTACCTATTGCCTAAATAAACTCTTGGTACACTAGAGAGCCATCTGAAGTAAGAAATGGCTTTGAATTCTTGTTTTGCTATGTATAAGTGGTACTATGTTCAAAACTTTACAACTTCTTGAAAACACCTTGTACCAATGATAACTATACACTGTGGAGAAAAAGGATGATTTGATAAGTGGAAAAATACAAAAAGAACCCATTTTTCTCCAGCGCAGTTCATAAAATGATGAAAACAAATAAAGCCTGTTCTATGAAAGGGGATGTCTTACCCACCCAAATTAAGCTGATGCAGTGGGGAAGCTTTGAGGAGGAAGGATGCTTTATGGAGACACCTGTGGATCTCAAGGCATATATGGTAGAGAATAGTCTACTGTTCTATTAGTGGAGGCTGTTTAAGAGTGCTGATAATGATTTGTATCTGTGTGGAAAATAATGGAAGTTGAGGCTTGTTACTCACGTTGAAGCATGCCTCCCAGTTGAGCAAAGGAGTTGTTTGGCAAAATGAGATGGACTTTTTTAAAATAGACTCCCAGCTTGAGATGTGAACTACATAAGTTACTGTTCCTTCATATGATGAGTTTGTGTTCATGTGACTGGGTGTAAAGATACAGAAAAAACTTTCTAAGGAAAGGGAGAAAAGAATTCTGTACTATGATGCATCTGCTTATTAGTATTGGTAATAACATTATTCATCTATGAATATCATCTAATAGCTAATTTGTTCCTTGCTTTCTGGATTTTGTAACTGGCAGGTTGAATCCTTGGCATTTCTCCTAGTTAGATCAAAAGATTTACCTATTTACTAACTTTTATTTACCCTAATACTATATGCAATTGTTTCCATGATTCCCATGGCTGCATGTTTCAAATTAAGACAGCAAGAAATGTAATAGTTATTGGGCATTAGAAACATTCTGTTTTGAAGCTGGGCTAGTTTAGGTTTATTTTAGGAAGTCAGATGGAAAATACTTAAGAAATGTTGAGGAATTTAGCATAAAGTCAGGCTGCTGAATTATATCTAATGATTTAATATATTACTTCTGCCCTTGCTATTAGAAAAGTCTTTTCTAATGTCTAGCTGGAATCCTCTCTTCTTGCAAAGTTAAACAAATTATGTCTTATTTATCTACACTGGATAGAGAGAATGGCTTGTAGCCACTTTTTTTGGCTAGCATTGAATAGCTCTATCATGGTTTTGTGCAGTTGTCTTTTCTTTAGATTAAATAATCCCAATTCCTTTCAGCTGTTCTCATAAAATGAGTTTTCTAGGTCTCTGGTCATCCATGTTGCTCTTCTTTGGACTCTTAAAAGAAGCACCGATATATCTTCATGGTGTCCTTAATTAAATACAGTATTCCAGCAACAGTGATTATTTCAGGTGCTTTATAAACAATGTTTCTATTTATAAATTCCAGTATGGTTTTTGTCTATTTTCAAGTGTGACATGGTTGACATGCTCAGTTTCTGATCCACTACAGCCCCTATGTTTTCTACAGAACTATCTGACTAGTTATTCACAACTTGCCATGTATTTCTGCAGTTGATTAGTCCTGCATGACTTCATAATTCTGCTCTTGCCTTAAAATTTTTTCCTATTTTTAGACTATTCAGCTGATTTTCCAAGATTGTTTTCAGTTTCAAGATTGTACTCTATCATGATTGCTTCTCCTACAGTCATCCATAAATATACTGTCCTCTAACACTCAAGTTATTAATGAAAATATTGAACAATACCATACCCAAAATGAAGCAGTGTGACTCTGATCAATACATTTTTCCAGTTTGATAGTGAAGAACTAATAACTTACTTGCTTGTTTTTTCCAGCCATTTTTACATTCATCTTGATCACATTTCCCTACCTTACTTGTGAGAACGCCATGCAAAATAGTGTCAATGCTTTCAAAAAAAAAACTAAGATGCTTAATATTTATTGCTTTTTCTCACTGATTCTCTCCACAAGATGTGTATTTTATCACCAAGTTAAAATGTCTTGGTTTGACAGCATTTCTGACTAACAAATCCATATGGGTTATTATTTATCCCTTTGTCAGAGGTCACATTATTTGTCTCAGGTAAAGGCTGAGGACAGAATGTAAATTAGTCCTTTTGTATTCTCATGTTGTCAGTTTTCTAGAAATACAGATAGTTTGGAAGTACTTTTTTGGTTGGTTGGTTTGGTTTTTTGGTTTTATTTTGGTGCATGGTGAAATTTCCAAAGTATTTGTGGGAATTAGAGGTACATCTAGGCAAAAAGGGAGGGAATAAACCCATAGACATGAGAGGTGAACACAATGAAAATCCCAGGAAATCCCAGTAGTTTAAAGTTAGTTTATCAATGCTACTAATAATACGTTTTAATGGAATTGCTATAAAAGCACCTGCAACCTATCTGCATTTATAAAGCTTTCATGTGTGTAGCTATGTATATATTAACTCATACTAAAACGTACACCATAGATCCACAGCTGCACACATCAAAGGGCTGCTGCTGCCAATACAGGCGATTGTGTTCTGAGTCAACTCTTGAAAAATAAGCTACAGCTGTTGTCGGTTTTTTTCTACAACAAATTCACTATCTGCTAACTGTCTGCTTCTATGAATAATTCACAGCTGATGCAGATGGACTTTTATATAACGACTTCCAGTAGGGGGTACCCTTTATTTATCACCAATATTTGCCAGATTAAGCCAGTTACTTCAAGGGGAATAAGTACTCTGAAAGGGGAATACCTTAGTGAAAGGACAACTGCTACTACCCTCCCATGAATTTTCATGTACAAAACACAAAATCCACTGCTTTGCTATGCAGTAGAATGTCATTACTGCTATGAAAAAGCTTACCTTTATCCTTCCATGCACATTGGGCTTACTGCCAACCGAGTAAGAAGCCTGGCACATCTTTTATAGTCTGTCATGAAAAAAGAGCACAGATTACTAAAGCAACCACTTCTGCTTTTAAAAATCAAAATTGGTAACAGTGTGCAAATTATTGTCGTAATGAAGTTCAGTAAACGCCTTAGTTAGCAACAGAAATCAGCTCCTTAGACTTAGAAATGGAGCGTGTAAAAATTCTGTAACTGAGAGTCTCGCCTAATGGCATGTGTAACTCTATGCAACTGATTTCTGCATATGCGCTATCTAAACAAATGGCATGAATGTGCTGGGAGCGTATGTATGTGTGAAAGTGTGTACATCTGTGTCTATGCTTAAACGTGGGATCTAAACATGTGGCTGTAGTATTTCCATACTAGAGGAAGAATAAGTAGCGCTCATCCATCTTTGAAATGCAGCCCTCAGTGAGCAAGTCTATCAACTTCAGTAACGCAACTCCAATAAATTTTCTTCCTGGAAAAACTGTGAAATTAGACAAGTAACATCTCCTAGTCATAGGAATGTTAAGTCCAGCCTGAGTAGGTGACCACATCATACAAATTACTTCATAACTGTATCAAGTTTCATCTTAAAACGAGTAAAATTGTTTTTTCTACAGTGGTCCTATTGTTAGTAGTTCTTATTTTAGGTACCTTCTGCATTCATAATAAGGGTCAGAACCAATGCAAAACTACAAAATTAATCAAGATTTTAACATGGCAAACTGAAAGCGCATTTTGTGCAAGTTGGTTATGAACAGAGAGCAGAGCAAAATACTTTTTAGGTGCCAATGGTTTACAAAGTACTAGAAGGTATGCCAACTAAATGCTTTTGCACTGACTACCCCCATGTTGCAGCATCACAGATGCTTTTAATTTCTTCGTTGTTTGGCCTTTGAATTTCTACATAGAATGAACATTATTACCTGAAATCAGGGCATGAATTCTTCATACTAGGCATGAAGAAATGAAGCGGGTTGTTTACCTCATTTTCCTAGAAGAAAGTTACTTTAAGGAGATGCTAGTCAGTCCAGTCCAGTGACTGATGTTGCTTTTCGTTAGGTGTTATTTCATTAATGAGAAACTACATCTAATGTTTCCTAGAGATGCAATGTTACAATCCCTAACTCACAGCATAGATATGTTATAATTGCCATTCATACTAATTATCCTCCATTATCCAGACATTATGTTGGTGGGTATGTCACCTGTCAGGAGGAAAAGGCTAATGCAGACTGTAACACCAACTAGTTTTTAGCTTCACAGCTTGGAGTAGTCATTAGTGCTGAGTCAAATGATGGTGGTGGTGTGATCCTTATGAAAAAGGTAATTTGCTTGTTCAAAACAGACTAGTTACAAACAGCTTCCATCTCCGTCCACGTAAACGGAATGTGATCTGGTTAGCCATTATCTATAAATCCTTGTCTTTTGAAGGTATTCCTAATCTGAAGCCTTACAAATAGGGAAAAAGTCTGCAATTCTTACCAAATATGCCTTTAAAATATATTGGGCTGAAATATTTATTAATACTTGAAACTTGGAATCTGTAACTCTTGTTTCTATTCCCAGCTCTGCTACCGCCCCAACTGGTTGACCTCAGACAAGTAAAATAAAGTGTGCTTCCATTCTGAAACAGCTGAACTAAAATAGCATCTGCTTACTCAACAGGTCCACCTCAGTATGAATCTGGAGCGCATCTACTGACTGATAAGTGTCAATGTTTGATTTTATTTTTTCTTATTCTCTGTGCCGCTAAGACTGATGAGGTATCATAAGCTGAATTTTCTTACTTGTGTCCATTGGCATTTTTTTTTTTCACTAAGCCTTAGGAAGTTACACTTCAGTAATTCACTGAAGGCAAGGGCTACAAAGATTCACTGTCAACACCACTGGTAGACTGGTAGCTGAACAGTCAAAATATGTTCTACATAAATAATCAATGAAAAGGAAACAGCCCCACCTGGATTTCTGATCCTACCTTGGATTTGCAGTACTAGAAATGAAACATGAGAGGTTCGTGAAAGGAGTCACGTGTCCCTATGAAAAGCAAACACCTTTGGTTTGGAACCAAAGAGGCATATACATCAGTACCTAAGGAAGCAGCGTTTACAGCCGTTCTACACAGGCTATTTGCAGTGAAAAGGTTGTGTTTTCATTTTCCTCGCTGTAATGCTGATGCTGATCTAGCAACGCTGTAAAACATACTTCGTACATTATAGAGCACTCCAAATTCTTCATTGCAAGGAACATATTCTAACATTGTACCACTACTGGTACCTCATAGAGCTACTAAATTTTAGAGTTTTCTGTAGTTTTATGCAAGTCTCTGGTTTTGGCACTTACATGCTGGGATGGTGCAGTCCCTTGTATTGTGATAAAGCCGATGAAAGTGTTTACTACATTTTGGGCTAAAGTAGAGTGGACCTGAAATATTAAAAAAAAAAAAAAAAGTTACGAATCAGCGCAGCTCACAGGAAGAGCAGTGCAGCTTATGGTATGTATGTGAAATGGTGGATACCAATGCAAAATTAAAACATACCTGTTAAATGCTTTAAGAACTTGTCTTTCATCCTCAGATCTCTGGGAACTATTTCTGTTGGGCAGAAAAAAGAACAGTCATTCTGTGGCACTGGAGCTATGCTTGTCAAACATAGTATGAGGAAAACTCTGTCCAGCAAACATCACCACTACGTCCTGACAGATGCACAGAGATCAAAAGTCCTTTGCATACAGTAGGCCAAATTGCAAGCATTTGTTTTACATAAGAAGCCACTGCAGAATGCACTGTGAAACACACTGTGGTGATGAAACAAGTAATGTCTCTTAGGTGTGCAGTCATTAACGATGATGACGATTAACTAAGAGTCAGATTTTAGCTCTCTATAAATTACATTATCAAGTTCACCTAGATTTAAATTCTTCCAGAAATTTTAGTTCATGGTTGCTCAGAAATGGCATATTCCGCTAACGGTAAAGACCCAAAGACATATTCAAGTTTGGGTTTGTGTCTTCTAATTCTCTTATGCAAATGTATCCACTCTTTTGTCACAGATATGTTTGTACAAGCACTGTCCTGCTGTAATCGTGAAACTGGATTGATCGCCTTACAGGAATCTTTCCCCCCCCACACCCCAGCAGTAAATAAAATTCACAGGAAATGATCCCAAGCAAATTGCTCTCTTCTGGCTCCCTGTGTTTGTGGTTTACCGCCTTGCGTTTTGTGTTCAGCAGATGGCAAAATGAAACTGGTTTACTGAAATCCATTTCAGCCCTAACCCTTGCTTGTGTCTTTCTGATTTACAGCTATCTTTGATTGCTTTCCGTTACGAACTCTATGCTGATAGCTTAGTGCTGATTGTGTATGATACACTACATGGTGCTTTATTTATTTGACCATAAATGCCTGAGCAGCCTTTTTCATTCCCCTGGCACCTCTTATCAGATATAAAGCAAAGAGCATTTCCATCCAGATCTGATTCACTTGCGAGGTTAGACACTTCTCGAAAGTCATTCTTCATTTACTTCTAACTTTAGTCAGTGTAAGTAAAATTGACCTTATCATATTTGACCTAATTATGTCATGAAGAGCATTAAAAACACACATGCTTCACTCAGAAATTTCCCGTGGGACAAGCTCACTGGGAAAGTGATGCCAAAACCGAGATGAAAGACTCTAAGCAGTAGTTCCTTTTCAGAGTTGCTGGGAATAACTCCATTATAATAACAGAATGAAAAATCCTGCTTAGGAGCCAATGACACCGCAACCAACTAATCTGCTCTGAAGTAGGTTTCTTATTTACATAGATAACTGTTCAGCACAAATCAGACGTTTTGCACCAATATGCTGATGTAGGGTGGCCAACAACTGTGCCCATGTTCCACATGGAGATTTAGAGTTGTGCAGATCAGGGTTCCCTGCTTAGTCTGCCCTCCTGAACTTTTCACCATTTATAAAACAAAATGTTCTCGCTATGCTGATCTTAAGTGAAACAAAATTGTCTTCCTTTGTATATTCATTAATCACCCAGATGGAGAAGTAACATTTTCATGACAACCACCAACAAACGCAAATCATGAGGATATTTGAATATGAATGAGAATGAAGAAAAGGTACAATGAAGCTTTATGAGATCAATAAAGGCAAAATAAATAGCATACTAGCAAAAGGAAAGGCAGTTTGGAAAAAGGTGAGTGTAGACATCTGCTGGAAAATATTCAGAAAGTCACTTTCAGTAGGAGGGGTAAAATGAGCAGTAGTAACGCCGTAGGGGGTTGGGAGTGACAGTGAACAGCAAATTAGACACAGCAGCAGGAGAAGCTAAATCAACTTTCAACTGGACGCACAGAAACTGAGCGGTATCTATCCATCACTGGGTGACTCGGTACAACTGCTTCCACGCTGCTCTGGGCAACCCTGCACCTCTGGCAAACCAACCTGGGCTTTCACTGGAGGTCAGAGAAGAGACATTAAAATAAGCAGAAGGAGGATGGCAGGGGTTGTCCCAAAGTAATCATAGCTTCTATAGTGACAGGGGAGTACTCTGTTTCAGGTCCCTGGTATTTCAGAGGTGCTACCTCTGGAGTACAAAAGGGATTAACTAAAGTTTAATGAAGCCGAGCTGCAGGAAAGACTTCTAGAGGTGAGATCTATAAGGACATACTGAAGTCCTGCAGGGGAATTCTTGCTAGGGTCATTTCCAAGCAGCAGTTAAACCAAGCACATTTTAGAAAGTGGTAAACTTCCAGGAAAAAAAGCATTTTCATCCCTCATTTCTTTGATTTCAGCCTATTTCAGTCTTTTCCCTTATTAATAGGTTTTGTTCAAAGCCAACACAAAGGAAGTCAGACTTCCAGTTGAGCACATTATCCAGAGAGAAAGACTCTGAGATGTGAATGAAGTTTTTCTATTCCAAATTTGCCCTCCGTGTCAGTTTCTGATACCAAAGAGAATCTGCAGGTATTTTGAGTGGTGAATTCTTGATATAAAATTAGTAACCTGATGTGATGTTTGATTCACCAAGGCACCCTACAGAAAAGAAAAGATCTCCTAAGCCATGGACTGTGACTTACCAACTCTCTGCTCATCCTGGTATCCTCCGTAGTCAGCCACTTCCCTTCGATCTAAGTTATAGTCGTGCTTGGAGAAGTACTGCACCCCACTGTCCTTCTCCAGGTGGTATCTCTTCAGTTCCTGAATGATCTCCATGATCAGATTTAAGAGACTTTGCCTGTCCTTCAAATCAGCGGAGTCAGTTTTCTCTTTGCAATATCCTGCCGAGAGCATTAAGAGCACCAGCCCCAGCAGCCCAGGAGACCTCAGTCCACTCATTGCAGTCTGACCTGAAGGGCGCACGAGCAGATGGAAAGGAAGGATCCGCTGCTGTGGGAGTATTTCACTGGAAGAGAAAAACGGGGGTGGGTCGGAGGTGGGGAGACTCGCGGGGCTGCAATCGGGAGGAACATCACAGGAGGGATGCGCGGAGACCGCTTCGCAGCTTACACAACGCGGGGGGGGGAGCCCGGCCCGCTCCGGCAGCCCCGCCGCCGGGCTGCGGGGGGTGATCGCCGCCGGGGGAGCCCCGCTGCGCCCCGCTCAGCCGCCGCGCCCGTCCCCGGCGGAACCCCCTCGCCCCGCGCGCTGGCGGAGCAGACCCTCGCTCGCCACGGGCCAGCGGCGCGTACCGCCCCGCCTCGCCTCGCCTCGCCCCGCCCCGGCCGCGGAGCGCGGCGGAGGAGCGGAGCGGGGGCCAGGGGCGACAACTTTCCCCGAAGTTTTTTTTTGCCGGAGGACCGCGGCGGCTGCGCACCGAGCGAGCTGCCCCCACACTCCTCCGCCGCGCTGCAGGGCTGCGGGCAGGAGCGGGGGTACGGGCGGTGTGCGGCTCGGGGGGCAGCCGTCCGGGGGCAGGGCACGGCAACGGCAGCCTGTCCCTTCTTCTCTGCCCTTCTTCCCTCCCAGCTGGGGAAAGGGGCGCGGGCGGCCAGGGCCACCTCCGCAGGGAGCGGCGGGGGACGCTGCCTCATCCCCGGAGCCGCTCGCCTTCGGACGGCTGAGTGCGCCCCTCCACGGGCTGCCGGGGGCGGCCGCCCCACGGACGGGGCTTCCCGTGGCGGCTCTCCCCCGTCAACTTTGGCGGGCTGTCACCGTCGTGGCCCCGACTGAGCGAGGGGTGGGGGCGTGGGGAGGGAGACGGGGGAGGAAGGAGGGTTGCCGGCCCTTGCCGGCCGCTTTTACCTGTCTCTCCGTCCCAGCAGCCGAGGTGTCTTCCCCCCCCGGGAGCCGCTCCCCGTCTCTCCCCGGACGGCAGCAGCCCGCGAGCGGTGGGGAGTCCAAGTTTTCCCGGCTGGCCCTCCCGCCCCCCTCCCGTCCCTGCGCTCCCGCCGTATCCACAAACTACTCCATCGCCGCCAGCCCCAGCGCAGCCGCTTATATAGGCTATAGGATGGACATGAGACGGCAGATAGTATCGACTTGGAAGTGGGTGGAAAACAATAAAAGTCCACTTGGCAACCTCGGGAGCGTCGCTGCTTGCACAAGCCCCCCCCTTCCCGCCCTCCCTCCCGCCCCGGTCGCCCCCCCCCTCCCGTCCCTCCCCCTCGCTCGGCTCTCCCGGGTAGGGCTCAGTCACTCCTTAGCCTCTCTGCGACGTAAGGAGACGGTCCCAAGTGTGTATGTGTGTGGAGTGGGAGGGGGCGGCGGCGGGAAGATGGGGGGGACGGGGGGGGGGACGGGGGGACGGGACGCGCCTCGCCCGAGCCTTTAATTAGAAACGCGCTGAGGAGCCTCTGAAATATTCATGGCCTTGGCGCGGCTCCCCGTCAGGCGGGTCCCCGGCCCCGCGGCCGCAGCCGCCGCGCTCCCCGCCGCCCCCCGCAGGGGGCCCGGCTGCCGGGGGCGGGCGGGGAAGCCGCCTGTGTACCGGGAACTCCGTGCCCAGCTGCGGCGGGGAAGGGGAGGTGTTGGGGGGGGGGGGCGAGCAGCCGGGGAAGAGGAAGGCTATTTTCTGCTCTCGCCCGACCGGGAAGCCGGCGGAGAGAGGTGGCTGGAGCGGGGTCTGGGTGGAAGAGGCGGGCGTGTCGCCTTTCTCGCCGGTTCTTGGCAAGGGTAGTCCCGGGGGGGTGGGGCCGAGGCGGCTTCCTGGGCTCTCGGCGCGGCGCTGCCTGGAAGGGCTGCTAGCGGGGCCGGGTGGGGTGAGGAGGCGGAGGAGGGGGGCGAAGGCAGCGCCACCGGCTCCCTCAGAGGAGGTGACAGCCCGAGCGATGGGGAGGTGCTGGCGAGGGGCGGCGGAGGGCGAGGGGGGACGACAGCCGCCTTGTGCTTCCCTGGGAAAGCGAGACCCCTCCGGCGAGAGCCACCCCTTCCCACACACGTCCCTCCCCAAAACAACCCCTTCTCAGCCCAAACTCCCCGCTGCGCTCCCCGCCGAGCCCCTTGGAACGCGCGGGGCGGCGAGAGTGTGTGTGTGTGCATGTATGTGAGAAACACGATCCGGCTGAACTTTCCTGTTTACTTTGACTGTGTGGATAAACCTCTCCCCTTGGCAGCCGCGGCGGGCAGAGGCGGCCCTGGATGGGATCGTCTGCCGGCCGACCTTCCCCAGCCCCCCGAACGGCGACGGGGTGGGAGCGTGAGGCGCTGGCGGGGTGGGCGACAACGGCAGCCGCCCCGCGGGACGCGGCCGGTGGCGGCGGGCAGGGCCGCCCGCCCAGCACGGACAGGTAGCGGTTGCGTCGCCGGCAGCGGCGACAGCGGCCCCCGGCGGCCGCTGCCCGGCCTGGGCCCGGCGCTGCCCAGCCGCCCGCCGCCAGGCGGCGCTGAGGGGCGCGGCCGTTGGGGCTGTTAGCGGCCGTTAACGGTCGCCCCCGCCGCCCCTCAAGAGGAGCGGCCGGGCCGGGGCAGCCATGCGGGCAGGGCTGATGCCAGCTGTCAGCCAGAATGCGGGAAAAAAAGGGTGATTTCTGTTTCGCAGCGCTCCCTGTACCTCGCTTATGGTATGCACTTGTATTCCCTCAGTACTACTTTGTTATTTTTACCTATATTACCGGATTTATCTTTCCTTTGAAAACAACATGCATATATGTCTATTGCTACAAAAATCTTAGCCCACGCTGTCACCATGAAGTTACTAAAAAAAAAAAAAGGGAAAAAATACACAACATGATGAAGAAAGACACCCAGAGGCAAGACTGAGCAAGAACGCTTTGTCAGGAGTCCAGAATCCTTCTTCCTCTTTGGCTTCATGGCTGGTTTCCAGTCACCTTAAGTCTCAGGGGAAAAAATAAATTGAACAAGCACTTCAGCAGTGAGAAAGAATGGCCCTTTGCATGATATAACTTGGTATGGTGATATTTACTAGTTAGTCATACCAAATATTGACATGTCAGGGTCACCTAATGGGGACAGGGAAGATGGAAAATGAGCCAGGTAGTATAGAGCTTTGTGTTCTGTTTCTGTGATTATATTTCAAGTAGTCCTTCACCCAAAGTAATCTCTTTGGAAAAAGGTAGATAAAGCTGTGGAACTGAAGGAGGTGTTCAGGAAGTCAGCTAAACACCTGGATGGATTCTCCCCTAGCTCACAAGCACAATTTCTGCGTCATTTTTGGTCACCGTCCCATGAGGAAGGAGCAGCCTGTGTTTTGAGTACACACCAGTTCAACTCGGGAACATCAGGCTGTGTCTTTCCTAGTAAATTAGATGTACCCAGATATGTCATGTCTGTCATGGAGACCAGCTGTCATGGAACGATCTGCGAGTTGTTGAATAATATGGTTTATGTAGGTCTCTTCCTTTCGAAGAGACAGTGGACATTATCAAAAACTCTGCATTAATCCCTCTTATCAGGTAACTAACTCCACCGTGAGCCTGGGAATGGGATAGCTGGCGTGGGCCAAAGACACACCAAGGACAACTTAACATCGTAGACAATTTCTTTCTTATGCTCAGGAATATTCCCTTTACATTTACTAATATAGATCTAGACTCAAAGTACAATGGAGATATTAACTGAGATATGAGATGGATAAATGAACAGTGTTGCCTTTTTGTGCATGCAGAAAATGAGGCAAGGGTCTATTCTGATTTGTTTACATTGAGTTATACAAACATTTGTAATAGCTTTACTGGAGTTAATTGAAACTCACACAGATTTAGGATGATAATTTAGTATTCCAACAGGTTACCTTTTCTTAAGTACATTTTCTTAAGGCTCCATCTAAGCTAGCCACCTGGATGCTAACCACCTAAACGCTACCAAGCTACAATGCATATATATTGCCGAAACTGCCATCCCCAAGACTTCCACGCCTCAGTCTGACTCCTGAGGCTTCTAAAGTGAGTAGGTTCACTGTTTGCCATGACTGCTCACAGGTTCTTGGACTTCTTCCCTGCATACTGGGAAGTGCCTGACTCTTGTCAACACTAAGCAGCCAGGATGATGAAGAAAGCATTTTTCTGGGGTTTACAAGATGTTAGTTTTAATCCCTTCAGGCAGAGATGAAAGATGAACACACCTTCCCAGCCAGGACAAAAACCTGCTTGTTTTCCTTGAAAGAAGTCAGAGAGGGAGATATGAAACCCAGCCTCAAAAAGCAACGTGAACCTGGGACTGCAGATCATAGAGGTAATGATATACAATGAGTATTTTGGCTTGTCCCGGAGGGGTAGATTTCATTTTAAAACACCTGGTGTGAATTTTTGGCTTATTTTTAGAGGATGTCAAGTTAGTGAACTTGAACAAGAATGTGCCCTTGTGGCCAAGAAGGCCAATGGTCTCCTGAGGTGCATTAAAAAGAGCATGGCCAGCAGGTTGAGGGAGGTCATCCTCCCCCTCCACTCTGCCCTGGTGAGGCCACACCTGGAGTAGTGTCCAGTTCTGGATACAAGGAACTACTGGGGAGAGTCCAGTGGAGGGCTACAAAGATGATCAAGGGAACGGAGCATCTCTCTTATGAAGAAAGGCTGAGAGACCTGGGTCTGTTTAGCTTGGAGAAGAGAAGACTGCGAGGGGATCTCATCAATGCTTATGAATACCTAAATGGCGGGTGTCAAGAGGATGGGGCCAGACTTTTCAGTGGTGCCCAGTGAAAGGACAAGGGGCAGTGGGCACAAACTGGAACACAGGAAGTTCTGTCTGAACATAAGGAGAAACTTCTTTCCTTTGAGGGTGGCAGAGCACTGGAACAGGCTGCCCAGTGAGGTTGTGGAGTCTCCTTCTTTGGAGATATTCGAAACCCGCCTGGATGTGTTCCTGTCCAGCCTGCTCTACGTGAACCTGCTTTGGTAGGAGGGTTGGGCTAGATGATCTCCGAAGGTCTCTTCCAACCCCTACAATTCTGTAATTCTGTGATTCTGTAATCAAAATCTATGAATAGATCAATCTACAATGCTATTAAAAATGTCCTATCTTTAAAGTAAACATCATGATCCTCAGAATAAGCATACATGAAAGAGAATGCAGTATTTGGTGTATGGTTTTACCTGGTGTACTGTTCCATGTTCCCTTGGTGGTTATGAAAGAGAGGTACTACATTTAGGGTTTGGAACAAACGCCAGGCAGAATTTCTAGGTTTGTTAAATAACACACATTAGTCACTGTTTTTAGCAATTCCATTCTGTTATGCTATGCTAAGACCGTAAAGGAAAGATATCTTGACTTCTTTTACTTAAATGGTGTACGTGAGAACAAGAAAATGTGTTCTCTTTGGTTCTGTCTTCTAAGACTGGTGAAATTTTCATGCTAAGAGCCCTACAGTTTCAAGCATGCTCTTGTTTCAGCTGATTATAACAGACATAAGGGTTCCTATCTATATTTAATAAAAGCAAGTGCAACATTTTCTGAAGTGATTGCAGAGCAGAGCTGATTGTCTAAACGAGGCTCATAACCAATACATGAACTGAGTGTATGCTTTGGAGAAAATTCCAATGGACGTTCTTAAGACTGGACTATGAAAATGCTTCTTATGTTGCTCTTTATTGACCTCAGAACCTCAAAATAATTATTTTAAAATATGTTTTCTCCTTAAACATCGCATCAACTTATAAAAATCTTAAAAAGTCAAGTTGCACTGTTGGTTTAAAAAGCAGACTTTTCACACCTCACAGAAGAAAAGTGGTATTTAACCGTCAGGTTACACGTCAGTCCTGCTAGATATAAATATGATGGAATGAGATGGGGCTGGTAATTCTGTTCTGTTAATTGATTATCAGTTGGTTGACATGGCAACCGGACTTCCAAAATATTGACCACACACATGGCATCTACATGTATGATAATTACTTTTTAAATCTATATAGAAAAACATATACATCACATCACAGATGATACTTTCCAAAATATCTGCTCCAAGTTATGAAAATGCAGAATATGTTTTCAATATAATGTATTGTACATAAGTATAAAATAATATTTATGCACCTGGCTCAGTCATCTCTGTGAGCCTCCAACTCTCAGAGGCAATGCCCAATGACAGCTGCTGGGGAGAGTAAAGATGAGGCTTTAAGAAGTCCTGTAGCACTGAAATCAGCCAGAGAACATATATAACTAGAACAAAAACTTCAACAGATGTTAGGGGTATTAAAGCCAAGTGAGCATTTTAAGGGCTTTCCCCACTTCCTACCTGATGCAAATGCCAATAGGATTAAAACCCCATCAATCATCACTGCAACCAAAATGGAAGAACTTTGATACAGTTCCCAAACGTTTTATCAGTATTACAGGCAGGGCCAGCTTGATGTTTGGTAGACAGTTTAAAAAAAAAAAAAAACCACAACAAAAAACCCAAACCAGATTTCTGGCTATAACTTTTCTCTGCCTGTAAATTCAAGGCTAAAGACAGCTCTGAGTTGGCCAACGCATCTATTATTGAGCCAGTTCCACAATTATCTTCAACTTCGCAGTGCTGCACCAATGCAAAGCTCCTTGGAAATCCTATCGAACCAGGAGGAGGAAATGTCTTACGAGAATAGTCTCACTTTTTTAGATGCCTTTCATAGTCTTCAAAGTATCCCCTGAAATCTCCAGAGACCACCCCTCTGAATTATTCCATATTTAGATTCTCAGAGATACTTTATTTTGCACAGTGAATAGAAATGCCCCAGCGAAGCAAGTGAAACCTCTCTTGACTGTAGACTATCGTCCATGGGAGGACACTAACTTAGACCAGACCCCTAACTTCTAAGGAGCTAAGGGAGGGTGGGGGGTTAATCCCATTCTAAGAAACTTCTTTCACACCATAAACAGTTCTATAGTGACTGTGCAGCAGTGAGCCTGCTATATGTATGTTCAGTCTTGACTCCTAGCTCTTCACTTAAGTTATATTGCTGCAGCTGCAGAAACTGCCTTTCCACATCAAATTAAGACTACGAGTAAAAGCCCTAGCTGATGCCTCATTAGCTGATAGAGCGCATTACATTTTCTGGCCTGCTCTGGTCTCTCTGTGCCAAAGGAAAGAGGATGGCTTCAGTGTACATAAGAACTCAGTAGTTTCAGCGGCAGAGTAGCTTCTGCTTCATTCCCAGCTCTGGTTCTTATCTTGAGGAGGCAAGTGGGTCACGTGTGTTTTTTAGACCCATTGCTTATAAATGATAACATGTTATGATAGTATAGCCTAAATTTGAGAATGTTATCTCACAGTGCGTTTGCACCACTTCTTAAAAAATTTATGCTGAAAAACAAATGCAGTCTTAGGCAACATAAGGATATCCCATATGACTCACTATCAGCATCTGAATGCTAAGCACAAGCATCAAGAACTTTAAAAAGTAGAGGTACTTTTTCCTTCTGTGGGTGATCAGTAGGCAGGCGTGCTGCTTATTCAGTGAGCAGGTGAGCAAGCCCCGTGACTGACTATCTGGTGGACAGCTGGATGACTTTTTACAGATCAGATGTAGAGTAGGCCTGTTCGCAAGATCATGGTCTGGAGACTGCTTGTAGACAAGCATACTTTTTGGAAGATTGTGTGCCTGCAAACCAACCAGTGCTTCTCTTCTTCCAGAAACCAGCACTGCAGTGCCGACTGTACCTGGGCAGCCTCCTCATGACCAACTTCACAATGAAATGGACTGCCTTCCAGGGTAAAGGCAGAAAGTTGATTAAACAGCAGCAGAAGACTGTTCTTTATAGATTCAGGATTTCAGCTCCTAGGCTTTGTTCATTCTGCCCTTGAAGTGATATAAAGAAATCATCCACTATCCCAGGGTTGTGAATGTTGTCTCTTCTTGTGTGGAAGTCTGCTGTCCTTTAGAGGAGAGAAAACATTCTGAGTCAGCCAAACTGCGGGAAATCCAGGACCTGGCATACACAGGCTACATCCGCAGGAGTAAATATAATGTGATCAAGACCATTGATAAAGTCTGTGGCACTTAAGCCAGCTGGCACAAGGTAGGCCATATCCATTCTGTCCATCCTTCTTACTGCCTGTGAGAGGACAGCCTTATGCAAACTACTCATTAGGAACACTTCCTGGGCTGCCCAGCTTCCCAACAGTACCCGGGAATCGATCGGGAGAGTTGTCACAGACTAACCGTGTGCCAGGGACTGCTCTAACAATTTAATAGTATTGATGGCTGGGTTCCAGTGCCAGGAACCCTCCCTGGCAGTGTTCAGTGGGTCCCACCCATATTGCAAGGGATAGAGGCAGCTGCAAACCGGCCATCCCTTTGGGGTCTCAGTGGGTAGAACTGACAAGCTTTTTGGCATCATGGCCTAAACTGGAATAAAATAAGCATCGTAATCTGAGAGCTGCAGCAGCTTCAAAAAGCAGCTTCAAAACTTAAAAAAAAGTTCCATGTCTTTATGGTCAGGCACCTCCACTGGAGGCAGCAAAGAATCAATGTAAATTGGGCAGAATCACAGTGAAATCAACTTAGTTACAGAACAGAACAAAAAGGTGTTGATGTTTTTCATCTTTTTTTTCCCCTCATGTGCATTGTCTGCATAAATGCAAGATCTTTTAGATCTTGTATGGCAATGGACCAAAATTGTCAATATCTTTAGTTTTAGCTCAAAGGAAAAGAAAAGGTTAAAAAATAATTTTATATGACCTTTACAAGCTGGTCTTTCTCCTAAGACAGAAAATGACTTTGCCTCACATTACATTATTTTTAACAAGCTATAACATATTTACCGAATATTTTGCTACTGTGATTGCTCTCTTCAGCCTCTTTCCTTACCCTATTTTCCTCCCCAGATTACTAGTCTATTTTTTAATGGAGAAATTTTCACACGTAACAGAATAATACTCTTTTGAGACCGACGAATAAATGAGGTGGTGATGATGATGATGATGATTATTATTATATCTTATTTTTCCCCACTTTTTTGTCTTATTCTAAGCTAGAATTTCAGGTTTGTCCAAGTTTGTCTCACAGAACTTTAATGCCAAATGGTTCTGAAACTGAAAACTGATATTCATTACAAAGTGGGGGTTTTTTACATTTTTTTTTTAACGGGTTGTTTTATTGTTGGTGTCGAAGTGTCATATTCAAAAAATCACATTGTAAAAGTCTTTTCTACAATTTTCACTCTAACTTCTTTCTCTTTAGGAAACACAGCTAAATGAAAAAACCCAAACAGGTATAGCTGTGAGAAGACCTTATGTTGCCGAATTAGTACCTGTTTGTTGTCATAAAAGATAAAAATCTAATTGACAATTCACTATTTATGTTATTCATTTGGATTTTACATTGAGCTCAGCCTAGATAACAAGCAGTGCAATTGTTTTCACCTTTTCAGTTGGCATAGTAATCTGGGGAAGTCTTCAAGCATTTTTATAATGATTTAGTGGCAAATACCACAAGGGAAAGGTTTCTGTCTTAAATGTTACTTTGTAATTAAAATATCCAACTTGGAGGTTATTTCTCTTGTGTGCAAATTTTGTAAAATGTTGTTCTGATATACCAAAGAATTTGTCTCTTTAATTAAGGGAATGCAGATGGACTTCTGTCTCTGCCGTCAGGTACTGTGCATAGATATGGCTGTTCACTCCAAATTTCTTACTTATTTTGCAGTGCTAGTTTAGTGGAAATATCGCTTTGGTAGTTTCAGTTAAGTCAGAAATTGCAGTCAAAAGTTTCTGTTAGAGGCTGTCAGAGAATGAGAATGTTCCCTGGGCAGTGTTGCCCAATGCAGCTGTGACGTTTGCAGTTATTCTATTTGAAAACACAGGATTCAGAGCTATTTGTCTCTCTTTCTTTGTCCATTCCTCACTTGTTAGAGGAGCAAGAGGACAATACTCAAAGGAAAAGGGTTTTGACTGTAGTAACAGTGATTAAGAGCCAGATGAAATCTGGAACTTCCATTCTCTGTAGAAGTCTAACATTTCAAAGCATCTTTCTTTTGATTTAAGATGATCTCACAAACAAATAAAAAACCTTGAAAAATATTGTTGGTGGAAAGTAAATATTAAAAGAATTTCAGGAAATCACAGAATATCCTATGATTTTTCCAGAATTACGTGGTGCACCCAGCTAATTTAGAAGTGGGAGCACTCTTGGGAGTTACCCAGAATTAGGACTAGCGCAGGGAGCATGTGGAACAGGATGTCTAACAAATCAAGTCTTGAAGGGCCTTCCAGCGTCTTTAAAGCTTGGATCTAACTAGATTTCCCAAGGCTACTATGTTCTTGGCTCCATGATGTCCTGTGGCTCCTGACTGTGCCAAGAAACTTGATCTTGAGATTGGCTGTTCAGTCTGTTAAATCCCCAGTTGCCTGCCTCTGAAACAATCTGTTTGGTGCAGCCTACTAGGGAGCTGCGTTTGTGATTTGTCAGAGCTTGATAGAAAGTAAAATATTTCCCCAGAACTTTGTTTTTCACGTAGGAGTGCTTCTCTAATGAAATACTGCCATGTTTGAAAACATCTTACCTGCTTTCTCCTTGTAATAGGAAGTTTGCAGTCTGAGAAACTGGGTGAAGGAATAGAAATTAAAGGAGCATGATCTATTTAGGTTTTTTCTTAGTTGAAAAATGCTGAATATTGCTGCTTTTTTTTTTTTTTTTTCCCTACAGAGAAGGTAAAACTCAGTGTTGCATGAGAAAGTGCTTGTGTAGGGAAGCAGTTACCTACCAAACAGCTAGGCATGAACAAACATCAGAAGAAAATCTGGGTTTTATGTTCATGGCAAAAATGAGTATTTTCATCTTATTGATCTTAATCTATATTCAAGGTAAGATGTCACTGACAGCAGAACAGTTATCTGTCAGCATTGTATCCCAGGAGAATGGCAAATGGATCCAGCAGTTTTCTGTAGCATACTTCGGAAAAAAAATGTTATTCCAATATTGATCATGTATGTGTCCAGGGCAAATGGATGCTCTGATTAGTTGCTCCAGGTGATGTAGAAAACAGGTATATTTTTGTTGCCATGAAAGGGAAATTGCATGGTTCTTTCTTATCTTACCCAAAGGAATAAATACAGAAGATCGAATTCAGGTGATATTTAACTCAGTAGAACCACATTAACCTTGGTCGTAGTTGTCTCAGATGAAATATCCATATACTTTATGTATCTAGAAAAGGTCTTAATGAAGCCAGCCCTAATTAACTGTTCAGACATCATTGGATTAATCATAGTTTAATAAAAGATAACAGAGATAAGTTATTGTGTTTACTTGCCTATTTTAACAAATTTTCATGTTATTCAAGGCAAGAACACCTGACTGCCAGTCTTTTTCCAGTTTACATTGGTAAGTTTCTTTTGACACTTTCTACAGACCTTAAATTATTTTTATGTTCTTTTTTTGTGGTCCTTCCACTTTTTTTTCCCAACATCCTTTTCTAAAAGGAAACACCAAGAGTCCATAGCATGCCAGTAACAGTCTCACCGATCCTGTATCTGGATTTACAGTTGTATATCTCTTGTTAGTAAACTCAAGTGTCAATTCATTCTGTCATTTTGCTACAGGATGGCATTGGGTTATTGTATTAGTAGCACATATTTAACTCCTTAACAATATGATATCTGTGCGGTTACTTTTGTCAACAAAAATCAACTGTCTAAAAATATCCATCACATCTTATTTGAAAAAAACCCTAATTTTTTGTAAAATCTATGTTGACAGAGATTGACTAGAATCCTGTCTCTTAATTCTTTATTTATTGATTTTTAAACCTTTTTCTATTAATTTACCTCTGACTGGAATCAGACTAATCAATTATCATCCATATCACTCCATTTCCTCATCCTGCATGTGACAAAAAAAAATAAAAATCAGTGTTTTCAGTCTTCTACAATTTCATTGTCACTGTAATAAATAAATAAAATTAAAATCAGGAGGCCATATATTTCCTCAGCAAACAATTAAGTGTTACTGGAAACGTCTTATGCGCCTTTGATGTTGTCTAATATCTTTCTCAGTTACTAGTGAATTAAGAATCTTTCCTTTATTCCTGTGTGATCCATGTATCTTATCTGGCTTCCTTCTAAAGACAGAACAGGAGTATTAATTGAATAAGTGTTCCTTTTCTGCACTATTAATAATTTAACAATTCATGTCTAGTTAAAAGGCCCGTTTCATTGCTATGATTCATTTCTTTTTCAGTGCATTAGAATTCCTCACTCTTAGCTGTGCCACAAATGGATTTTTTTCCCATTGTTAGCTTTCCTATAGTTTAGATGGTTTTAGCTACCTGTCATTGTGTTTCAATATTATTAACATGGGTTTTGTAAAGGAAAGTCATGCCTTACAAACCTATTGTGCTTTTTTGGAGGAATCGGCATGCATTAGGGAAAACTGGCTGGTACTGTCAACAAACTCTCTCAAAAGGCTCCTACATAAATAAAGCATCCACTGAATAAGAACCAAAATCATTATGTAGATAAATAATTGCCTAGAATACAGAAAATGGAGATTGGAGTAAGGAGCAAATTTTCGCAGTGCAAAAAGTTTATCAGCAGAGCTCTTCAGGGATCTACGCTAAGATTGGTAATTTCCAGCATATTAAAAAAATGAGGCATTCCTTGGAAAATGTGATAGTGTTTACTGATACCGAGTTATTCAGAAAATCCTGACCATGAAAAATCAGAAAAGAGCCTTATAAGACTGAGTGGTCACTGTAACAGTAGATGAAATTCAGTTAGATACATCCAATGGTAAGCAAAATTGATAGGGAAAATAATCTGAATTTTACACAGAAAGTAGATTAATCTCTGAGCTGATTACTATTCTTCTGGAATGATGTCTTAGAATTACAGTAGATAGTTCTGTTAAAAATGTCATCCTCGTGCTCTAAATCAAGGCAATATTAAGAACTATTTAAAAAAGAACAGAGAACACAGTGAAAACCACTCCTTCCCTCTCCACGGAAGGGGGTGATTTGTCTGCAGCTGTGTTCCCTCCTCCCTCCCCACTGCAGAAATACATACTAGTACTGGAGGAGGTTCTGAAAAGTTTAGCAAAGGTGATCAAGTACATGAAATAGCTTCTGACAGGGAACACCTAAATGGATTAGGACTTTCAACATGGAAATTATATGAGTGAAGGTGTATGTGGTAGAGGTCCATGAAATCAAAAGTGCTGTGGGTAGACTAGTAAATAGGGAATGATTGTGCCTTCCAATATAAGGTTTGGGGCCTTAGATTCAAAACAGATGATAGTGGTTCTTAACACAACGTGTGGTTTATCTGCAAAACACCCTGACACAGGATGCTCCAAATGGTGAGAGTTTAAATGTATTCAGAAGCGACCAGAAAAAATTATGGAAAAAAACCCCTAAAATAAAAGACTACTAAATTTTAAAAAAATTACACTTCTGTCCTCTGAAGTTTTTGAATGAACTTCTGGGGATTCCAAAAGTAATCTTTTCTGGTAAAGTTATTGTTAAATGCAGGCACTTCTGTGCTATTCCCTATGCATCCTCTTGTCTGAGTCTGGATGCTGGTCCACGCAGAATCACGGTTTCAACAGGTATGGCCACTCTTAAGGAATGCTAGGGGTGAGAGCAAATAATTCTGTGTAGGACTTTCAGAAATTTAAAACACATTGCAGTCCAGATCTGTCAGAATCAAAATTAGCAGTTGTGACAGCATTTTAAGCCTATCCAGAACTTTTTTTTGCCTTCAATTACCTCAAAATCAACTACAAATTGTGTCACTGGCTCTAACTTTTCTCCTAGCTCTGAGGACACCATAAAACATAGCAATTAATTTGCATCTTCAGTCCCTATTTTTATAACTGTATTTCAAACCTAACCATAGTTTTTAATCAGTTTGATTTATATCAACTGCAGAATTTAGTCAATTCACTCTTGCTAGTGTCCAACGTCCTTGCCCTACAAATTACATAGAATCTAATAATAAATCTGCTTTCTGTCATCATTTATAAGATGACCTTAATCATAATATCTTTCCCAGTGTTAGGTTTAATAAAAGTCAGTGAACCAGCTTTTCTTTACAGTTTTTGATAAATTGGTTGCTCATGTTGGACACAGTCCTCATTTTAACCCTGCAGGTTTTGAGGGGTCCTGACATGACCTGAAATCCCCATGCAGCCAACCCAGAACAGCATGGGAACCTGCAGTCATAAACATTTTGTTCCTACCAGCACCACCCCACTTCTTGGGTCTTGGGTTCTCACTAGTGCTGCCCTAACCTGTCACCCTAATCCCATCTCTCACCTCAATCTTAGTTACAAGTCTACAAAGCCATAGATATGCCAAAGTGATAGACCTGACTAGAGGACAGCTGAGCAGTCAGCAATAGAAGGTAGGTAGTTTGTCTTCCGACACATGAGTCTTAATGGATATATTTGCTGCAAAAGTCTAGGCAGTGCTATGTAGCCACCATTAACAAGATCTGCTCATGATCTATGCGACAAAAGTTTTGGGAAATCCTCTGGTACCTGAAGAAGAGATACCTCAGAGGTCTGTGCATATTCAGGTTCTTTAAGTTCCAAGTGTTCACCAGTTCAAAGCATTCACATATTTTTTGTTCTTGTCGACGCCTTAATTTTTTTTTCCATTTCTTTGACTGAGGCTGGTAATGTCTCCACTGCCACTGGCTGCTGTTTCTGCACTGACTGGAATATTATTTTACTTATCTTTCCAAGGACACTTCCTCAGACTTTGCATATCTTATTCTGTTGTTATTGTGCATCAGGAGTATTAAACTACACAATGGCAGCTACTCTACTCATTAATGGGGGGAGGGGAAGAAATGCAGTCACAGGTTACTTATAATAATTGTTGCTCATGACAGCAACAAGTTACTTCATATTTAGAAGTCAATTCAGGAAATGTTAACGATAAACTCTGCTTGTTAAGTCCAGGCTTCACCCTGCTCAACCAAAGATGTGAATTATATAGCACTTGTCCCAGTTCTTTGCAGTCCTGAACCTTAGCCCATCTCCAAACCAATCCATTTGCTTAAGAGTAGCCCAGAATCCCATCACATGCACTATAACCTATTTTGAGTTGCTAAAAACTTGCTTCAGAAATAAACATCGGTTTGATGGCTCCAGACCTTCAGCCATTCCTGAAGATCTTGTAAAATCTGTATTAAAAAAAATAATTCAGCAGTTTCTGTTGGCAAACCTTAATTGGAAGCAGAATTAAGTCTACTGTAGGCCAAAGACCCATGAGAGCCGTGATCTCTGGCCCTCATCATAAACCTGTAAATGACTATGCTTTGCTGTACACTCTGTTACCCTTATAAACCACCTACCAATACTTGCTAAAAAATAAAATAAAAGTCATTATATGCCTGCTGGTTCCTGGTCTTATCCTAGCCATGTGAGCTTTGCAGGGTTCGAGTTTAAAGCTAATTAATCTATTCTTCCTGTTCTGAATACTTCCAGTTTACCAGCAATGCAGTGATGACTCAGAAGAACTAATTTTGTTAGCTCCCTCAAATAGAGTTCATGTGTCTTTTTTTGAATCTAGCAAACTGACTATTTCTGTTCCATAATAAAATGATACACACGTGCTTGCAATATGTGCAGGAGATTAATTCCTACCTCAGTGAATTAAGGTCCAGACTAGAAGGTGTAGGACAGCTTGCATACCAATTTTTCAAGTATTTATAGGTTTTAAAAGAGTGAGGCTGCCATTGTGTGTGTCCTGATTCTTCTATAATTGAAAAATCTTTTTGTTTATTCGAGGAAGAAGGGCTTTGTTGTTGTTGTACCCTGGGTAGAATTGCTACGTTCGCTTTGTGCTGAAACACTGATCAAGGGCTGTCCAGTGGAGTGATATCAGCTGACCAGTCCACCTGAGATGGAGAATATGTGCAGCAAGGCTGTTGCCAGTAGGAAACACAGATTCAGAGTTCCTTAGAAAGAAACAAGGAGCTAGCAGCACACCACCAGCAACAGTTGCAGCAAATGTTAGGCACAGTTAAAAAGGTGGCAGCAGCAGTCCCAATAGAAGCTTCAAGAAGAACCCCTGAGCAATTGAGAGAACTTACGGCTCAATAAGAGCTGCAGCTACAGGAGCAACATTGAAAGCAAGAGGCTTCAGGACTAAGGAAAATAAGATCAGTAGACCATGATGAAAAAAACCTCAACACATAGAGCAAGTACAATCATAGAATCACAGAATCATAAAATCATTTCAGTTGGAAAAGACCTTTAAGATCATTGAGTCCAACTGTTAACCTAGCACTGCCAAGTCCACCGCTAAACCACGTCCCTACATCTACACACCTTTTAAATACCTAAAGGGATGGTGACTCAGCCATTTCCCTGGCAGCCTGTTCCAATGCTTAATAACCCTTTCAGTGAAGATTTTTTTCCTAATATCCAGTCTAAACCTCCCCTGGTACAACTTGAGGCCATTTCCTCTTGTCCTATCGCTTGTTACTTGAGAGGAGAGAATGACCTCCACCTCTCTACAGCCTCCTTTCAGGTAGTTGTAGAGAGCAATAAGGTCTCCCTTCAGCCTCCTTTTCTCCAGGCTAAACAATCCTAGCTCCCTCAACTGCTCCTCATAAGACTTGTTCTCCAGACCCCTCACCAGCTTCACTGCCCTTCCCTGGACCCCTCCAGCACCTCAATGTCTTTCTTGTAGTGAGGGGCCCAAAACGGGACACAGCACTCGAGGTGGGGCCTCACCAGTGCCAAGTACAGAGCCACTTCGCTACTCCTGCTGGCCACACTATTTCTGATACAACCAAGGATGCTGTGCCAACTTCTTGGCCACCTGGGCACACTGCTGGCTCATATTCAGCTGGCTGTCGACCAACACCCCCAGGTCCTTTTCTGCTGGGCAGCTCTCCAGCCACTCTGCCCCAAGCCTGTAATGCCGCATGGGGTTGTTGTGACCCAAATGCAGGACCCAACATTTGGCCTTGTTGAACCTCATACTCTTGACCTCGGCCCATGGATCCAGCCTGTCCTGATCCCTCTGTAGAACCTTCCTATCCTCAAACAGATCAACACTCCTGCCTAACTTGGTGTCATCTGCAAACTTACTGAGGGTGCACTGCATTCTCTCGTCCAGATTGTTGATAAAGCTATTAAACAGAACTGTCCCCAATACTAAGCCCTGGGGAACACCACCTGTGACCAGCCACCAACTGGATTTAACTCCATTCACCACTACTCTTTGGGGCCAGCCCTCCAGCCATTTTTTTACCCGGCAAAGAGTACTCCCGTCCAAGCCATAAACAGCCAGTTTCTCCAGGAGAATGCTGTGGGAAATGGTGTCAAAGGCTTCACTAAAGTTCAGGTAGACAACATCCACAGCCTTTCCCTTGTTCACTAAGTGAGTCACCTTGTCATAGAAGGAGATCAGGTTAGTCAAGCAGTTGATGTTGCGAATGATGTTGAAACTCACAGGGAATGACTGACTCCCAATAAAATCAGCCTGAGGGTAACCTAGAAGCATTGTTAGAGCTTTCATGTGGCTTACTGAGATCCAGAACACTCAGGTTGTCAAACCATCAAATTTGTGGAAGGCAGCTTAGGAAATCCCAGACCTGCTGCAGGAATGGAAGATCACAAGTGAAAATGTGGTCAAAACGCATTCACTAAAACTGAAGGCTAGATCTTACTAGTTACTTGATATGAACATGATACGAAAAGCATTTTCAGGAGCTATTAGAGCATCCGTGAACCAAAATGGTGTTTTACTTCATAAAGAGACAACAAGTTGTTGATCTTAGTGTGATTTTACGGCATGTTGCAGAGGATGTATATAGTATACAGGGCCTGGGTCTATTACGTTTAGCAAGTCCTTGATGCTTTCAACTGGCTCCTGATTTTCAGGACTGAGGCACAGTGACAGATGTGGAGATTATGTCCTCAGGATAATAGGGGAAGATAAGCAGCTGCCTGGAAAAGTTTTCAGAGATGTTTGTTTTGTTATTAAGGATGTGCATTTCTTTGGACACTTCTGTACAGGTGGTTGCACAACTTCTGAATGTAGAAAGCCTGCAGCATACAGTAAAAGAGTAGCAGAAGATGCGTTAACAACATTGAAGAGTTAGATAATGAATAGGATAGCTCAACCACATTAGTTATAGTTTATTAAAGTGTGACAGAGATCTGACTCTGTATTGACTGTGGTACATCTGGTGCCACAATTATCTTTTGTGGATGCTGGAACGTTTTGATGTCTTTATCTCAGCTGAAGTATCAGCAGGCTAACCTGGGGTTTCTCTTACACGGGCTGCAACAATGTTAACAGGGAATAATACTGCAAGTGTAACTGAGAAATGAGCTGAGAGGCTGATCTGCTCTCTTGGGTGCCTCTTTCCTGTGAGCATACATTCATTCAGCTCTCACGGTAGAATTTTATTGCTAAAATGTTGAATGGGTGTCCCCCACCCACCCTTGCTGTCAGGGCCCTGAGTGCACCAAGAACAACCCCTGCAGTCTTTTCCCCTCTTCGAGGTGTTTGGCCGCCTGTAGTCAAGGCCAGCTCTGAGATGATGGAGCCAGGATCAGACTGCTGAGAAAGGAGTTGTGAAGGAGCTGTCAGAAGCTGAGCTGGAGGCCTCAGCTGGCTCAGGAGCTCAATTTCAGTTCAGGCCCTTGTCCCAGGTCTTCATCCAACCCTTACATTCATCCCAAACACATCTTTACCATGCCATGGGGTATCTGCAGTAGCTACAGAAACAGCTATAAAACATTTACCTGTACCACATGCAGCACCTGTCTCATTTTGAATTACATCTGTTATGCTCCTAAGTGTAACCTTTACTACAACTAAACTTTTAATTTTCAATAAATCAATGATCCTGAGAATTCAATAGATGGGAATTATAGAGTGGAAATAACTACACTGAACCTGCCTACCTCTGTCAGTTCAAGTTTTGGTTTGGCTGGCCTTTGAGAAGTCAGGAAAAGTTAAGTTTTTACTGTGTCATATTTATATAAGAACCTCACACCTTTTTCAGGAGCCTAGGCGCTTAACTGCAGCCAGGAGATTTCATTCCTCCCTAAATCCTTAAGATAATAGTGCCCACCAGTTTCCTAACATTATAAAGTGTTATGAAGAGAGACCAAATAGCTGATAATACAGTATTGGAATAAAGGCTCATGGTATTGGAATAAAAGCTGGTGCTAACAGTAGTGGGGGAGTCATGGTTCATCCTGTGGCAGTTATGACTAATAGATGCAAATTGAGAGCAAAGATTAGGAACAGTGATGTAGTTAATGCTGGCAGAATACATACTGAAGAACTTGATCTTGCAGGCATCTTGCAAGCCATGCAGAGCTGAGTGTTCACAGAATCACAGAATTGTAGGGGTTAGAAGGGACCTCTGGAGATCATCTAGTCCAACTCCCCTGCCACAGCAGGGTCACCTAGAGCAGGTTGCACAGGAATGCATCCAGGTGGGTTTTGAATGTCTCTAGAGACAGAGACTCCACCACCTCTCTGGGCAGCCTGTTCAGTGCTCTGCCACCCTCAAAGGAAAGAAGTTCCTCCTCATGTTTAGGTGGAACTTCCTATGCTCAAGTTTGTGCCCATTACCTCTTGTCCTGTCCCCGGGCACCACTGAAAAGAGCCTGGCCCCATCCTCCTGACATCCACCCTTTAAGTATTTATAAGTGTTGATGAGGTCCCCCCTCAGTATTTTTTTTTTCAGACTGAAGAGACCCAAGTCCCTCAGCCTTTCTTCATAAGAGATGTTTGAGTCCCCTAATCATCTTGGTAGCCCTTTGCTGCACCCTCTCCAGCAGTTCCCTGTCCTTCTTGAACCGGGGAGCCCAGAACTGGACACAGTACTCCAGGTGCGGCCTCACCAAGGCAGAGTAGAGGGGGAGGATGACCTCCCTCCACCTGCTGGCCACACACTTCTTGATGCACCCCAGGATGCCTTTGGCCTTCTTGGCCACAAGGGCACATTGCTGGCTCATGGTCATCCTGTTGTCCACCAGGACTCCCAGGTCTCTCTCAGCTGAGCTGCTCTCCAGCAGGTCAGCCCCCAACCTGTACTGGTGCATGGGGTTATTCCTCCCCAGGTGCAGCACCCTGCACTTTCCCTTATTGAATTTCATAAGGTTTCTCTCCACCCAGCTCTCCAGCCTGTCCAGGACTCTCTGTATGGCAGCACAGCCTCTGGTGTGTCAGCCACCCCTCCCAGTTTTGTATCATCAGCAAACTTGCTGAGGATGCACTCTGTCCCTTCATCCAAGTCACTGATGAATATATTGAACAGGACTGGACCCAGTACTGACCCCTGGGGAACACCACTTGTCACTGACCTCCAACTAGACTCTGTGCCCCTAATCACAACCCTCTGAGCTCCACCTTTCAGCCAGTTTTCAATCCACCTTACTGTCCATACATCTAACCCACACTTCCTAAGCTTCCCTATGAGGATGCTGTGGGAGACCATGTTGAAAGCCTTGTTGAAGTCAAGGTAGACAACATCCACTGCCCTTCCCTTATCTATCCATCCAGTCATGCCATCGTAGAAGGCTATCAGATTAGTGAGATATGAATTCCCCTTGTTGAATCCATGTTGACTACTTCTGATAGCTTTCTTTTCCTCCATATGCTTTGGGATGATGCCCAGAACAAGCTGTTCCATCATCTTTCCAGGGATGGAAAGTTGAAACCACCAGAGCAAACACTTTATTTTTGTTTCTGGCTAAAGGTAGGTGTGTGTTTTGATATCAGGTTCAGGTTAAGGAGAAAAAGGATACAGGTGTTCCAGACCCAGCCTTCATCCAATTCCTACATGTCTAGCAAGATCCAGCAATAACCTTAAGAAATCAATCACTACTATTCTTAAATTTCAAAACTGGGGGTGGAGGGTGGGGCTGAGGATGAGAGGAAGGGAGATAAAAGCACCATCCAAATTACAGCTATATCCACAAATTTTTATAATCTCTCCCCAGTCATACTACCAACGCCAAACTCAAATCTTACTTTCAGGCTTATTATCAGCCTAAAATAACCTAGGAATTTACTGTGAGATACTAGACCTTGCTGGGTCCATCCCAGTTTGCCAAGTAGCATGCCTTGACAATATAATGCAGTAAGCTCTTCATTTTGCAGTAACCCCAACCTTTTCCTTTGTCTTAACTCCATGCTAGCAGGCTGGATTAGCCACAGAATTATCTCCTAGGTGATACTCATTACTAGAGACTTCTTCCTATGGATGAGACTACTGTTAAATTGTTTTAAAATAAGAAGCAGTATTATGATAACGGGGACTACAAAGCTGGGATAATGGCTTTATCTTCCCTGCAAGGTCCATAGGACCAGAATTATACCTGATTCTGGTCTGAGTGAGAAATTAAAGTTAGTTCTGCAAGAAAATGGATCATAGTTCTAAGGAAAATGTAAAGTCTGGGGCTAATTTTATGGTATGGAGTAGTACTAAGAAAGGCAGGGACTGAAGTTTTTTAAGATGTATTTTGCAGAGGCAGAATGAGGATGAATGTTAGAAAAAAGTACTTCTTTTGAGTCTTTAGATATGATGATTGCGTTGGAGGATTTACTGTTTTAATGAGGTTTAGGAATAGAAATAAGTGTAAGGTGAGAGAATCAAGTGAAGAAATTGAGTTTATTGCTAGATTTAGCAGAGCATACAGGGCCAAGAAGTTCTGTTACGGAGTTTATGGGCCCTTAAAGCGTAGCTGAGGGAAGGGCTAGAATTGAAGTTAGAGCAGGGTTAAATGTTGGTTCTGTACAAGAGTTGATGAAAAGTTTTGAGAATTTTGTGTTTTATAATGCCTGAAGAATTAGGATAGTCCCTCAACCGGCCCAGGTAAATGGTTTTATTTCTGGTTTGAATATACTTCACATAAATCTAGGACAGGTGCTGTAATGATTGTAAGAGAATACAATAGTTCATCAGTGACTGAAAAAAGTTAATTTTTGCAGCCTGTGTAGACTAAAACAAAGACTGGTATTTAAAGGAAAACTGTGGTTAAGACCAGAGTAAGAGCTGCTGTCTCAGTTAGGAGCGGGTACAGAAGATACCCAAAAATCTATGTTTATACTGGAACTGGAACTACAAGTCTCATAGAGCTGGGGTAAGAGTTTAGCAATAGAGCCAAGTGGGTTTTCAGTAGATTTGAGGCAAATTTAGGTTGCATATCTTATTTAAAACTATATTTATGTTTGTTTTAAAGAATAGGTGCTGTAAAGCGAGGGCCTCTAGAGCTAAACTGGTTACAATACAGTTCATGATCTTCTGAGCCAAGATGAGAGATGGTCTTGGAAAGCCTAACGTCTAATATTGATGTGGGCATTGATTGCTGGTAAAAGGAGGTTATTAATTACAGTTAGGTTTTTTTAAAGACAGGACATCAGCTAGAAGATATTTGTTTCTACCATTTCCAGATCTTGTTTTCTGTCTTTTTTGCGGTTTCCAAAAATAGTCTCAGCCGTTTAACGCTTTCTGTCCCTGACTCTCAGAGTCTTATGGGTTACATGTAGCCCACATCTTCAGTACTTCTTAATCTTCAAACTGAAATGAAATATAAAGCAAACTTTAACAATAGACTTGCTGGCCAGGTCCATCTCATCCTGCCATATTCAACCCTGCTAATCGCACTATCTTGGACCTGCAAATCATACATAACGAACTGAAAAATTCAGTTCCTGCTTCACAAAGTTAAACTCCCACCCAAACCAGAAATTTTATTTGTGCTCTACAGTTGTGGATTATACCATGCCGTGTATGTGACCCACTTTGAGCCTCTGGTACTGTGCATTCTGGAGTGCAAGGCTACAGGACCCTAAAAAGAAATCTTGTTCATCACTTCTTCATATTCTCAAAGTCAAATCAAAGCTTTCTTCAGGTATACTCTAATTCACACTTGCTGTAGGTAGCATTGCTGGTAAACCAGCAGCTGAAGAATTCTGCATATATTCTCAGGAATGAACTTTATCACTCTTGATAACTATACCCAGAACCCTGTAACATCTAGGAAACTAACCAGAGACAATTTGGTCCTCCAGCACCAGGTCTTTCAGAGCCCTTTGTGCTTTTCGAGTGCTATCAATAGCACTATGCTCCTTCATGCCTCCAGGTCCTGACCTTACACCTTTTCTTAACCAAGCCATTCATATCTGCCTTCAAACTAAGCAGAAGCCATTGTCCTTGCCGCTTATATGCCCCTGTATTACCTCTCTAGGCAGTGAAGGATCCAGAAATTAACCTAGATCTTCAGTCTTCATGTTTCAGACACTAAATCTATTTCTATTCCAGTCTTACCAATAGCGTGAATTCCCTTCCCTAACTCATTTAGTGCCATTTTCTCATATTCTCATGCACCTGAGTACGTTTGGAATCCAAAAATAAAATTAGATTTTCAGTTCAACTATAATTGTAACCCTAATTTTAGGCCAATGTCTCAAAAAGATAAGGAACTAGGTAGAATTACTGTTGGCTTCTGCTGTCGTACCAACTCTACAGTCCTTGCAAATGTAAATAAACTAACCTTTCAGATTCTTCTCTCTAGGACTTCAAAATGTGTGATAGTAAAGCTTTTTCCCATGTAATGAGAAATTTATTTTAAGCATGTTTTAGGTTATCCTTATTGGTGCTGCTGGTGCCAAACCTGGCAGCAATGTCAGGAAGTGGCCAGTACTACTACAGGGAATGCAGCGCTGGGCTAAGCCTCCTTTCTGTTCTCAGCCACAGGACTTGCTTGGTACGTGACCTGTGGTAAGTTTACTTCTGAAGTGCATCATGAGGTTCTCTCCCACTTGGTGGGAAAAGCTGTATGAAGCAGGGGTTATCTTATATATACATCTTCATTTTTTACATATATGTATCTATATCTGTATATATCTTCATTACAAAGTACATGACTATCTTTTTCCTAATAATATGATTAAGTTTCAAAATATTGCATGGTCTGAAAGAAACTTTGTCAAAACTTCTCGCATGCATTAATCAACAGACTTTGCAAGCCCAATTCACCATATAAAGAAGGCTGCTGCCCACCTTCAGAATAAAAATGCTGTACTCAGTTGCCAAACTTAATTAAAATTGTGTTAGGTTTTCTGTATCACAGTTAAGTTTTTGTCTTTTCATGGATGATTCCTTGTGTTCTATATTCATGACTGAGTTCCTAAATGACATAATATGCCCAGGAGACTTTGTAATCCAGAATTTACGCTTACTAAAAATACTTACATTCTTCTGCTTGCTCATAAAAAAAAGTTACACAAATCTCAGAATTCACGGACAAAATTCCCGAGGAGCTCCATCAAAATTGTTACTGGATAAAATGTCAACATAAAGTACTACTTTTCACTTCATTATGGTAAAGTATATACAAATATATATTATGTGCTATGATAAAATACAAAGTTTTAAAACATTTCCTTCATTTCCCTACACTGTGTAATTAAACCAATTTTGGATTTATTGTCTGTCTGTTCAAGAAAAGCATAGATTTTTTAATAATTGAGAGCTAGAGCTTTAGATTCTGAGGTGTTAAATTATGTTACCAATATATGTTACATTTAAAATGATGACTTACTGGTGGGTTGAACTAACTACAAGGTTACTTGTAGACCTTATGAAAATTACAATACTTTATTAGCATTTAATTTTTTTTCTCCTTTTTTGGTTTACAATTACTTCAGTTACAGTGTTTCTCCACCTCCCTTCCCTAAAAACAGTCCCAAACAACAGAACATAGTTGTAAGAATTATATATTTAATATATAAACTCAGTCCTAGAAATGGATGAAGCATATTAACAGCTGCTGAAAAGAAAGTCTTCCCAAGACTGATACTCTAATCTCAATTTCAGTGTCAATGAACAAGTAAAACAAAGTTACTACAAATATCCATTGATTCTGTACTTAGTAATAATTGGATGTATCATTGCAGGCTTTGCTCACAACTGAATAAATCTAGGAAAAACACAAATGATAATTTAATAAAGAGGTTAAACTGAGATAACATAGGAAACCTTGATGTAGATATTTCTGAATTTTTGTTTTTTTGACTTTGAAACCCAAAATGTTTATTTTTCTGTAGTTTTTTTTAGGTACCTGAAAATAAATGATTGATTCATTTGTATTAGAACTGAATCTTTAAGTAGAACCATTTTTTTTATACAAGAGGAGGGTTCATCTCGGGTAGATCTGAGTGCAGTTTTTACGTTTACCTTAAACCCCCTAAGACACAGTGGAATCTTCTTTATGTCTTTTTTGCTCTGAACATAATGGAGTTCAATTATAGTTGGGGTTTTCACCTGCCTACAAACAGTCTCTGAGAACATTTAGCAAGACATATAGACCTCTTAAGCTTAATAAAAATACCTTTTTCCTATCAAAGCCTATTAAAAAATTTCTTCCAGCCTTCAAAAACCCCTTAGACTTGAGAGCTCTTCTTTAAAAACAGAAACAGAGAAATGTGGCTTTTTAATATCTTCCCCACACTTATTTCAATAAATACTTGTGCTTTTTCAGTTGTGTTCAAATAAGATGAAGTTATTAACAGTCTTACAGTCTAAATGTGCAAAGTCCTCTACTAAGGACAGTAACAACTATTGCAGTTAGTCCTCACTTGTAAAATAACTGTTAGCTCTACCAACTGCCTTACCTCTATATAGCCAATTTTGCTCCCCACATTGACCTTATCAACTGGTTTGTATTTAAATTCACAGTTGCCCTCAGTTTTTCAGTCAGTAGCATGGTGCCAAAGCTGCTTTTTCATATAAGCTTTTTCTACGTTATTGTATTTCTTCATTTAGGAGAGACAAAATTTAATGGTCTAAATGCAAAGTTAACAGGCGACCTCCCTTTTCCTACACTTTGCCCATTTTGTACACGCTTAAAGCATTTAGATGAAGTGCGGAGAACTCTGAGCACAAATTTTTTACTTCTGTTCCACCATATGGCTGGGGTTGGTTCTGAGCTGGCACAAGGTGCGCTGTATTAACAGCAGCCTTTGCAAATGTTGGCACGATTTTGTGCCAAGCTCAACCAAGCTCAGTCCAATGCTTCTTCCCCTCTGTAGAGTAGCACATAGCTACAGCCTCCATCAAGAAAGCAGAGAACCTGAATTGTATACCATATGCAGTCCAAGGGGAATCATGCACTCCAGCAGAATACACCTCCATGAGAATATAATTTTAAGATTGCTTTGGGTGGTGTTGACCAGGTATTGTACATCTCTTCAGAAGTTGTGTTGACATTCTAGAAAGATTTCAAAGTTAAGAGAGAGGCAGAAAGAGAGAGAGCCCAGAGGATAGACTGTGACTTCATAGTCTTGTGACCTCTCCACTGAGAAGGTAGCTCCATTTTAATCCTGCTCCTTGTTCACTTTCTGCATTTTATACTAAGCAGTTACTAGTTTGATAAAAACCCCTCCTCTTTTCCAGAAGATTGTCCACTTGGTAACAATATTATGTCTTTGCTTCTTTGATGAATTTTTTTTTTTCATAAATTTGAAATCATGGATGATTCTTAAATCCTTCAGTGTAGAAAGACTCTACAGGAGATAGAAAGGAGATATCCTTTCTTCTTGCAAAGTGACAACTCTTGGAGAACTACCCGAGTCACTCTAAGGTGTGTGTATCTGTGTGCGCATGCGAGGCCTCTTCAGACTGAAAACCAAAGTGAAGCCTTCCCACATGTCACAAGGGGTGTTTGAGTGTGGACGCACATGTGTGCATGCACATGTGTACGTTAATCAGGAAAAGACGAAAGGATTGTGTTCTTAACATTTCTCTGGGATAAGACATGAAATCCCTCTTAGCTCTTTGATGTCACAGAAATAAGCATGTCAGGGACAATTTAGGCAACAGAGATATTTAAAGACACCTTTTCCTCCTCATAGTTTTTCTAATAGCTGCTTTGAGCTGGCTTCCTCTGTGTTATTTGTTTTGAGTCCTATTCTGAAGAGCCTAGCATCCACAAATACTGTTGAGAGACTAGATCTTGGTTTCAGGGGTCTGAAAGTTGGCTGCAACACGTAACTTTATTGGACCTAACCTAAGCTTGACTGTAAAAAATGTGCTTTTGTTTATCTAAATGTAAATAATCAACAAAAAAGTTATGTTTTCAGATTAATGTATTTTTTCAAGTTACTTTGCCAATATCACAAAGGGAACCTTACTAACTGATATATTTACTTCCCTCAACATTTTGTGTCTTCTGAAAGATTTTTATATTTTTTGCAAGTTTGTTTCCCTCATTCCTGTGTAAATTCTCACTGAAGTTCCATCATAAAAAAAGAGAGAGAGAATCCTGGCAAAGTATTTGCATCCCTTATATGTCCATGTTTAAAGAAGTCTGACTAGAGAGGACTTACACCCTACAGGCATTCTCTTCCTAATAGAAGACATCTGTTGAACGTGTTACAGGAGCAGGACTCCATAAGACTAACAGGAGTTTTTCTTTATTTAGTATGAAAAAGTATGGCAGAAGTCCCTTGGAAATTCAAAACACAAGAATATATTTGGACTGTTTTCTCCAAATCCTTCACAGTATATGATCTAATTTTCTTTGGGAAGTAATGGTTTTAGCTGTCTTTTATTTAAATAAACTGTTTTATTTTGCTTTACACTTCTTAATGGGAGAAAAGAGACAAAATGCATATGTAAGCCTCAAGATTTTTCTATCTGCAATTTGGTTACCTATGCTCTCAAAATAACCTCTGCTATTTGGGTTACATGGTAGAAATAGTAGGGTAACCCTGTATTGACAGATGACTAGTCTCTTGCAAAACCGTTTTCTTTTCTCCCTCTCACATAATTGGCTATATTTTGGGTCATGCAGTGTTGAAAATCATCTCTGCAGTTTTATTTACTACATTCAGAATGAAACAGGGAATCACTTAACCAGAGCCATCACAGAAGGTAACAGGGAAATCCTGCACTGTAACTCATAATTCAGGGACCAAGGGGGAGTGATGAGAACTCTCTAATACTGCTTTTCCTTGCCCATCTCTTGTACTCTAGTAGCACATCACAGGGGACAGGTGTCTACTGCATTCTTTGTGAGCTGGTGAAGCTACTAAGTTCTGGAAAATCATGCTTTTGAAAGCAATTTAATCATATGGACGTGATAAGTCTGTTATTAAGGGCTCAGAGATACAGCTAAATTGTAGCGTCTCTGTAAATAACCTATTCTGTTGAGAATATCTAATGAGAACTAATTTGACCAAACTTAGCCCTTGTGAAAGAAGTTCTTCAAATTATTTTACTAAGAATAGATACTTACCTGACTTAAAAAAAAAAAATAAAAAAAAATTGTTTAACAAGGTAACTTAAACATGTGCTGAAGTACTCAGACTTGAGTCAATCTCTAATAAAAAAGGATTTTGAGATTGGGTTTAGAGACCTTAGTGCTTTCAGAAAACTCAGCATGGGTGGAGAAGGGAGAGAGCTGTATTACAGCCATATACAGAGTGTATTTGTTGTTGTGGTTTCATTAGGACTGTTACAATTAGTGTCACTGTCTCGCATTTAGTAGAAAGTGGCTGGTATAAACTATGTGATGATTAGATAGGCCTACTCAGCTTTGGAATATGGCAGGAATATGCAAATATAGGTGAAAACAATCTTTGACCTCATAGCTTGTTGGAAGAGGTTTCACTGTACTGGTTTGAAACTGCCAACTCACAAAAATATTTGGATTTATATTCACAATTCTACATCATTATATAATTCTTTGAGTCTTTATTGAATATTAAGTTAATTTTAGGTTATTTTATATGGCACATGAGGATACATGACTATAATTGCCATATCTCCTTTTAGAATATACTAGGATTTGCTCAAATTTTTCATTGTTTTTTATTGTTAAATGAGATATTGAAAGTAATCAACGAAAAAACCTCAGCTGTCAAAGTTAACAGTAACTTTGGTTATGAAATACATAGAAGTATTTATAGAAAACTTGAAAAGCAGCATTTAAAAAGGCAAAGGACAGCTTTTAAAATTTCTGTCCTGTTTTAACTTTCCCAAGTTTTCCTTCAGGCTATGTTTTGGAAACTGAATGCAAGAATGAGGTAATGGGATTCCTACCTTTGTGTGCAATACTGGATTAAAGTGTGGAAGCAAAGTCTGTAGGTGTGTAAAAACACAGAATGGGAGTCTAGGAGTTATCTGATAAAGAATGAGCCTCATTATAAAAGTGCTGCCTCAAAATCTGGACCTAATCTGTGAAAACTGTATTTTTTTTATAGATGTCATCTCTGTCTTTAAAACTAAACTTTGTGTATCTTTAGACATATTTGACTGTGCAAATGGGATGAGGTTGTTTTGCTTAAGGATTCTAATTTAAATCTGAAGAAAGGTTCTTGTCACTTAAACTTTTTTTTCAATTATATCAATCATAGTCCTCTTAATTTTGAGAGGATGCTGTCTCTAAGGACATCTATTCTTTTCCACTGTCTCTTTTTTTCTACCCGACTTAACAACACTTATACAGCTCATCCTTAACAGTAGCCACAGAGAAGTAATTCAGAAAATTAGAGAACAAAAGAAGCTAGATCACAGGATAAGAAGTTGCAACTGTTCAGTTTAGCACCACTTCAGCATTGAGGTATCTTCAAAGCAACAGCATCACGGATGAGACAAAGTTATAAAGTACATCTGAATCATCAGAATGAGTGTTTTCTTTTAATGGGTGGTGTAGAGGCCAAGATATAATGGTCTTTAAAAGAAGATGTGCTGAACTTATGTAAGTAGAGACAAATAATGAGATTTAATCAGAATTAAGGTTCATTAGTTTGCCTTTCTCAAGGCTGCTGCTTGAATGCTGTCTTCTGAGTAAGGGATTTCAATACTTTCTCTGGGTTAACACTTGTTAAGATCACACAGATTTTCTGCTTATAAATTTGTTACAGTTTCCTTGATATCCTACGCAAGATCCATCAAGCCTTAATTGACATGATTTGCCCATAGCAAATTTGAATCATACCGCTCTTTATTTTGTATTAGTGTGGTACAGAAAACCTTGTAACAACTGGAGGTAGAAGCATAAATCCTTGTTCTGTATGTGCCCTTTACTAATAATGTGTTGATAGCTCTCATCTATAGCTTCTATCTAAAGTTAGGAATGTGCTAGCGTTATAGAATTGATAACAGTTATGAAACCTGAAGCTTTCTTATGATGCATGATTTGTGGAAGACTGTAAGTCAGCGTTAGGAATTTTCAGCACCCAGATAAAAGCACCAGCAGTCAGAATGTCTGATATACAAAGAACTTAAGATGCAGTTAAAATTAGAAGTCACATGCTACTGGAAAAGCACAACAGAGCTGTAAATTTAACGGTAAAATTTGTTAACCACAGTCACAAAAGTAGATATAAGAAAGAAAAGGACTAGAGAAGCCTGAGAAAGGTCATCAAGCTGAATTTGCATTGGAATATAACCAGTTAGAGAAGCATAGGGTAACAGAGAGAAAGAGTTTTTTGATTGTTTTTAGAGAAGTAACCTACAGCAGTAATGTTCTGTGGAAATGAAGGCCCAGTATGTCCATGTCTCTCTTGTGCCAGGAAGCCCCAAACTGGATACAGCACTCCAGATGTTGTCTCACCAGTGCTGAGTAGATGGGAAGGATCACCTCCCTCCACCTGCTGGCAACACTTTCTAATGCAGCCCAGGATGCTGTTCTTCGTCTTTGTGGCAAGCGTGCATTGCTGGCTCGTAGACAACTTGGTGCAGCCAGAACACCCAGAATGTTCTCTGCAACGCTACTTTCCAGCTGGTTGGCCACCAGTCTGTATTGGTGCCTGGTATTCTTCATTTCCCTTTATAAAACTTCATGACATTCCAGTAGGTCCATTTCTCCAGCCTGTCAAGGTCCCTCTGAAGGGGAGCACAGCCATCTGGTGAACCTACCAATCTTCCCAGTTTTGAGTTGTCTGCAGACTTGCAGAAGGTGCAGTCTGCTACATCATTTATATCATTAATGAAGGTGTTAAACAGTAGTGGACCCAGTATCAACCCATGTGGTAAATCACTAGTGACTGGCCTCCAACTGGACTTTTTACTTCTCATCACAAGCCCTTGAGCCCAGCAGTTCAGCCAATTTTCAGTCCACCTAACTGTCCATTTATCTAGCCCATGTCTCCTCAGTTTGTCTATGAGGATGTGATGGAGACTGCCAATAGCCTCACTAAAATCAAGGTAAACAACAGTCATTGCCCTCCCCTTATCTATTAAGCCAATCATTGTGGAAGGTTATAGAGTCACTTATGCCTGATTTCCCTTTGCAAATCTATGTCAGCTACTCCCAATCACCTTTCTGTCCTCCATATGTTTGGTAATGATTTCCAGAAATGTTTTCTTCATCACCTTCAGAGGTATTGAAGTGAGACAGACTGACTGTCTGGATCCACTGTCTGTGGATCCTCCCTCTTGCCCTTCTTGAGGAAAGGAGTGGCATTTGCCCCCCTGTCACCATGGCCTTTTTAAAGATAATTGAAAGTGGCCTCACAATAACATTGGCCAGATTCAACTGCAGGTGTGTTTTAGTTTTCTTATCCCCATCACTGTATGCTGTAGCTTAATCCCTGTTATTGATACCAGCTGTGTAACCAGTTTTTTTACCCACAGGATCCATCCACTCTTCCTTGAGCTCTTCCCTCTCACCAGCAGGATTAAAGATAAAGAACCCTTTGGACGCTCTGGCTGCTTTGAAGTGAGCAATAGTTTTCCCTTTAGTAGGAATTGCATTTCTTAGTAGTTGTGAAGGAATCAAGGGACTAGTTGGAACTAAACCAGTACTCTTCAATTCCTCATGTAGCTTTATTGATTCTCAGTGGGCTACGTCAGACTCTATATGCTTAAATTTCCAAATTCATTTTCTTGTGTGAAATCTATCATATTCCAACTAAAACTGAAGTATGACATTTCATCAGTTAATAAATTTTATAGCAAAAAAGAATTAATCTAGTCTAGTAGTAAGTGTAATAATATCAGAATTTCATCCAGTCATTCTTGTGTTAAATTAAGATTTCTTCATCATATCTTGCTCAAAAATGCAATGTATGATTTCACTTTCTCAAAATTTTGACAGAGATTGTTCAAATTGCTTATTGTTTGTATGATATACAATGTATTGGAAAAAAAAATCTGTTTGAGAGTGTGGAGATAAACAAACGTGAAAGATTTCGGTATCAACATACTTCATGTTCTAGTAGTCTGAAGGTTTTTGTATTTTCTCAAGTGTCCATTCTTTTTTTGTTGGGAAATGATTTGAGGGTTCAAAAAGTTAATAGGTATCATGACATTTTTCTGTTTTTACACAGAAAGTTTTAATATAAGAACAGTGAGAAACTTTTTCCATGAAGGCTTTCCTGCTTGGAGGAGGAATATGGCAATTTGTATTTTTTCCAAGATATAAACAATATATATATTCCAAGACACATGATCTTGGCAAACGATAACATAATGGGCAAAACCTTACCAAATCTAGACATTTGGGACTATCTACCTTAAACCTAATGTTAATTCTAGTTATGTTTTATTACATTCAGTAGGCTGTTCTTGGTTATCTTTTCATATTATTTTTTTCTTTTGCAAATGAATAACATGAGCTGTGTATGTCTCTGTGAGACACCTCCATTTAATGCATAATTGATCTGTTTATGTCTTTATATGTCTTTGTTCTATCTTCCTTATTTTACGTCTCCCTATCTGTCACTCACAACCTTTAAAATGCACTTTTTGCCCTAGATGCAGACAATTTTGCATTCACACTGAAAACCAAGATATCTGGCTTATCTCAGACACTACCTATGATAGAGGCTAAGAGCATCCACTTAGGAAATAGGATTCCTAAGTATGTCCTCCCACAAACATTTTTCATAGAAACTTCATGAGGCTCAGTTGTATCCACACCATTATTTTTAATACTGCTAAATGAACATTTCTTCCAAAAATATGTGTAGTTATTTTTGAACCCATTTTAATATCTTTATGATCCAGAACTTGCTGTGGCAATGAGTTAGCACTGTGAGAAAATAATTTAAAGTGATTAGCTGTGATTTATATTGGAGCTACTTTTAAGTATTCATTGGTGGTTTTCCCCTTAAGGAGTGGCACTGAAATGCTTAAAAGCCTATAGGCATGGTCCTGACAGACAGGAAAGAAGTTTCAGCAAATGTATATGAACTTCAGTCATTATCTCCCTTCTAATTCCTCTTATGGATTTATCCTTAAGTGTAACGAGCATTTTCATTTCCCATTTGGAAACACTGTGTGGTATCTCTTTACCTTCCTCTGTTGTGGCCCTTCACCCTTGTCAGAAATGGATGGATGAAACAATATCTTCTGTCTTTCTATCTTCTAAGCGCATTGTTCAACTCATCTCATTAACATTTGTACAGTGGCCGATCAGGACTACTACAGAAACTTGAAGCGCTAATCCAAAGCTCACTGAAGTTAATGAAAAGATTTCCATTGACTCCACTGGGTGCCACATGGCGCTCAGGCTCCAGAAGAAAAAGTACTTGACAGCATTCTTAAGAACATTTCCTTTAACATATTTGTTGTAGGCTAGGGGCTTTTGTTACAAAGCTAGAATGTCTGACGTTTACTCTTGGATGCTAGTCTTGGAGATATTGCATGAGTGTAAATAATGGCATACTGTAAAGGCTGCTTAGCTAACGATAATACTGAAAATATAAAATTGTGCAGAGACATCAGTGCAAAACATAGCGTGTTGCTTATCTAATGTATCATTTTATTGCAGAAGCCAGACTGTTAAGAGCACAATATCTTTCCAATCTGTTCAATTGTATTATCTGTCAGCTAGAATGTTATAAACACAGAATCAGTAATCACAGTCCCAACACAGCTGATATTGCAGTATATATGTGTAAATGATATAGCTTATGCCAGAGCTGTAAATTACCTTGATGTTTACCTGGAAGGAGAAGAAACAGATCACCTTGAAATTCATAATGCCTCTAAATGAGGAAGTAGTAAAGAGGTAAAAGGTATAAGGAAGAACGGTTTCACAGTAATTTTCTTACTTGCCCTATCTTGACTCAACTGAACCATCTGCTAGGGCTGGCTGTCTTTAGCTCCACGATAGGAAATATCCACGTTTAGCATGTAACCCCAGCCCAGAGTCCAACGCAGAGCTCACAATGCCAGTGTTTGTCCTTCAGAGAAGTGCTAGGTGAGGAGGGGAAAAGATCCATCTATGTGTTACATAGGACCCTGGCACAAGAGTGCCGGGGCTAAGGGTTACAGCCAGGTGTAGAGGTATGTGCGCACCTATGAATAACTGATTCTCTGTCCTTCCCAGCATTTTGAACATCCTGCTTCAATTTTCTAGTAGAATATCCTCATTGCTGGGCTATAAGTAAGACTGAGATGATGTGAGAATAGAACCATTCTTCCTGAAGAAGTACCACTTGTTGGACAAAAAATGTAAGAACCTATAATGTGAGAGACAGTAAGGGTATGTTATCACTTTTCTATTGCCTTATCTACTATCTACCTTATCACTGTCTACTAGTGATAAGGTCCCTCTGTTTGGAAGAGGGAGTCTTGATAACTTCCCCTTTCGCCTAGTAGCACACTAGCTTGAAACCTTAAACAAAAAATTTGCTTTTGACCTTTGTTGATAAATGGATCAAAAGAGGAATCCAAAGCTATTTAAAACTGCAGATGGAGAGAAACGTCCCCAGGGAAAAAGTGTTCTGCCAGCATCTGCTGGCAAGTAAAGGTAGCTGCCAGGGCAGGGTAATCCTCATTTGCAGTCGGTTATGTAAGGATTTGAGGCATTGTTAGCGTTTCAATATGTTTTGAAGCTTGACTTTTTATTCAGAACCCAAAACCTGTGGTGAGATATCTCAGGTCAGTGTACCTGGGTGAACCTGTAACCATACTGCAGCCTGTGACAGGATTAAATTTAAAAAGAGTAAAACTGAGAAAATGGGAAGGAGACACCAGTTTCTTTTCCCTGTTATGTTAAGAATTTAGTCAGGACCCTCAGGTTCCTCTGCAAGAGATGAAACCCTACTGGGTTTGCTGGAAAAGGTGGGCAGAGGAGAAGGGTGATAAGTGCAGCAGTAAAGACAAGCAGTGATGATGTTAACATCACGACTAGGGCAAGAGATAAACCTTTCCAGCAGTTGGACTCTATCGTAGACCACACAAGAGAAGCTGCAAGTGGGGAAATATTGTTAATTACTGAGTAACCATTGTTTATTTTCTCAAGTTTCTTCAGGGTGCTTGACATATTATTCATATCTTTTGGGGGAAGAAATCTCTAGAAATTCTACCCCCAAACAGTCAAAGGACAACATTGCAACAATGCAAAGGACAGATGTTTGGGGTTTCAACTGCAGGTGACATCTAGTATGTCAATAGTGAAATATATTGTTGATAGCAGTGTGCTAGGCAATACAAAAAGGGCAGAGAAAAAGACCAGGAAATGTTATTGGAACAGTTCTAGGAGAAAGAGAAGAAAGAGAAGACATCAACTTGGTTTGAGAGAAGGAGAGGTAAAGCCAATTTCAAGAAGAAGAAAAGTTGTTACTAATTTCATTGTCTTTAGTAGCAGGAATGTGATTTGTGCTTGATCCACAATGATTTTCATCTACGTAGCAGGTAGTTAGGGGGAAAAATGAGAAAGGAGCACTGAGAGAAGGGAATTTTGGTTTTACAGTGAGTTTTCCTGCATGCCTGCCTTTCGATTTTGAAATCGTGCTACTCTTCGATCATGAATGACTATTCACTGTAGAACTACCTAATAGACTTGCAATGGTGAAATGATTTGGTTTTTATTTTATAATGTTATTTGTCATTTACAAAATCCTAATATGAAACGTAAATGTCAAGGAATGATGGCAAGTTTTATTCCTATAACCCATGTATGCAAAAAGTATGAAAAGTATTCAAGAGTGCTTAAGCACTGGAAAACTAAAATAATCCTTCTCACTAAAGAATTAAGTGGAAAATTAGCTCTTTCTGTAAGAATTTCTTCTCTCAAAACAGTGCAACAACCACTATCAGTTGTAATTGTGGAGGTATTTGGAATTTGAAATCTATGGCACTTTTTGATGGATTATGATATTCAGAAATAGGTTTAATTTTATCAGTGCTACTATGTATGAAAATGTGAGTAACAGAAGCCTTGTGTGGACAGACAATGATAGCCTAGGGATCAAAATGGCAGATGGGAAGCAAAGCCTGTGAATCTCAATTTGCAATGTGGAAATACTGAACAAGATTATTTTAACCAATAATAGTTCAATCCAATTCCATCAAGGAACCTTTTGCAAACTAAAATGAATTTTCTGAACTTTTTTTTAGAAGAGATTTTCTGAAGTAATGAAATATCTTGTTTGTACCAATTTCAGTTTCAATATTCTGTTTCAAAAACTTTATTTTTTTAACTAGGGAGTGTTTTTCATCTGATCACTGGATTCCTTCATGATGTAAAATATTAGGCAATTAAAAATGGTGCCACAAAGACCAGATGATCAAAGCTCTTCAGCCAACAGATTATTTCAGTGAAAAAACGTCTGCGCTGCTGGGCTCAAAGTGCTCGTGATCAGCAACATGAAGTTGGGCTGGAAGCCAGTCACTAGTGGTGTATCCCATGGGTTGATATTGGGTCCACTACTGTTTAACATCTTCATTAATGATGTAAATGGTTTAGCAGACCGCGCTCTGCAAGTTTGCAGACAATGCAAAACTGAGAAGAGTGGTTGGTTTACCAGGTGGCTGTGCTGCCCTTCAGATGGACCTCAGCAGGCTTGAGAAATGGGCCTATCCGAGTGTCATGACTGGGGGTCCTGGTGGACAAGAAGCTGGTCATGAACCAATAATGAACATTTGTGGCAAAGGCCAACAGCATCCAGGGCTGCATTGGGAAAAGCACTGCTGGCACATTGAGGGTGGCAATCCTTCCCCTCTCATCAGTACTGGTGAGACCACACCTGGAGTACTGTGCCCTGTTCTGGGCTCCCTAGTACAAGACAGGCATGAACTTACTGGAGTAAGTCCAGTGAAGCATCACAAAGGTGATTAAGGGCTTGGAGCATTTGTCAGATGGAGAGGAGAGTCTAAGAAAGCAGTGACTCCTCAGCTTGGAGAAAAGTAGACTCAGGGGCATCTTATCAATGTGTAAAAATACGTGGGGGGGAATAAAGAAGAGGGAGGTAGACTGTTCTCCTTGGTGCCTGATGACAGGACAAGAGGCAATGAGCACAAATTGAAACACAGAAAAAGCTGTTTAAACATAAGAAAATCCCTTTTTATAGTGAGAGTGGTCAAACACTGGAACAGGTTTTCCAGAGAGGTGATGGAGGCTTCATCCTTGGAGATATTCAAAGCCAATCTGGACACAGTCCAGTAGTAGTTGCACTAGTTGAGCTGGCTGTTGGACTAGAGAGTCCACAGGTCCCTTCCAATGTCATCCATTCTGTAATTTGGTGATTCTAATTCCACCTTGAGTATTTTTATCCTCTTTAGCACATGATTAAAACACAAAATTACAGCCTTAAAAGTAAATGGTATGCCCTGCTGACTGACAGAACATCATTATTCTTGAGATGATGATTCTCTGGAAACAATGACTCTCTATCCCCTCCTCAGTCTATCAAACTGATGATATGCACAAGGATTTCATAGGTTTATGACGTTTGGAGAAAAGGTTATATAAATTGCAGAATGTTATTGTACGTGTTAACACATAAGAAGATCAGTTACTCTTCATAGATCTTTGTAGATTACTACTGAAATTTGAGAACTACAGAATTAATTATGTAATGCTGCCCACATGTTTCTATTTTCATACAGAGAAACTGATGCAGGTGTGTTGTAGGTGTATACAGTCTCTTTGGGCAGTGCACCTGGGGATGTTTAGTTTGATTAAACAATAAATATTTCATTCATTTATCTCAGATGACTTGTGGGCAAAACTTTGAACATATCTGTTTCAAGCAGAACTTCTATAATAAGACCATTTCTTATGTTTTCTTCTGTTCATAAGTATGCAGCTCCTAATTTAAGATAATTAGATGCTTATTTCATGGTCTTTTGAAATCCTTTTCATTAATAGCAAATGAGCATCTCCCTAGATAGGCAGTCACACATTCTGGCTATGTTCTGGGCATTTCTGCATAGTCTAGAGGAGTGCAGTGTTATAATTTAGGACAGATCTTTCCCTACCTCTCTAATTTGGCACCAAATTCCAGTGAACGTTTCTGATGTATGGTACCAATATTCAGACAGCAAGATATATCAGCAGCAAGACCTTTGTTGACTCCTTATTAAAGGATAATATTTCTTTGGAGAATGAAAGACAGACCTGATGTCCATATAAAGGAAAGAGATACATAGCCTGGGGGACAGACTGTTGTGCGTGCTCCCCGATAAGGCAGCTTGTTATCAGCAATGAGGAGTAGCTAAGGTTGGACTCGGAGTACATAATGTCAGGATGTCTGGACCCAGGAATATTGACCCATATGTAGAGTTGGTCTTTGTAGCTGTTATGCCAGTGGGCAGCCTGGGAATGCACTAATAGGAACCAATTAGGATATTCACAGTGATGCTCAGATACATTTTGTCCCATGTATGGGAAAAGCTTGGAATGCGAGCCTCTTTGGTGAGTCCAGGACATCTGGAAATGTTCTAGGATTTGGTGTTGGGATGGTCACACCCTATTCTGTTCAATCAGCTCTCAAATCTGTGTGCAAGGACTGTGCACTGACAAAAACATAATAGTATGGTTTAGCTACTTTTCTCCAGCCTCTCCTGACCTGGACCTGCCTGCCACAGCCTCACCCATCCATTCCCTGTTCCAGGTCTTGCTCTCTTTCCTTATCTGTGCTACTCCCCTGACCATCCGTACTGTTATTCCTGTGTTCCCACCTCTATCTGACCTTCTGTGTGTTACCACCATATCTCATGAGTTCCTCTAGCATCTACCTATCCAAAGGCATGATATCTGAACTTGGAGTTCCCAAAAAAATCCTGGTCATGCTTGCTCTTTCCCCCTTTCTCTCCTACAGTCTTAGTTCATCCTCTCACAGGTCCTACAGCCAGGTCAAGCCAGTTCTGGAAGCTGAAATATTTAAATTTCCTCATTAATATCATGGGGTAGCTGAAATAAATGTCAGACAACACAGCCCATGTGGAAGTTATTTCTTGGAAAATTTAAAACTTTAATTCGTTTCTTTCTGATTTGAAGGTTTTCTGAAATGCAAAACCTGAATATTTAACAGAAGTTTAGAGAAACTGTTACAATTATTACCTGCTTTCTACACCAAGGATTGGAAATAAAAGTTTTAGGAGTCTGACTGGGAAAAAACATAGTAGTTAAAATATTGAAGAACGTAAGTAAGTGAATAGGCAAAGCCAAAATATTGTAGTAGCCTGACCATTTGGAGCAGGATAAAGAAAGATACATAGGTGAGTCTTTTCCTCCAAAGTTCCTTTATTCAATCTGAGTCTTTGTGATGTTACAAAAGAGAAAGTTACTAAGAGACTAATCAATCTAACTAGCAATATTGGATTCCTGTGGCATTCAAATGACTGTGAAACTAATGTAAACTGATCACTGTAGAATCCCTTCCTTTCCTGCAGCTATCTTTAAGAAAATTTATGTAAGGGGCAGCTTCCTTGCAAGCACTTTTGACTGTCGTAGAGTACAAGTGCACAGTACATGGAATGTGGGGAGAAAAGGTCTCATGCGGCTGTAAATATGTGTAGTCTTCTATGCTAGACTTCAGTAGGAATTGCGTTAGAAGGTTTGTAAACACTAGTCAGACAGGAATGTCACTTTCTCTCCATTCTGTGTGATATGCATGCAAAGTGGCAGTGCAGGTACCATTTTAAGGTTGAAATGGTAACTGTCAGATGTTGGCCCGTCCATAATTTTAGTATGATATATTTTCTTAGTTGCACATTTTTAATGTGATAGATTTCTAATGAAAAGATAAATTGCATGCCCACACCAAGCACGGCTAAGCCTGGTCTCATTACAGTGCCATAAATACAGAAACTCATACAGATATGTATTTCCTAACTTCTGAATGAATTTAATCTACTGTTTGGAGTCACCCAACATGATCTCTTATCTGCATCATACATGAAGAAAGACCAAGCCTGTCAGTCATGCAGTATCTCATGCATGATCAGAAGTTCACCTGGGATTTCCTAGTGTATTCTTGATCTGTTCTCCAAAGAGCATTCATTTTAGTTTGTCAGCCTGCTTTAACAGGAAGATGTCTATGAAGATTAAACTTGAATCTTAAAGGAAAGATTTAATAAGCTAAATATATAAAGCTATACGGAATTCTGAAACTTCATCATGATTCCTGTGAGGTGATAGAAACATCAGGCTCTTGTTGCTTGTGGAATGAATTTGAGCTGTATTTACAGTAATACTGAAAGAAAACACTCACGCACTATTCCTGAAGGACTCACTGTTGGTATTTTAATGTTATCCATGTCTATTAAAATGGCAGCTACTCTGCATTTTTAATTTACTATGTTTGAGACTGCTCTGTCAGTTTCTCTAACAAGACACCTACAAAAAACATTCAACAAGGATAAAAAATTCCATGTTTCAGTCAAAAGAAACATGCTCAAGTTTCGGGACAACATAGTGATTTTAACTCAGGTAAATGCTTAATCTAAGCCCTCTCCTTTACAGATGGCTTTTGTTTTGGGTTCCATTGGTCCGTATGTGTGCATGCATAAAAATGTATTTCCATTAAATATGAACCTATAATTTAAGAGGACATTTAAGTTAGATGTTAGTAGTGCTAAGACAATAAAAAAATTATACTGCTTGAAGCAGTTTGCTAGGAGAATCAATGCTTTCAATAGGTCATATTATAGTGTACCCCCTGAACTATGTGCAAATTGAGAATAAAGACAAAGAGAGGAAATGGAGATTGTATAGTACCTTCATGCTGACATTCACATGGTATGTATATATTTGAACACTAACCTCATTAAGGCTATTGCTGACCCTCAGAATTTCTTTGTGGAAAAGATTTGTGGTTGTTCATATTTGGCTAGACCTCAGGTTCCGCTGTATTTAATTTAATCAATCACTTTCCAACAGTAAAGACACAACCCTGTATCACTTGAAAACAAAATTTGTTGACTTCAAGTCTCTATGTCAGATGTTGAGAAAAGGATCAAGAGTTCATATTTTTCCCAACTCAGCATGTCTAAGTGCGTATTTCAACAGAACACTTTGAAAGGACTTTAATTTGTATAATTTGCTATTTTAATTTAGAAAAACAATAAAAAATAAAGTGTGAGTTTTTCTGGGGGTTACATGAGATAAGTCCAGCTTTCAAAAAAGTCAGGGCCAATTTTCTCCAATTTGGAGAATAAAAAGTGGTGGGAGTTACTACGTAATAAATCCAACTGAGTGTGAGAGAGCAAAACTTATTTTTAGTTTTTGTTTCAGAGTTCTGAAAATTAATCCTCATCCTCATTTAGGAGACACTCATGTAATAACATAAAGCCTCTTAGTCCTTGGGGAAGTGCCATGGACGGTGCTTCCCATTACATCAGAGACTGAGCTGTCTGTACACTGTAATCAATACAGCCGAGAGGATGATGCAGAATAGCCTCCTTCTCAACTGTGATTCATCATTACAAGTCACTTTGCTTTCAAAGATTTTTTTTCCCCCCTAATCTTACTGTCTTGAGCGACCAAAAATACATGCTTTGGGAGAACAGCACCTTATCAAATTATTTCTCCATTGAGAAATCAAGACCTGTTTACCTATTTCTTTTTGAAAATGGTCTACAGAAACTTCAGAAAAATTTATGACAGTGAGAATATGTCTCCATTTATTCTGTTTTCAACCACTAACAATGTTAACAGAGAATTCACAATGTAGCAGAGAAATTTGCAGAAATAATGGCCAAAGGGTGAATATGAGAGGGCGACAGAGATAAAAGCTTGTAATAAACCCAGTGAGATTGATCTGACCTAATTCCAACCATGTAAGAATTTGGCTTCTGAGCTAATCTATTTGTCTAGGTTCTTTCTGTAGTCAGAAGGGACAAATAATTACTTCATGGGGGTGGTTCAGCTTTTAATAATTAGTGATAGTGTTCAATGATTCAGTTCCAGATTACACCACCAGATATCTATTTTATGGTGACCTGAACCACTCTATTATTTCTGTTGGTTCTGTTGAATAATAGTCCATTGTTGATAACGAAAGCTTAAGAAACAGCATACTGCAGACATCTATGTGTAAACACCTGCATGTGGGTGTTTTAATTCTGAATTGAATTCCTTCAATGTTGGGTAGCAAGTAGAGAGAGTCACCACAGAGACCTCCACTGTCAACTGATCTGTTATGCACTGCCATCTACATGCTCTTAATTCATCATAAATACAAGAAAAAAATATCTTAAGTTCCACTGAAAGTAATCTAATACACTTTAAACACATTTGAGAAGGGCTAGTAATACACACAGGATTGGGTACCTCAGCACAAGAGATTTACTCGGATCCATCAAGCCATGTTAACTCAATGTGACTTTGAGCAATAATGCTGAGTTAGTGCTGGTTTTTATTCATCAGTCCCCTGATTTAAATGCCTTAACCAGAACAGGTCCACCCTGAGTGGGAAGAGACAGAAACATGCCCATTTAAACTCATTCTTCTTGTTGCCAGGAGCGTTACAGGAGGAAATGAAAAGCTCTTCTACTTTGCATTATATAATTACTATTTATTGAACAGAAAGGAAGGAGGAAAAGGAAAAACTGATTCATTATGCCAGCAATTAGACAATTTATCTGAACTATGAGAGAATTTGTTTTAGTCCTTGCTTCACTGTTCTGGAGATTTAATCCGAGAAAGGTTGGTTAAAAGAAATGTAGGTGCCTCAAGAGTTCAATCAGCTAGATACGGCAGAGCTTTTGAGGTTCTAATGTTTGAATATATG